>NC_140594.1:681899754-683099754 GCF_964204655.1 Triturus cristatus
GGTGGGTTCTTATCGGTGGACGTTGCCTGGCTTCTCTCATTAATTGATACTCGTGAAAAAAAGTGGTTGTTGTGGGCACTGATAGATTGGTCTTTCTCCTGGTCACCTGCTCGCCCTCAGAAGCTTCTACTTCGGATTCCGATGTATCTCGTGATGACACCTCAGTCGGTTTTTGCTGTAGTAGTTGTTTTCTAGGGGCATCGTATTTTCTGGCAAACGTTAGAATTCTCCCCGATTCATAATCGTTCTCGTCCCTTAAAAATTTGGTTTGCTTGCGATGTTTGATGACACTTTCATAATCTATTAGCCGCTTCTTCATGCCCTGTTGTAATTCCTCCTTCTGCTTCACATCTTTATCCAATGCAATTAATGCCTCAATTTCCTTGATTTCATCGAGTAGTTTCTGTATGTCACTCCAGGCATATTTAATCAAAATTTTCACCATTCCTTTTGCTGATTCAGTTGTATACTCAGCCCATTCTTGTAATAATAGGGGATCTGGGTGTTCGTATGACGGTGTGGTATAAATGCGCAGCCCCCTTGGGATACGATCACAGTCTATATATCTCTGCAGCGAGGTAGCCTCCCACCATTTCCTTGTTTCTTTTTCGTAAATTTATATATATATATATATATATATATATATATATATATATATATATATATATATATATATATAATCTACTGGCGGTCGCCAGTAGATAGTTATAGTTAGGACCGTGTTTCCATAGGAAATCTGAAAATTCTATTTTGAATAACTTTGGCGCCGGTTGACGAATCCTCGCGAAATTTTCAAAACAAATGGGGCGCTCCGTTCAGCTCCTACCCTGAAAGTCTCGGGGTGATTCGTCAAGCGGGGGCCGAGATAAAGGGGGGGTCCCAAAACGCGTTTTCCCCATGCATTTTTCCATAGGACCTTTAGTCGCAGCTACAGCCCGAACGGCTGAACAGAATTACGTGAAATTTGGCAGAGAGGTAGCCATAAGGTCAAGGAAGTGCCTTTTGCAGGTCTGGTGTAAATCTGTTCAGTATTTCCTGAGAAAATAGCATTTAAAAGCATATCAATATCTAAACGCGCGCACTGTGCGCGCACAGTGCGCGCACCGCGCAATTCTGATTGGTTGTTAGATGTCGGTAAACATTCGAATCGGTCAAAACCAGGAAGTGTCGGCCGCCATTTTGTCTCTCACAGGCTGAGGGGGTGAAAAAAAAAGGTGGAGAACGTGAAAAGGGGGCAGAGTGGACAGTTCCTGACCCCCTAGCCTTGGTCAGGGGGTCACAGAAGGACCCCCAAGGGAGAAAAAAACTTTTTTTTTTTTAAATCGCGAGGTGCGCGATCCAGTGAATGTGTGTTTCTGACCAATTTTAATATGTTTAATATATATAGGGAAAGGCCTGTTGAAGAATGAGTGGGTGTATAAGTGTGTGAATGGATGATTTTCTAGGTGCTTAACTGACTCTTTTAGTGAGTCATTAAATGTATCTTATTGCAGACTAGTGACTAAACTGTGTGAATGTCTGTATGTGTCTGTTGGTGGTGTATAAGTGTCTGCATGGTTTTGTGAATAGCTATATGAGTGACTATATGGGTTATTGATTGGTTGTCTAAGTATCTGTATGGGTGCCTAAGTGTTTGTGTGGGTAGGGTGTGTGTGACTCTATGCATAAATGTGTGAGTGGGTGATTCTAAGGGTGCATGGTTTTAAGAGTGCATCTGTGATGGACTGTATGGTTGAGTGAGTGTATGTATGGGTGTGTTAGGCATTGAATGTATATCTCAGTAGTACATTTGTGACTAACTACATATGTAAAAGGCAGTATATGTGCGTGTAACAGTATATAAATGAGTAGATATGAGAGTGTGTGATTGTGAAAGTGACTGTATGGAAGAGTGTGTGCTTGTATGAATGATTCTATAAGAGGGTAAGAATGCGGTACTTTTTTTATGACTAAGTGAACTTGAGTGTGTATAACCACATAGGTGAGTAAATGGGAGTGTGATTATTTGCATGACTGACTAGGTGTGAGAGTACCTCTATGGATGATTGGTAGTGTGTGAGTGTCTATATAGGTGTATAAATGAATATGATAGTCTTGTATGGAGTGACTGTAAGTATGAGTGACTGTACAGGTGAATGAGTGGAGGTGTATGTAGACCTAAGAGTTAATAAGTGGGTATGTAGCTATTGGTATTGCAGTATGTATGGTTTTGAGAATGGAACTCTTAAATTTTGAGTCGGTGTATCAAAGTTTATATTAGGGTGTGAGAAGATGTGCTAATTTTTCACATGAATGACATCATCAGTGATATCATCAGTGATGTCATTTGAGATGTCATCAGTGATGTCATGAGTGATGTCACTGACCATGTCATGAGAGATGTAATATGTGACGTCATCAGCAGTGGATTGCGGGCGCGCGAGTTATAGTTAGCTGAACTAACTATAACGGGGGAATTTCATTGGTTTTTTACGAGTGAAATGTCCAGCTAACTATAACATGTGTGAAACCTATGGTTTTTTTCAGTGAATTTGAAAGGTTTTTTAAATGTTAATTCCTAACTATAACGTGTGTGAAACCTATGGTTTTTTTCAGTGAATTTGCAAGGTTTTTTAAATGCTAATTCCTAACTATAACGTGTGTGAAACCTATGGTTTTTTCAGTGAATTCCAAAGGTTTTTTAAATGCTAATTTTCTTTTTTTATTATATTTTTTATATATTTCTTTTTCAAAAATTTCCCTATGTATACATTTATAAATTATCTGTTTCCTTTAATTTTGTGTGGGTCATTTTTTTTTTACTTTGAATTTGGATAAAGTTGAACAGCATAATTAATATATTCTATTAAGTTATGTCCACTTTATTATTTTTTTTTTATAAATTCTTAGGGTGCGCGCTCAGAGCGCGCACCTAGTACATTTGCGTATGTTTTTCATGTATGCAGGCGTACGTTATCTACGTACGCATACATACGTTTTAGTGCGTGCTCGCAGCGCGCACCTAGTACGCATGCGTACGTTTTTTGCGTACGTATGCGTACGTTATATACGTACGAATACGTACGTTTTAGTTCGCGCTCGCAGTGCGCACCCAGTACGCATGCGTACGTACGCATGCGTGCGTCGTATGTGCTCCACGCGCTACACTCGCGTATACACGTAGAGTACGCGCGCTGACGTTCGTGCATGTGCGCGTGCTGCGTATGCGCGTTACGTACGCGCATAATACTTATGCGCATGCGCGCGTACGCGTTCGCGCATGCGTAATTGCACCGTGCGCTCGGAGCTTGCTCCGTGCGCGCACCTCGGGTTATGTGATTAATAAAACAACACTTTTAATTGGTTTTCATTACTTTCAGTTTCATATTGTTTCAACACCACACCCAATCCCCTCATGGCAAGTCATGTGATCAAGAAACATCACTTTTCATTGGTTCAAAGTACTTTCAGTTCCAGATTCTTCCAAAAGCGCACCCACTACCCTCATTATTAGTTCCGATTCCCTTGGAGAAGGAGCTACTCTGTTTTTGTGAGACAATGGCAGAGCACCAGCCACCTTCTGAGAGTGAGCAGGACACTCTTGAGAGACAGAGGCAGAGGAAGCAGAAAGACTCCTTTATATGGCAGTTTTTCACTTTTCCTGAGGGACAAAAGAAGGTGAATGCACCAAAGGTCACCTGCACACTGTGTCAGCGCACCTTGTCACGTGGGAATGCTAATAAGAAGTCCTCTTTTAGTATTCACACTATGATGAGGCACGTTGAGGCAATGCATCCTGTGACTTTTCGTCAAGATTCTGGAGCAAACCCTCCACCTGCTCAGCCAACGACATCTGCAGCAGCTCAGCCGAGCACATCTTCGGCAGCTCAGGCGAGCACTTCTTCTGCAATGGTGCCTTCACCTTCTAACACACCTCTGGATATTCGTCCTTGTTTAGGGAGGATGACTACACGGTGCATGGATTGTGGTACTCTTATTACTATGGGTGAGAGCAGTATTGATCTCATTCAGAGGAAATATGAGGAGCACCCTTGCACTAGGCCATAGTTTTTTTTTTTCGTTTTTCTCTTCCTCTGTCCCTACATTAACTCAAGGGCTCTTTTTAGAGCCACCTAAAATCAAAACACAAAAACTTGTTTTTTGAATCTATTTTACTTTTTTTTTTTCGGGTGCGCGCACCCTGCGCGCACCCAATGACATTTAAAAAAAAAAAAATAATAATTTTTCTTACCTATAGTAAACCTTCAGGGATTCCCTGACAAAGAGAGTGGAGTGGCAAAGTAATTAAAAAAGACATGGTGTACATTTCACACATGAAGGGAACTTTAAAACTTTAAACTCTGCATCAGTGCTTACCTATAGGTACCCTAAACCTATCAAAAAAGATAATAGCTCATTTTAGTGCTGCATTTGAATTGGCTGTATTTACAAGGAGAGGAAAAGACACACAGAGTGGCTTATCCTCTCCTTGTAAATATGGAAAAGCACCCTGCGCCACTAGTACATCAAGAAAAGTGACGTAGTGGTGGTGCAGGTGGCTTGTAAATGTACCCCACAGATGTTAAGGAAATTAAGGGTAAAACAGACAAACCTAGAGTGACAGATACAGAGACAGAGAGCAAACAACTGAGAAGGAGTAAGGCAGTTAAAAAGACTAAGACATATGGATACAGAGAAAGAAACATGGATGAAAAATTAGTGATGGAGATAGTAAAGGTAGGGGAGTAGTAGAGAAGGAGTGAGGGAGTTACAAAAGAGTAGTAAAGCAGGAAGAGAGAGTGAGAAGAGAAATGAGAAAAGCAGAGTAAGGAGAGGTGAAGAAAAGGAAGCATGAAACGAAAGCAGTGACACATACAGATATGTTAAACTTACCTGACCATCAAAGTAAATTATTTAGAATTAAATATTTTTATTTAATTGCAAAGAAAACTGAATTACATCTTCTCAATTTTCTTTCTAGTTCAGAAAAAAAGAAAAAAAGTATTAATATTCAACAATACACTTTATTAAACAGTACATGTTTTTTCATATTTAGCAAAGCAATGTTTTGCCCTTTTTTTGCTGTTTTCAGAATGTTTTGATTTTCACTGAAAATAGTGAAATCAATTGTATTCATCATTTCACAGTGGGCAAAAAAAAACCAATCTGAAAGATTGTTTAAAAAAGCCCCAAACGTATCCTCACTAAAACATACCTTAATAGAAATGTCAAAAATACCTTTTAAGAACAATAACAATTTTCAAGAAATAACGTCTGTAAACCTTGTTGCAAAAGAACATTTTCCAAAATAATATCTGTCAAAGAAGTCCACAATTGTTTGTTTTACCTTTCCTTGAGGCCAAATGGTAAGTTTAAAATCCCTTTTGAGTGAAATATCCAATTTTAATCCTTTTAAATTTTAATAATGCTTTCTTCCGATGATGATGTTAGTATTTAAAATTTGGGTTTCAGAAAAATTAAGTAACAATTGGGTAAATCATAAGGCAAACGTTGCTTGAAAATCAATTGAGAATCATTACACAGTGTCCATCCTTTTTCACATTTAAGATAAACTGTGTAATGACCAGAAGTTATAGAAGGACCATCATGAAAAAGTATTGCAACTGCTACAAAAGTTTCTCCAGATATAGATAATTGGTTGCCAACAAACTTCTTTAGTAAAGTTTCCAATTTTGTTCCATCAGCTCTACAACGTTGTACCATTAAAATTACATACTGTCCATATTTCTTTAAAAATAACGTAGGCAACATTTCAGATGTACATTTAGAACATTCCATGTTGTGATTAGCATCTTTAACTAATTTACTAAAAGTCACTGTTTTACTTTCTGGTAATGGTAAATATATGAACCTTTCAGAATCTACATTACTACTGCTTGTGTTCATACAGTTATCACAACAATGTTCCCATGTATAAGAGACACCAAATACATTTTCTACTTCTACTCCTTCATCTTCCAGTACCATCAGGATATACATCAAGAATTCCTGTGCATCTTTCTGTACATTTTGTGTAAACTGTGTACATCCAGAACATACATCTAAAAGATTTCTAACATCTGAAGCACTTTATATTTTAGTTTTATCATTACTCAGCTTCTCATAAAGGAGACTCAGCAAAGAACAGAATCTTTTTTCATGATTTAGGATTATCTGCTCTTGCAAAGTTTCTAGATAAAATACAACATTCAGCATTACATTTGCGTAGCAGTTGACACCAGAGCTATTTTCAAAATGACAACCAACAACCTCTTCCACACTGTCCTTTTTCTTTTTGCTTGCAGTCACATCACTATCTTTTTGTTTTCTCTTCTGTACATCCTCATTACAGATATTCTCAAATCTCCTTTTCCGACAAACAACACGTTTTTCAAACACAGGATACTGACCTAAATGAGGAGCATAGCTTTTTCTTAATCTATTATACTCCTTTACACAGTTTGCATCAGCACTTACTTTTGAGTCATCAAAGTCTATCATGAATAAACCAGATAATTTTTTCACGCGTGACAAAGCAACATATGCCATACCTTCTTTGAACACAGTAGACCCAATGTTTTCAAAAGCACTATCAACAGTTAATCCTTGAGACTTGTGAATAGTTACAGCATATGCCAGAGAAATCGGAAACTGCTTCCTACGTACATATAAGTCTTTCACTAGCAAAAAACGAACTGAACAATGACTAATGACTTTAACCTCTTCAATCTGATCAAATTTTATTTTTAAGAATTCAATTCCATCTTTTTTCTGGTACTTTACAAAACCCACAACTTTACCCTTAGCTCCATTCACTAAACCTTTTTCTACATCCAAATTGCGTCTTAAAATTACTCTACAGTTCATACACACATAAAGATTCTTTTCCAAACCAGCTGTTTTTGAAATGTTTTTCTCCAGAGAATCCAATTTAGTAGCCAATTTGCCTGTCAATATAATAGTTATTTGTTCATGTTGAATTTTATCCACAGCTTCAAGTTTTATGATCTCTTCATTTTCCAATTTCAAAAGTTCTTGATTGAATACAGAGCATTCATGTAGTGTTGGCATTAAGCAGATTACAGTATTTTTTTCAGCGATTTTCTTGTATATTTTCTCTGGAACTTTTTCTTCTGTTGTAAACAAATTACTCAGCAATCGACTCTGTAATGCTTTTCTGCCATGTTCTGTGAGTAGTCCAATTCCTATATCTTTCAGAATACTTGCATAGTCCTCATCATTGGCTTGCCTCATATTGGTAATGAGTTTCTTATACTCAAAATATGTCCAAATATTTACCTTACCTATACTTCCTAACGACTTTTTCGTGTCTTCATGTGTAAGAGTATGGAATACCGGTTGTCCTTTAACTGGAGTAAGTTGCAAAAGATCCCCAAAAACTATGACGTGTTTTCCTCCAAATAACACGTCATACTCTGTCTTCAGAATTTGCTGCATTCTTAAATGCACAAAGGCAAGCATTAAGTTTGATACCATGCTTACCTCATCAATAATGAGTACTTTCAATTTCTTCAATACTCTTGAAACTGCCAAGCATGCTTCTCCTGCTAGTTTGTGGTACTGTATTTTGTTCTCATGCTCTACTGGTAACATTAGCAAACGATGTAAGGTAACTCCTTTTATGTTATACGCTGCTAACCCAGTTGGAGCAGTAACAACACAGGACAAAATGGAATCCATTTTCTTCTGTAGGTAGCTTCTAATTACATTAATTAAGAAACTTTTTCCAGTTCCAGCTTGTCCACTTACATACATTCTCATTGGTTCAAAAGATGTGCATGAGCACTCTTTATTTTCATGTAGTAATCCGTGATCAATTTTTTTCCTGACTTCTTCATAAATTTGTTTTTGTTCTTCATTCAGTTGCTGCTCCAAATATGTTAAGTCTACTAAATCTTCCTGAGCTTGATTCATAGCTGTTTCCACTTCATTCATGGCTATTGCTGCTTCATTTTCTACGATTGGTTGTCCTAGAGGATCTTGACTGAATGTCCCAGAACTTTGACTGTCTTGAGAACTGTCTCTAGCTACTTCAGCTGCAATTGTTGCTTCTTGTTCAATTTCTTCATTTAACATTTGAACATAAGTTGTGAAAGTACTGCATTCTATGCTGTCTTTGCTAGCATTGAAGGAATCTTCATAACTCTGGAATTCTCCAAGTAGTTCGTCCTCTGAGCGCCATGGTTTAAACAGCTGCAAAAGTGCCAAGTAGTAAAATTCCTTTTTGTCAGGAGTGTCGCAACTCAGCTTCCGGTGATTTATCAAACTTCCTTTTGTTTGCTTCACCAAACATCCCTCCTCACCACTGACTTTATATTTTCCATTGTTGATATCTTCTGTGGCATTCTGTTTAAAAATGAAGTTCTGCAGCACTTCATAAAGACACATGTTCTCAAGGTGATGACTTCTTTGTGGGTAATATGTGTCCAACATGTTTGTTCTTAAAATGTCTGTACTTTCTGGTTCGAACTCTGCTAAATATTCAATTTCTCGAATAGATTTCAGTACCCGATTTCGCATTCCTGCAAGGCCTAAACTTACCCAAATTATTCTTCTGGATTTCGAGTACAGACTTGCAGATGATAACCTATCTGAGCATCCGTAGGATCCAATTTCTCGATGCGATAACATCTTTAAACTGAAACTGTATAGCTTCTTACTGACAGTCTTCTCGTGAGAAATCTCTTCCCACATTTCCTTCAATTCCGTTTTCTCAGATTTAGTGATATAAGATGTAACATACCGAGCAACAGCAATAGAATTGTCAGCCACATACTGTATATCCATGTTAGCATTCCACATGGATAAAATGACTGGGATGTAGTAATTTATATATTTTGACTCTTCTTTTCTTCTTAGGTTGTAGGTATCCTTAGGCGATTTTCTTGTAATAGTATGTCGCACAGCTGACATAAAACTGTTTACTCTTCCTTTTGAAAGAACAGGTCGTGGAAATCCAAATCGACATTTTGTGTAGAATTTATCTTTACTCTTGTACTTTCGTCGACAGTATTTTCCACACCGATGACTTTGGAAACGTAAAACTTTCTCTTTTAAGTTTTTCTCTTCTGTGCTTTTAGGTATAGCACATGTTGCATATCCTTCAATGAAAGATAAAACTGCTTCATCAGCATCTGTTCCAAATTTTGGGGCATCCATGATCCACAACAGCATATGAATATGAGGACCACCTCTTGCTTGGTACTCTTTTCTCCAAAAGAAATCCACAACTTTTCCAAGAGGTGGATTTTTTTTATTGCAGATGAAGGACATCATAGCCTCAAATCTATGATTGAAATGTCTGCAAACATTAACCGGATCTAATGAGCACAATTCTCCTGCTGTCTTGTATTGGATGTTTTCAATGTTTGAATTTGCCTCTCGCAGAAAATCCAGTAAATCATCCCAAGCGTACTCAGCACAGCTCAGGGTAAGGAACCATGTAGGAGTTCCTAAATTCATACACTTCAATTCTCCATGGCGTCTGTACCAATATTCATTAGTTCCACGCTGACAAGCCATCAAATTGATCAATTGAGATTCCAAATGATCATCTCGCTGTTGCACTTTGTTGAGAAAGTCCTTTGCTGGCACATTATGTAGATGTACTCCAGTTTTTAAAATGTGATTTACTGCATAAGATAGTGCAGACAAGTCACTTTCAAATAAAAGATGGAACAAATAAGGAATACTTTGACGAAATCTGGGATCTTCTGCATATAATCTTGTAGTCCGATACTCTGAAGCAGGAATCTGTACTGGACGTTCATCATATCGTCCACCTTCTCCTGTAGGAAACAGTTGGGGAAAACAACGAGCTTCCAAGCTCTCCTCCCATACACTCACAGGAGTTCCTTTTGCTTTCTTCATCTGAAACAGATCAATAGCGTTTCCCATAACTTCTTTAGAATGAAGAGGATGTATGCTGAAATGTTCATAAATTTCTTCTTCTTTTGACTTATCCACTTTTTCAATTTGCCCAGTTGGTATTCCTGTGTCTTCTACTATTTCTTCTTCATCTTCATCCATATAAATGGCTTCATACTATTTATTATTTTTTTTTCAAATACAAATTTGCTCTTTGTACTTTTCGTACATCCACCAGCTCCTGACAAATTTTCTTATACTTTGTAGGTACACCATTAACCAGAATAAGTAATGGTTCAGTTTCCAAAGTATCTGCATCAATTGTTTCCATATTTTTTTTCAAATCCAATGGCAAATAGACAACTCTTCCTTTTAAACCTCTTTGTAAATCCGAAGGAGGCAATTTACCTGTTTTTGGCTCCATACGCACTATGGTCTGAAACGGATGGACACATTGAATGAGTATAGACTCATACGTATTTAAATCCGAAAGTTCTGGAGGAATTTCAACCAATTCTAATTTATTATGTACAGCTCTTGCTGGCATTCTATTTTCTTCTAACTTGTTATAACAGTATTTACAAATACGCTGATCTTCACCCAAATCAAAACAATTTTCCAGAAATATATATGTTGCAAAATCTTTCCACTTATAATTATCTTCATTTTCACTTTTTTTATACAGGTCAACATTCCTTGTTTGAATTTTGTAATGGCTTCTCCGGCAACAAATACAATTAATATTTGGTCTTTGATTAGAGATGATAGCAAATTTTGTCATTTCATCTTCAAAATTTTTACTAACAGTAAGTTCTACATTCTCTTCCACATTTTCATCAATAACTGTGTCATTTTCTGCACTTTCTTGTTCTGGACCAAAGTAACAAAACTGAATCTCATCAGTAACCTTCACTACATCTGATACAGATCCACGGAACAGAGCATTATTCAACTCATTCAACTTTAGTGCTGGACTTTTAGCAAAATACAATGTTCTCACAAACTTTCTCATTTCAGTATGATGAACAGCCAGCATCCTAAAATGGTGAAAAACACTTTGACACACTTTCCTAGATAGACAAGCCAGAGAATGTCCTTGCAAACCAGTATTCTCTCTCACTCTGCATGGATCTAGTCTTTGAAGCACCTTAATTTTCTGTTTAACACTCTTTTTACTATATTCTCTTAGAAAGTCACGTAATTTATCAATAGATTCCTGACGCACAGTACAAATACTACTACAATTCCAAGTGTACACTGGGGCTTTAGGACGTCTCCCCATAACCTCATCAGCCATCACTTCTTCCTCATTTCTTGGAACCATTTTCTCCTTTTCCATTACACAACCATCCTTAACTTCATATGCTCTTCCATTGGTGTCAACTGCCTGCAACAAACTATTACTTTGAAGATAACTCTCTTCATTAAAAAATGGTTTAGTACTTGAACTATGCTTCCATTCTCCTAAGAACACTTTACAAAAGTTATTTTTTTTACTTCTCTTTTCCTTTTGCTTTGTGACTTCATTGCATTGACTAATTTATCTAATCTACGCATCCTGTTCAAAATTAAAATGAACAGTTTTTTTTTTTATTTCTAATGCCTTGGTAACAATACTTTCAATTAATTTCTTTTTCTTATAAAATTTGGTTTTTTTCTTATATTTTTTCACATCCTTTAGCAAATTTAACATCACTCTTCTCTGAAACATTTTTCGACGAATGTTTTTAAAATCTATTTTCCGTGTTAAGTCACTCTTTCTTACTTCTGAGTCTACATTAGCATTTTGTTTTTGCTGTCGACTCTGTTGTTGTTTTGTACTTGAAACACTGTTTGAATTTATCTTTTGATCATTGTTTTTTTTTTGGAAGATATTTTTAAAAAATTCTTTAGTTTGCTTACCAGAAGACTTTTTCTGTTTTCCAACACACGCTTCGCCTCCTATTTTTTTTTTACCAGTCGTCTTCAAATATAGTTGTTGTTTCTTTTCTTTTCTCTTTCTTGACTTTATAGGCATCTTTATATTTTTTCACTGTTGCTCAGCAATACCTGAAAAAAACTTTAAAAAAATACCTTTATGTAATTTTAATTCATTACAATTTTTTTTTTCAACTTTTCAAATCCTATCACATGAGCTGATCCTTTCCTACGAGTCCAAGTCTTACAAAACAAGAGAAACATGAATTAAATCTCTGACAACAATTCCTGTGTTCACACAGACTCATGGTGTGATTCTAGGCAGAAAACAATATTTGATTGGCAATTTGAAAGCACATTTACTTCTGTTGAGGAGCAAATGATAATTACTGTGACAGCCTGACACATTTCCCTTATATTTTAGAGAGGCAAAAAAGAGCACATGTCCTAATAGCTACTTGAGACCATCAGCATGTGTTACAGGGTGAGTGATTAGAGTAGAGCAAAGGAAATGAGCCTTGGTGATGTTGAATGTGTTTGCGTTATACACTGCTATCTGAAACACAACACAGAGCTGAGTATTATGCATGGGAGTGTAGGAGAAGCTGCTGCATGTGTGCAAACAGTGTGTTTCTGGAGACTGTGTATTGTCAGTTGCAAGAGAGATCTGCATGGAGACTTTTACAAGTGCATGAAGACTGCAGAGATGTGTGTAAGAGTACATGTTTGGTAAAGGTTAATTGGAGTTTTGTACATGTAGGAACTACCTCACCCATTGCAGGAGTGGAAGGACAATCTACCCTGTTGATTTGAAATGTGTTACCATTTGCCTCTCATTTTTCTGATAGTGATTTCTGCTGAGTACTAACCAACACATTTGAACAAACCAAGCAGGCACTTTCCTGAAAGTGCAAGTTTTACAGAACAACAGCAACACAAATAAAATCTCTGACAACAATTCCTCTGTCCACACAGACTCATGCTGTGATTCTAGGCAGAAAACGATATTTCCTTTGGCAATTTGAAAGCACATTTAGTACTGTGGATGGAGCAAGTGATAATTACTGAGACAGCCTCACACATTTCCCTTATATTTTAGAGAGGCAAAAAAGAGCACATGTCCTAATAGCTACTTGAGACCATCAGCATGTGTTACAGGGTGAGTGATTAGAGTAGAGCAAAGGAAATGAGCCTTGGTGATGTTGAATGTGTTTGCGTTATACACTGCTATCTGAAACACAACACAGAGCTGAGTATTATGCATGGGAGTGTAGGAGAAGCTGCTGCATGTGTGCAAACAGTGTGTTTCTGGAGACTGTGTATTGTCAGTTGCAAGAGAGATCTGCATGGAGACTTTTACAAGTGCATGAAGACTGCAGAGATGTGTGTAAGAGTACATGTTTGGTAAAGGTTAATTGGAGTTTTGTACATGTAGGAACTACCTCACCCATTGCAGGAGTGGAAGGACAATCTACCCTGTTGATTTGAAATGTGTTACCATTTGCCTCTCATTTTTCTGATAGTGATTTCTGCTGAGTACTAACCAACACATTTGAACAAACCAAGCAGGCACTTTCCTGAAAGTGCAAGTTTTACAGAACAACAGCAACACAAATAAAATCTCTGACAACAATTCCTCTGTCCACACAGACTCATGCTGTGATTCTAGGCAGAAAACGATATTTCCTTTGGCAATTTGAAAGCATATTTAGTACTGTGGATGGAGCAAGTGATAATTACTGAGACAGCCTCACACATTTCCCTTATATTTTAGAGAGGCAAAAAAGAGCACATGTCCTAATAGCTACTTGAGACCATCAGCATGTGTTACAGGGTGAGAGATTAGAGTAGAGCATAGGAAATGAGCCTTGGTGACGTTGAATGTGTTTGCGTTACACACTGCTATCTGAAACAGAACACAGAGCTGAGTATTATGCATGGGGGTGTAGGAGAAGCTGCTGCATGTGTGCAAACAGTGTGTTTATGGAGACTGTGTATTGTCATTTGCAAGAGAGATCTGCATGGAGACTTTTACAAGTGCATGAAGACTGCAGATATGTTTTTAAGAGTACATGTTTGGTAAAGGTTAATTGGAGTTTTGTACATGTAGGAACTACCTCACCCATTGCAGGAGTGGAAGGACAATCTACCCTGTTGATTTGAAATGTGTTACCATTTGCTTCTCATTTTTCTGATAGTGATTTCTGCTGAGTACTAACCAACACATTTGAACAAACCAAGCAGGCACTTTCCTGAAAGTGCAAGTTTTACAGAACAACAGCAACACAAATAAAATCTCTGACAACAATTCCTCTGTCCACACAGACTCATGCTGTGATTCTAGGCAGAAAACGATATTTCCTTTGGCAATTTGAAAGCACATTTAGTACTGTGGATGGAGCAAGTGATAATTACTGAGACAGCCTCACACATTTCCCTTATATTTTAGAGAGGCAAAAAAGAGCACATGTCCTAATAGCTACTTGAGACCATCAGCATGTGTTACAGGGTGAGTGATTAGAGTAGAGCATAGGAAATGAGCCTTGGTGACGTTGAATGTGTTTGCGTTATACACTGCTATCTGAAACACAACACAGAGCTGAGTATTATGCATGGGAGTGTAGGAGAAGCTGCTGCATGTGTGCAAACAGTGTGTTTCTGGAGACTGTGTATTGTCAGTTGCAAGAGAGATCTGCATGGAGACTTTTACAAGTGCATGAAGACTGCAGATATGTGTGTAAGAGTACATGTTTGGTAAAGGTTAATTGGAGTTTTGTACATGTAGGAACTACCTCACCCATTGCAGGAGTGGAAGGACAATCTACCCTGTTGATTTGAAATGTGTTACCATTTGGCTCTCATTTTTCTAATAGTGATTTCTGCTGAGTACTAACCAACACATTTGAACAAAACAAGCTGGCCCTTTCCTAAAAGTGCAATTTTTACAGAACAACAGCAACACAAATAAAATCTCTGACAACAATTCCTCTGTCCACACAGACTCATGCTGTGATTCTAGGCAGAAAACGATATTTCCTTTGGCAATTTGAAACCACATTTAGTACTGTGGATGGAGCAAGTGATAATTACTGAGACAGCCTCACACATTTCCCTTATATTTTAGAGAGGCAAAAAAGAGCACATGTCCTAATAGCTACTTGAGACCATCAGCATGTGTTACAGGGTGAGTGATTAGAGTAGAGCAAAGGAAATGAGCCTTGGTGATGTTGAATGTGTTTGCGTTATACACTGCTATCTGAAACACAACACAGAGCTGAGTATTATGCATGGGAGTGTAGGAGAAGCTGCTGCATGTGTGCAAACAGTGTGTTTCTGGAGACTGTGTATTGTCAGTTGCAAGAGAGATCTGCATGGAGACTTTTACAAGTGCATGAAGACTGCAGAGATGTGTGTAAGAGTACATGTTTGGTAAAGGTTAATTGGAGTTTTGTACATGTAGGAACTACCTCACCCATTGCAGGAGTGGAAGGACAATCTACCCTGTTGATTTGAAATGTGTTACCATTTGCTTCTCATTTTTCTGATAGTGATTTCTGCTGAGTACTAACCAACACATTTGAACAAAACAAGCTGCCCTTTTCCTGCGAGTGCAAGTTTTACAGAACAACAGCAACACAAATAAAATCTCTGACAACAATTCCTGTGTGCACACTGTCTCATGGTGTGATTCTAGGCACAAAACAGTATTCCTGGGTGATACCAGGCCCTTTCCTGAAAGTGCAAGTTTTACGGAACAACAGAAACACAAATTAAATCTCTGACTACAATTCCTGTGTGCATGTTGTCTCATGGTGTGATTCTAGACAGAAAACAGTATTCCTGGGTCATACCAGTACACCTTAACTTATGGTGAAGACATACTCCATAATATCTTTCAAGTTCAAGGCACTTAAATATCTTCCTTAACATGAAATGTAAAACACAACTTTTAAATTGGTAGGAAAAAGTACCATGCTATTTTCAAATGTATTTTCATTTGCCACACACTTTTCAGATAGTGATTTCTGCTGAGTGCTAAGCAACACACTTGAAAAAAAGAAACTGCCCTTTCTTAAAAGTGCAAGTTTTACAAAACAACAGCAACACAAATTAAATCTCTGACAACAATTCCTGTGTGCACACAGACTCATGGTGTGATTCTAGGCACAAAGCAATATTTTCTTTGGCAATTTGAAAGCACATTTAGTACTGTGGTGGAGTAAGTAAAAATTACTGTGACAGCCTGACACTTTTTTCTTATATTTTAGACAAGCAGAAAAGAGCACATGTCCTAACACCTCCTTGACACCATGACCATGTATTACAAAAAACAAGCTGCCCCTTTCCTGCAAGTGCAAGGGTAATAGAGCAAGACCAACACGAATTAAATCTCTGATAACAATTCCTGTGTGCACACTGTGTCATGGTGTGATTCTAGGCAGAAAACAGTATTCCTGGGTGATACCAGTACACCTTAACTTATAGTGAAGACATACTCCATAATATCTAACATGTTCAAGGCACTTAAATATCTTCCTTAACATAAAATGTAAAACACCACTTTTAAAGTGGTAGGAAAATGTACCATGCTATTTTCAAATGTGTTTGCATTTGCCTCTTTTTGTGAGTAACTAATTTCTGCTGAATGCTAACCATCACACTTTAAGCAAACAAACTGCCGCTTTTCTGCGAGTGCAAGGCTAACAGAACAAGAGCAACACAAATTAAATCTCTGACAACAAATCCTGTGTGCACACAGACTCATGATGTGATTCTAGGCAGAAAACAGTATTCCTCAGTGATACCAGTACACCTTAACTTACAGTGAAGACATACTCCATAATATCTTACTAGTTCAAGACAGTTAAATTTCTCCTAAATCACAAAATGTAAAACACAACTTTAAAACAAGAATGACAATTCTAATATTTATATCAAAATACACCACATACTTCCCCTCTCAAACTCATAACTCACCTTTAAAATTAGTTAGTTGAGAAAGAAATGTGGCACTCAAACAGCAGATTATCAGAGCCAGAATCTCAGAGCTGTACACCTCTCTCCTCTCTCCACAACCAGTAAATGGCAATTTTTCACTCTCTTTTTTCCCACATATACATGTTAATGTAAAATCACAGTCCTTCCCACATTTTTTCAAATGGAATCACACATTTCTATTGGTTGCAACTTTCAACCCCTTTCCAAATCATCCCTTCCCCCAACATGACTTCTGCCTGCTACCATAGCAACAGCTCATGGAACACAGGTGTGAGCAGAGAGGTCAGAAGTTCAGCACACAATGTTTCAAATCCAAAGAGCAAGAGTGCTTGACTTTTCAAACCTAACAGCAAATCCAAAGTAATGTTCAGTGGGAACACATTTTTCTGTACCAATCCAAAACATGCTTTTAAAAATGTAAACTTACAGCCTAGTTTTAACTGTAAAATGGTTTGAATCAGCCAATGAGTTCTTTTTATTAAAAAAAGTATGTATGCCTCCATTTTTCAACTGTCTTTCTTTTCATATTGCCATTCTACTGAAAGACACCTCCTGCATCCTGTTCTCCTTGGAAGATGTTCACAGTGTGGATTGTAGGTCATAGCTATGTCTTCTGGAGTGAAAAGTATGCAGAAAAAAGAGGTATTTCCAAAGACCTTGCTTTGCCAAATGTAGACATTAAATGGATTGGTCAGAGAGGGTTAAAGTGGCACCAATTAATGCCTTTGGTGAAAACCTTTCTACATCTCCCACAGCCTAACCTTATAATTGTGTACTGTGGTGGTAATGACCTAGGCACTTTAACTGGGGTAGGTCTGGAAATGCTTATTAAGGACACCTTTCTGCAATTGATGTCACTTTTTCCACAAACTGCCTTTGTATATTCTAATATATGCCAAAGGCAAAAGTGGAACTGGTCCAACCAATTTTGTCCGCAAATTGACAAAGCAAGAAAGCACGTCAATAAGTCTGTTTCTGCTTTCCTCAGAGACTATGGTATGGGTTCTATATACCACAACAACTTGCGTTACAACATGCAAGACTTTTATAGAGGAGACGGTGTACATTTCAATGATGAAGGGAACAGAGTCTTCCTCTTGAACTTTAGACTCTGCATCGGTACTTACTTGTAGGTACCGAAAAACACTCAATAAACACAAGGGCTCTTTTTAGAGCCACCTAATATCTAAACACTTAAACGTGATTTTTATTTCTATTTTTTTTAATGGTTTTTTTCGGGTGCGCGCAGAATGCGCGCACCTCGCGATGTTTTTAAAAAAAAGGAAAATCTTTTTTTTTCCCCTTCGTGCTCCTACTGTGACCCCCTTACAATGGCTAGGGGGTCAAGAACTCCCTACCCTGCCCCCTATTCATGGTCTCCACCTTTCCTTTTCAGTGCGACAGACAAAATGGCGGCCGACACTTCCTGATTTCGACCGATTCGAATGTTTACTGACATCTAACAACCAATCAGAATTACGCTCGCGCACGGCAGGGTGCACGCACAGGGCTTGCACTGTGCGCGCACCCTGCGCACGTATAGATATTGATATGCTTTTAAATGCTATTTTCTCAGGAAATACTGAACGGATTTACACCAGACCTGTGAAAGGCACTTCCTTGACCTTATGGCTACCTCTCTGCCAAATTTCAAGTAAATCTGTTCAGCCGTTCGGGCTGTAGCTGTGTCTAAGGTCCTATGGAAAAATGCATGGGGAAAATGTGTTTTGGGACCCCCCTTTTTTCTCGGCCCCCGCTTGACGAATCACCCCAAGACTTTCAGGGTATGAGCTGAACGGAGCGCCCCATTAGTTTTTAACATTTCGCGAGGATTCGTCAACCGGCGCAAAAGTTATTCAAAATAGAATTTTCAGATTTCCTATGGAAACACGGTCCTAACTATAACTATCTACTGGCGACCGCCAGTAGATAATATATATATATATATATCCACACAGGCGTCTCTGGTTAGAGACCAACTCGCTCGCACTCAGAAATGAACACAGCCAATTCTTTGTTCTCCAGTGATGTTACGATTTAATTCAGCATTTCCAGCATTCCAGTAAAGTATCCTCTACGCGTTTCAATCTTCACAAAGATCTTGTTCACGAGGGTCAATCATTGACCCTCGTGAACAAGATCTTTGTGAAGATTGAAATGCGTAGAGGATACTTTACTGGAATGCTGGAAATGCTGAATTAAATCGTAACATCACTGGAGAACATAGAATTGTCTGTGTTCATTTCTGAGTGCGAGCGAGTTGGTCTTTAACCAGAGACGCCTGTGTGGATTATGAAACGACTTGGCTCCGTCGTATCGTGTACGCACCAGTAAGAGCGCCCAGGTGTCAAGAAATTGGGCTGCAGCAGAAAGGATATATATATATATATATATATCAAGGACCAGGAGGGACTGAAACGCGTCATGGCCGACTAAAAGAATAAACAACTACCGAGCACTGAAATGTGGTCCGTGCCTGCTTTCTTGTACCTGGAATGGTGATGAATGGTGTGAAGCAGCCAGTGAAGATATATATATATATACTTATACATATATATATGGGCACACCCACATTTATTCATAATTGACCGCCCTTGGATGGGCTACACAGGTGAGTAGAACGCTATGCCTTATGGGACTTGTGGTGCATGTCACAATTACTCCTTCTTGAATGGTTGTACAGTAATAGTTACTGTCACTTTAAAGCCCTCAAAGGGCCTCGAAATGCATATATATATATATATACATATACACCTGCAAAATACTTACCTTTTTGTTGTAAAGGCACATGTCGTAAAGGCATAGTCATTGTTATTGTTTGCCAGGTAAAGATGCCTGGGTTGTAAAGCCTACATGGTAAAGGTATGCATGGTTCTGACCGCTTTGTAAAGGCTGTTTCCCATAATGGGCTGGTTTCTAACCCCCTTTCCTCGCAGAGATCAGTAAAGTTCTTTAATCTGAGAGTTTTCATAAATCTCATTTATCCATACCTTATGTCTATGAAATACACTGGAAACAGAACTGACTGGCCTTCCATTTTCTTCTAAAAGTACAGAATTCATACTGTCCCCTCCTTCTGAAATTATTAGGAAACAATATTAAGCAATCTCATGTTGGGTGGCACACAGTTAGGTGAAGGCTAGCCAAATTGTAGGTGACCACT
The DNA here is from genome assembly GCF_964204655.1 of Triturus cristatus. Classification (NCBI taxonomy): domain Eukaryota; kingdom Metazoa; phylum Chordata; class Amphibia; order Caudata; family Salamandridae; genus Triturus; species Triturus cristatus. The sequence goes on from NC_140594.1 coordinate 681,919,700, forward strand.
GGTTCCCACATTATGCTGAAGTCAAATCTACGTTCACCCATAGAATATGAAAGTTTCTCCATAGCCAACAGCCTCCATAGGCATGCCTGCCATAATGTAATAGATTGTTTGCCACCAATGAGCCATTAGCATAACATTTGTTGCTCCCAAACAATTCCAAATGTTGGTTCGATAAGCTCTTGTTTGGTATTAAAGGGGAGGAGTGTGATCCCAATAGCACTGGTGTATTTATCTCTGGAACATGATAGCCCAGTATAGTGTTATTATAGTTTTCATCTGTGTTTGTGTTATATTATGTCCTCTGTGTCAGTCTTTCACTACAGCATGCCATTTGTTTTCGTGATGCTTCCCTATATCATAAACTGATTTGCCCAGATTTACAAGATTCATCAGAAACACTGAAATTCGGGAAAAGTGATTATAACAACCATGTGGGTCATGCCCTCCCACTTCTGCACCTTGAGCGGGGATGGGTGTCACTTTTGAGATCTGTGTAACATAAATAGTTTAAATTAATATTTACATTTTAACTGATTTTAATTGGGAACAGAGGTCTCCAAATTGAACCTTTTGCCAGAGATAGCTAGATGGAGCCATGGGGTGGGTGTTGGTGAAACAAATGGAACAAGAGAGCAAAGAAGGATTGGTGGGTTGAGAGAATGATGAAAGAAGAGTGGAGAGAAGGACAGATGAGGAAAGGAAGTAAAATATATGGATGGCTGGTGAGACGAATTGACAGACGGATGGAGAAAATTTGGATGTATGTGTGGGTGTGATGATGATGCAGAGATGAGTAAATGGATGGCAAGAAGGATGGCTGGTGGAAGGAGAAAAGGGAAGACAGACTGGAATCCTAAGAAAAGGTTGGAGGGCATGATAGATGGATGATGAAGAGAAAGATGTGTATGAAGAAGGATGGAGAGTAGGTTGGAAGAAAGGAGGGAAGGAGGAGAGGATGGAGAAAATGAAGAAAAGTTCCATGATTGTTAAATGTATGGATGGAGGGAAGGGAGGGGTAAAAATCAATAAAAAAAGATTGAGAGAAGGATGACTTAAAAAAGACAGAAAGATAGATGGATGGATGGATGGAAGAAAGAAAGAAACTGCTTCTGGGATCAGCTCCCTCATCCACTGGGCTGGTGCCCAGTTAGCTAAAAGGGGCCTAAAGATTAAAGGTTTCTCTTCCTCAGACTTCCCCTTTTTCTAAAGTATCTCCCCATTTCAAGTTAATTAAGTTTATGGAAACTCTCTAGCTGACCTTGCTGAGCTGATAGGGATCACATGCCCCACACCTATCCCAACCTTTCTGGAAGCCTAAACCATTGTCCTGTATGTGAGCAGTTTTCACACTTTATGAGGGTCAGACACTGACAGGGTAGCTGCTGACAGGCTAATGCAAATTAGCCTCTATATGCTACAGTCAGGGGAAGGAAACCTTCTAAAATGTACTTTTCTTAAATATTTATCAAAAATCTAGCCTCATCATTTAATAGGATTTTTAATAAATATTAAAAATAGTGGTTAAGTCTATACTCCAGGTTTCCTCATTGGACAACCACTGTAAAAATAGCTTTTGTGGGTTTGCCACTTTGCCACTTTGCAGACATGTTGACGTGAAATTTCTACATGTCATTTTTAAGTACCGTGCACCCTACGTTGTGGCCAACAAGGCCCACTGAGGGGTGACTTATTTATTTAAAAAATGAAGGATTTTCCCCTGTCAAAAGTGTTTGGTCAAGCTGCAGGTTCAAATTACAGTAGTTAGGTTACACTGTTAGGAATGAAGCCATGCTTTCCTTGTCACATTAATAGATAGCTCAATAAGTGCTGCAGTCTTCATCCAACATTTATCTTTCCATGCCAGGAGTGTCGTTTCTACAACAAATACTGCCATAGACTTACAGGAGAGTTAATTGGCCAATGTTTACATGCTTTAAGGGTTAACACATACACTTGGCACTGGACAGCAGTGCCCCATGGTGCAGAGTCTAAAAAACAGCAATAATATTCAGCAAAACATGGGAATAACCATGAAAAAGGGAACATTATCTCAAATCCAAATGAAAAAACACTTTGCCTCTGTGCTTGTCCAGTATTCTAAACACGGATTAAGAGGCAAAGGAGCTATCAAGGCGAGTGCTAAGTGTAGCACATTTAGGTGGTGCACAGTTAGTAGGTTCACTGAGGTTAACCCTTGAAAAGGGGAAATCGAGGTCCTGTGGACCCCAACACCAGAATATCCACCTGCAGTCAGGTATAGTCACTCACTGCACCCGCTGGGAGGGGATCTCTCTCCCTTTAGAAGGCCTGTTGCCACATGCACAGCGGAAGGAAGGTATGCAACGTCATAAAGCCAATCCATATCTCACGTGAGTCCATGTCTGTGATGGGGCAAGATCTTCGATTGTGATAGAGCACACTGACATAGTCTGTGCCCATTTCACCCTGTCAAAGCTGTGCCATGGTGCAGAACATGTCAGTGCTCCCTGTCAGTTGTACAGGCCCTAGTATACAAACTTTGTCATGGGTGTTCACAATGCTAAATATAGGCCTACAGACTTTGACAATCCATGCTACATGTTAAACTATAATCCTACTGGCTTTATCACAACTGTTAGTATTGACTAACAAAATGCCAGATTGATTTGCTTTCGATATATCTTTCACATCGGCAAAACATTTCAACATCAATTAGCAATTCTTAATTTAGAATCCCAATGGAACTTGCCAATGCGGCCAATGTCTTTTGAGATCATTGATCCTGCCACTTCCTTCAGACTAAGTATGGTACTTTTTTCTCAGCTCTGTTGAAGCTTGTGAGTGCTTCGAGTGACTCTCAGTATCCTCCAAAACTTTGTAAATACTCTTGCCCTACTGGGAGCACTCAGTGCAATAAACATTGTTTAGCCCTGATGACTTGTGGTACTCCTTTGCCCCAAGTTGTTTACTTCAAACCACTTTATGTGGTTTCTGCTCAGCCTAGAAAGTCTATATTTTCTCTTTTATTTGTACTTTTTTGATTTAGTCCAACTGACAGAGAATTTAACTGCAGGTGTTCCTGTCCCCCCAAATGGGCAACTGTGATCCTTTCAAGGAGGACACTGAGGTTTTCCCGTCCCCATTGCCATTTGTTTTTTCTGTCTTCCATCACTGTCTGGCACTATAGACCCAGTGCTGGACAGGGAAGGCACTGCCTTCAACTTGCCTGGTTTTGGGCACGGACGAGTCGGTGGTTTGCATGATTGGCACGTTTTGTGCTTGGACGGGGCTCCTCTACACATGCCAATACAGGTCAGGAATGGTGGTTCCCTAGCCATTTTAGAACCTCTAAAATGCATGTAAATGACCATGAAGAATACAATATCATGAGTTACCACCTCATGGGAGACATACAACCAGGCTCTCTGGGTGCAGCACATGAGTGGTTAGGTTGGCCAGAAGACCCTGGCCTTTTGGCCATGCAAACGTTTTTGGATATATCAGTCCTTTTTAATGCAATTTCAGAAGAGGTTGCAGCTTTCTACTCCTGGTTTCACAATTCAGCTACGAGATGTATGCTTCCTTGCCTCCTGACACCTAGAATTACTGCTAACCTCCACAGCCTGTGACAAAATTGCTATTTCCTCCTTATCTGCTGCTTCTCTGTTGTGTCCAGATGTCAGAGGATCACAGATCTGGATGCTGATGCTAACAATGCTTTTCCTACAATGCTGTCCTGATATTGTAATAACATGTGTTAGGGGACGGATAATGGGGAAGAGAGACAGAGAGAGAGAGAGAAAGAAAGAGAGAGAGAGAGAGCACAAGTCCTCTTTCCATGTGGTTGAGCACTGCATGCACTGCATAAGGGCGTCTTCACTGGTTCAGATAATCTTAAGTAGGTATACTTGGACTTCCTCAGAAGGGCAATAAGGTAAAGGAGCAAAAGTCATAAAACAGATATTGTTTCAGGCATATTATACTCAATAGCATAGAGGCAAAGTGACTTACAGGTGTTCTCTGTAGAGAAAGTGATGACAAGCCAGGAGGGTGGACCTCGTACTGACCCTGCAGCCTGGAAATCCAGTGACTGCAGGGAAGGCAGAAGACAGTGCAGACAGGGAATGCTGAAGATGGAATCATCCTCAAACAGAAGCATCTTGAGGAACTGGAACTGAGAGGGGACAAAGGAAGGGGAAATAAAGGAAAGGAAAATGTGTGGGGTTTTGAGGCTGGGTGAGCACGTGGTTGGGCACAAAATGCCAGAGACAATCAGGACGTATTATCAAATCCCATGTTTCTATCCTGAAGTGTTCTTATGCTGCTTCAAGCAGTCTTGCTGCTGAATCCCTTAGGGTGAACCTGCAATGCATTCGATATCTACCCATTAACCATTGACGTCGAGTTCTATCTCTAGGAGGACAAGTTGAATGCACGACTCACTCCATATGGGCCCTGACACCTGAACATGACTCTTTGTTGAGCGCTGGTGGTCTTCTGACTTGAGGTCATCCATGTAACGGCACCTCAAAGTCCTCCAAGGAATACCACGATCCTTGTCTGCACTTCCTATACACCCATGCCTCCTGCCACTTGTAAAGGTCTGTGTGTCCAGCAAAATCCTGCATTGTCCACTCCAGATTCACTCCCAATATGAAGAGTCTGCAGAAATCCAGGCACCCCCTCTTTCACAGTCCTCACCAAGTCCACCTCCAGTCGTCCTCAGAGGAAATATAGGAGCTAGTGAAACTTGCCCTGAAGAGAGTCCACTCAAGTCACAAATACAAGCCAGGAGTGTCTCCACTTCTTGACAAAGATGTGTCAGCTCAGACTTGTCCTTTAACTTCACAGTCCTCTTTTCAGGACTCTGACTGAGGCTGTGAAATGGTTAAATAGGCAGGTGGAAAGTAAATCAATTGATGGTGCACGCACCTAACCACAAATTTAAATTGAGCACTACTAAACCTTTAATAAAAAAAGTCTTGAAATGTTGAAATCTTGAGCACTACTACCAGAAATGTGGATATAGGCACCATTTTGATTCTGGGAAATTCGCAATTACAACAAATACAATGGAAGGGCAAGCAAATAATGTGAATAAATTGCCACTTTCCACGGAATTTGAGACTTTCTCTTTTAAGCGAGAAGAACATCACACTGCTTTCAATTATTCACTCAGTTCTGCACCAGAATCATCAATAATGTATCCAAAAGGTATTAAATAAGTAAAAACATTTGTCAGTGTGAAAATGATCACTGGTAATTCTTATGTTTGTTGAATTATTTAAACACTCTGGATTTTCTCACTTGAACTTTGAAAGAAATATGTGCATTTTTTAGATTTGCTCTTTTCTATTCTTTAGCAATAAACTGAAACATTTCCCACTCTAAGATGGCGGCTCGATAGTCACATTAATAAACATGTGCTATGCGTGTTGTAGAATCCACTTTTAAATACTCATCTATTTTTGATATTAACTCGGGTGACCACATCTTTGAAAAATAAAAACTGATTTTTCACAAACATAGAAATAGACTACGATTTTTCATCGCCCTAGGAGCACAGCAGGACTTAAAATTGACAGCTCTCACAGAAATAGGAAATCGACAATGAGGCACTAAGGGGAAAACTATTTGTGCACAGAATATAATCTGTGCCTCCTAATTCACTTTCTTCTAGGGGAAAACTGGGACTAGCCTGATAAATCCAGGATGCTTGGTCATCTTACTACTAACTCTTTGATGAAGTAAAGCAAACATGTTTTAAAAATGCAAATTGATGTTTAGAAATGTATAAGAAAAATGTGGTTCAGTTTCAATTGTTAGAAACAGATTTGGCACCTTTATATGATTTTGGAAATGTTTTTCACCCATCTTGCACAGAAACGCGTTTTATGTATTTATTGTTAATTTAAAACTTTACTTCATCCCCAACTGTTTGTTCTGTAAGACAGAATTGTGTAGGCCTATTATTATATAATTATAATGTTGATAGCGCTCTTAAACTTGACAGTATCCAAGCACTTTGATATGTGGATGGTGGGTGTTTCATTTTATGTTTTTATCTTTACTTTTTGTAAGGCTGTTTGTTAATTATTAATGAGTAGCAGCATATTTAGATGTTTCAACAACTTGTTTCTTTTCATTCAGGGACATTCCATGATTTGTATACAATTATGAGCCTCCTTTCTCCTGTTTTGAAATCTGGCATCTCAACCCCAGCCATTTCTATGGATATCACTTGTTTTTTAGTTTAAATGCAAGTTTTATTTTACTTAACAAGTACTTTAGGTGAGTATGTTTATGAATATGTGAATTGTTCTTCATGGTTTGAATGTGATAATTGATTTCATATCTTGCCAGTGCAGCTTCTTCAGATATGGGTTTACGAGGCTAATTCTATGTCAGGACCGGAGACTCCGATTATGCTTCTCATTTTCTTTACTGAAAATCTCAGCAGCCAATCAGAAAGTAGAAAAAACACAATATGTACTACAATACCCATAAACCTAGTGGGTATCACGTAACAACCATAGAGTAGTCCCCTATAAATGGAGCACAAGAGAATACTACATCCTCTTTCTTTGCTGCTCCGCAGCCAGTTAAGTACTTTCACCTTTTTCCTATTATGGATGTTTAAAGTTATTTGCTTACTTATTGTTACTTTGTAGATGCGGCGCGCGCTGCTCGCATTGCCGTCTTTTCTCTGTCTATGTTTCTTCGGTGGTGACGCCTGCTTGACCCCGCACTCATTCGCGCTTTCTGCCGGCAAAGTGTCAGAGCTTTCCGCTTTGCTGCTTTTTGATGCCGCTTCGTTTTCGTTTGCTTTGGGAGCACGTTTCGCCTCCCGCTTACGGGCGCTTCACGCCCGTTTAGCTTACAGTGGAGCGGGGGCAGGGGGAGTGACGACGCGCGCGCTTAGAGAGCGCTGTCCTTTTTCTGGCTTGTTTTGTCCGTCCGCGCATTCGCGGCGGCCATATTTGCATACTGGCATTTCTCCTCAACTGGTACTGGTGTATTTGAACGCAGGAGCAGCGTTTTTCTTTTTGCTCTATACCCACAAGCTTGCCAGTCTCCCCAGTGACGTCCAAGTCTACCAGAGGGCTTGGGCTGTATAATTAGCATAGGCTCTGCCTAGAGTGGCATTGTTTGGCAAGCCCTCCCTCCACATTTAAATATTTGCATATTTTCACATTTGGAATTACCACATTCCTGTGTTGTTTGGCTTGCCTGGGGTTTGGCCACTCCCCTTATTTATCACTGTCATTATCTTTTCAGTTTGATACATCTCTGACAGTGCATTTTTACTCCGTTAATTTCCTCCTGTGGGTAGATATTGTCACTTTTAAGTGCCTACAATGTCTGAATTCTATTATGATGAGGCAGACTATTTTGAGGAGGAACCCTCTGGGTCTTTGGAGTATGAGCTCGTCGAAGCTCTTGATGTGGGAGTTCAGCGCTCTGTTAACAAAGCTATGGTCAGGGCTATTGAACCCTTGAAGCGCCATTTATGTAACTATGCCTTACAGCAGGGCTGGCTTCCAGCCTCAACGTCCCAGACTTCTTCTGGGGTTAAACGCAAAATCCCACACTTTTCAGATTTTGCGAAACTTGCAAAAACCATGGCTTCAGACCATTCTTATGGTTCTACGTCCAAGGATACTCCTTCTAGCTCTCCTCCCGGAGATGATGGTAATACCTCCTCTGGTACTTCGTCGGAGTCAGAGCCTTCTCCTCCTCCTGCAAAGAAATCACGTAAGGAGCGGTTTGTGGACGCCCCCTCACATCCCTCTTTATTGACCTTTGAGCCTTCTACAATTGTCCATCCTAATTCTTCTTCATGGCTCCCCTCAACTGAAGTTGCGACCTACGTCCATTCCCACTTACGTCAACCTTTTGACAAGGATGTTAGAGCGCGTTAGCGTTCTGAATACCCACGCCCAGACCTAGCAGATACTCCTGATGTGGATCCTTCCATGTTTACATATCTTAAAAAATATACGAAGGATCCGAAGAAGGGTCTTGAACGTGCATGGTGATCCTGCCAGGATAAGTTGCTTGATTTGTCCGGCCCCCTAACAAAGATTTTGGATTTGGGTTACATTGCCAAAGCCTCAGGGCAGATTATCAACCCAGATGATTTAATTGGTTGGGCTCAACGTGCAATATGTTTATTAGGCAATGCAAACTGTGCCATGTCCAGTGAGCGCCGCCGCTCTATCCTTTTAAAACTCGATCCAAAACTAGCTGAGTTGTCTTCTTCGAAGTCCGGCCCTTTGGCTCAGGGTCTCCTCTTTGGTCAACCCTTTTAAAAAGAGTTAACTAAGTTTGTCGCAACCTTCAGTGGCCTTGATAAAGCACAAGGTTCCTTAAAGCGGGCTTTCCGCACGGTTTTTGGACGGGCCGGACGAGATAGGGGGCGGTCGTTCGGCCGAGGTTACCAAAGAGGCACCCAGCGAGGCTATGATTCTCACCGTGGAAAATATCGGGAGTCCACTTCCTCTGCCAATTTCTACCCCACACGTGGATCCCATAATTCCAACAAAAAGGGACGCTATGGAGGCAACCAAGGAGGTCAACGCGATGCCACTCCTTCAGGTGAGCTTAATCCCCTTTTCAGAGGTTCAATTGGGGGCCCGTCTCCAGTTTTTTCTCCACAAATGGCAAGAGATCTCGCAGGATGCGTGGATCCTGGATACGGTGCAGGGATACAGAATAGAGTTTCTTCATTCTCCCTCTCAAAGTCTTGCCCCACGTCCGATGGTTTTTTCCCATCTGGATCAGGTTTTCATTTCTAGCGAGATAGATTCGCTTCTCCAAAAAGGGGCAATAGAGCAGACGGTTCGTCATCCTCACGGCTTTGTCAGCAACGTCTTCCTAGTTCAGAATGAGGGGGGTGGATCCAGGCTTGTTTTAAATCTCAAGGAGTTCAATGGATGGGTCGTATATCGTCACTTCAAGATAGAGGGGTCCATCTTCTTCGCGATCTTCTTCAGGAAGGGGACTGGATGGTCCACCTAGATCTGAAAGATGCTTATCTGTCAGTACCCATCTACGGACCTCATCGTCGTTTTCTCCAATTCCACTGGCAGGGAATATGGTACAAAGTCCTTCCTTTCGGCCTCTCGTCAGCACCTTGGTGCTTCACGAAGCTTCTGAGGCCTGTGGTCGAGTTTCTTCGTGTCAGGGGCGTTCGCCTCATTATTTATCTGGACGACATTCTCATCATGGGTCAAAGTCCTTGTCTTGTTTTACAACATCTTGCCTGGACCACGGATCTCTTTCTGAATCTGGGATTCTTGATCAACCCTCAAAAATCAATGTTGATTCCATCTCAGTTGGTGGAGTTTCTGGGCTTTCTTGTCAACTCCCTCTCTTGTCAACTCCTCTTACCACAGCAGAAGATCAGATCGATCAAGAGAGAGTTGAGGTTGATTTTGTGCAAGCAGACTGTGTCCTTGAGGTCAGTAGCCCGGGTCGTAGGGTTGTTAGCTTCTTCTATATAAGCGATCTTTCCGGGTCCTCTTCATTACCGAGCGCTTCAACGCCTCAAAATCCGCCATCTCCAGAAAGGCCTCAGGTATTCCGATCAGATTCCTCTTTCAGAGGAGGCGAGGTGGGAGATGTTGTGGTGGCTGGAACATATGGAATCGTAGAACGGTCGAGCCCTATTCGGCACAACTGCGGAGGTAGTGATCGAATACAACGCCAGTCGGTGGGGTTGGGGAGCCCGATGCGGTCAAGTGTCGATTGGCGGCCGTTGGTCTCCAGAGGAGTTGAACCTTCACATCAATTGCCTGGAGCTATTGGCGGGCTCCTTTGCGATTCGTTGCCTCTCACCCCGCCAGACAAATTGTTGCATCCTTCTCCGCATGGACAACGTGTCGGCGGTTCGGTATGTCAACAAGTTGGGGGGGACTCAGTCCCGTCTTCTAGCAGAAATTGCCAAACACTTTTGGCACTTTTGCCTTCAGAACAGTCTCTTTGTAGTGGCGGAGTATCTTCCAGGGTGCAGCAACCAAGTTGCGGATTGGAATTCCAGACATCTCCGAGATTTCAGCGATTGGCGGCTTCACCCTCGAATGTTCCGATTGATGAACAGGTTATGGGGCCCTTGTCGGATCGATCTGTTTGCCTCCCGACTCAACAAACAAATTCTGGAGTTCTTCAGCTGGCGTCCGGATCTGGAGGCTCTTGCCACGGATGCTTTTCTGCAAATATGGCCTCCAGTGATTTATTATGCGTTCCCTCCGTTTGTAATGATTCCCAGGGTACTAGCCCGAACCAAATGTTATCGCTTGGAATTGATTCTGATCACTCCTCTTTGGAGGGCACAAGCGTGGTTCCCGGTAATTCTAGAAATGTTATGTGCGGTTCCGGTTCTTCTTCCCCTGCGATGGAATCTATTGTTAGACCCTCTCCAATCTTCACATCCGTTGATATCATCAGGTCAACTACGGCTGGTCGCTTGGCAAATTTCGGGGATCGTTGGAAAGCCCCTGGCCTTTCGGGAGGTGCTACCAGATTTATCAATGAGGCTTGGTCGCCCAACACACACAAACGTTATGCTACAGCATGGAAACGATGGTGTGATTGGTGCTCCTCAAGGGATGTGGATCCCTCTGCAGCAGATGTCGCCTTGGTAGTGAACTTCTTAGCGTCTTTAGCCGCTTCAGGTCTTGCTTATCGTACTGTTAATAATTTCCGATCAGCCATCTCGGCAGGTCACGTGGCCCTTGAGGGCAAACCACTTGGTGACCATCCTTTAGTGTGTAAATTACTTAGGGGTATCCGGTTGGTAAAACCTCCGTGTCCTAAATATTCCGAGCTCTGGGATGTCTCCATTATCCTACGCTTCTTGGATTCCTGGCCTGTCAATCAGGGTTTGTCTCGCAAACAGCTTTCTGCCAAACTAGCGATGCTACTTTGTTTGGTATCATGTAAACGCGTATCTGATATTCGCGCCCTCGATCTAGCGGGTCGCAGATTTTCTCCTGAGGGTGTTACTTTTTTGGTCACCAGAAGCACTAAAAGTAACACCACATCTGTCACATATCCTGCGTTTCCTGACAATCCAAAACTGTGTGTGGTACAATGTATCCGGGATTATGAGGTAAGTACTGCAGGTTTTCGGCAAGATATGGCAGATCAATTGCTGATTGCTCTACAGAAACCTTTTCGTCCAGTGACCCCAGCTACACTGGCACGATGGGTGCGTTGGCTCATGAGCGAAGCTGGTATTGATGTTTCCAAATTTGGTGCTCATTCTGCTCGTGGTGCTATGGCATCCAAGGCCTTTTCTATGGGAGTCAGTTTATTGGACATTATGAATGCAGCTGATTGGTCCTCTGAATCTACATTTAAAACATTTTATTATAAACCTATTGTAAATGTTGCATCTGTTGTGGTGGCACAGCTTTGAACAAGCATAATCGGAGCCTCCGGTCCTGACATAGAATTAAAAATTTGCAAACATTTGTGACAAGAATTTTCAATTCTATTAAGCACACGGAGGCAAGGATTATCCCACCCATAATCAGTACTGTACTGTCTGATTTTAAATGTTTTATAATGAAATGTATATTTATGCTCATGTTTTTTCCCCTCCCTTTTGCTTTATCTCTCCCTGGGAGTGTGGTATTACGGCTTTATATTTCTATTTCAGGTTCTGATCTCAAGTGAGCTTTGCTGCCTTTTCACCTTTAAGGAAGGATCTTTCGTCGTCTTCCAGGACATTCTGTTCCTTTGAAGCTGACTTCAAGTTTTCTCGTTGCTGCCGTTGACCTTTGGATTCCTTTGGTTGAATGGACTCTTCCAGTTGTTTCTCGGATTCCAGACTGTATTTTAACTTAACTTTTTTCACACAAAAAAAGAGGATGTAGTATTCTCTTGTGCTCCATTTATAGGGGACTAATCTATGGTTGTTACGTGATACCAACTAGGTTTATGGGTATTGTAGTACATATTGTGTTTTTTCTACTTTCTGATTGGCTGCTGAGATTTTCAGTAAAGAAAATGAGAAGCATAATCCTCACCTCCGTGTCCTTAATAGAATTGAAAATTCTTGTCACGAATGTTTGCAAATTTTTAATCCTTAGGTCCCTTAGCTTCTATGGTCGCTGTAATATGTGTCTGGTGGTTTTATCTGCCTAATGTGGGCAGGGTTTGAACGTGTGCAGGAAAGTAAGTGTGTAAAGTATGTTCCATCTCACTAGCCTTTCTGGGGATGATGAACCCACAAGGTAGAGAGTGACCTGAGTCGGAGATTGGAATGGAACAGATGTGATGAGCAGAGCTTCTATGGGAGTTTATGGTGTGGTGCCCACCATAGAGTTGGATGTATGGTTTGATGATTTGTGATTAATCTATGTGTCCAGGCAACATAGACCTTGCAGGGACTGCGAAACAAAGCAAGCTTTGTACAATAGTGGCAATACACAATACCATTAATTATATGTGTTCTATGCCTACACTCTATGCATTCCTATAACCAAACACAATATTAACATCGAATCTAGTGACTTCAACCGTGATGTGTATAATTTAGATAGAACATATTGGAGATAAGATCTATTTACTAAATGCTAGTCCTGTTCTTATGTAGAGTCCTTTTAAAATGATTTGTAATAGTCCCAAAGCGCCTTGTAGATTTTTGTGTTATTGCTTACAATTGTATGGAGCACATACATTCGAGTGTTTGTATCCTTTCAACTCTCCAGATGTCATTGTCGAGTCAACACACAACTCAATATGGTGGACTGTAATGCCACTGTCACTGGACTCACTAGCTTTTTCTTTTTTAGCCATCTGTAACCAACTTTATTTTGTGTTGTAATTCTTTATTGAAAAGAGAACAATGGCTCAGGTGCACATTACAATACAATGTACATAGTGTAGTAGAAAGGAAAGCAGCAGGGAGGGTGACGTCGCTCATTGCATACAAAGCTAACAATAACTATAAATAGTATATCCTTGACATTGAGAAGCAGCTGACCCGGTTGCCCCTTTGGGAGAAGTAATGTGTGTAAACATTCAACAAGGAAGGAGGAGGGTACCCTGTATGGGGCGGAGTGAATGGAGGGGTGAGTAACATGAAGCGTTCAACAGGGCAGGAGGAGGATGCTCGCATCAACAAACGGAAAATGGTGCAGGATAGGGCATTGAGGACTGTCTAAATTGGGGGAAAGGCAAGAGAAGAGCAAGAAAAAGGAAGAAAGATGAGCAGGTAGAGGACAGTATAGATGAAGAGGAGCAAGAAATAAGAAATGAGAAAGGATGTATTGGGGAGAAGAGAAAGGAAGAGAGGGGAGGGTGTAGGCAAGGGCAAAGACGGTGAAGGAAGGAATGAAGAAGGGTGAAAGAGAAGGAAAAATTGGGGAGAGAGTGGGAAGGGAAGGAAAGGGAAGGAGGTGTTGGAATATGGAGTGGAGGGGCGGGGTCCTCTTGAATCCCACTCGCAGGGGTAGCTCAGTTTGATGGTCCTCGTTGCAAGATGCATTAAGGATCGTCTCATAGGAAAGGTGCTCAGGTCCGCATAAATACCTATGACTGATCTTGCCAATTGTAGATTACACGTTCGTGGGTCACTGTCTGGATCATCGCCACTGTCCAGTCCTCTTGCAATGGAGGCATAGGGGAACGTCATTGGCATATGATACGTATTTTGGCAGTTGCCATTGCCATGCGTAAGAGGTGGCAGCGTGGAGAGGAGAGCTCCGGGGAGTCCCCAATGTCATGGAAGAGAATCAAGGAATTAGAGACAGGTAGTCTGAGTGTCATGGATGCCCATAGCGCAATTCCGACAGACGTCCAGAAGAACTGGATCGAGGGGCATTCGCAGAGGATATGTGTAAGGTCGCATCGGGTGTTCAAGCATCACAAGCAGTTTATATAAGGCAGCAACCCTGTCCTGTGCAATTTCACTGGGGTTCAGTGCCACTCGTGCAGTGACTTAAAGAGGCAGAACTTCAGGCATGCCTCACATGTGCAATTGTCAAGAGCCTTCAGAGTATCAGCACAGTCTTCCTCCTCAAGTTCTATCTGTAAGCCGTATTGCCATTTGATGTGGAGGCTATTGAGGAGAGGTTGTGACAAGAGGTGATAATGGGGGTGTCATAGAGCCCTGACATCACTCCCCTAAGGCAGTCCCAAGTTCAAAGGTAGGACACCATGGGTGAGGCCTGTAGAGACCAGGGTCATGGCCCCGGACAGTGCTTTAACAGTAACATGCCCAGGCCTGTTGGGGTGGAAAAACAAATTCCTTCCTTAGTCGTCCAAATGATTTAAAGTCACCATTTCCCAGGACCTGGTCCAAACTATGAATACCTGCCTCTCTCCACTGGCCCCAGTGAATGACCCTTCACCAATGCATAGGCCATTATTGCCCCACATGAGTGCTCGTTCATGCAGACAGGGGTCCTCCTCGAAAAGGCGGTGTGCCCGTTGCCAGGCCTTTTACATGGCTTGTAGCACAGGTGGATAGGACCGGGCTAAAGGGGGCATCCTCTGTACAGAGGGTCGAGGCCATGATTGCTAGAAAGTGTGAGAGCTGGAGAGCGAGGGCAGAATGTTCCATTGAAGGAAGGCCGAGCCCCCAGCATGAGTGCCACACCATGACTTTCGTGGCTGCCAGCCATGGCTGCAAGGAGCCCCACACAAAGGTCCGAATCCGAGAATCTATGAGGCATAAGGTGGTCTAGGGCACCAACAATGGCAGCATACCCAACGTGTACAGGAAGCGTGGGAATGTGACAATCTGCACCGCTTGCACCCTGCCCCACTTGGAGAGCCCCAGGATGGACCGTTTCTCAAAGTCCAGCCTCAATTGAGCAATAAGGGGTCTGGGTTGTCCGCATTCATCTTATCCAGTCCCTGGTTGACCAGGATCCCCGGGTATTTCAGGCATGAAGACTTGCAATCGAAGGGGTAGCCATGAATTGCCGCTTTTGTGGTGTTGGTCAAGAGTGGCAAAGCCTCATTCTTGTTCCAGTTCACCCAGTAGCAAAACAATGCCGCAATGATTGCCAGTAAGGCTGATAGGGAGCAGCTCAGGTCCGTTAGGGTGAGTTAGTTATCATCGACGTATAAGTAGATCGTGGCCATCTAGCCCTTGATGGGTATCCCCGCAAGTTGAGGCATGTGGCGGATGGTAGCTGCCAATGACTCCATGGCCAGCAGGAATAACAGGGGTGAAAGCGGGCATCCCTGGTGCGTGCCCCTCCAAATCTGAAAGGGGTCTGATAGAAAACCTCTGAAGTTGACCTGGGCCGTAGGGCATTCATATAGCAAACGGACCATGGTACTGAAATAGTGTCCCAGACCAAACCTTTTTAGGGTTTCAAAGAGATACTCCCATTCAATGCGATCAAAAGCCTTCTTGGCATCAAGGTAGGGGGCCAAGGTTTCTTCCAGTAGGTCCCTAGCCTCCCAGAGGGTGTAAGCAGAGGTGCAAAGGCCATACCTGGAAGAGTGTACCGGGACAAACCCCAACTTCATGTGGTATATCAGGGATGGAATGACTGCGCAGGTGAGCTGCCAAGATGCTGACTAGGATTTTGATATCCCCGTTTAGCAGGGATATGGGCCCATAGCTGCCACACAGAAGGAAGTCCCTCCCTGGTTAGGGGAGTACCGCTATCACTGCTCTATTTGAGAGACATCCCAGGGAGCCCGCCTGTTCCACCTCCTGGAAGGCAGCATGAAGGAAGTCGATGACATCCTCCCTGGACCATTTATAAAAACTCAGTAGTAAAGCCATTATTCCCTGTGGGTTTGTTATAGGATTGTTTGGAGATTGTCTGTTCAATCTTGGTCTCCCAGTCCAGCAACTCTGTGCCCTCGATTGATAGCCGGGGAGGCACAAACGCTCCAGAAAAGACTCCACCTGTTCTGCACTGGCAGTCATCTCCTGAGTATTCAGTGCCTGATAAAACTATGCAAATTTGTTCACAACATGCTGCTGGCGGTTGAGGATATCACTCCTCTCAGAATGGATGGTGTGGATAGCCAAAGTAGCATCCTGTTTTTGCAGTTGGGCAGCCAATAGTAGTCCCGCCTTCTCGTAATGGCGGCATTTGAACCGTTGAAGCTCGTATTCAGCCTTTGATGTATATAGGCCATTGAAAGCCATGCAAGCTTGTTCCAGGCAGCAATGGGTGGGAAGTGATGGGTGGGCAGAATATAGGTGGGTAAGGGGCACGATCTCTCCCCCTAGCTTTTTCTGATGAGCAACAGCCTGCTTGTTCGTTAGGGCCTCATCCCGCATGAACTGGCTCCATATAGTCTCTTTTGCTGCAGCTCAGAGGACCCTATGGGAAGCCACTGAATCCTTGTTATCTGACAGGTATTCGGAGACATGTGCTCTCAGTTAGGACTTCCCCTGAGGGGTATGATAAAGTTGCACATTCAGGCACCAGGGCTTGCTACTCAGAGTGGTTCGAGCCATGTCTATGGATAGCAGGACCGGTGCGTGGTCGGACAGTGCAGCCTCTGGGATCAGTGTTCCTGAATGAGGGCAACAGCCCTCTGGGAGACAAGAAAGTAATCTAGTTTTGACTGTGTGCCATGTACCAGCGAGAGAAAAGTATATTCCATGTCTGCCAGATGGTAGAGGTGCCAGTGGTTCACCAAACCGTGGTTCGAAGCCACGTCCCCTAGCAGGGCCCTGTCTGTATTGTTGCCCATGTCTAGAAGGCCAGTTCTGTCCAACAGCATGTCCCAGGCAAGATTTCAGTCCCCCTCAATGCGGTATTGCGAGGCCCCAATCTCTATAAGAAGGTGATTTAGTTGGAGGAAAAAAGATGTTTAGCACCCTTTGGAGCTTATACAGACCCCACAAAGAGTGACCTGTCCCCCAGCCGTAACCTGGCAAAATGTACCTACTGTCTTGACGACAGTGATGGACAGTGATTTACAGTGAAGGATCGCTACCCCGCTTTTCCTGGGAGTCCCTCCTCCCACGTTGATGATGCTGGGATGCTGCTATGCCTCACTCTACCGAATCCAATCCCGACACAATTTGTCAGATTCTAGGCTATCGAGGTGGGTCTCCTGTGTGAGAGCCATGTCCACTCATTTTGATTGTAAATATGAGAGTATCTTCTTTTACTTCAGGTAGTGTGTCAGGCCATTGACGTTCCATGAAAGAATGCAAAGAGGGTGGGAAGTGTGAGAGGCAGGGCATCCCATGGCCGCACAGCCAGTGTGTAATGGGATTTAACAAGGTTTTGTTCTAGAGGACAAGGGACAGAGTTTGTCAATGTGAGAAGGTGGTGGGGAGGATAACGGGGAGGAGGGCAGATTAGAAGAAGGAGGGAAGAGTAGAAAAGGAAGGAGTGAAAAGAAGAGACGAGAGGAGAGGGGGAGGAGCAAGGAGAGAAGATGTGAGAAAGGAGGAGAAGAGAGAGGACAGGAAGAGAGGGGAAGGGGAGAGAGGAGAGGAGAAGGGAGTAGGAGAGAACAAGTGAAGTACCAGGTAGCAGAGCAGAGGAATAGAGGTAATGGGAGGGACAGGTCAGACATCAAGAGAGAAATAGAATAAAATAGAATAAACTGAACAAAGAAGATATACAGAGGGAGGGGAAGGAGAGGGCAAATAGAGGTAACTGAGTACCAGTCTTTAAGCCGGAGCAAGTCCCCAATGACCTAGGCCTGTAGCCTGTGAGTCCAGACTTGTGGAGTCAGCACACCGAGGGGCCTGTTCAAGAAGGCAGAGCATATGAAAATGGGTGGTTAGAGGAGAAGAGTGAAAGAGCGTAAGTGCGGGCCACCCGCTCTAGCCTTGAAGATCTTGGGGACGCATAGCAAATTGAGATGAGAAGACACAGTGCTCTATGAGACTTTTTATTTTGTCACAGATATACAATAGTCCTTTCATTTGGGTGTCCATGAATGCTATATTCAGAGCTTTGACCTAATTCGTGGTTTGGTTTTGTACAGATGGATTTACCAGAGATTTAACAATTTAAAAAATTGCTCGAGGTGAATTTTATGCTTAGTTTCTTTGTTTGGTAAACAGACAGACTTTGGTTTTTTAAAAATGTTTTTCCTGAACTATTTTAGGGCTAGTTTGCACCTGAGATTCTCTTCTTCCAAAAAGTTGTGTTGCCACTTCATCTCTGATAATTTACATTTTGATTTTTCAGCTTTAAGTGTGGCAAAAAAACTAAGGAGCAGAACTGGAAGTCCTTCTGCTTTTTGTCTCTCTTAAATGTATTATGTCATCAAGAATGTTCTTACGGTAGGAATTGAAAGAGGATACCATCAACACAAAAACCGATTGGTTTATCACTATTTGTGAGCAAGATCTATCTAAGGAAGAGTCAGCAATGGAGTGCCAAGGGTGGTATAATGGGGGGATCACCTTTTTTGGAGTCCTAATAGGGGGTTGCTGTATGGAACTAAAAAGTGGTCTGACAAAGGTAGAGGGGCTGTGGGCCCAGCTTCTAGCACTGGAATATTAGAAAAAAATCACAACAAACGTATGCCCCCTTTTATGTGTGGATCCTTTTACACTCTGCAGTAGGCTGAGGTCCAATAAGGCTTCAATAAGCTGTTCTACAGCTTTGCAGCTATAGTAATCCGCATGTAAATTACAATCGCCCAATAACAGAAAATTATCATATTGTAAACAAAAGGGCAAGGTTGTGGCAGGCAGTATTTCGTTGAACTTGGCAGCAGGATTAGGGGGGGTCGATAAAAGAGGGCTCCCAAAAAAGAAAAGTTGTCTGAATGTCAGTAAAAGAAAGAGCCTCCACTCTATTTGCTAAATGTAAGGGCAGGCTGATGTAGAGATACTTAGACGGACAAAAATGGCTACCCCTCCCTCCTATTTTGCGTACTCTAAGTGAGAAATAAAGTAGCCATCTGGAATAGCGAGGGCACGGTCAGGACCTGAACAAGACATAAGTCAGTTTCAGAGTGGAAAATAATATCCCAGTGGTTATCATGTAAGAGGCACAACATTTCGATTTTGTGGTTTGCACTCTTTTTATGGGGACCAGAGCTCATTTTTCATCATTAGACTTTGATCCGGAGCAAGAGATAGAAGGAAGAGTAGAAGGGTAATCCAAAAAGTCATCAAAGGGTGGATATAGGCATGAAAAAGAACCTGAAAGAGTATCATAAAAAGACAGAACATTTGGAGTGTCAGAAAATAGAGCTAGTCAGTTCAGGAATTCGGTAACCACTGTTTTTGGTATCTCCACAGTATGTTCCAAAGAAAAACTTTGGACCCAAAATAGTTTGTGTTTTTTTACAAATTAATCACTGGTCACACAGGTAGTCTTGATCCTGGTTTGGAGATAAACACAATAGCCTAGTTCATTCTACCCCCTATGGTTGTGTTAGTGATCTTGGGTGAACCAGTTTTTCTCTTATGTTTCTTTCATGCTTGCATAAACATGGAGGAAGATCTCTTGATAACTGCCTCACATTCAGTTTTCATTTATATTTAATGGTACTCTTTCAGGTGATTAGCAACTCAAGTATTAGTTGTCGCAGAGGGGAAGATATCCTGTTGTGTTTTAGAATGTACCTGAAGAATGGCTTCCCTATCACTGTTCTTGGGCCTTTTCAGGCTCTTTTCAAAGCAAAGGATGGAAAAACAATCTCATTGAGGTTTTCGGACAATTGGACAATATGTTTGTATATTATATTTATGATGCTATGTTTATCTCAAAAGTTTTCAAGTCAAAACAATTACTTCTAATATGAAAATATTATCCATAAGGTAGGTTGCATCTTATGATGCTTTGATAGTAGCTATCACAAAATCAGTGGGAAATTCTGAAGGTGAGTTTTGAAAATACCTTAGTTTTGAAACCTGATTTTCAGCATTAAAGGTAGTATCTAAAACGCCAAGTTAACACCATTGCCCTGTCAAGGTAAGCAAGAGATGGGAATTCATATGGGTTTAAGCATCCCAAGGAATCACTTCCTTATTAGGATCTTCCACATTTCATTCCTCTGCTCTTTTCCATTTGGTACAACGCTGGTCCATAATGGCCCACGATGACAAAAACTACATAGTTATATAAAAATATGAGAGTTGTTAAAGATCCGTCTGTAATTCATAGGGAATTATTATTTTTCCCACTGTACAAAAAAGGTATCGGAAGTGAGAAATAAAGCAATAAACATTAAAATGCTCTGAAACACGCAAAGGGGAGAATGCTGTCAGGGAAAGCAGGAGTACAGCTGGAAATTGAGTACAGACTGAAGGTACCACAATAAACATGGAAGTGCACCAAGCAACCCTGTGCTAGTTTCTACTCTGAGACTTCAGCCAATTTAATTTGTCAAGCGCCTAATGAAGAACTATCTATCAGATGTTTGACCAATTCCCTAGAATCTCCTGATTACTTTCAAAGACTTTTCTTCTGTTGATTATACATGATTATAATCCATTTTGCTTCACTGGCAGGTATTGCTTCCCACATTCATCTAAAAAAATCTTATGAATACACATAACAGAAAGATTTCAAAGTAATACTGCTAGGTGTAAGCTACATTACACATGCATCAACTTATGCAGAAGCTGTGCCCTCTGAAGCTCATTTTTAATCAGGTCCCAAACCATGAACAAAACTGATCGTCAATGGACTTATTTGATCTGAGAGTGTAAGTGGGGGTTTAAACTATGATCTTAAAGCCAGGATAAGTTGACTGAGGCTCTTTACTCTGCTTTGATGTGGGAGACATTTCTGACATGAAAAAAAATATGATTTTGTGATGGAATTTCATCTTGCAATTTGAAAATTCCTTTAATTAGATTGGCATTTTAAAAAAGTTTTTCTCCTGTAAATCAACTTTTTATAGAAGTATTTTCTTTCAACTTTTCGTTTTGATAATTGCAGCCAAATTCAAAAACAATCTTCATGGATTTGCAAAGGAAAATCCTTATAATTTCTCATAGCCCAACCTTATCTCTAATTCTTCATTTAAATACTTTTCAAGACAGAAGTAGATGCCATTACCTTGTATGTATATATCAGATAAGAGAAAATTATTAAAAACACATTCTCATATTACAGTCAACTTCAAACACAAGGAGTGGACTCAGAAGAGGTGTGTTTTCAAACTTGTCTTAAATTACATGGGACTCTTAAGGAAAACAGCATTACATTTTAAGTTTTGGTCTAATTACAATTTCTAAGATTTTCTGTTCCTATAGATTTTTTTCATATTTTAGTCCTCTGTGAATAATTTTGAGTGATAATGTTACCTAACCTTATCTTTTCTTCTCCACTTGTTGAAACTTGCTTGAATGCCGTTTTATAACAGTTATTGCTTTCACGTTAGTCTTGCACTAGTTTTGTGGGCTGCATCATTATGACAAACACCAAAATTAAAATATAAATGTTGGACAATTTGACCAGAGGTCAAGTTAACGAATGCTCGAGTTAATGTAATGTATAACCAAATTATATTAAGAGACAATGGGCCAGATGCATCAAAGGGTTTTGCCCATTCTGTGTCTATGGGAAAATGTGTTAATGCATATGGCCCAAAGTGATTACAAAAAACTCACTGTCCTGGTATTGGATTAGTAGAAAGAAGGGAAATTAAAAACAAATACAACATTCTTACTTTGTTTAGAGGATTACTATTTGCACAAAATTTACTTAAAAACTAACAAGCCCTGAAAATTATTTTGGACTGAATGATAAAATAATCATTATAGTTTGATTTATTTCCTTACAGAGAACCCATCATTAACCTACCAAGCTGGAGGAAAAGAAAGAAAAATACAGAAGGATGGAAAGTTTCCAAAAATAGGTAAGTAGATATGGGAGGTATGTTAGTGGTAAAAAGAATGGCAAGTGAGGAAATGGGAGCAGAACCAAAGAAGAACTAAATTGTCAGTTTAAAAGCAAAGTGCAGGGGGGGCGTGGCTAAGCGCCCGACGGAGATGGCGGCGCTCGGGTGAAGCTCTTCGACGGATTTTGGAGGAAACATGCTTCCGGTTCATCCCGCGATTTAAGACGGACAGCCACCAACAGATGAACATCCAAGAATTACCATGAGACCCTCGGCGCCCTAATTCTGTGCCAGCAAGTAGCTTTTTTTGTTTGTTTTTGGCCCCCTCTCGGTCGCGTATTTCGCGGCCGACATTTTGAATTTTTACAGCGTTTGCGGTTCCCTCAATTTGGGGCTAAATATTCTGCACAGCGTCTTTTTTGTGCATTTAATTCTTACTATCACCGGTTGCTGCATTATTTTCCCTCATTTCATTGGGATTGGAGGCTATAGAGGGCAACTCAAGACTACTAGAAGATATGTAGAAATGTGCTTTGGCGGCCATTTTAAGTTCCCAGTGAGCTCTTTCAATGATTACTTTTTTCCAATTCCACATTGTTGATTGGAAACAAGCATAAATATTTAACCAATACTGGTATTTATCGTTTTCTGCCATGCCCAGTGTTTTTCAGCTTCTGAAATCTTCCTGGTTTCTCCTCAGTGCATTCACATGTGGTATGATATTCGTTGTCAATGGGTTACTGAAGGAGTTGTGAGGACTGCATCTGGAGGCCATTTTGTGCTCTTAAGAAAGCTCTCATAGAGAGTTATTTTCTTCATTTTATCATTGTTGACTGAAATAGGAGTTCTTGGTCAGCATTTTATGGACAGAACAAAAGCAGGCCGTCCCTTTCCAGCCAAAAAGCACAGTTTTATCAAAAAAATCAAGAATTTTTACCGAATCCTCTAGGCTTGAAAATTCTTTACTACCTGTGCCTCAGTGCTCAAACACAATTATGGAGCCTTCCTCTGGTACTCCAGGGAAATCTGTCACCAAACGTCTTAAAAAAGACCCTCCGTCACCACCTAAGTCAGTCTCACCTGTATGTATGGAATTACTGCTTGAGGAAACCAGGGCCCTTCGACCCTTTATGGAAGAGACTAACACCAAACTGCAAGTTTTAATAGATATCTGGTCTCAACTAGATACGAGGCTCTCTGCAGTCAAAGATACCATTTCTTTTTTAAAAGAGACTTCCATAAGTGTCTCTCAACTACATTCTCAGGTCTCTACACTTCAGAAACAGATTGAGGACCTCGATAATCGCATCAGATGAAATATTCTGCGTATTTATGGCCTGGCAGAAGGTCTTGAAGGATCAGACACACTCAGTTTCTTCAAATCATTTCTCCCTAAATTACTTCACTTACCAGAGGGAACTCAACTTAACATTCAGCGAGCTCACAGGTTGGGGCGCGTTCCCCTTAATGCTAGATCTCCACAGAGACCAAGAGGAGTCATCTTATACTTTTTGGAATATACAGACTTACTGAAAGTACTCTTGGCGGTCAAAGCTTCTCCAAGAATCACATGGTCAGGATCGTCTTTATTTTTTGCACAAGACTACGCCAAAGCTACTGCTAAAAGATGTAAGGCATTTCTCCACATGAGAGCTGATTTGCGTTCCATGGGAGCTCGATATGGCCTTTTTCATCCGTGCCTCTTCAAAGTCACATACAATAATAGAACAACGACGTACAAAGAACAGTTGCTATGGAATCTTCTGGACCTTCTTCTTTGCTTCACACTTGACTGAATGTTATTTCCTCCACAGGTTCTTCAAACTCTGATTTCTTTATTATACTATTCCGTTATTTAAGAGATGTTTCTCTATGACTTCTGACATCTTAGCAGTTCCCAAAAAGTTACATTTTATGTCAAATTAGTTAACGTTCTTGTTGGTGTTCTTTTTCTCGATTGATTCATTATATGTTCCATTTGCTCGTTCTAATGTTTATCCTACTCTTTGTAATTTACTGACCTCACAGATTCCGTACCCTCATGTCGTGATTTCTCCTGGATCCTTCGTTCGGCTGATACTAGATGTGTCGCCTACTCCTTATGGTTCCATCCCCCCCATGTACCCCTGAGTCTTCTTTTCGTTGGTATGTTATTTGTTCTGTCTTTTGTTGTGTGTTTTGCAACTCATTTCCTTTCCTGCTCTGTTTCTTGTTTTGTCTTTTGCTCTATATGTTGTAGTATTTCCTTCAACTCTGTTCCCTTACCATCTAATCTCTTCCTTCACTTCTTCTTTTGTGACTATTTTCCTTTTTCATGTTTATGTCTGCTTATCTACTTTCTATATTTCGCTATGTTATGAACACATTTTCTCCTTCTTCTCTCTCTTATCTCTCTTACACAACGTCTTTGCAATGAATCCGACTTTGATGTCTTAAGCCTAGACTCTTCCATTTCTGACCCCTTCACCTCTTCTTGCCTTTGCTTAGATACCCTCTATACTTTCCCATATCTTAAACTTATCTCATCATTACTTCTTTCTTTTATCTCTTTTAATGCTATACAATGTTTTTGCAATGAATTGGACTGTTTGTACTTCAGGTTTGCATCATTGAATTGTTGGATTTTTTATCTTATTGAATTGGATTGTTACTCTATGCTGTTTTTATATCCCTTTCTAATATCTCATGTCACTTAAGTTAGTTTCATGGAACATTAGGGGTCTTAACTCCCCTATCAAGAGGCAAAGAGTTTTATCACACTTGGCTAAGTTAGATGCTGACATTGTTTTTTTACAGGAAACCCACCTTACAGATACTAAATCTCTGAAATTGAAAAGGGGCTGGGTGGGTGAGGCTTATTTCTCTCTGGGGGATGGTAAACGGAATGGTGTGATGATATTATGTCGTAAATCTTTAACAATCACGTTGTTATCGCAAGAATCAGACGATGAAGGAAGATGGCTCGTTGTTAAACTAACACTAAAGGGTGTTTTGGTATCTCTTCTTGATGTTTATGCACCTACAGTCGGAGATGCTTCCTTTTGGCCTGCTTTGGCTAAGCATATCTCTCAATGCATTGAAGACAATTTTATTATGGCTGGAGACTGTAACCAGGTGTTTAACCCCTTTTTAGATAGAAACTCCAAAGTGCCCTTTGTGCCTAACAAGTCACATAAATCTTTCACTCACACTATACACCAAGATAAATTGTTTGACGCTTGGCACCTTTGTAACCCAACTACCAGAGAATATTCCATCTACTCCTCAACCAACCATACTCAATCAAGAATTGACTATGTTTTTGTTTCCCGCAACATCTCGCAGTCCCTAACTCATGCAGAAATTGGCCCTATTCTCCTATCGGATCATGCACCGGTTTCAATTGGCTTTGATATACTCCCGAGAAATAACGCTCCCAGAAGATGGCGTTTTAACAATGCACTCCTTTAAGATCCCAAATTCACTACAGCATTTACCTTCTTCTCCACCGACTACTTTCAAAGGAATAATACAGATTCTCTATCTCCCACTACCATTTGGGATGCCTTTAAGGCGACAGCAAGAGATTTTATCTTAGATTACGTTGCAAAGAAGCGGAAAGCTGCGCGTAAGATCAGCAAGGACCTTCTTCAAGACATTAAGGCATTAGAACATTCATATTACACCTCACATTCAGAAGAATGTCTGAAGATACTCATTAATGCTAAATTGAAATTTAACAAAAAATCAGCAGAAGATGCTTCACTTTATTTATTATAATCCAGCGCAATATTTTATGGAGGTAAAAACAAGGCAGGGAAGATTTTAGCCAATTACTTAAAGGTTCGTCAAAATAAACTGAACATTGAGTCTGTCTTTGACGAGCACTCAGTCTTAAAATTTAAAGATGCTGAAATCTAAATGAATTCTCTCTCTTTTACAAATCTTTATATTTGTCAGAAACCCAACCTACAGATCATTCTTTATCACAATTCTTCTTTAACATCCAAAAGCCTCAACAAGCCTCCTTAGATTTTTCTCCCTTAGAATCGGATCTTTCCCAACATGAACTTCTAAAAGCCCTTCACAATCTCAAAAAAGATACAGCTTCTGGCCCAGATGGCTTTACCGTCAAATTCTATACCCACTTTTCTAAACTTTTACTACCCAAACTGCATTCACTTATACATTTCTTCTGTGTTTCTAAAAATTCTTCTGGCTCCTTTTCTGAAGCCCATATTTGTATTATTCCTAAAGAAGCCAAAGACTCTAAATATTGTAAAATCTACAGACCTATCTCACTGGTCAACATTGATTATAAAAAAAATTCTAAAGCTTTGGCTATACGTCTTGACTCTTACTTACCAAATCTATTAGGAAAGGAACAATCCGGCTTTGTCAAAGGACAAGTCATTACAGACAACACACAGCTCTTCTTTGATGTATTATCCAAATCTTCACATCTTGACCATCCTTTGGTGGCAGTTGCGCTGGACGCCGACAAGGCTTTTGATAGAGTTGAGTGGAAATATCTATTTTATACCCTTGAATGGTCCGGATTTGGAGCCAACTTTATACATTTATTATCTCTCCTCTATTCCAATCCTCGAGCAGCAGTTTGTGCCAATGGTTTAATTTCTTCATTTTTTAATTTAAGCAGAGGGGTGCGCCAAGGTTGCCCTCTCTCTCCTTTCCTTTTTAACTTAGCCCTAGAGCCATTTTTATCCAAACTACGCCAAAACCCAAATATTTATGGATTTCAAAGACCAAGGGATCGATTCCGATCCTGTATTTTTTTTTTCGTACGACTCGTATCCGTAATTTTTTCCGTACGAATCCCGTCTGACCCGTGAAGTACGATTCGTACGGGAAAAATACATACGGATCGGCCCGATCTGTACGAATCGGATCGGGAAAAGTTGTACGAGACGGACCCGGACACTTTTCCGTTCGAATCGTAAAAATACAGTCCGACCGTACAAGTACGATCCGGACCGGCTTTCCGATTTACGAATCGTACGGAAAACGTCCCGTACACGGGGAATGACTTTACCCGCTACGAAGTGAACTTTGTACGATTCGTATCCCGGGAAAAGTTGTTCCCGGGGTGCGAGTCGTACAGGGGTACGAGTCGTACAGGCACCCCCCATGCATATGTACGCACCTTACAACAACATCGTGTATGTACGCACCGTACATTTGCAATGTTGGTGTACGCACCGTCCATACGCAATGTTGGTGTACACACCGTACATACGCAATTTTGGGGTGCGCACCGTACATACGCAATGTTGGGGTATGCACCGTACATACACAATGCATGGGGGTGTATGCCTGTACGATTCGTACCCCTGTGCGAGCCGCACCCCTGGGAACGTGTCGGAGAACGACTTGTACCGCGGAGAACGTCGCGTATGACCAAGTCGGACACACCAAAAAACAGAAGCAAATACAACGAAACGAGTCACACTGAACCACAGACACTGTAAAACAGCACAAGGAGGGTCTATTCGACTCGCACAACACCACAAAACACGTCTACAGTGCACAAAACATGGAAATGACTGACCTGGCCACATCCAAACAGGCAAACATAGGGGCAAACTCTCAACCACCCCTTATAACACACCCACCAAAAATTCAAACTGAGGCCCACCCACAAATGGACCAATAAAAAGGGCCCACACACACAAACCATGAGCCTTTGCAACAGACTCACTGCAGCTAGAGAGCACACACCAACAACTGCTCCCATCCACCTTAACATATAAACCTTCACACAACCTCCTTCACACATACCCCCTCTTCACATTCCGACCCACACCTTCACATTCAGACCCACACACCCACAACCATCCACACCCTCACCCCACCCCATGCCCACAGACAAGAATCCAAAGTTCACAAAGGAGGAGCTGGAGTTCCTTGTCAATGAAGTCATCAGAGTCGAGCGACAGCTGTTTGGAACATTGGTCAGACAGACCAGCATAGGCAAAACATCACACCTGTGGCAGAGGATCGTCGATAGGGTGAATGCTGTTGCACCCATCAGAAGGACCAGGACTGAATGCCAAGCCAGGTGGTACGATCTGCGGAGGTCAGTCAAGCGAAAAATGAATGACGACTACGCCCAGAGCAACATCACTGGAGGTGGTGGGCCCCGCAGACCAGTACATTTCCATCCCTGGGAGGAGAAGGTGATGGTCCTGCTTCTGCCGATGGGAGTACATGGACTTCAAGGACTTCCAGAGCCTGGTGAGTACACAAACAACTTATGTAACATGGGGTAATGGCATCCACACCCCAACTACACAAAATGCATGCAACTACCCCCAAGCGCTCACCGGCCAGAACCACAGTCAAAAACAACACTAATGCCACTAACATGTGTATGCCCCATTGAGAAAGCAAGGCCATGCTATGTCCCATGCTACACCAAACACTAACCCAAGAATGGATGTCCGGTATGCTGGGAGGGTGGGTGTCACAAAACGCATTGTTGAACTCCAAATCAGACACAATTGCCCTCATCCCATATGGCCCAGGTACATACCCATGCACCATGCACAATGCACAGGGACTGGGAAAGTACTGACAAGATAGCTGACACTTGGCCCTGGTGTAGGCAGCACAAGGCCCTCCTGTGACCAGTGCAAACACAAACACCAAGACAACAAGGTCAGATATCTAGGACAGGAACTCACACTCACTGTCATGGCAGTATGCTCCATGGGGGGACAGCTACATCACCTGGGAGCTCCAGTGCCAAATCACACTACACACACCAGCAGGCCCTGTCACACACACCCCTTACACAAGCAGACACCCCCGGGACAGGCAATGGATTTACCCACTGTCACAATGGACATGTAACACAACAAGACCAATACATAGCCGAAGAAGCATCCAAGCCAAAAATCTACATGTCAAAGACTCAGGAGAACATATCAATCTGTCCCCCGCAACATACCCATCCACAAGTGAATATTGAGGAGAATGCTAGGCACATACAACTACCTGGTGGAACAGTGCCAACTTGAATGTGTATGAAACATGGATGTTGCATGAAACAGCATTAACATTGTCTGTCTCTCACACACAGGGCAACGTGATGAATCTCCCCCCAACAATGGGGGTAAAGAATCACAGTCCCAGGCTCGGGAGGAACCTGATCCCACCCTCTGGTGTCCATGCCCCAGCAGCACCTGGTTCAGGAACATCTGTAACAGCCACCACCCCCATTCCTGCCACATCCCAGGAGACACCGAGGAGCCGTGCCCAAAGTGAACAACTGAGCCAGTCTGACCAGGAGGGAGAAGGTCGCCGGGCACCCAGGAGGAGGCAGACAACACGGCCACTGCCATCCCTCAGGGGTCCCGTAGACCCGATGTGCCCACAACGGCAGCCCAGGCTTGTGTTGGCAGGGGTGGTAGGAGTGTAGGCAGGCGGAGGCGAGAACCTGACCAGCCAGCTGCAGGGACCGGTATGTCACACATACCCAACATCATGGACGCATACCGGCGTGACACCAGGGAGTTCAGCCAGGTAGTGGGGACCCTCACAGAGATAAAGGGGACCATCACAGAGATGAAGAACCAGCAGGCCGAGCAACACACCAGTCAACAAGAACAGCAAGGATGGATGGAGGCAAGACTGGTTGAACTCCCGGCGGTGCAAAGGGACATAAGCCATTCACTCCGTCGGATCGCCGACAACATGGGCAACCCTCCCTGTGCCACCAGGCAAAGACCACCACCAGCCACAGGGAGGGAGGAGGAGGAGGATTCGTCCGACAGAGCGTCCCAAGCATCGTCAAGGCCAGCTTTTGAGTGTCCCCCAAGGATGGTGGATCGTACATGGAAAAGACCGTGAGAGGCAGCGGCCCATCCACATCTCCCAGGTCACCTGGCCTTCATGTGCGACAGCATCACCTCATTGACCGACATTATCTGCCACATGGACTTGCTGGTCACAGTCTGACCAATGATGCCAAACACTGTGGTCTGGACTCTGCTGACTTCAAATGCCAAGGATCTCATCTACCCCTGTGAACTTTGGATTCTATGGTCCCTGTATTGCACCTTTTTCTTTGCACAAATCACGCCCCCGACCTCTAATACAAAAAAGAATAATTGAAATTTTATGTTGCAGTCATTTAGTATGAGTCCACTACATACGTGTGGGGATATGTCAAAGTATGCCTGAGTGTGGAACTAACTCCAGCCATCCATACACTGGGATCTGAGTCCGGTCGAGGACACACATGGGTCACAATGTATCATCAAATACAGACATGGAGCCCAATAATCACCCGTGATGGCCTCAAGCTGCTGAGGGGGGGCTTGCAATTCTGCTCAGACAGACCAATTTGGAAGAGTATCATGAAGCCGTAGAGGTCATGGGTCATGTGGAGGTGCCCGGGGAGGGAGTCCCAGGTCTGTTTGGCGTGGTGGGAGAGCTCTCTCCTGCATGCAGTTGTTCTGTGGATATGATGAATTGTGTCCAGGGCAAGGTTGGCTGCACGGAGTTGGGCCAACGGGGTGTTGGATGACAGACGTCCAAGGTCGGTTTTGGGTCTGGGGTTGTGGACTGCCTCCTGAGTGTGGTTGAGGAGTCTGAAGGTGATCCTGCAGCAGACAGTGAGCCATTGTAGCTATCTCAGGTGGACGGTGATGTGGCTGGGGCGGGGGATGTTGAAGATGAGGTGTGCGGATGCTCCCTGGATGTGGACAAGTTCTGCTGCAGTTTTACTGTTGTTCCTCCATAGAGGGCGGTGCTGTAGTTGACCCGGCTGGTGTCGTGGACCTGGGGGACGGTCTGTCTTGCCTTGGAGTGGATCTATCTGTGGATCATTTGCAGCATGCAGAGGGTGTTGCAGCATGAGGTACAGATGATGTTGAGTTGCATGGTAATTGTGAGCGATGAGTCCATGATGAACACCAGCTTGCGTGCGTGGCCACTGGGTGCTGGTGCGGTGCCCAGGCTGGTGGGACACAAGGAGTTGACCCAGCCATAAGGGGACAATCCTCAGATGATGACCTCAGTCCTGTCCAAGTCCAGCCTCAGGTGGCTGATGTTCAGCCATTCGTCAACGGATCTCATGCCTTCTTGAAGGTTGGATCTGGCAATGGCTGGGTCTTTGGTGAGGGTGAGGAGCAGCTGGGTGTCAATGGCATACGAGATGATGATGAGGTTGTGTGTGCATGTGATGGTGGAGAGGGGGGACATGGAGACATTGAAGATTGTGATGCTGAGAGATGAGCCCTGGGGCATGGGCCAGATGACCCCAGTGTACTACATGCTGAAGGGTGGAGGCCGACTCCCTTGGCCTTGCTGGTGAGCTACTTGTTGACTTAATCCTGGGCCCTCCTCTGGATACCAGTGTTGGAGATGTGTGAGCTGACAGTGTGGTAGCACATGGTGTAGAATGCCGTTGAGAGGTCAAGGGGGGTGGTCTCACCATTGTTGAGCAGGGCAAAGTTGTCGTTGGTGGTGGCAATGATGACGGTTGCAGTGGTGTGATTACTGTGGAAGATGGTCTGGTGCCGGTTGCCTGGAGCTGTTTGCGTGGAGGAAGTTTGTCAGTTGCTCATTGAGTGTCTTCCTGATGACATTTGCTAGGTAGGGAAGCAGGGTGATGTTCCAGGAGATCCTGCGGTACTGCCGTCCGTTGTTTAAGAAGGGCCTGGGTCTCTGGATGCTTCCAGCTCCCATGGAATGTGGCAAACTCAAAGGAGACATTCATGACGTGCTGGACGTGGGCTTCAAGGATGGGGAATGATGTGGTTGATTTGTTGTGTGGGAAGGGGCCTGATGGAGAGCCAGAGTGGATGGTGCACATGAGCCAGGTGGTGTATTTGCTGCTGACGGAAGTCCAGAACCTGAGGGGGGTTTGTCCCACGGATAATATTGCTGTCTGCCTCTGTGTGCCAAGGCTGTCGTATATGTCCATGAGTTTGCAGTGGTAGAAAGTTGCAAGGGATTTGATCTGCCTTGC
The DNA here is from genome assembly GCF_964204655.1 of Triturus cristatus. Lineage (NCBI taxonomy): Eukaryota > Metazoa > Chordata > Amphibia > Caudata > Salamandridae > Triturus > Triturus cristatus. Next base: position 681,951,414 of record NC_140594.1, read on the forward strand.
AAGGGTGGGGTGTCTTTTGGATGGAGAGCTGCTGTCAGTTCACTCACAATGCTGATGAGCTCCTTGATGTAGTGTGTTTTGGTGCCTCGGCACTATCTGAAGGATCTCCACTTGTCCTTGCTGATGATATGGTGATGGCTGTGTGTGGCGTTTTCCAGGGCTGTAAGGTATCTGATGTTTCTTTGTGTTGCAAGGTTTGCACAAGAGTCCGGCTAGATCTGTATGAGTCCAGTAGGTCTGCCTTGTCCCAGGTGGCTTAACTGTTGTTGTGCTTCACAGGAAAGTCCGTCAATGTGGCAAGATTGTTGGATCATTTGCTGATCCAGTGTGTGAGGTTGCAGGGTGTGGCGGTGATGTTGGTTCGAGTTTTCCACACAGCTTGTCTGTGGTGACTTACATCAAGCATCTTTGGGGGATCGGTAGCGGGGTGTGGGGCAGTGTGTTGCTTGTCGGAGACGTGGATGCAAATGTTGATGGACCAATGATGGATGGTGGTGTGGTTCTCCTCCAGCAAGAAGTTACTGGCCCCCAGCCACATGTAGCCTGTGGAGGTGAGGGCGTGCGTGCAGATGTACGTGTTGATGGCTTAGCGGAATTGTGGATGTATGCCTGGAGATCTGTAGATGAGTGTTACTCTGAGGGTTGCCAGGGGGTTGGTGCGAAACCGGATTTGTGACTCTGAGGGTGTACTTGTGAATAAATTGCAATTCATCCTCCGGGATTGTTGGTGCCGACCCTTCGGGTGATCTTGTATCCGTCTGAGATGGCAAAGAAGAAGTTGTGTGCTGAGGATGCTTTTATCCAGGTTACTGTCATGAAGGTGATGCGTGGGGCTGTTGTGTTGAGGAGGTAACAGAGTCCAGTGGCGTGCTGGTGGACGGAGCGGGTGTGGAGTAGGAGGCACATGACCTGGATGTTCTGACAGGGTCTGGTAGGCGGGGCAGCGCTGTGTAGGCAGTTGGAGTTGCATACTCAGCATGCAAAGGTGTCGTGTGTGTGCTATGGGGTTGCCTGATAGCAGGTGGTTGATTGTCTGGTGGACATTTCTTGGAGGGTGGCTGCAGTATGAGCCTGTTGTGTGATGTGGGTCATGCAAGGACCAGAGGGTCGTGCACTGTGCACGTTGCAGGCGCAGACGATCCTGCCTTTGGCATGGCGTTGGCGCAACAGTGGCACGGACAAGCTGCTGGCTGCATTAAGAATGGGTGGAGGGGGGAAGGGAGGAGCATTTTGGAGGCATGTGGGTTGCAGAATCAGGGCACTCAGTGGGGCGGTGCTGCAGGTGAGGCAGCAGCAGGCGGAAGGGGTGAGAAACTAGGCAAAAAGTAGCACACAAAGACAAGGAGGTCAGAAAGGCACAGTGCAACAGGTGTATGTAAAGGAAGGAGTGTCAGTTTACTCATGGGTCACTCCGAGAAAATGTATGAACAATCACCAAAAATTACGTCCACAGGATCAGGCAACAAAATGCGGAGCTGCACACAGGAGACACACCGTCAGCAGGCGTTGACGTCCCGTTGTGGGGAGCAACCTGCACAAATACATACACAACCAGGTACTTCATGCACAATAGAGATTATTAGCCATGTAGAACTGCATGCATGTTGCCGAAGTACACATACACTCATATGCTCAATCTTTGACAATTATGCCATAGATGACGCATGCAAACTGGCAAGAGATCTGCAGTGACAGAGATGAGGCACTTTGGATTGTGGTGAACACCTTTATTACACACAAGTTAAGGGGGTGAGCCAAACACATCCTGCTGCACACGGAGAGGCTGCAATTCCCTATAGAGCCTGTTGTTGTGATGTCCCACACTGTGTCCACCCATAGCATCCGCAATGTTTCAGAGGCAAGGTTTACATACATTGATGCCTTCATCAGACTCCACACTCCACTACAGATGACTTTCAAGAAGGGTGACTATCATGTCATGGGAGTGATGCTACATGTTATATGCTCCATGGTGAAAAGACATGTATGCATAGTACCACAACATGCACAGAAGCAGTCCCCACACATTCCCAACCCGTACCACCACCAAAAAGCCTTGCTGCAATCCTTACCCAAACTGACATTTCTACATGTCCGTGCATGGAACGCTGAATCAGCACAAGTTGCAATCCTCATGAGGAATAGTAAGAAGACAAAGATGACACGAGCAGACAACATGCGCAAAAACCTGGGAATGACAGACACACAAGAAGTCACCTAAAACAATTCTCGCCGCACACATGGTCAGTTACGAAACATGAACAATGTTGGACACATGCAAATTTCAAAGAAAGTCTCTCTGCAAAACTGTGTGGCATGATATCATCACTCGAGTGACACATCAGAACACACATCAAAATCACTTTGCATTCAGTCAGCTGGACACGCACATTGCAACACATGCCACTCAATGCAACAAGCTTGCACACTCATACCCAGTGACTCACCATTATGAGAAGAAGTTGCGTATGAGCTAACACCGGATATCATCCTCCTCCTCCTCCTCATCACTTGACTCGTGAGCAAGCCCTTGATCCTCCATGGGTGGATGTCCCTGCTCTTGCGGATCCAGGATGAGTGGCACTGCCTTCTCAACTGCCATGTTGTGCAGCATGCAGCAAACGATGAAGATTTTGCAGACCTTCTCCGGTGCATATGGGAGGGACCCGCCTGTCTTGTCAAGGCACCGGAATTGGCTCTTCAGGAGGCCAAACGTCCTCTCAATCACTCGCCTGGTCTACCCGTGTGCATTGTTGTACCAGTGATCTGCAGCTGTTCTTGGGTTGTGGAGAGGTGTCATTAGCCATGGCATGTTGGGATATCCAGAGTCCCCTACATGGAAACATCATGTAAATAAGTGGGTCAGGAGATGCCGTAAGAGCCAAAGACACCGCAACACACAGGACAAACAGAGTATACCCACCAACAAGACATGCTTATTCGTTGTGCAGCCGCAGCATCATTTGTGGCACCCTGCTACGCCTCATGATGTAGGCATCGTGTGCTGATCCTGGAAAACGTGCACAGACATGGGAAATTAGCATGTTAGCAAGACACACCACAAGGGCATTTATTGAGTGGTAATGTTTTCGGTTGCGAAGGCTTGCTCCTGTGCCTGTGGTGGTACCAATGGACCCAATGACATGGGGCATCCTTCCCAGGGCATAGAAATCACCCTTGACATCTGTCAACTCCTCAAGAGTAGGAAATTTGATGAATTCATCAAGGTGCTCCAACATGGCTGCCAAAACATCACGCAGGACACGGCTGAACATTGTCTGTGACATCCCACCAACATCAGCTCTGGTCAATTGAAACGTACCTGTGGCAAAAAAATGTAGGGCTGCCATCACCTTCATCTTGGGGGTTAGCGCAGTAGGATACCTGTGTTGCGGTTGGAGGTGTAGTGCCAGCTTGTTAGTCAAGTCCTCAATCAACTGTCGAGTGAATCTGTGACGTTGGATGCAGGCACGTTCCCTCATGGCAGCCAAGTCTGGCATTGGTCTTGGGACAGGCGGTGCCCTGCAGGACATTGTTTGGAATAATGAAGATTGAGAGTCTGCCAACATCAATGTCAATGAACATATCACATGCTAAACTGCAACTAAACATCAGGTAACTATGGAGTCTAGTGTGTGCAATACATCCAGGACACATATGCCAGCTTGCTGGCACTCCTCGAAAAGCCAGATACACCTGTTGATTGTCAAGTCTACATGACATGCCCTGAAATGAGCTGGGGGCCAGTCTGAGTGAACAGCCAGAGATATCACCGGAGTGACACACATCCACATAGCTGCATTGGAAGGATGTCATCTCATCCAGACAGCTGACTGCAAGGCACACGCACAGGTCACATGGAATGTTAAATGTACGTATCAAACACATTGCGATGAAGGGGTACATGTGACAACAAAAAAACACAGCCATTGAGACGACGCAGACATGTATGCCTGGGAAAATATGATGTCCAATGCACACAGACCCTACAGCCGTTGGAATCCACATGTGGCATGGTGTGCGTAGATGTGTGCCATGCCCATCTCCGCACAGACCCATGTTGGATGCACCAACAGCAGATGCAGTTGACGGAACACTAACAGCAAGCTCATGGAACACATGACACACACCTGACATAGTCACATAGGGGCACACTGATCGTGACATGTCAGTTGATAGAGTGTCCCTGGCATCAGGAGACAGGTGCGGGTGTTGATGACTGTGCCATCCCAAAGCTGCTGTGCATGACACAGTTGGACTACAGACACACATGTGGCAAGTAGCAAGGTGATGTGTGCCACATAGTGCCCCATCACACATGACATGCGTCCACAGGTCATCACACATCAATTGTACCACTAGATTACATGACCTGTGCAATATTACTGCGTGTGTATGCCCCATATCACTATCGTACTGGTGCCGTACCTGTATGTGTGAAACACACCGTACCCCCGCATTCATTGCGTGTGTACGCCCCGTATCACTATCGTACTGGTCCCGTACCTGTACGTGTGAAACGCACCGTACCCCCGTATTCATTGCTTGTGTGCGCCCCGTATCACTATTGTACTGGTGCCGTATGGGTACGTGTGAAACGCACCGTACATGTGTGTGGATTTCAAAATTACATAGGGGACAAGTATTAGGCCCAAAATGCATGCTGGTTGTCATGGATACAGAGTTTTCAGTTGCAATGTGTCCATCAGGTGTCCTGGAACAGTCAGTTGGCAACAAAATACAATGTTGCAAAGTGGTTGTTGACTTGACATGATGCTCAAAATTTGAACGATGCCAATGCGTGTCATTGGTGTATGTTTAAAGGGATTGGAGTAAACGTACCATGCGAATGAGTCTGACCAATCACTATGTACTCCTCTAAATGAATGCCCCTCAGCAAGACAGATATAAGGCAGCCAGAACCTATGAGAGGGCACTTGCCTGCACAACTTTAGAGTCGACCACACTGCTGCTGTCTCTTCTTCCTCTGGACCATGTCACGTACTTTGGAGAGGGCCCAGCCATTCACCCTAGAGGAGAATGAGGCGTTGCTGGACTGCCTCCACCCACAGTACCACAAGCTGTATAGGAGACCAGGGGAGCAGGTGAGTGCTGACTCCACTATCTTTGCCTATGCACATGTTGTGTGACTGTCAATATTGTGTCCAGGTGGGACAGACATGCTATGTGAAACAAAGCTACAACTGCATTCATTGCGTGTGTACGCATCATACCCATGGTGTCGGTTAGAACCGTATCACTGTTGTAATGTTGCCATAAGCGGTGTAAAACACTACCTTTGACTGTGCACCAGTTGTGTGTCTGTCACTTCTGCCATTGTGTCCAGGTGTGATAGACATGCAATGTTGTTTAGAGTGGGTCCCAGGGGGGGACATGTTTATGTCTCTCATGCAGAGCATGATGTAGTTCCTGTGTGCACTCCTCACTTGCATTGTGCTTACTGTGACATTCACTGAATCGTGCATGACACATTCAGCCTGGCAAATCCTTGGTGGCTTTTTTCCTATTGTCCTGAGGTGATTCAGTGGTCCCCCCGGTGTGACAGGTGACTGTACCCACAAATGTGTATGAGTTGAGTGGTCCTGTGGTGAGAGTGTCCAAATGATGTGTACAACCTCATGGACATTGATGTGTGTGAATGTTCCTTGTCATGTGGGTGAGTGTCTGATGTGACAAGTAAGCCGTGCTGTGTGTCTGACTTGCAGAGCTAGCCCAACACTTGTGACACCCCACAGGCAAGTGGCACATGTGCAGAGTGAGGGTTGTATCCGCTGTTGTCACTGACAGGCGAGTGATCTGTGCCTGGGTGTGTCTGTCTAGTCTGCTGAGGGTGCGTCAATGGAGTGGGACATGTGACTGCTTGGCACGCACTGTCCATCAGCCTGCTGTTGCATGTGCTGCACAGTGTGTGCCATGATCAGTGAGTGTGTCGCACCCCTTATGCCACCTGTTGACTTTCAATGCCATGTAGTGCATTGGGGCTTGCACACAGGCCAATTTCTCATTGAGAATGATGCAATTCCTGTCAGCATCCTATGCCCTGTTCAACATATCAAAGATGTTCAAATGTGTGTCTCTGGGACATGGAGCAGGTGTAGTGATGTTGTCTCACTTTGTCATCCTGACAGGTAACTGCCTACGAGAAGATGTTGATCTGGTGGGACATCGTCAGGGCCGTGAGATCGGCGGGGGATCGTAGTCGGCGCCTACCACAGGTCAGAAAAAGGTGGCAGGATATCCGGTGCTGGACCCGGCGGATCGCCCGGGTCCATCTGGGGATCGACCCTCCTCGCCCCCATGGCGGGTGCCGATGCCTGACCACCCACATGACCCGTGTCCTGCCAGTGGTCTTCCCTGACCTCGATAGGCAGTTACAGGACAGACTGGAGCAAGGAGGGGGTAGGTACATGGCTGTTTGTTGTGTTATGTGTCACCAGCTTTTGGAAGTGCTCTGTAGCCTGGATACACTCCCAGAGTTTATATGTGCAGTGCATTTTCTGTTCCCCAATGTCACCTGGTGCTCTTTTTCATCCCTTCCCCTCCTTGACATGTGTCCCCTGGTCTGTGTGTAATCGCATTTGCACATGGCCATCTAGGGTGCCAGAAAATCAAAGTGCACATTGCTTTCCGCAGCATGTGGGAGGGTGGTCTGTGACTTGTGTTGGTACCTTGCCTGTGCCATGACCTGTTCACTATGTTGGGGGTCCATATTTGTTGGCACTGATGATGAGCCTCAACATAGGAGTGTGAGGTTTCAACTGAACACCCTTGCACATGCATGACCAATGTTGTGGCCTCATACATGATGTGCATGAGTGGGAGATATGCATAGTGCCATGACGGTTGCTCATGGTACAGTCAGCTCATTCCAGGAACACGGAGCAGTGTGCCCACTACAGTCCCCTGAGACACCCTGGCCTCCTAATCATGTGTGTCATCCAACACATTCTCTGTGGGTTCAGCATAGGTCTGCCTCTGTGGCATTGTTCCCTGGCCTAGTTTGTATTTTTCCAATGTGTGCTACATGTGTCCACTGGACAGGGCTACACCATTTGGCTTGTGCATACTCACACTGGGCAGAGCCTGTGTGGCTATTCACAACAATCTGTTGATGGTTGTTTGTCACAAATATGTGTTGCGAGCCCCACGAGGTGATGTTGTGTCAATGTAGCAATTGTTGCTGCACAGTTTTTGTAACCCTGATTAAGAGGTGTCACTTCTTGATCTGTATCAATCACATTGACTCAGGTATGGGGGGATGTTGTGTGGGAGAGGCCTACCTGGGCACCCCTGATTTTTCCTTGCCAGCTCTGACCTGTGTGTGAGAATTGGCTGTACAAAGAATCACTGTGCAGTGCCCCTGTGATGGTGGCCAGTGCTTAATGTTCGAGCTTTGCAGCCTGTGTCAGTTTTTTAAAAACATGATTCCTGCTCATACATTTTTGGCACCTGTGTGTGGTTCAGATGCAACGCAGTTTGGTCTTTGCGTGCTGACATCTGAGTGGACATTCTGGCTTGCCATGAGGGTGTCTCCACAGTACAGCTATGCTTTTTTACAACCCAATTGCAGGCCCATTAACTTATGCATTGTCCTGGGTTTGGACATGTGTGCCACTCCACATGACAGGCAGTAGGTCATATGTGTACCCAACTGTGTCATCAGGTAACGGATGGCCATGTGACAACTGACATAATTCAAGTTGTTAGTCAAAAAAAGAATGTACCTTGGCACTCACAGCACTTGTCAACAGTTCTTCATGTTTTAAATGTGGTAATTTGATGATTTGTGTTAAGAACACTAATGTGCCTGCATGAAAGATGTCTCCCAAGGAAGTGCACACCAAACGACATTTCCACTTTCATGGAACACGCTGGCACCTTTTCAAAGAAGCCACTGTTAGAATTAAATGGTTTTGCAGATTCTCCATATACATGTTCCCACAGTGGTCTTGATTTTGTGAAACTCCTTTGTTGTTGGTGATACAAACTAACAAGTGTCAAGACATCAAGACCTCCGTGGGCCGATGTATATGTACTTTCTGCAACACCATTTATTTCTAACAGTGGCTTCTTTGAAAAAGGTGCCAGATTCTTCAATGACAGTGTAAATGTAGTTTTGTGTGCACTTCCTTGGGAGACATCTTTCATGCAGGCACATGAGTGTTCTTTTCACGAAATGGCGAATTGCCACATTCAATACATGTCGATTGTGTAAAGTCCCACGGTACCAAAGTGTTTTCGTTTTGTGTTCCTAAGTACTTACAGGTCTCTGAGTGTGGTGACACCTTGAGTATTGAGGTGTGTTAGTTTACCTTGGGTGCACCACTACTGTTTCTTTCAGGGTAAACAAGTGGTGGCATGACTTCATTGTATTGCTATGCTCACTTGTTCACAGACACTAGCTTCTCAGTGTATTTCTCATTCAAGTTGTGGCCTGGTGTGTTCTTTTTTTCCTTGTGTCCAAGTGGCATAGTGGGTCTACCAACTGGGCAGTACAGGGCTTACATATGTGCGGAGTAATCTAGCTGTTACTCTTGATGCATTGCCTGATATGCACTGTGACCTATTGTTTTTGTGCTCATGTGTCAGATGTATACAGGTGACTGATGCATTTCGGTTTCTTCTCCTTGTCCACAGCATCATCATCCCAAATAGATGGAGACACCTGCACGGACCTGGAGGAGGGACCCAGCGACAGTGCCACGATTGCTGTCGAGTCCGAGGAAGCCAGTGGCACGGAGGACGAGGGGAGTCAGTCCGAGGACCTGTCTGGAGGCGATACCACCTACGACGCCGACGGGTCCGACGCTGACTTCCTCGAGGAGGCGGAGAGTGCTACACCACCTGGCAGCAGCCCCACATCTGTCCCCGCCTCCTCCGTTACCATCTCCGCCCTCCCAGTTGCTCCCGTCCCTTCTGTTCGTGCAGAGGCCCACCATGTCTCCTTCGGCCCAGGCACCGCACCCCCTGCCAAGGTCACCCCTGCTGCCCTCAGTGAAGAGTCTGTGGACACACTGCGGCAGTTGCAGGTTGGGCAGGCATCTGTGCTGACTGTCCTCCATGGCCACACTACACTGCTCACACAGATGGTGTCGTTGATGGAGGGCATGTCAGCAAAAATGTGTGACCAACGCAAGATTCTGTGGTCCATGGACTCTTCCCTGACGGCCCCCCACCCCGGACCCATCCACACTTCCCTCTCCCATACCTGTCCAACGCACACCCAGACAGTCACGAGCACGCACCCCACCAGACACAGGCAGCACACCCCCAAGTAAGGCGAAGCACACACCTCCTGGCACGCACACTCAGGGGGATGTAGGCACACCCACAGGGTCTGGGGACAGACGACATACACGCAGCCACAGTCACAGTCCGCAGTCAGCAGTCCTCACAACCCTGTCCCTCAAAAACCACTCCCCTTGGCTCCCCTGCCAAAAGCTCATCCAAGCAGCTCTTTCTGGCTGAGCTGGACCTCGCCCCTGCTGAGCCACCACCCCACAAGCAGGCGAGGAAGTCCCCGGGCACGGGAGTTGAGTCCCCCACCACGTCGACTCCCTCCCCCAAGAGCACTGCTCTTCATCCCTCACCCACCACACCCTCCCTTGACCCTGGGGAATCCTCAGGTGCAAGGGTTGTGCTGGACGTACTTGCAGCAGTGTGCAGCGCCGAGCTCGCCTCCACCTTCGGCGCTGACCCACCCCCTGTGGTGGAGACATCCGCCCCTGCACCCACCACACCTACCCTTCCCACTCCTGTCCCTGCGGTGCCTGGTACTGCCCCCGATGATGCCCCACCCCCGTTCAACAAACCTGGAGGTTCATTTGTGCAGGCAAGCTAGGAGTAGACGCGGTCCCCTATGTCCCCCCTTGGACTTTACATATGGACTGGCCATTGGCCTGTGTAAATAGTCTATTTGTTGAATTGTTTTTTTTGTGCTGAATAAAGCCTTTTGTTTTACTTTCAACACTATTGCATTTCAGGTACTTGATATTGGTGATGAGGCTCCTGGAGTTGGTGTTATGGTAATGTGTTAGGGTTCTGAGAAATGTTTTTGTCTGATGGTCATGAGGGGGACCATGGTATCTGTGTGCCATCACAATGTCTCTGCAAAGAATCATTGGTAGTGTGTGTTCATTTTGTTTTGAGACATTGTCCCAAAGAGTGTTCCTTCCTCTGTGGCACCTGACATCTTCCCTGCAAACAGTTGCACAATTGTTGTGCTGACCTGTGTCAACATTTCCTTTGTTGGTGACGGATCCCTTCAACAATGGCCATGCCTGCTCACCGATGTCTCCTGCTGAATCGTCTGTGCCATCCTTGCTAGTCACTGAACTTGTGTTTTGAGTATGTAGAAAGGCCTTCAGGGACAAAATCACCCTTTTCAGCACAATGCATGTGTGTAATCACGGCTACCACTCAAATGGAACTTGTTATGCAGGGTATTTGGGCACCTGACTCACAATTGTGGGCTTTGTATCTAGGGGAATTCCACCCTATTCCTTCCATGAGAGACAACATCTTGGTGGCTGAACCAGCCCCTGGACATTCCTATCACTCCTGGGATGTGCGTGACAGTGTGTGTTCCCTTTGGCTATCTTAGTTTTGTAGGCAGTTACATGAGTATACAGTCTTGTGGCATGATATCAGGGTGTGTATTGTGCTGCATCCGTCTTGGGTGGGTATGCATGTGTTATTTGTCCTCATACCCACATGTGGTGTGTCATGCAGTAGGTGAAAGACATCCATCCTCCTGGGAGTGGGACACTGCTGTCAGTGATGTGTTGTTATAGCACTATCATCATAATGTGTTGTTATAGCTCTATCATCATAGTCCAAAGTTAGGGATGCGTCCATACCACCATGTAGGTGTGGTCATCTGATAATGATGTACACCCCCCATATCTCTGTCCACTGCTGGGAGTCCTCTGCACCCACCCCCATGTCTCTGTTCACTGCTGGGAGTCCTCTGCACCCACCCCCATGTCTCTGTCCACTGCTGGGAGTCCTCTGCACCAACCCCTCATATTGCAGGCCACTGTTGGTAGTCACATGCACCCAGCCCCATGTCTCTGTCCACTGCTGGGAGTCCTCTGCACCCACCCCCATGTCTCTGTCCACTGCTGGGAGTCATCTGCACCCACCCCCATGTCTCTGTCCACTGATGGGAGTCCTCTGCACCCACCCCCATGTCTCTGTCCACTGCTGGGAGTCCTCTGCACCCACCCCTCATATTGCAGGGCACTGCTGGTAGTCATATGCACCCACCCCCATGTCTCTGTCCACTGCTGGGAGTCCTCTGCACCCACCCCCATGTCTCTGTCCACTGCTGGGAGTCCTCTGCACCCACCCCCATGTCTCTGTCCACTGCTGGGAGTCCTCTGCACCCACCCCTCATATTGCAGGCCACTGCTGGTAGTCATATGCACCCACCCCCATGTCTCTGTCCACTGCTGGGAGTCCTCTGCGTCCACCCCCATGTCTCTGTTCACTGCTGGGAGTCCTCTGCACACACCCCCATGTCTCTGTCCACTGCTGGGAGTCCTCTGCACCCACCCATCATATTGCAGGCCACTGCTGGTAGTCATATGCACCCACCCCCATGTCTCTGTCCACTGCTGGGAGTCCTCTGCACCCACCCCCATATGTCTGGACACTGCTGGTATTCATCTGCACCCACCCCTATATGTTTTGTCCACTGCTGGTATTCATCTGCAGCCACCCCCATATGGCTGGAGACTGTGGGTATTCATCTACAGCCACCCCTATATGGCTGACCACTGCTGGGAGTCCTCTACAGCTACCCCTACATGTCTGGACACTGCTGGTATTGATCTGCAGCCCCCCATATGGCTGGACACTGCTGGGAATCCTCTACACCCACCCACCCACCCCCTTGAAGCAGTACACTGCTGGCCTGGACCTACACACACACCAATATGAAGGTAACATGCAGGGCCAGACCGTAACCCCACATTTGTGGCGTGTGTACGCCTCGTATCCCAAATGTACTGGTGCCGTACAGGTACATGTGAAACGCACCATACCCCCGCATTCATTGCGTGTGTATGCCTTGTATCCCAAATGTACTGGTGACGTACTGGTACGTGTGAAACGCAATGTACCCCCGCATTCATTGCGTGTGTATATCCCGTATCACTATCGTACTGGTGCTGTACCTGTACGTGTGAAACGCACCGTTCCCCCGCATTCATTGCATGTGTACGCCCCGTATCACTATCGTACTGGTGCCGTACCTGTGCGTGTGAAACGCACCGTACCCCCGCATTCATTGCGTGTGTACGCCCTGTATCACTATCATACTGATGCCGTACCTGTATGTGTGAAATGCACCGTACCCCCGCATTCATTGCGTGTGTACGCCCCGTATCACTATTGTACTGGTGCCGTACCTGTACGTGTGAAATGCACCGTACCCCCGCATTCATTGCATGTGTACGCCCCGTATCACTATTGTACTGGTGCCATACCTGTACGTGTGAAACACACCGTACCCCCGCATTCATTGCATGTGTACGCCCTGTATCACTATTGTACTGGTGCCGTACCTGTACGTGTGAAATGCACCGTATCCCCGCATTCATTGCATGTGTACGCCCCGTATCACTATTGTACTGGTGCCGTACGGGTACGTGTGCAACGCACCGTACACGTCCACTTCCGTTGTTGCGGTACGCAGGGGTTGCTGGACACGCCCCCTGAAGTGACCAGACCCTTGTGGTAGTGTATGGGCTCCATATTATAGGTTTGGCTTTGGGTATGGGGTATGTTTCCTGCCCCTCACCCCCCTGGCCCCTGGGTGTTGTCCTCACCTTCTGCAGCGCGTGCGTCGGTTTCGGTGCACCAGGTCATAGGCTAAAAGGACCGGGATGACACGTACGATGGGGTTCATGGTGTGTACGTCGCGTACCGGGGCTCCGTTTGTAGGACTCTGCTTTTACGGCTGTTTTTGGCTCCCATAAGAAAAGAGCCGTACGGAGTGCCGTAGGGACGAATCGTACTTGCGTGGCCGGAAACCGCTGCTTAAATACGTCCGGACGTCGCGTACAGGCTGGTCCGGATCAGAATCGTTGTTTTTTTTTACCCTTACGGTCTTTTGTACGATTCGTACGGAAAGAGGCTTTCTGTACGAATCGTACTACCTAGGTTGTAAGGAAAGTTTACCGGGTACGAGTTGTATGGAGAAAACGCTCCGTACAAAGATTCGTACACCCTTTTTCCAGGATTGGAATCGGCCCCCAAATGTTCACATCAATCTTGCAGCCTATGCTGATGATATTCTGCTTTTCTTGTCCAAACCAGAAGAATCAATCCCGGCCTTTTTAGCGGAGGTGAAATCCCACTCACTTATTTCCGGATACAAATTAAATAATGATAAATGCGAAATACTACCCCTAACAAAACATACTTTTAGCTCACAATTTCAAGCCTCTCAATTCAAATGGAGTCCAAACCATATTCAATATTTAGGTTTGCATTTTACATCTTTATTCTCATAAACAGTAACATTATGTATGAATAAATGTCTCCAAAAGATCTCAGAACTGACTTCTAAGTGGCATCCCCTCTACCTGTCTTGGTGGGGTTGCTTAGACACCATAAAGATGATGCTATCACCTATAGTTTTATATACTATTTCGAACATACCAGCCCTCATTACTTCCAAATTAATTTAAAAAGTTAATTCCATTCTATCCTCTTTCTTATGGAATAATAAGAAACCTCGAATGTCTTTATTAAAACTAATTTGTCCTAAAACAGAAGGAGGAGTTTCCCAGATTTCCAGGCTTGTCATAAAGCTTTTTTATTACGTCAGGCTTCTTTGTGGTTGCTTGAATCTGCAGATGACTGTCCTCTCTGGACTTCAATTGAGCACCTGTTTAAATCTCCTTACTCATTTTGTGAGTCTCTCTCTTTTTCACGCAAGCCACAATCCATTTCTACCCCTATTTTGAAGCATAAATCCAAATTGCTTGACTTATCTTCTCACTCTACTCTTGATTCTAGAGATTCCTTTTTAAATTCAACAATTTGGCACAATAAAGATCTTTTGATCCATAACAGACCCTTTTATTGGAGGACTTGGAGAGAGAAGGGTTTGATTTGGTTTCACCAATTATTTCAGACTCAGAATTTTAGCCTTTTGTTACACTCAAACAGATATTTAATTTACCGGCTTCCTTTATCCATAAATACAATATACTTTAAAAAACTGTATTAGACACCTACTCACACCTTCCTGTCATACCATCCACCTCCAATAATTCAGAACCTTCTTTACGAATCCATACCCTGTTATTGACCGTACCCAGAGCCTCTACTATTTGCAATCACTGAAAATCATTGACACCGATAGACAGAAAACAAAAACTGAAGAGGCTTGGGAGAGAGATTTTAAGGTATGCTGGCCACTTTCACTTTGGAAAGGCATCTGGTCCAAATTACGTAAAACATCCAGGGCAGCAAACACCACACAAACATTATTTTTTGTTTATAATTGACTTTTATTCACACCAGCCACTTTATGTAAACGTTTTTCAGCCACTCCGGACACATGTTGGACTTGTTCCTCACCCAATGCCGACCTATTTCATATGCTATTCCTCTGTCCACAGGTGCTAACTTTTTGGAAGCAAGTATGATCACAAATCAACTTGATTTATAACACTACATTTCCTTTTTCTTTTACTCACATTTTCTTGGGTAGCCGCTCTTCTATCTGGGACGGGGTTTCGCTAAATGTCAATATTATTGATTTATTATTAGCAATTGCTTTTCAACAAATTACTGTTAATTGGAAAGATTTCTCGTAAATTTCCTACAGAGCTTGGTGGTACACTGTCACATTGTTTATTGATAATAGTGCCAAGAAATGCTCTTTACCAGGGCCGGACTGGCCGTAGCAGGCACCGGGCAATCCCCCGGTGCGCCGCACGGGTGGGGGCCGGTTTTGGGCCTCTGGGGGCCATTTTTGTTAGAGTGCCGTTTTTGCAGCATAGCTGCAAAATCAGCCCTGTAAGAAAATCGGCCGTATACCGGCCCTCGCAAAGAGCTCGGCGGCTCCCCCGAGCACTTTGCCAGGGCCGGTTTTGGTTCCCAGTCCGGCCCTGCTCTTTACCAGATACGTTTCAACAGGAGGTCCCCAAACCACCCTGAATGCATATATGTTTTATTTATCGTACATCCTTTATGTCTCATTTATGTATTATTAGTCCAATTCCTTTACTTTCTAAGCAACAAAATTGGAATATGAAGTTGTAAGACTCACAGTGTTTACTCTGTATGGTCACCTTGTTTTTTTTTTCTTTCAATAAAACTATTTGAACTTAAAAAAAGCAAAGTGCATAGACAAGTGGAGAAAGGGAGACAAAAGCAGCTGATTTGCTGAGTAAGATGAGGTTGTACTTGAGTGGTGGGGTGAGGGATCAGGAAATGAAGAGCTGGTGGCACTCAGGTTTCTATGTAAAGACATCAATTATAAATGCAAAAATTGTAAAATGCAGTTTCAAGAGAAAATGCATGAAGGATTTGACTAGGCCTGTGCGAAACGTCAACAATGCCGGTGTAATACATGTAATTTCCGGCATTTCGAGTTATGCTTTTTATGTGAATATTCACAAAATTATGCCATTAATCCAAATGGCATAATAGGGGGTCGCTTGGGTAACAAATCCTATTGTGGGATCACTGAATCAACACGAACGAACAGAATGCAGGCAGATCTTGTTTGTAGCATTGTATTTTAAGCGCATTTTTTTTAATCACAAAGTGAGTTCCTGCATTTATATGCGGACAACGCTGTTTTGATTTCTAGGACACAGGGTGGCTTACAGAGATCAATGAACACATTTAGAGAATTTATCTCTGCGAGGAAGTTAGTGGTTAATACAACTAAAACTTTTACCATGATATGCGGTGACAAGTCAAATAAATTTACATCTTTCTACATTGACAATCCCCCTGTAGCTACTGTTAACACATTCTGCTATTTGGGTATTACATATGCAAGTAATGGGTCATGACTGCAGGAGCTAACTAATGTTAGAGCTAAAATTAGTAAAAGTGGACATGACATTTTTAGGTTTTCATCAAAATTGGGCAGTCACCTAAACAAATATGGTTGCGATTTATAAAGCTAGATTAGTTGATGCAGCTGCATATGGGGCTGGCATTTAGGTTTTTAATTACAATTCATTGCTGGACCAAGAAAACTGTTTTTAAAATTATTTATTATGTTTACCTATCTCAACCTCTATGGAGATTGCTGCTCATGCTCCGCCCCTTGCTGCTCTGGCATTCTATTTGGGTTAAAGATGAGACCAGCTTCACCAAATCAATTATATTAGATTGTCTGTCCATGGACAAAGCCTTGGGCATTTTTTGGTTACGCTACTTTAATTCCTTTTTTAGCAGTCTGTTTAAGATGCCAATCCGGTCCAATCCCTCCCAGGTGAATCGAAGAGAATCTCGTATGAGATCTGAATCGGGAAAGCCAACTGTTATGTTTTACATGTCGCTTTTGCTGGAAGAGGGCTGTCAAAGCTACTTATCTAGGGTTAATAATTTATTGCATCATTTTGTATTAACTCGATTCAGATTTGGGACTGTTCATCATTTGGTCACCTTCCCTACAAGGAAATCCTACCCTTCAGATATGACTCCATGTCCCTGTGGTGGGCAGAGCAAGCAAAGTATAGTTCATTTTATATTATTTTGTGATTTTTAATCGAATTTTAGGAGCTTTTATCTAAAACCCCTTCTGGTATCATGGAATATCAGATCACATATTGCTGCTCGAAATTTATGCTTGGTCTGAATGATAGCAGGGCCTTTTTTAATGTTGGGCTTTTTATCTTGAAAGCAATCATGGCACAAAAAAGCATCATGTCTTAAATGTTTGAGGACTGTAGAATTATTAACTTGATTCGATGTCTACTAACTGTAAACAGTTAACAAGGATGAAGTTCTTTACTTATTTATTTATTTTAGGTATTGTTTATGATTGTGACTACATGTTTTATTTGATTGTACCTGTTTTTATTCCTGTATCCACTTTTATGGCTGTTTATAAATGCCTGATATAGTTTTGAATCGAGAATCGAATCGAGTTCTTGCATCAATTATGGAGACGTGGACAAAACTTTCTGCTAAAAAAAAAATAATTGTGCCAAATGGACGGTTTGAATAATTTTTCCCAAATTGTGCGTGATTACGTGAAAGGAAGTTACATACATTTCGCACATCCCTAGATTTGACCAATCTGAGTTAAAAATGAAAAACACCATGTTAAAACATTTAAACTTATTATTTCCGATTTATCAGCTGAGACATACCTACAGTTCACATTACTCAGCGTAACGCATAACCTTCATTCTATCAGGTTTATAGCAATTCGATTATCATTATCTTTTAGGTTGCTGTGGCCAAGTTACTCTTGTTGATGTAAAGTGGTTTCAACGTTTTCTACCATGTTTAACTATTGGCTCGTTTTTGGCCTCGGATGTTTTGCAAAATAGAAAAAAAACACTGAAACTAGTTTGTCAATCTTGGCTAGAAAATGCTTCTCCCAAATGTACTAATGAATTATTCATTTTTTTGGATCTCGCTCATTTAAAGTATGAAGATTTTTCAATGCCGCTTCTTTTCAATTTGCATTTTTATTCCAAATGTACCTGTGCTATGGCTCCTGTTCCCTAAGCATCCTCCAATTTCAAGTTTGCTGATGACTTTCTGATTATTCGTAATTACCAGATTCGAAATTGTTCCTCGCCAGGTGACTTCGGGGGATTTTGCGTGGACAGTACTACAGCATCAGAGCTGACAGTTTTAGAGAAAAAGCAGTAAACAAAGCTGGTAAAATATTAAAAGGGTGATATTATACTCGGGGGCATATACTCAAGGACATATCGCTGAGTTAGCGGCGCTTTATCGCAGCCAAAGTGGCAATAAATGTATCACCCTATTCACAAGCTGGTGCTAACAGCCAATATCACCAGTTTTCCTGTGATAGCTGCCGCAAAAAACATCGCCATAGATGACACCGGCAACTAACGCTAATGATATGCAGAGTAGGCGTTCCCGTGCAAAAACCCACAACACCACTTTGCAACATTCACAACGACCACCCAGATCGGCGTTAAGATCCCAAAACATGTGATAAAGCGCGTTAGCAGCAGGGATTTAACACCTGCTCTTACCTGGTGTTAAGTCAGAAATCAACCTGTACCATAAAAGGGAGCCCAGGCCAGAGCCACACCTGAAGAACAACCAATGCCATAGAGCTACTGATCATGCAGCTCGGAGCCCCAAGAGGGCCACAACACCCACTGCCACATCCCCCAGGCCCGCCAACCCTCCGGACCCTCTCCCCACCCGCCCTCCCACCCGGACTACCACAGAGGCAGCGCAGACAAAGACAGCGGACCTTCAGAAAACGCCTCAGCCTCACAGACTTAACACCAAAGGATGTCATTGCCCACTACAGGCTCAAAAGGACAACCATCCTCCGCATCCTGACCATCATTGCCCACAGGCAGACAGCACCAACACTGTGGACAACCAACATCCCTCCGCAAACAAAGCTGCTGGCTGTGCTGCACCTGTTGGCCTCTGGTACCTTCCAACCAATAACCGCGGAGGATTCTCACAGCCAGCCCTATCAAAGTTCCTCACACCTGTCTTGGATGCCATCATCAGCTTGGTACCCCAGCACCTTCACTTCCCTCACACTGCGCAGGAACAGCTGGAGATCAAGCAAGGCTTCTACGCCATAGCTGGTTTCCCACACGTGTTGTGGGCAATCGACTGAACACATGTACTCCTCGTGCCCCCTGCCGCCACTGCACACAATTACCGCAACAGGAAGCACACGCATTCCATCAATAGTGGACCACCTGAGACTCTTCATCAATGTCGTCACCAACTACCCAGGCAGTGTGCATGATTCCTTCATCTTCCGACAGTCCATCATCAACCAGCACTTTGAGGCTGGCACTTATGGGAATGCATTGCTTGTTGGTAAGTACCAAATGAACACACCACACACCTCAACTCCACAATCATGCAACTCACAACTCTGGGAATGCACACATTACAAACTAACATACAACAAGCCAAACAACATGCCCACCTACCAGACACGACAGCATGACGCGTGGGAATTGCAGGCCGGTCGCTGGTTATTGTTAATTTTAACGCGGTCATTTGGCGCGTTATGGTGAGACTACCGCATGGTGCCACCGGGTTGAGAATACAACGTTAACACGGCGTTATTTTCCCATGATAGACTGCGATGTGCCAAATTGAGTTAAGCTAATTTTGCCATAATTATCACACATTCTTGAGAATATCCCCCTGAGTTTCTTAGTTATATTTGTAATGATAGTTGGAAAACATTGCTAGGTGTGGCAAAGCGAAAAATAAATCAATCAATAAATCAAACAAAGAATCTGGAATTCTCCATGTTGCATTTTGGAGACTTTTTATTTGTTGCAGGTGATAAGTCCACCCACACAAATGGGGTACTATTTGTATCGGGAGAACAATGGGAATGCTTTGTGGTAGGACTTTTATGAATCCCCATAGATTCTGGACATCTGTCACAGAAACGTGAAGAAAGTTATGATTTGCACCAATGTTTGATGTTTGAAGGGCATTTTGGGTAATAACATGTAGTGGGCTCCACACAGTCTAGTTTTCAGAGATGTCTCTGGATGATAGGTGTTCCTTGGTGCTGGCTAATATAGGGTCCAAATACAGCAACTACCTGCATTCCCAGAAAAATTAAATTTCCAAGGAAAAATATTCAGGTCTTTGTGTTACATTTTGGGGCCTTTTCAGTTGCTGGTGGTAGGCCCTTCAACACGTTTGGAGTACTATTTATGTCAACCGAAGTGTGCCAAGACAGAATAGTAGAACTCGTAAGAGTGTGACAGCTGTAACGGTATACTACATTTGTAAATCGGCCATCAGGGCATACATTTACAGATAAAAATATTGCCCCCTATTCCATGTTTTTCCTATTTACTTTCAACAGTTTTTAAATTCGATCATTATTTTCTTTGTTAAAACCTTGAGCGATTTACAACAATGAACCTCCACCTGAATTCAGAATTGTATCTACCTTTTAGAAATGGACAGTTTTACATGTTCACTCAAGGATTTTTCACCTCTTTACCAATAAACTGAAAGTTGACAGAAACTCCAAAAACAGAACATCAATTAGAAAACTACATTGTGAAAATAATTTTTTTGCAACTCTGCCCAACTTTAATAGTGGGAAGAGAGCAATATTAGCACAAGGATGTTGTTTTAAAAAACAGTGGGGGATATTCTCAAGAATGTGTGTTAATTATCGCAAAATAAGCTTAATGCAATTTTGCATATCGCAGTCTATCGCGGGAAAATAACACTGTGTTAATGTTGTATTCTCAACAGGGCGGTACCATGCGATAGTCTCATAATAACGTGTCAAATAAACGTGTTAAAATTAACGCAAGGCTGAAAAAATGCAAAACATGAATGCTAAAAAAGTTGCGACGTGGTCAATCGTGATACAAAAATCAGAGATAATCAGCGACAGGCCTGCAATCCCCACGAGTCATGCGGGAAAATCCACTATCAAACCAGAACAAAAAAAATTATTTTAAAAAATAAACTGCGTTGCACCATGGATGCACCCGGACCGAGTGCAGAGGACAACGCAAGCCCCACAAGCACCACAGACAACCAGCAAGGAACCACATGCTCGGGGAAGGCCAAGGAGAAGAGGAAGACTGGGTTCGGTCCGCAGAAAAACCAGATCATCATCACGGAGATGATAGAACACTACCAACAACTGTCTGTCACCTCCACTGTGTCATTGGCAACACAAACGGAAATATGGCAGTCTATCATGAACAACATGAATGCAATTGGAGTGTTGAGGAGGTCACTGGAGGAGGTCAAGAGGCGCTGGCAGGATGTGAAAAGCAGAACCAAGCAGAATCCCGCTGCCAACAGGAAGGCAGCAACGGCGACTGGAGGTGGGAGTGCTGCGCCACAGGAGGAGCTGGAGGAAATGGTGGCCACAGTCATCAGTGTGGAGATGGTGCAAGGAGTTGGGAGTCCGGACACAGCTCAATATGACTTGACCCAACAGCAACAGGGTGAGTAACGACCAGGGACTGGGGGGACGGGGGGGGAGATGGGCACAATGGCACACATGCACAATTATGTGTAGCACACTGCACACCCACAATGACTCTGGATCATGTCCCTGATCCCAGTGGCACACTGCAGCACTCATATCAACACCAAGTAGGCCCCTGTCCACCATGTGCCCAAAGGTGTCCCACCCCACACATCACCAATTCCACAACCAACACATGCACACGTGCGAAACCCAGCAAAGATGCGTATTCGTGAGCTACACTGACAATGCACTTGACACAACATGACGATTACCATGGCTGTAGTCCAATCATCATGACATTGTGCATGCCACAACACTGAGGTGGCTGAGTGTGGATCACATCCGGAAAGGAGAAGGTCACACTCTGACACTCTGCCTGTGTGTAGAAACTAGCCAATCACATCTGGCATAGCAGGAAACTGTGAGATGAAAATTAATGTGTACAACCTCACATCCGTGAGGTAGTTCAAATGTCCACTGTCTCCCATCCAATAGTCAGCTCCTCTCAAACAGTCACAATGTACATTGCCATGCAGTCTGTATGTAAACTTGAACAATGCGTCAACAGACATGTCAACACTGTTAAAATGAATCTCCCCTTCACATTGCAGAGGGACAATCAACACCTCCTGCAGAGCAGACAAGACAACTCACCTGTGAAGATGACGAGGACCACCACACCTTCGACACCGACGCCCTACAACAGCTCATGGACATCTTAGGCAACCCACCTCCAGGAGCAGGGCAGCCCAGCTGCATCGAGGAGACCCCACCTCCTGCACAGACCCCACAGCAGGAAGCACTCTCCACCACAGTTGGCCCCCAGCACCTCTCCGAAGAACACATCGCATTCCAAGGCCAGGTGTTAGACTAACAGAAGGAGGTGGTCGAACAGGTGTGGGTGGGGTCCAACCTCATGGCACCCGAACTAGATCACATTTGTGGGTGTCACACCCCAAAGGAGACCCACACTGCGACACAGACACACGCATTTGCACATTTCCAGTACTGAACCACGCCCAGAGCCACGGGATAATCATTCACACCCCCATGCTGGACTTGTGTACACCGGCCCAGTCCACTCCTCTTATGTATTGAGTGGGGGATGACAAAGCTACATGTCCAAGGTCTTACCCACTGCCTGCAGTGACATGGTTGTGTCCGCTGTACACAGCACAATGTAATGTGGTAGGGCTCGGGCCCTCATGCATACATTATGACCACACAGACACACTGAGATAATTTGTGGAACTGGCTACGGCCACGTGCGCCCGTTCCCTTTTATTGCCAGGTTCACATGTCCAGTGACACCTGTGCTGGATGGTTGTGGGGTGAGTGTAAGCCAGCCCTCATGGAGCGGCTGGTGCTGGCAACAACTTGAACAATGATCACTATTAAAGTGGAAACAGAAAACACCAACATAACACAAACAACTGTGAAGCATCATGGTTTTAGCCGGAGCAAGTACAGAGGTCACCCACTATGTAATCAGAAGGGTCCGTGAGTTGCAGTGCACTGAGGTTGGGGCACCACAGCTGAGCGTGCACATGTGAAGAAATTGTCTAGGATTGTGTCCCTTCGGGATATTCCTGCTGCAGCTGCAGTGGGGTGTGTTACACCTGTATCATCTTCGTCATCATCGTCCCAGGTCTTCCCCACTGCCTGAGGTGACATTGCTGTATGAGCTGTCCACAGCACAAAACTCAATCAGAAAGGGTCCATGAGTTGTGGTGCACTGAGTTAGTGGCACCTGAAGAGCTGAACAGGGTATCAAGCTGATGATGGCATCCACAACAGGTGTGATGAATTTGGATAGGGCTGTCTGTGAGACTCCTCCAACTCTGGCAGTTGGTGGTTGGAAGGTCCCAGAGGTCAACAGGTGCAGCACAGCCAGCAGCTTTGTCTGCGGAGGGATGTTGGTTGTCCGTTGTGTTGGTACCGTCAGCCTGTGGGCAATGATTGGGCAATGATGGTCATGATGCGGAGGATGGCTGTCCTTTTGAGCCTGTAGTGGGCAATGACATCCTCTGGCGTTAAGTCCGTGAGGCTGGTGCTTTTTCTGAAGGTCTGCTGTCTTTGTCTGCGCTGCCTCTGTGGTAGACCGGGGGGTGGGGGCGGTGGGTGTTGTGCACTCTTCGGTGTCTGAGCTGCATGATCAGTAGCTCCATGGCATCTATTGTTCTTCAGGTGTGGCTCTGGGCTGGGCTCCCTTTCATACTGCAGGTAGTCATCAGACTTAACACCAGGTAGGAGCAGGTGTTAAATCACTGCTGCTAACGCACCTTATCGCATGTTTTGTGATCTTATCGCCGATCTGACTGGTCGCTGAGAATGTTGCAAAGTGGTGTTTTTGTGACTTTTGGCACGGGATTGCCTACTCTGCATCTCATTAGCGTTATTTGCCGGTGTCATCCGTGGCGATGTTTTTTGCGACTTCTTTCGCAGGAAAACTGGTGATATGGGCTGTTAGCACCAGCTTGTGAATAGGGCGAAAAATGTATCACCACTTTGGCTGCCATAAAGTGCCACTAACTTGGCGATAAGTCCTTGAGAATATGTCCCTTTGTCTCATACTGTCTTCCATACATCCCTTGTGCCATTTTTCCACAAAACCCTACATTTTTATTACATTTTAGCTATTTTCTCTGCTACCACACAGGAATTCACAAACCCAGAGAAACTTTTGACTCCCCAACATAGAGGGAAAAAAGACACACATTTGGCTTTTAGGTCGGACAGAAATTATGATAGTTTAGCCATAAATTGCTACAAATATCAACAAAAAAGACTCAATACAGATGGAGCCTGAGCAATTAAGGGATTATGGGCTCAATGTTCTACCATTAGTGAATTGTTTGCCATTCTCAGAATAGTTAACAAATGCTTGAATAGGTAGTTGGCATGCACTAAAGTCTCATATTACACGATCTATTATATTAGCACAGAACCCCAAAACAATTACAATAACCGCACATTGTGATCCTCTAATACTAAAGTATTATTTGTGTGTATCAACCATTTGGTAACTGAATAGTTGCAAAACGGTCTTGTTTGCATTTGAAAATTACCACTAATTGAAAGCAGGAGCTAATTAGGTGCAATGTTTAAAAAGTAGGACAGAAAACACTCTGTTTCTTCAAAATAGCTGCACTATATGCTACAGCAGGGAGTATAATTATTTTGATTGCCCAGAACAGGGCACTTTTTTTTTACTTTCAGCTATGCTGCACAGCCGTCACACTGCTATACAAATGACTATGCTACTAGATCTTGCATAAGTGAAAACTACCGACTTTGCCAATTCTTGTTTTCACTTTGTCCCTGAAGTTTCACCTTTGATTTGTCTTTTTGGCAAGAGTGTGAGGAGTCCCCCAACCATCAGATTGGTGCCCCAGGATCACTTCTTGGATGAGCCCTGAGAGGAGCGACTACCCATCGGTCTCCATTGGTCTCCCTTTTTGTGGTGCTGCCTGGACAGTACTCTGTATCTCCAGGCTGTGGCAGCTGATTCATTGTTTTTGGAGTCCTAGTTCCACCCGATGAAGCTGCCTACGAACCTTCCATGTACAATGAAGACCAGAGGTTCACACCGACATGGGCCACTTCATGTCTTAACCTCTTAAAAACATATAGGGCCCGATTCACAGAAGTAATCTGAGACAAAATCCTAAACTTACTACTTTTGGTATTCACACAAGGCATTTAGTAGTAGTAAAGTTAGGATTTGTCTTAAGTCTGTCTTAAGTCTGTCCTAAGTTTCTCTTAAGTCTGTCTTAAGTCTGTCTTAAGTCTATCCTAAGTCAAACTTAAGACAAAATTCTAACTTTACTACTACTAAATGCCTTCTGTGAATACCAAAAGTAGTAAGTTTAGGATTTTGTCTCAGATTAGTTCTGTGAATCGGCCTCTGAATGTTCACAAACATTACAGTTTCAACCCCGGTGAAACGTAACACTAATGAAACCAGGCCATATCAAATTTCAATTCTGGTCTCCTTCCTGCAGCAGACTTATTCCTCACTGCCTTACTAAAATGGTAATAGTGATTAGTATGTAAGCCTGCCCGGTCCGTTGTGTAGGTCTTTCTTAGATGAAACAAGCCAAAGTGGAAAGTCATTTAACATTGCACTCACTTTGGTGATTAGATGCTTCCTCCTATAGCTGAAGTGAGCTGCAGATACACAAAAATGACAATGTCATGCCACAATCCTTTGCCCACCTAGGGCTCGATTATGACTAAAAAAGACAGTGGTATCTCTGTTGAGGTAACCACTTCTGATTGAGAGTTGACCAGGTGTGGACTCCCAAAACTCAACTTCTCTCTGCACTTAAATTCTTCCTGATCAAAGCAAAAATAACCTCTGGCATCGGGGGTAAAATCGAATGCAGGGAAAGGCTGTAATTCCTGGACCTTCTTTTAGGGCACCATGCCACGGACTGTGCCACTAATCAGAACTCTAGTGCATTACTGATGCATCTGGTAGGATTGCAAGGACATGTGTTATCCCTCTCATGGGCAACTTCAGGGACTCTTTCCTCTGTCTTGCTAGTTGTGAAAATGTGCTACAGGCTTAAGCTGCACTCTGTCCTTGTCTCTGTTGCTTGGCAGAAAGCGGCCACTGCACCAATTTTTTGGGCGCTTTTTCCATAGGCGAAAGTCAAGCAGAATAGACCGATCTATTGTTTTTTTTTTTTTTTGCATATTTATATAGCGCGAACTCGACCCGAAGGTATTGGAGCGCTTTACATAGCACCGTATTTACATTACACATTCAGGCACGGGGAGATTACGTCATTTGCCCAGAATCACAGGATGTGGACGCGACCTCGAGGCTCGAACCCTGGTTTCCTGCACCAGAGGCGGCTGCGCAGCCGACGGCCCACATCCTCGCCCCTTGTTCATTTTCTTTGTTGTTGCCAGACTTTCCTGACGTCTGATTAAAGTCTTTTCAAGCTTTATACTCCTTACCAAGTGATTATTTGACACAATACCACCACCCCAAAAAACATTGCATGATGATAGTATGTATTTGAGCCCATGCAGCTAATCAGCGGGATCTGACAGGTGCTGGGAACAATTAGCCCCACTATGTCAGGGTGAAGTGTAAGATGTATACAGTCCAACACTATATGGGAGCTTCTTAGTTTAATGTCAAAGTTAAAATTCGGATTTCCACAAGAGATTAGCTTCTTTAAAAAAATCCAGTTCCCTTGCCCTGGCATGACCATTGGCACAGTAACCTATTGTGTATGGACAGCGGGGTTTCAGATAATCCACCCTGTGTTTATTGTTTCGTTATTAAATTGCATTACATGCACCGTGAGACTACATCAACAATTCGAGCCTATGGCGACTGCACATGTTTCGGTTCTCTATGCTGTAGTATGTCATGTTCTGTTTATTTATGTTATGTTGTCATATTCGAAGAGCTGAGGGTATGTGACAATGGCGTTGGAACTACTTGCTGGAGGGCGTTTACCAGGTTATTATGCATCTCTTAATATCGAACCTGTCAGTTAGTTGCCTGATGAATGGAGATAGTCTGGCGTTGCTGCTCTGTGTCATCTTTAAACTGTGTTGTTTGTGCTACAGTAGGGTGTGAACTCCTGTTCAGCGCTTCGCACAATCATACTTAAATTTCGCATAATTACGCAAATGGCATGAATTTCGCATACTCCTATAGAATTTGTCTGATCTGCTCTATTGGATGTTTGTGCGTTCTGCGTCCTAGTGGTAGGTGTTTTTGGAGGCAACATGATAGAAGACAGCGGAAGGGCATATCTATGCCATATTGAATAAATATGGGATGTAAGTGTTGTACATGCTTATACTAACAGAGCATAATCGTTATATGACAGTCTTAGTGATGCAGATTGTGACATGATCAAAACCTACACAACCTTGTAAAGGGTGGGATATTGTGGGCTGTTGTATATTTTAATCAACTAAGTGAGATAACAGCTGGGGCTACACTCATAGTTGCTGACACAAGTAAAGCCTAAACTTATGCAATCGTTTAAAGGCACAGGTTTCATCTACTCCGTCTTGGCACTGGGGGGACAATTTTGAGCAGGGAACATTGCCTCAAATCACTCTCATTCTCTTGAACGATAGCAAAACTGACGAATCTGAGGGATTTCATGTGGTGTGAGCCCTTTTTTTAGGACATGCCTACAGCCCTTGATAGCCTGGCCTTTTGTACAGTGCAAGTTGAGACAGGAGAAGAGAGGCAGGCTTCCACTCTGAACAACAAGAGCCACAGACCCCTCTAAAATCACCCACGTCACTTATGTGTCCTACAAGTTCAATCATTTATTTTGTTCCCAAAGGATCTTGCAGCGTAATATGCATGTTAATTGGCATAATCTTTCCTTACTTTATTCCGCTGCCATCAGAAGCCTCTAATGATAGCAGCTTTGTTTTCCGCTATTTGTTGTTATTAACCCTGTCACAAGGTAGCGGAATAAAGTTGCTACAAAGCTAACCTTGTAGCCAGTTTTAATGACATTCACTTTAGCACTGCACTTCTTATCAAACACACCACGTCACATAGGGTTTTAGTCCAGCTCACCTCATCTATACTGAAAAACATCCCTGAGCTCCTCCCTTGTAGCGAGGGGGTCATAGCCCACATAAGACTAGGCTTTAACACGAGGAGGCACCCCTATGATGAAGCATGACACCTCTGGTGTGTGAGGAAAACTGTCCTTAAAAGGGATTCCCCTTTAGCACAAGGTTGATTACACTTTGTTACATTTTGTACTGCTCGCTTGGACCCGTGGCCTGTTTTGTGTTTAATATTATGAGTAGGGAGGTAGACCCCCTAGTGTGAATTCATGGGAAAGTGGACCTGACATGGAAAATGACCCACATGAACTTAGATTTGATACAACTTAGTAGCAAACTTAACTTTGATGTCTGTGGACTATTGTATTCGTGTAAGAAGACAAGGAATGATCCTGTTCCCACGAGAGCATAGAATGCCGATTGGCTAACTGGAGATAGAAGGAGTAACATGTTGCAAAAGTTTCTGAAATGTGTAGTCTATAATAGTCCATGTTCCTAGAGCAGATCCATACTTCTTTCAACCAGACACTTACCCATAGACTTTCCAACTTACCACTTGCAATTATCCTTAGTCCACATTGCTTTGAGGCTCTACTTAGTTTCTTGAACCTCTCTTTATAGAAAGTTCTGCTTTTAATTATTTTTGCTCTATTGAGCTGATTTTAATGCTGATGCTTTATGCTTTTTCTCTCACTCTCTCTAACTAGAACTCTTAATGGGTTCTGACTGATCTCTTTTTTTCCGATTCTTAGAATAGATTCTTTCCTTTATGAAAAGTGTTTAATGCATTTTATTAAGATTTGTATGAATATTGATTTCTGTTTATTTGATAATTGAGATGAATGCAAATTAACTTGTGACCTAATAAAGAAGAATTACTAAAAGATTTTGTTAATAAAACACTTTAACACATACTAAACTCTCTTTATTGACTAATACTTGAACAGTGATTGTGATCATAATTTATGTGCAATGCATCTCTTGATCTTCTCTAAAACAACGGCAAAGATCCGCATGCCTCAGTAATAAGAGCGGGAATTAGCCCAGATGATGATAAACTGAGAATTCTTTTAATTGAAAACTGATTTCCGCTACAGCAAACGATACAGTTTACAGAGCACCAGAATAATCAGAGAAGGCCACTTGGTCCCAGAAAGGTTAGGCCCATTGTTTCACTCTGAAACTCCTAGCCTCACAGTGTGAGCCTTTGTTGTTCTAAAATCGCTTGAGAAGACACTATTAAATGCATTTTAAGAAAAATTCACTGTAGCCACTAATAAGGTTTTCTGTACTAAGGGTTTGATTTAGATGTTGACAGGACCACAACAGAGTGGGATTTTGGTGGTCTTCCCTCCTGCCTACCTGGCAGTTAGCCTTCTGTATTACAATGGTGGCGGTTTGACAGAGCAAAGACCATAGTGGTCCTGCCGACTCTACCAGGGTTATTCTGCCACATCTGCAGCCCATGAGACCAATGCGGCTGTAGGGAGCTGGCCTCCACATTCACCGCCCGGTCAATCACAATGTGCCTTCCTGCTGAAATGCTTGAGTTGGCAGTTTGGAAAGAATATAAAGCAGAAACTCACCTTTACTCACATTTACTCTCCTTCACAGCCATGACCCCAATCTACCAGTTGGTGCCCCTGATCCTGTTTATCGATGACAAAGAAAATCAACACCATCACTGACAGAATCAACGGTAAGCGACACTTTTACCTGTTACCTTTTCAATTGCCACAGAACTGAAGTGCTTTAATCTTGATTCAGAAAATCCTACTTACAAGCAATAGCACACCAATGTGCAATATATATGCCTAAAATGTTGATAGTTAAGACATTTAAAGAAACACACCTAAATCAGCACATTGATGCCACACGCATGCCACAGATCTCCCGAGGCTTCGCCGGGAGCAACGCTGCATTTTTTAAACTTTTAGCTCACCTGGTGACACGATCCTTGGTGTCCTCTAGCTGCGCTCTGGTCTATTGTGCAACGCCATTCCTGCTGCTTCCTGCTCGCCCCCCAGAGCGCCGGCCACTGATCGCCTCCTTCTGCCGGGCTGCTGCTCGGAGCGGAGACGGGCGAGGCATCCATCTTGGGCGGCTCTGGGTTAGCGGTGCAGCTTTCTGGCCCCTCCCTCCCTGCCACTCCCCCTATGTGTCCCTACATTTTGGCCAGTTGGCCCCGGCGGCGCAGCAGACGGACGCAGCAGGCGCTACGAAGGCGCGACGAAGTAGCGCCTAAGTTAAGCCCGTCTGCGCCCGTCCGCGACGGGCCGGGACCAGGGGCCACAGACCTTGCCTCTCCTCTGGCGTATACCTCGGCTCAACTATCTGCTTATTCCACTATTTCTCCTCTTTCTCCTTCTCTACGGCTCCATTTAGACGCTTTGGGTATTTATGCCCACCCTTCCTTTTGTTCCCTCTCTGATGGTAGTACTTCTTCCCTTTCCTTGCCCTGTACTCCTTCTGCTCCCCCCTCTTCTCTTAGCTCCCCTCCAGCCTCTGCTATTCTGCTCAATACTCGCTCTGCGGCCAAAAATCAAACGGCACTTTCTACTCTTCTCCATACTGACTCTCCTGATTTCCTATTTCTCACAGAAACTTGGTTCTCCTCAGACTCTCTTCCTGATCTCTTAGCTATTCTGCCTGATACCTATTATGCCCTCCGAGCTGATCACCCGGACGGTAAGGTAGGTGGGGGTGTGGCCATGATAATTCGATCCTCCTTGAAATTTCAACTCCTTGCCCACCCTTCTATACTTAATGTAGACTTCTTGGTGGCCCGCTCCCTTAATCTACCCTCTCCTCTTACTGTTGTTCTTCTGTGCCGTCCCCCTCAAGTCATGCCGCTTTTTGTGTCCACCCTGCAGGATCTCCTGGCCACCCTGGTGGTCAACAATTCTTCGTTGTTGCTATTCGGGGATTTTAATTATTGGCCAGGTGATCCCAGGGAGGACTCATCATCCAAAGATTTCACTGCCACTCTCAAGTGCCTCAATTTTTCCTCTCATGTTTCGGCCCCCACTCATACACAGGGTCATACCCTGGATCAAATCTGGTCTTCACGTTGTAACATTTCATCCACTTCTATTCTTCCCTGTGTCTGGTCGGATCACTCTATGATCTCTTTTTCTATCCATCTGGGTTCTGCCGAGAAAGCTCCTCCCTCTAAAACCATCCTGGCACGCAGCTGGAACCAGATTTATCTTAATTCTCTCTCATCTTCTCTGGCCCTATCTGCTCCCGACCTCACTGATTTGCCCTTGGAAGATCAGGCTGACGCCATTAGTGTCTGGCTCTCTTCCTCTTGTGATCAGGCCGCCCCTCTCAAGAGGTTTAAGCGTGTCCGACCTTATGATGCCCACAAATGGTTTACTTGTGAACTAAAAACTCTTAAACTGGGTCTCAGGCGCTCTGAACGTCAGTGGAGATGGAACTACTGTCCCACTCTCCGGCTTAAATACAAAACCCTCTTGAACGAGTACAAAAGTGCTATTTTAGCGGCCAAGACCAAATACTTCACTGAGAGAGTTACCTCCTCTGCCAACAAATCGCGTGAAATTTTCTCTTTAGTTCATAATCTTGCCACTTCTGACCGCACTTGCACTTCTTTGGTTCCTTCCCAATCTTTATGTTCCTCACTCAATGATGACTTTATTGATAAGATCCTTACTATTAAGGCCAACATTCCTCCCGTGCCCCAACCTGAGCTCTCTGCCTTTTCTTCTTCACCCTCTTCTTCTTTTAATCACTTTCAACCCATTTCCTCTCAGCTTTTCTTGGATCTGCTTGCTAAAGTCAAGTCCGGCTCTCCTGCGGACTGTGCTCCTGCTCGCATCCTTAGATCACTCTATTCCAGCTGCCCTGCTCCCCCTCTTGCTCTTCTTAATGCTTCTCTTACTTTGGCTACTGTCCCTTCTTCATTCAAATCTGCTATCGTTCTTCCCATTCTTAAAAAACCTAATCTTGACCCCTCTTTGTTATCTAATTTTAGGCCCATTTCTCTGCTTCCCTATCTTGGGAAGATCCTTGAAAGCTACGTCACTACTTGCTTATCCACCTATCTCGAGGAGAATCGTCTTTTGGCCTCCCACCAGGCAGGTTTCCGCCCTGGCCACTCTACAGAGAGCGTGGTGCTGGCGGTCATAGATGAACTTAAGGGGAAAGCTGATATCAGTCTCCCCCAGGCTCTGGTTCTCCTCGATCTGTCCGCTGCGTTTGACACGGTCGATCATGCCATTCTTCTCGACCGTGTCAGCGCAGCGGGCATTCAGGGCACTGCCCCCTCTTGGATCGCGTCCTTCCTTTTAGGCAGGACGCAAGCGGTTCATCTTTCCGGATTTTCCGCTCCCCCTCGTCCGGTCACCTGTGGGGTGCCGCAGGGCTCTTCTCTTTCCCCTCTTCTTTTTAATCTTTATATCCGCCCCCTTGTCTCTTCTCTTCTCGAGCTGGGGGTTTCCGTGTACAACTACGCTGATGACCTCCAGCTTGTTTTCGATCTTTCATCCCCTCTTCTTTCCCTTCCTAAATTTTGCTCTACTCTAGTTTTTATTTCGCAGTGGATGAGCTCCAATCATTTGAAGCTCAATCCGGATAAAACGGAGCTCGTCCTCACCGATGGCCCTTCCAACCCTTGGTCCCCTGTTCATTGGCCTCTTTCTTTTGGTCCTCCCCCGGTACCTGTCTCTTCTGTCCGGACTTTGGGCATTAAGATCAGCCAAGACCTGTCTATGCACTCACAAATTAGTTCTGTTGTTTCTTCATGTTTCCTCTCCCTCCGTATCATTCGCAAGATCTCTCGGTTTTTCGGCTGATGCTCTCAAAACTATAGTTATCGCCTTAATCATCTCCCGCCTTGACTATGGGAATGGCCTGTATGTTGGCATCCCGGCCTATGAAACTCGCCGTCTTCAGGCCATCCAAAATCAGGCGGCCCGACTTATTCTTCGTTTACCCAAATGTTCTCACATCACTCCTGCCCTTAGGTCTCTTCACTGGCTCCCAGTACATTTCAGATCTTTTTTTAAACTCGCCTGCCTGGCCTTCCTGGCTCACCATCGTTCCGCTCCACAGTTCATTAACTCCCTTATCACTTCT
Source organism: Triturus cristatus (assembly GCF_964204655.1). NCBI lineage: Eukaryota > Metazoa > Chordata > Amphibia > Caudata > Salamandridae > Triturus > Triturus cristatus. Next base: position 681,984,295 of record NC_140594.1, read on the forward strand.
CATGCTCCTGCTCGCACTCTTCGCTCCTCATCACTGTCTTTGCTTCAGATTCCCCGCTTTCGTAAATCTCGTACCGGGGGTACTCGCTTCTCGGTTCTGGCCCCTCGGCTTTGGAATAGCCTCCCTCTTGCCATCCGCTCTATCCCCATCTACCGTCACTTCCGCAAGGCCGTCAAAACTTTTCTTTTCTCTCAGGCTTTTCCTGGCTAGACCTTTTGGGTCTTCTCTGTGAGTATGTATGAGCCCCCAGCGCCAGGAAGCCGCTTTGGCCGCAGTGCGCTTTATTAAATTCCCCTTTTCATTTCATTTCCTTTTCATTGACTATAAATATTTGGTGCAAGCTGCCTTCAAGCAAATTTACACTTGCACTAAAAGGATAACAAACCAAAAAAAATATATAGGTGTGTTTAGAAAAAGTAAGAAAACTATAACATCAAAAACATAGCAAAACACGCATTGGTAGAAATGCAATATAACATGATTTCCAAATTGCACTACACAAGCTAGAAACTTTACTTTATTTATTAGCACTAAACACCCAACATATACATCCATCGATTTTTACCCTTTTTCTACTGCAAGCCCTGTACCATATCCAAATTAAATAGTGACAATAGTTGATAAGGTGTAATGCATATGTGCTCAGACTGAGCAGGAATGCATCGCAAACAAACACACCTATAGTAACAGATTTAGAAAAATAAATGTTCAACATCAATTATTTGGTACAAGGGGCTCTTGCTAGGATGAAAGCCTGTGCCTACATCAAACGGCCACCACATACTATGTTAACCAGTGTATGCACTTAACCAACCACACATTAACTAATCTAGCAAGATTACATGCTACCATACTAAAAAAAAGGACTACATCACATTTTAGTTAGAAACATTTTTAGGAATCAAACAATTGTGAATTAACATTATTGACACGAAAAACTTGGTGAAAATAAAATGATATATTTATTTGCAAAACTGAGATAATTCTCTCAAAAAAAAATTTGGCAAACTGCCAGCCAGTCTAAGTAAATAGGCCAATAAGTGCATCTTGCACTCATGTGCACTGGCACAACAACTTGCATCCTAAGGGACTACCATGGTAACCACCTCAGGAAGGGGCATCTTGTTGGGAGAGCAGGCACCTCTAGCTTTTACATTGGAAGGGTTGGTGTGGGGTCGGTAGGTGGGATTTTTTGCTTGGGAGGAGAAGGGGATGTTTGATTTTGGATGGGGAGCTTTTTTCCTTTTTTTACCAAGACTTTTGAGCTTGTGAGCGGAAGGGGTGTTGGGTTTGCCAGAGGAGATTTTTTCCTCTTTTTTAACAGAGCTTTTAAGTTTGAAAGGGTAAGGGTGGGTTTGGTTTTCTGAAGGGAGGGTTTCTATTTTTTAGGGGTAGTCTCAGGAGGGGAGTACTTTTTTCGATTTGGGAGGGAGGTTTGGGATTTGGAGGGCATTAGGACAAGGGTAAACAAGCTATCCTTCGGGTTCAACCTTTATCGCTGGAGCGGGCCTTTAACAGCCGGTATTGCCCGCTAGGGCGGGCTATAAGGCGATATTATGAAGTTTAATGTTTAAAATCGTGAAATAATTTTTTTAAAAATAATTATTGGAAAATTCTAAAAATGGATGAGACTTTGAAACAATTACTACCAGATCATCCTAACATTACATATTAGAAACTGCATCAATAGGTGACTTAAGAAGAAGTCATATGGTCAGTAGGAAACCAGGAACATTGAATTGTCTAACAGTAAATAAGAAAGGATTTTGGAAATGCCTACAGCGCAAGGTGTGCTTTTTTTGTCAGAATAAAACTGCATTTAAACTTCTACATGGACAAACAAGAGAAATCAAGGAAAGGGTAAGCTTCAAAGTCACACATGCTGTTTAGGCTGTTTAGATGTTGGAGAGTAAATGCAGAAAAAAATATTTAGGACGCACAATGAATACATTAAAACTACACATCCTACAGCATCTACGTGCCATTACAAATAAGTACTATAAATATATAATGGCAAAACACATATGTGAGATGCATCATGGAAATAAGAAAAGCCTACGATTTTATGGGTTACAACATGTGACAAGAAAATCGAGAGGTGGGCATGTTGAACTGTCCCTGAGAAAATCTGAAACATGGTGGATTTTTTTTTTTTACATACAGCGCGAACTTGACCCGAAGGTATCGGGTATCAGAGCGCCTTACATAGCACAAGTTGCATTACATGAGGACACATTCATTTTTGTTAGGCACCGGTAGATTAAGTGATTTGCCCAGAATCACAGTATGTTCAGCGTCATTGCTGAGACTCGAACACAGTTCCCCTGATTCGAGGTCCCCAATTATTTTAATTGGAACCGAAGGACCATGGGGACTTAATGCAAATCCTAAACTTCATGTCCATTTGTAGATATAATTTCACATAAATGTGGGATGTCTTTGTGCTCCTCTCATTTCCTCCCTTCAACTATAAGTGCGCGCTGTTAAGAACAGTGGATCTTATGAGTTATATTTATTCTGCTTCGCATGGCAGCTATATTCAATAGGAAACCTGGGGCGGGGGTCCTGGTGGAAGTCATCCACCATTAGGCCTAACATTAGTGCAACGGGGGAATGAATTATAACGAGTGACAGTACTTATGAGTACCATGAGTAGAGAGATTGGCACTTTAATGAGACCTGATAGTTTGCACTTTATCCAGATGTACTGCATTTAAAAATAATTATAGAAACAAATGTTCTTTATAGATAAACGGTATAGGCTGATTTAAAGTAAGTAAAACCCTTCTTGCACATTATGCACATCACACTTTTATGATTGAAGGCATTCTTGAAAAATTAGGTTGAAATGGAATGGCCGGATATGATAATTACATGGATGTACCGCAATAAAATGTAGAATGATAAACCCAAAGAAATTACTGGAAATTACTGTAAGACAATATAATCCTTGATTACAGCTTGTTGCACTTTATTGGTGCACCCTATGGAGGAGTCTTTTTCGCTTAATATGGTGTGTTTTACTTTTGTAGCTAAAGACACTTTATTAGGTTTGCACTTTAATGTGGCAAATGAAGGTACCTGAAGGAGGTGACATATGCATATTGGGTTATATTAGCACGTTGCAATTTACTGATGCACTTTATGTAGGAGATACTCTTGTGGATATCATGCATTTGATATACAAATATGGAAATTAACGCACTTCATAAAGATTGCATCATAATGTGGGCAGGTCAATGTACCTGAAGGAGAAAATAAATATGTGAATATGCATATTGAATTCCAAGCACGTTATTATTTCTGCACTTTACTGGAAATAATAATGTACATGAGGAATATATATTGCGTGATCATAACATATTGTGCATGCAACATGTAAACATATATTAGAAGCAAATCTCTAAATGGAAATTCTAGCTAAAATTGTTAAGAAACACTAAACAGAATTGTCATAAAGTTAATGTAGTTAAGCTAACTCTAAGCATAGAAGCAGAGAAACCGTGAGCGCTGCGAAAACCAAAACTTAGTTAATTACTTGCCAAATGTACTGATCTATTGCTTTGCGCGAATGACAATTGACTACTAATTGTGTTCTGCTGTGAGTTCAGTCACCGCCTGCTTTTAACTAATTCCTTTTATCTGCACTTGTGTTGTTGTACTCACCCTTGCACTGCCATCAGTAACTTCGAGGCATCTAGTGAGTCCATTGTCCCCCGGTCCGTCACGGCTGTTGTGCCGATTGAACGGAGGGGATGTGGCTCCTCCCCCTGCACCTCCCCTCACTTCCTGCCGCCTGCCCTGACCCGCATATAACCAGATGGGCCAAAGCCGCGCCAAAGGCAAGCCCGTCTGCGCCCGTCCGCGGCCGGTCGGGCCCAGGGGCCAGTTCCCCTGCCTCTCCCCGAAAATATGCATCGACCATGCTCAGAGAGCTGCATGGGAAACGGAAGATCGCTACCCCCACGCGCCTTTGTTTGGCTGAAGCAGGTATCTTATGCAACAGATCTTCTTTTCCTGAAGTCCTCCCCACCCACGATTCTGACACGCCTACAAACGGCATCTCGTCCCTCACTTTTAGCACTCAATGCCTAGTGGGCCTCTCTGTTATATATTTAAATACTCGCTCTATGGTGAAACACCAACTTGAGATCCTCCAACTCTTACAGTTGGAGAGGCCTGATTTACTTCTCCTTACGGAAACGTGGCTTACGGATGAATCTACACCGGACATTCTGGCAGCTCTGCCAGATAATTATTATATTTTGCAAACTAAACGCCCCTCAGGGAAAGCGGGTGGCGGGGTTGCCGCCATTATCCTTAAAGACCATCAATTCAAAACTATGGAGATTAAGGGCATATCTTCTGTCGATAGTCTAGTCATTAAACTAGAATTCCCACAATCGTCTTTTACTTGCGCCCTGTTTTACAGACCCCCCTGCTGTATGCCCACTTTTCCCCAGGCCCTAGGAGAAATGATCTCTCACCTGGCGATTATTCACGCTAGACTCCTTATTATAGGGGACTTCAATTATTGGCCCTCAGATGCCAGGGAGAGCGCCAGCTCTATTGAACTTACAGATCTTTTGTTGGGTAAGAACTGCACCCAACACGTGCAGGCACCTACCCACACCAAGGGACATATATTAGACCAGGTTTGGACAACGAACATTACCCCCTCATCCCTTTTGATCTATCCATGCAACTGGTCGGATCATCATTTTGTGTCCTTCACCTTACCGGAAGTTCAACTCCCTAGACCTAAACCGACCAAAAACCTTAAGTCAAGGAGCTGGAAAAATGTTAACATTGACCTTCTTTGTTCCCATCTTACTCTTACGACTCCTATTGACTCGGAGTCAGTCCACGATCAGGCCACAAACCTCAAGTCCTGGCTTGAATCCGCAAGTGAGCACGTCGCTCCGCTCAAGTACATTAAAACCTGTAGACCACATGACGCTCAGCGGTGGTTTTCTGCGGACCTAAAAATTAAGAAACTTACTCTCAGACAAGCTGAGCGTAAGTGGAGACTCCACTATCACTCAGTAGACAAAAATCTCTACATCACCCTATTAAAGGAATATAAAAGTGCCATCCTTCAAACAAAAACAGACTACTTTTCGAAAAAGGTGTTAGACTCAGCCAATAAAGCTAAAGACATTTTTTCTATAGTCAGTGAGCTGTCTAAACCTGACAGAATAGTGCCTAAGCTTATTCCCTCTCAATCTCTTTGCGATTCACTTAACTCCTACTTTATGGATAAGATTACTGATATTAAAGCCAGCATCCCGCCCTCTTGCACCCCCTTCACTCCCCCAAAACCCAGGACTTGCCACCTCCGATGATCCAGCTTCCTCCCATTTCCTTGGAAACCTTCTTGGGGTTACTAAAAAGAGTCAGCTCAGGGTCCCCAACAGACTGCTGTCCCCCTCACACCCTTCAGCAGATCCTCTCCAGGTGTCCTGACCATTCTCTCTCCCTCTTAAATAAATCACTCCAAGAGGGCATAGTCCCCAACCTTTTTAAGCATGCGGAAATTATCCCTATACTGAAGAAGCCAGGTGCCGACCCCTCCATCCCCGGCAACTACCGTCCCATATCGCTCCTACCATACCTTAGCAAAGTCCTGGAGGCCCACGTCTCCTTACAGCTAAGCTCTTTTGTGGAGCTGCATCATATTTTGGACCCTCACCAAGCCGGCTTCCGCCCCTTTCACTCCACCGAAACTGTCATTTTGACAGTGATGGACGAGCTTAGAGGGAGTGCTGACAAAGGGATTACTCAGGCTCTGGTCCTCCTGGATCTGTCTGCGGCTTTTGACACAGTAGATCATAACATCCTTTTAGACCGTGTCAATAATGCCGGGATCCAGGGGCGGGCTTTGGATTGGATTTCCTCTTTTCTTAGCAATAGATCTCAATCAGTTCGCCTTGCCAACTTTTCGTCTAAAAAGAGGAAACTCTCCTGTGGAGTGCCTCAGGGCTCCTCCCTTTCCCCGCTTTTGTTTAATCTTTATCTTCTCCCATTAATCTCCTCTCTTCGGGACAGGGAAGTTGTAACCTACAACTATGCGTATGACCTTCAGCTGATTTTCAATATCAGCATCCTCCCCTCTTCGTTAAACCACTTTCAGGATACTATGACATTTATCAGCGAATGGATGAATAGAAACCAGCTGAAACTTAACCCTGATAAAACGGAGTTAATTCTCACGGGTGGCCCTGCTAACCCATGGAACTCAAACTTTTGGCCTCCCCACTTAGGCAACCCCCCCTCCCCAGTTAGCTCCGCTAAGAGCCTTGGAATACTAATCAGCAACGACCTTTCGATGAAGGCCCAGATCAGCTCCGTGGTCTCAGCCGGCTTCTTCCAATTGCGCCGAATCAAAAAGATTAGTAGATTCCTTTCTCAAGAAGCCTTGACCTTGGTAATCCAAGCCTTGGTCATCTCCCGACTGGACTTCTCCAATTGCCTTCACGTAGGCATCCCAGCTTATCAGCTTAGACGCCTCCAACTTGTCCAGACTCAGGCGGCCAGGTTGATCTTCCATCAGCCTAGATGGCATCACATCCAGCCTCTTTTGAAGGAACTTCACTGGCTACCTGTGGCCAAACGAGGTCTTTTTAAACTGGGATGCACCATTTTCAAATCTCTGTACGGAAGCTCACCAGCTTTCATTTTATCTAAAATAATACGCTATGTTCCCAACCGGCTTCTCCGGTCCCTCCATCACAACCTGCTAGTCATCCCTACCTTCAAACGTAAAAAAACGGGCGGCGCTCGTCTTGGAGTACTGGCACCACAGTTCTGGAATTCACTCCAGCTGGAGATAAGAACTGCCCCACCTATGCCTTATTTAGGAAACTTTTGAAGACTCTGCTCTTTTTTCAGGCTTATGACAACTAGCTCCTGTCTCTTGCCGCCTCATGTTTCTCCTAGCGCCAAGAAACCGTTTGATGAACGTGCGCTTTATAAATTCCATGTAACATAACATAACATAACAGAAGCGAGATCTATAAAAGCTATGAAATCTTGTCAAATGGAAATGTATTTTTTTAGAAAGTAAACAATGATAGTACAGCTGCAAGTATTAAATCACTTCAATACATTAAACGTGCCAGTCTGTATAAAACTGTCACAGACTATTTCTTGATGCCGTTATAACAATCCTCATGTTGCTCAAAAAGGTACTTTAGCTGAAAAATATTACAATGAAATCTCTAAAACATTGTTTGCCTTCATTGGTCTCCCCTTCCTCTTTCCTTTTATTATATGGAACAGAATGGTTAAAAAGGCAGATGTGGGGAGAGTCCTAATGGATGCACCATGTAACAGGCTATTTATTTTTTAAGAGGTGATGCGATGAAGGCTTGTCCCTTTAAAATTACTCTCTACACTTGTAACTCTGTGGCTCAGTGGAAGGCTCCGTCTGAAACGTATCAGCCATGATCGCACTGTTGCACTTTTTCTGGATGAAATCAATAACAAATTCATGAAGGTTTGCTGAGCTTTGTCGCCTGCTTTTTAATGTTCTTGAGCTTGCATGTGTAGGGAGGGCATTTGCTCCTGTGACATTGGTGTTTGAAGAAGAGGTAGGTAAAACAAAAGTAAAAACTAAATATATAGATAGATATATAGATATATATTGAGATAAATGGATAGATAGATAGATAGATAGATAGATAGATAGATAGATAGATAGATAGATAGATAGATAGATAGATAGATAGATAGATAGATAGATAGACAGACAGACAGACAGACAGACAGACAGACAGACAGACAGACAGACAGACAGACAGACAGACAGACAGACAGATAGATAGATAGATAGATAGATAGATAGATAGATAGATAGATAGATAGATAGATAGATAGATAGATAGATAGATAGATAGATAGATTGATTGATTGATTGATTGATTCACAGAAAACAATTACGTTTATAGTAACGTTACAGTTAAGTTAATTTGTCAGTGACCACATTAACGTTTTCATCTAAAAAAGACATAGAAATTCACCAGTTATAGTTAGCAGTGCTAACTATACCTTGCACCCTGCCAGGCACTGCTTATGGCCTCACATATGACATATCAAATGACATCATTGATGATATCACTGATGACATCACCCAGTGAGTGTGTAAGTTTGTTTCAAGTTTACATAGTGGCGGGTAACTACCATATTAATTTTCTACTAACTTTGTACAGCATATGTCCAGTAATCATTATAAATGCACCATAGTTCTGTAGAAGTATTGAACACATTAGAAATCTTTGTTTTGAAGAGTAACTATGTGTGCAGATGAGAGTTGAATTGTGTTCATTATGTTCAACTGTTTTTTTGGTACTGCAGAATAAGTTTCCAGAAGGGCAAACATTCTACAAACGATATACTAAGTATTGTAAGCAGCCTTGAGTTGTTAGACAGATTTGTCTCAGCATGAAAATTTCTTCTTTACATGTGCCCACCAGTTATTAAGCTATGTACTTGTGCTTGTTTTTCTTCAGAAGATGGACTATCTGTAAAAGTTTCACCACAGTATGAAGGCTGCAGGTAGTATGGCCTTTAGTACCTTCAGACCTTGATTATTTTAAATTAAAGGTCACTTTTTGGACATGTTCTGCATAAAGTGTACACTATGCTTAGTAGATAGTTTATAATACTCTTTGGTGTATTTCTCATCAGAGCTTCAATGTCTGCAAACAGTGTAGTAAAGAGTACACTCTCACCATAAAGTAAACACTGTCAACATTACCCACTTTTCTACACATAGCCACTTCAGTCCTCAATGTAGGTTCACTAGCTGTCAGGGGTTTGATATGGGCAAAGAGTGTCTGTAGCAGGGTATTAGTTATGTAACAGGGCTTGAGTATCTTGAGGAACTTGGTTTTCCCTAAATAGTTGTACACAGATTGAACACTGTGTGCAGGACAGGTTACCCTTTTATCGATGGTTCATGGCCAGCATGCACTCAGCTACACATGAAGTGTATGGCATAGGGTCAATGTTAAAAATAACACAAGCTGGGGACGTGGCTTCGGCACCAGGGGAAATGGCCGCCATTCTGAAGAGCTCCGTCGGAGCGTAGACGCGACGGGAGCCGTTCCAGATGAATAAGCGGTCACCCGGTCCTTAAAGCGGCATGTTTTTTACAGCGGAACTCCTGTGGACATGAAAGCTGCTTTCAGAGTTGTGTGGTATGTGAGGAACATGATGATTACTTCGTTTTCAATATCGGCGGTTCGCGCTTGAGACGCGACCGCCATTTTGTTGCCTCTGCCTCTACCACCTACTACGCATTCGTTTGCCTCACGCTGCATTATGAAACAGCATGCTTCTCCTTAAAAAGTACCTCAGCCCTGGATTGTGTCTGCTACTTATGAATGGGGCAAGAGAACTTTGAAATTTTACAGACTTTTTTGCTTTTTGCAGTCCCAAGTTGATCTGCGATCGCCTTTTTCGAAGTGGTTTCTGCGCCAATGGTTTGCCGCTTATTTTTTACTTCATGCTATAATCTACACAGCATATTTTCTTCGTAGAGTTGACCTTGGAATTCTGTGAGTAATTGACGGAAGAGGTTTCTTCTACAATTAAGAAACAACTCTCTTTTGCTTTTCGCTGCTTTATTTCTTACTTCTGGCACTCCTCAGGATTAGCATCCTACTTCATGCTTCAGATGTAATTTCAGTCAGTGTTTATCCGCTTCAAAAATCTTCAACTTCATCTTTATGTTGTGAGAGGGGACTCTTTTTCATTGAAAGTTCCTTTTTTGAAAGCAATTTTAACAAACCAGTTTCTTTATATGTTTTAAGACCTGACATTTTAGTTTTTTGACCTTCTCTCCACATTTTTCTACTTTCTCAATGGCAATGCCACGCTACAACCGAAACTCTTCCCAACAAACTAATACAGCCAACGTGTCTTTGGAAGACATTAACCCTTTCAGTGTTTTGCAAGATAATCCGGAGGATGCAGCTAATGACACTCCTTCCACAAAGAGCGCCTCTCCTCATACTTCTCGTCCAAGCTCGAAAAATTCTACTAAATTACCTTCTACGCCAGGGAAACGAGTTAAAACGAATCCTCCATCTCCTACCAATTCCTCCTCACATATCTCTATGGAGCTGCTACTGGAGGAAATACGTTCACTCAAACCCTACATGGCGGAAACAAATTCTAGGCTTCAAAACCTCGAAGATAACTGGTCACACACCGAGCAAAAAGTAGAGATTCTGGAGAGAAATGATGCTTCAGCTCAAGTAGTCATTGACCAAGTTCCCTACATACACAGAGAAATTTAGAATCTTAAGCAACAAGTTGAAAATTTAGAAAATCGAAATAGGCGCAACAACCTAAGCATTTACAGACTAGCGGAAGGCCTTGAAGGATCAAATTCCATCGCCTTTTTTCAATCATTCTTGCCTACTCTTCTTGGTCTCCCAAACTCTCCAGCTTTGAATATTCAACGTGCACACCGTTTAGGTCCAGTGTCTCGTCCATCAACTTCCTCTTCTCCTGCAGCCAAACCTAGAGGTGTTATTTTGTACTTTTTGGAATATACCAATCTACTTAAAGTTCTTCAGGCTGCCAAGCAGAAAGGGAAGATTACTTGGGAAGGTTCTAATCTCTTCTTTGCACAGGACTACGCCAAAACCACTGCAGATCGTCGGAAGAAATTTTTGGAGATGAGGCCTGCTCTTCGTTCCTTGAATGCACTTTATGGCTTATTTCATCCTTGCCTCTTTAAAGTAACTTATAATAACAAGACGACAAACTATGAAGACCCGGCGATACTTCAACAATTTTTGCACTCTTGCAGAAATGACTCCATGGACATTCCTACAGCATGCTTGCCGGATATAATTCTTCTGCATTTTGATGTAATGTTCTGTCGGGATGTCAGTCAATTACTTACTCTTCCCCGCTGTATCTGTATCTTGTTTTTTATATATTGTGTTTTGTTCCGTTGTGACTTTTGTTGTTAATATTCTCTTTTTGGCTTCTTTTTAGATGCAGTTTTGTGACCCCCTGATTTATGTATCCTTTCTTTCTATCTGGAGGTCGTTATCCCTTTGCCGCGTTCTCATGGAGTCTTCGGCCCGGTGTGCTATCTTCCTCATGTGGTTCCACCATCCCCAGTCTTATTGTTGTTTTGTGGTATGTCTTTTTGACATCTTTTTTCATTCGCAATTGTTGAATTGGTATTGTTTTTTTGTTCTGTGTTTCTTCCTCCCTAAGTTACTTTTTTTCCTGTCTTTTTCTTTTCTTTTTTTTCTTATCTATTTTTCTATGCTTTACATCACTCATCTTATCCTTATCCCTTTCATTCCCTCATTTCTGAGTCTTCTCTGCAATTCTTTCCTCTCCAATTTCTTTCTTATATGCAATCGAAATCTGAATTTGTATATTGTTTGCATAATACTTGTTCATGTTCTCTTTGATGGTTTATTTTTAGAGTTGTAACTTGGAATGTTAAAGGAGTAAATAACCCTATTAAACGACAATGGGTGCTATCACACTTAGCTAGACTAAACACTGATATTGCTTTAATTCAAGAAACTCACTTATCTGAAAATGAAGCCGCCAAATTGAAACGAAGTTGGGTGGGTAATGTCTTTCATCCCCTGCTTCAGGTAAAAAAAAATGGGGTTTCTATCTTATGCCATAAGAAGTACCAAGTTACAGTTGCCACTCAAGAAACTGATTTGGAGGGCCGTTGGGTCATTGTTAAAATTCTTATGAATCAAATACCCCTTCTTCTTTTTAATGCATATGCACCAGTTACTGTGGATAATATATTTTGGACGCAGATATCTGATAAATTCCTTTTGTTCGATGATGAGTATATTATTTTTGGTGGAGATTGTAATCAGGTTATTGACCCTATTTTAGATAGACAATCTTCTGTTAAGTTCTCTAACACATAGATGCACTCACAATTTACCTCTTCTATTCGCCATAAATCTTTAGTTGATATATGGAGGCTCTGCAATCCCACACTTCGAGAGTACAGTTTTTATTCTCCCCCGCATCACTCACAATCCCGTATAGACTATCTCTTTTTCAGTAAACCCTTATCTCAACAAGTCTCCCATTCTGAAATTGGTTCTATTTGAATTTCTGACCACGCTCCAGCTTTAGTTGACTTTGAGTTACTTCCTTTTACCCCTCATGCAAGCAGATGGCGTTTTAACAATGTGTTGCTATCAGATCCGAATTTCACAAGCCAATTCACCACCTTTGCTACTGAATTCTTTTCCTTTAACTCTACCCCGGACGCTTCCCGTGTAATGATTTGGGATTCCAGTGGCTTTATTATAAAATTTGTTTCACACAAGAAAAAAGTTTTTCAAGAGAAAAATTCTCAGTTTCTTGCTAAAATCAAACACCTTGAATATGCTTACTATCATTCGAACTCTGAATCCGCATTGAAGAATCTGATTGACGCAAAATTCTCTTTTAATTAGCTTTCTACTGAAGCCGCTTCCTCTTATCTCTTAAAAAGTAGTACCCGATACTATGGAGGTCAAAATAAGATGGGAAAACTGTTAGCGAATTACTTAAAAATCAGACGTGAAAGGACCAAAATAGAATCTATACGAACTGACTCTGGTTTATCTTTCTTTAAAGATAATGATATACTGAATGAATTTGTTTCTTTTTATAAACAATGATATACTCCTGAACAACAACCAACCCCGACAGATCTCTCTACTTATTTTCAATCTATTGAACCCCCTCTACCCTATGACATAGACTTTTCTTCCTTAGAATCAGACATCACCACATCTGAAATTTTTCACACTATTTTGCTATTAAAAAGAGGGAATGCTCCGGGTCCTGATGGCTTTACCATTGAATTTTATGCCCACTTTGCAAATCTTTTGATATCTCATCTCTTATCACTTTACAATGCCTTTATCTCTAGTGGTTCTTCGTCAGGGACCTTTCAAGAGGCTATGACTTGTTTAATACCTAAAGAAAATAAAGACCCCTCTTTATGTAAAAACTATAGGCCAATTTCTCTAGTCAATCTAGATTATAAGATTTTTGCTAAGATTATAGCCCTTCGTATTGATCCTATTCTACCTCCTCTTATTGGCTCTGAACAGTCGGGCTTTGTAAAGAGTTGTCTATCTTCTGATAACTCCAGAGTCTTTTTTAATATCCTTAGCAAAGCGTCCTCTATTGACTATCCCATTGCTGCTATAGCATTGGACGCAGAAAAGGTGTTCGACATAATTGGTTGGGATTTTATGTTTCAGGCATTAAAATGGATAGGATTTCCCCCTAAATTAATATCTCTTATTGCTATATTATATTCTAGTCCTAAAGCTTCTATTTTTGTAAATGGCAAAATTTCAGAGTTTTTTCCGCTTTCTAGGGGAGTGCGTCAGGGTTGTCCCCTTTCCCCTCTTTTATTTATAAAAGCATTAGAACCCTTTTTAACCAGGATTAGATTGGATGAAAAAATTACTGGCTTCCAACTCCATTTCTCTCAGGTCAAAATGTCCGTCGGATGATATTCTTCTGTATTGTTCCAACCCGTCATCCTCTATCCCTTCCTTTTTATCTCAGGTTTACATTTTTTCTCGATTATCGGGGTATCGGCTTAATTCGGATAAATGTGAAGTCTTACCCTTAAATATTCTATGTCTCAAACAAGATTTCATACCAACAGGTTTTTCCTGGCAATCCTCTAAGATCAAATATTTGGGCTTATGCTTTTCCTCCAACATCCCTGAAACTTTAAAGATACATTTTGATAGTATTATAAAAACCTTATCAAACTCTATTGATCGCTGGCACCCACTTTTTCTTTCCTGGTGGGGACGTTTAGATTCCATCAAGATGATGCTCTCTCCTTTGATTCTTTATCTTCTCTCTATGATTCCAGTTCACATTCCTGTTTCCTATTTTAAGAAAATTTACTCTCTTTTAACCAAGTTCCTTTGGAAAAACAAACCTCCTCGAATTGCTCTGTCTGCCCTAAAAGCAGACAAGTCATCTGGAGGGCTTACATTTTCTGACTTTAGATCATATCATTATGCCTTTTCTCTAAAACAATCCTCTCGCTGGCTCTCTGAAGATCAACGTATCCACCCTCCTCTCTGGTTGAATATAGAAAAACATTTGTTATCTCCTTTTACATTCAACGAATCCCTTACTTTTCCTAATAATAATTCTCTTTTCCGCTCTTCACTTATTTCCCATACCCGTAAAATCCTTACCCCTCTCCTTCCTTCTTCTTATCCTTCCTCATCTTTGTTAGATCAACAACCCATTTGGTATAATAATTTATTGCGCATTAACAATCGTACCTTTTATTGGAAAACGTGGAGACTCAAGGGGCTCCTTTGGATCTCCCAATTACTATTCAATAACATCCCTATGTCTTTTTCAGATTTACAATTAATATGCTTAATATGCTCTATTATGTGCTTCGCTTTCCCAGTACCTCCGTTCTTTACCAGCAATATCCACTCCTCCTTCCAAATGTACCAATATTTTTCCTTTACTATTGAATCCCACTTCAGCTTCATCTTTTTATAAATGTTTATTTTTCTCTCCAATTAGGAGCAAGGAGAAAGCTGAATTGGCTTGGGAAAAGGACTTAGCCGATTGTTGGCCTATTTCTCTCTGGGATAAATTATGGCTAAAGATTCACAAGACATCTAGAGCTGCTAACACTTCACAATCCCTATATTTTATTTACAAACGTATTCTATTCACCCCTGCAAGGTCGGCTTCTATTTCTCATGATTCTCCTCCTGCCTGCTGGTCCTGTCCTTGTGTAGCTGCTGACCTAAAACATATGCTCTTTGAGTGTCCTCCGATCTCTCGTTTTTGGCATTTGGTCTGGTGTCAAATTAATAAAATCTTTCAATCTCACATCCCTTTTTCACATACTAACATCTTTATGGGCTCTCTATCATTTTCCTGGCCCACTCCTTCTCACAATCCTATACTACTTAATTTATTATTAGCAATAGCTTTCCATTTGATAACTTCCAATTGGAAACAGGCGGACAAAGTCACTTTTAAAGCATGGTGGAATGCAGTTTGTTTTCATCATAGGCTGGACACTAATTACGTCACTCCCATATCTCTGTCTATTAAAAGAGATCTTTTATGGCTTCCATTATCCTCCTTTTTAACCTGCATTGCATCTACAAACATATCATTAGCTAGTTCTTCAGATGAGGTCCGGAAACCTCCTTGATACACATGTCGTATGTTTATTTCTCTACATTCTATCCCTCTGATTACTCATTTTGCTGTATGGTTTTAGTGATAGTTCATATCAGCCATTTCGAAACTCGTTTTTCTATGCATATCAGGTGTCATTTCTAAGTTTGACGATGATGTAATATGGTATCCTGTTTACTCCCCTAGGTTCTTTTTCCATTCCTGGTCCCCCCCCCCGTTTCTCTCTTTCCCCTTGTTTTTTCTATAAATTGTTATTGCTGATGCTTATAAGCATATTGTGTTATATCTCTTTACATATTTCAGTTTTTCTTTCAATAAAGACAAACTTTAAAAAATAAAAAAAATAACACAAGCTTGCTTTACCTATGTGCGTATGGTAGCATCAAAGACACTGCATGTTATTCTGAGCTTTTTTACAATGACTTTCATAGCTCTAATGGTATACAAGTTTAACGAACAATGTGTACTAAAGGAGCTTGGAGGATGTCATTTGAGATGTCATTTGAGATGTCATTAGTGATGTCATAAATTATATTATAGAGCATGTCATGAATTATGCCATATGTGAGGTCATGAGCAGTGCATGTCTGGGGTGCAAGTTCTAGTTAGTGCTGCAAACTATAACTGTAAATCCAAACATTAATGCTGTCACTGACAAATTCACCTAACTATAATGTTACTTTAACATTTGTTTTTTCAGTGAATTTCTAAAGTGATTTAAAAATAGAAACAGATCTTTTTAACACACCGCAGTATAATGTCACTTTCACCTTTGTTTTTTTTCAGTGGATTTCTAGTTTGTTTTTAATGTAAAAAAATATTTAATCTCAAAACGTAAATCCAACCCCCGGAGTGGATGGCCTTCTACCTTGCGTGACTGAGGGCAGACGGCAGGGCTTGATCGATTGTGGCCCTGGGACTCCATCCGTCTAGGACCCGGCATGCTTTTTAGGGGGAGAGGGGCACGTGGCCCCATTCCCAGGTGGATTTCTACCCCGGGGACCCCATCCCCTGGGGCCTCACACTTTAAAGGTGGGTGCCCTGGTGCCCACCCAGGGAACCCACCATACATTTGTGAAGGGCCATGAGGGAAGGCCCAAGGCCACCGTGACTCCAGGCAGCTGCCCAGCGGGAGCAGCATTGCTCCCGCCAACAGGGAGCAGCTCCTAATACTAGCCCTGAGAGTGGAAGCAATATGTTTATCTGTTTTCCTGCCCGTATCACTGCAAGCAAGGACAAAGATCAAAAGTCTGCTCCCAGTGGACTGGAGCATTTTTGAAGCTCCCGCCTGTTGAGAGTGGACTTGGTGTTTGCACCCACTTGGCGGTGGTTTTCAAAATGCTTGCACCATGCCGGAGATTTCCCTGCCTATGCCGCTGTTGGCAGGGAACCCGATATGTCCTAGTGTCCGGGGTGCTTTTCCAGGGCGTAGCATCGGAGCCAGCCTCTGGAGGTGTGGTCCCTGGGCCCATTAATGGCTCAAGAAGGGGGAGGCACATGGTCCCCTCCCTTAAAGTAATCAATCCCAGGGTTGGGCTACCCAGGGCATTTAGAGGCTCTGGGAAAGGCCATCTGGCCCCTCTCCCTATAGTACCTTCGGCTCCAGGAATGGGCTCCCCAGGGTCTCTGATAGCTTAGGGAGGGACTCACCTCCCTCTCCTCATAAACAACATTTTCAGCTCCCGAAATAGGCTCCCCGGATCCTCAAGAGGTTCGAGGACGGGAACTACACATACCCCCTCGCCTTTAAGAATACAGCTCCAGGGATGGGCTCACTGTGTTATTATCAGAGGTAGGGGGCACACGCCTCCCATCCGATTTCAGTCCCGAGGTTCCCCATCCTCTGGGGCCTGGTGTTATGAAAAGGAGGGCGGCAAGCAGCCCACCTCCACAAGGGCATTTTGGCCCCCAGGGACCTCATCCCTCAAGGCTCGGTGTGATTATTTGGGGAGGAGGGCATGCGGCCTCATCCCTGGGCCAATGTCAGCCCCGAGGAGCTCATACACCAGGGCAAGGTGTGATTTTAAGGGAGGGAGGGCATGCTCCCCCCGGCCTGTTTCGGCCTGGGGACCCCATCTCCTTGGGCCTTGCATTATTTTCAGGGGAAGGGGAATGTGGCCCCCTCACCAGGCTGATTTTGGCACCAGGGACCCCATCGTCTGGAACCTGGCATGCTTTTTAGGGGGATGGCATGTGGCCCCCTTCCTGGGCTGATTTAAAGGTGGGTGCCCTGGTGTCCAATAAGGGCACCCACCAAACATTTGTTGAGGGCCACAGGGGAAGCTCGAAAGCCCCCGCAACCACAGGCGGCTCCCCGCAAATGGTAGGAGTCAGTATTGCACCCAACCACAGGGAGCAGCTCCTAATACTACTCCCTGTGGGAAAGTGAGCTAAAGAATGATGATGGATTAAACCCAGATCAGTTGTCTGGGGGTGAGTGTTTGATTTGCTCAAACGCTCCGTCTATCATCCCCTTTGGTGTCGCTTTGTTCGCCTTAAGTTGGCAGGGTATGCCCAGACGTGGGTCCCTTGCTCACTTTGCCACTGGATTCAAGATAGCCTGGCTGATGAGGGTTATGAACCCGAAACCGGTCCCAAGATGCTTGTTTCCGTTCCAGGGAAGACATGGCTTGGCAGTTCGGGCTGGACTGTTCCCATGAGGCACAGGGTCAGACTGATTTGCATATGGCCATGTCTGAACTGGGTTGGTGGAGTGAGCTAAAGAATGATGATGGATTAAACCCAGATCAGTTGACTGGGGGTGAGTGTTTGATTTGCTCAAACGCTCCATCCATCATCCCCTTTGGTATCGCTTTGTTCGCCTTAAGTTGGCAGGGTATGCCCAGACGTGGGTCCCTTGCTCACTTTGCCACTGGATTCAAGATAGCCTGGCTGATGAGGGTTATGAACCCGAAACCGGTCCCAGGATGCTTGTTTCCGGTCAAGGGAAGACATGGCTTGGCAGTTCGGGCCGGACTGTTCCCATGAGGCACAGGGTCAGACTGATTTGCATATGGTCATGTCTGAACTGGGGTGGTGGAGTGAGCTAAAGAATGATGATGGATTAAACCCAGATCAGTTGACTGGGGTGAGTGTTTGATTTGCTCAAACGCTCCGTCCATCATCCCCTTTGTTATCACTTTGTTTGCCTTAAGTTGGCAGGGTATGCCCAGACGTGGGTCCCTTTCTCACTTTGCCACTGGATTCAAGATAGCCTGGCTGATGAGGGTTATGAACCCGAAACCATTTTATTAAGATTTTTATGAATATTGATTTCTGTTTATTTGATAATTGAGATGAATGCAAATTAACTTGTGACCTAATATAGAAGAATTACTAAAAGATTTTGTTAATAAAACACTTTAACATATACTAAACTCTCATTATTGACTAATACTTGAACAGTGATTGTGATCATAATTTATGTGCTATACATCTCTTGATCTTCTCTAAAACAACGGCAAAGATCCGCATGCCTCAGTAATAAGAGCGGGAATTAGCTCAGATGATGATAAACTGAGAATTCTTTTAATTGAAAACTGATTTCCGCTACAGCAAACGATACAGTTTACAGAGCACCAGAATAATCAGAGAAGGCCACTTGGTCCCAGAAAGGTTAGGCCCATTGTTTCACTCTGAAACTCCTAGCCTCACAGTGTGAGCCTTTGTTGTCCTAAAATCGCTCGAGAAGACACTATTAAATGCATTTTAAGAAAAATTCACTTTAGACACTAATAAGGTCTTCTGTACTGAGGGTTTGATTTAGATGTTGACAGGACCACAACAGAGTGGGATTTTGGTGGTCTTCCCTCCTGCCTACCTGGCAGTTAGTCTTCTGTATTACAATGGTGGCGGTTTGACAGAGCAAAGACCATAGTGGTCCTGCCGACTCTACCAGGGTTATTCTGCCACATCTGCAGCCCATGAGACCAATGCGGCTGTAGGGAGCTGGCCTCCACATTCACCGCCCGGTCAATCACAATGTGCCTTCCTGCTGAAATGCTTGAGTTGGCAGTTTGGAAAGAATATAAAGCAGAAACTCACCTTTACTCACATTTACTCTCCTTCACAGCCATGACCCCAATCTACCAGTTGGTGCCCCTGATCCTGTTGATCGATGACAAAGAAAATCAACACCATCACTGACAGAATCAACGGTAAGCGACACTTTTACCTGTTACCTTTTCAATTGCCACAGAACTGAAGTGCTTTAATCTTGATTCAGAAAATCCTACTTACAAGCAATAGCACACCAATGTGCAATATATATGTCTAAAATGTTGATAGTTAAGACATTTAAAGAAACACACCTAAATCAGCACATTGACTATAAATATTTGGTGCAATATGCCTTCAAGCAAATTTACACTTGCACAAAAAGGATAACAAACCAAAAAATATATATACAGGTGTGTTTAGAAAAAGTAAGAAATCTATAACATCAAAAACATAGCAAAACACACATTGGTAGAAATGCAATATAACATGATTTCCAAATTGCACTACACAAGCTGGAAACTTTACTTTATTTATTAGCACTAAACACCCAACATATACATCCATCAATTTTTACCCTTTGTCCACTGCAAGCCCTGTACCATATCCAAATGAAATAGTGACAATAGTTGATAAGGTGTAATGCATATGTGTTCAGACTGAGCAGGAATGCATCGCAAACAAACACACCTATAGTAACAGATTTAGAAAAAGAAATGTTCAACATCAATTATTTGGTACAAGTGGCTCTTGCTAGGATGAAAGCCTGTGCCTACATCAAACGGCCATCACATACTATGTTATCCAGTGTATGCACTTAACCAACCACACATTAACTAATCTAGCAAGATTACATACTACCATGCTAAAAAAAAGGAGTACATCAGATTTTAGTTAGAAACATTTTTAGGAATCAAACAATTGTGAATTCACATTATTGACACGAAAAACTTGGTGAAAATAAAATGATATATTTATTTGCAAAGCTGAGATAATTCTCTCAAAAAATAAATTGGCAAACTGCCAGCCAGTCTAAGTAAATAGGCCAATAAGTGCATCTTGCACTCATGTGCACTGGCACAACAACTTGCCTCCTAAGGGACTACCATGGTAACCACCTCAGGAAGGGGCATCTTGGTGGGAGAGCAGGCACCTCTAGCTCTTACATTGGAGGTTGGTGTGGGGTCGGTAGGTGGGATTTTTTGCTTGGTAGGAGAAGGGGATGTTTGATTTGGGCTGGGGAGCTTTTTTCCTTTTTTTACCAAGACTTTTGAGCTTGTGAGCGGAAGGGGTGTTGGGTTTGCCAGAGAAGCTTTTTTCTTCTTTTTTAACAGAGCTTTTTAGTTTGAAAGGGTAAGGGTGGGTTTGGTTTTCTGAAGGGAGGGTTTCTATTTGTTAGGGGTAGTCTCAGGAGGGGAGTACTTTTTTCGATTTGGAAGGGAGGTTTGGGATTTGGAGGGCATTAGGACAAGGGTAAACAAGCTATCCTTCGGCTTCGACCTTTATCGCTGGAGCGGGCCTTTAATAGCCGGTATAGCCCGCTACGGCGGGCTATAAGGCGATATTTAGAAGTTTAATGTTTAAAATCGTGAAATATATTTTTTTTTTTTTAAATAATAATTGGAAAATTCTAAAAATGGATGAGACTTTGAAACAATTACTACCAGATCATCCTAACATTACATACTAAAAACTGCATCAATATGTGACTTAAGAAGAAGTCATATGGTCAGTAGGAAACCAGGAACATTGAATTGTCTAACAGTAAATAAGAAAGGATTTTGGAAATGCCTTCTGCGCAAGGTGTGCTTTTGTTGTCAGAATAAAACTGCATTTAAACATCTACATGGACAAACAAGAGAAATCAAGGAATGGGTAAGCTTCAAAGCCACACATGCTGTTTAGGTGTTGGAGTGTAAATGCAGAAAAAAATATTTAGGACGCACAATGAATACATTAAAACTACACATCCTACAGCATCTACGTGCCATTACAAATAAGTACTATAAATATATAATGGCAAACCATATATGTGAGATGCATCAAGAAAAGCCTACAATTTTATGGGTTACAACATATGACAAAAAAATCGAGAGGTGGGGATGTTGAACTGTCTCTGAGAAAATCTGAAACATGGTGGATTTTTTTTTTTTACATAGTTTTATACAGTGCGAACTTGACCCGAAGGAATCGGGTATCAGAGCGCCTTACATAGCACCAGTTGCATTACATGAGGACACATTCATTTTTGTTAGGTACCGGTAGATTAAGTGATTTGCTCAGAATCACAGTATGTTCAGCGTCATTGCTGAGACTCGAACACAGTTCCCCAGATTCGAGGTCCCCAATTATTTTAATTGGAACCGAAGGACCGTGGGGACTTAATGCAAATCCTAAACTTCATGTCCATTTGTAGATATCATTTCACATAAATGTGGGATGTCTTTGTGCTCCTCTCATTTCCTCCCTTTAACTATAAGTACGCGCTGTTAAGAACAGTGAATCTTATTTTGATGAGTTATATTTATTCTGCTTCGCATGGCAGCTATATTGAATAGGAAACCTGGGGTGGGGGTCCTGGTGGATGTCATCCACCATTAGGCCTAACATTAATGCAACGGGGGAATGAATTATAACGAGTGACAGTACTTATGAGTACCATGAGTAGAGAGATTGGCACTTTAATAAGACCTTATAGTTTGCACTTTATCCAGATGTACTGCATTTAAAAATAATTATAGAAACAAATGTTCTTTAGAGATAAACGGTATAGGCTGATTTAAAGTAAGTAAAACCCTTCTTACACATTATGCACATCACACTTTTATGATTGAAGGTACTCTTGAAAAATTAGGTTGAAATGGAATGGCCGGATATGATAATTACATGGATGTACCGCAAAAAAATGTAGAATTATAAACCCAAAGAAATTACTGGAAATTACTGGAAGAAAATATAATCCTTGATTACAGCTTGTTGCACTTTATTGGTGCACCTTATGGAGGAGTCTTTTTCGCTTAATATGGTGTGTTTTACATATACTTTTGTAACTAAAGACACTTTATTAGGTTTGCATGTTGTATGTGGCAAATGAAGGTACCTGAAGGAGGTGACATATGCATATTGGGTTATATTAGCACGTTGCAATTTACTGATGGACTTTATGTAGGAGATACTCTTGTGGATATCATGCATTTGATATACAAATATGGAAATTAACGCACTTTATAAAGATTGCATCATAATGTGGGCAGGTCAATGTAACTGAAGGAGAAAATAAATATGTAAATATGCATATTGAATTCCAAGCACGTTATTATTTCTGCACTTTACTGGAAATAATAATGTACATGAGGAATATATATTGCGTGATCATAACATATTGTGCATGCAACATGTAAACATATATTAGAAGCAAACCTCTAAATGGAAATTCTAGCTAAAATTGTTAAGAAACACTAAACAGAATTGTCATAAAGTTAATGTAGTTAAGCTAACTCTAAGCATAGAAGCGAGATCTATAAAAGCTATGAAATCTTGTCAAATGGAAATGTTTTTTTTTAGAAAGTAAACAATGATAGTACAGCTGCAAGTATTAAATCACTTCAATACATTAAACGTGCCAGTCTGTATAAAACTGTCACAGACCATTTCTTGATGCCGTTATAACAATGCTCATGTTGCTCACAAAGGTACTTTACCTGAAAAATATTACAATGAAATCTCTAAAACATTGTCTGTCTTCATTGGTCTCCCCTTCCTCTTTCCTTTTATTATATGGAACAGAATGGTTAAAAAGGCGGATGTAGGGAGAGTCCTAATGGATGCACCATGTAACAGGCTATTTATTTTTTAAGAGGTGATGCGATGAAGGCTTGTCCCTTTAAAATTACTCTCTACACTTGTAACTCTGTGGCTCAGTGGAAGGCTCCGTTTGAAACGTATCAGCCATGATCGCACAGTTGCACTTTTTCTGGATGAAATCAATAAAAAATTCATGAAGGTTTGCCGAGGTCTGTCGCCTGCTTTTTATTGTTCTTGAGCTTGCATGTGTACGGAGGGCATTTGCTCCTGTGACATTGGTGTTTGAAGAAGAGGTAGGTAAAACAAAAGTAAAAACTAAATATATAGATAGATATATAGATATATATTGAGATAAATGGATAGATAGATAGATAGATAGATAGATAGATAGATAGATAGATAGATAGATAGATAGATAGATAGATAGATAGATAGATAGATAGATAGATAGATAGATAGATAGATAGATAGATAGATAGATAGATAGACATAAAAAAATTAAGTTTATAGTAACGTTACAGTTAAGTTAATTTGTCAGTGACAACATTAACGTTTTTATCTAAAAAAGACATAGAAATTCACCAGTTATAGTTAGCTAACTATACCTTGCACCCTGCCAGGCACTGCTTATGGCCTCACATATGACATATCAAATGACATCATTGATGATATCACTGATGGCATCACCCAGTGAGTGTGTAAGTTTGTTTCAAGTTTACATATTGGCGGGTAACTACCATATTAATTTTCTACTAACTTTGTACAGCATATGTCCAGTAATCATTATAAATGCACCATAGTTCTGTAGAGGAATTGAACACATTAGAAATCTTTGTTTTGAAGAGTAACTATGTGTGTAGATGAGAGTTGAATTGTGTCCATTATGTTTTTTTGGTACTGCAGAATAAGTTTCCAGAAGGGCAAACATTCTACAAACTATATAATAAGTATTGTAAGCAGCCTTGAGTTGTTAGACAGATTTGTCTCAGCATGAAAATTTCTTCTTAACATGTGCCCACCAGTTATTAAGCTATGTACTTGTGCTTGTTTTTCTTCAGACGATGGACTATCTGTAAAGGTTTCACCACAGTATGAAGGCTGCAGGTAGTATGGCCTTTAGAACCTTCAGACCTTGATTATTTTTAATTAAAGGTCACTTTTTGGACATGTTCTGCATAAAGTGTACACTATGCTTAGTAGATACTTTATAATACTCTTTGGTGTATTTCTCATCAGAGCTTCAATGTCTGCAAACAGTGTAGTAAAGAGTACACTCTCTCCATAAAGTAAACACTGTTAACATTACCCACTTTTCTACACATAGCCACTTCAGTCCTCAATGTAGGTTCACTAGCTGTCAGGGGTTTGATATGGGCAAAGAGTGTCTGTAGCAGGGTATTAGTTATGTAACAGGGCTTGAGTATCTTGAGGAACTTGGTTTTCCCTAAATAATTGTACACAGATTGAACACTGTGTGCAGGGCAGCTTACCCTTTTATCGATGGTTCATGGCCAGCATGCACTCGGCTACACATGAAGTGCATGGCATAGGGTCAATGTCAAACTTTCTTTATTCGGCCTTCCGAAGAAAGTTCATAAAAGATACAAGTAAAAATACACAGTAAAATATCACATAAAATCTCATTAGTTAAAATTCATCACAGACAGGAATGATCACAGTGATTTCATTCACAAATTTAAAGTGGCAATGCATACAAAATATCTGGGTAAAGAGCATCAAATGGGTTTGACCGTAAGATCAGATTAATAAAATCAGCCTAAGTTCGGTCTATGTCGCATGATATTCTGTAAGAAATTAGAAACAATGTAGACCAGCCCCTCCCCCTCCAGTGACTGTAAAAAGAGTAGGGCTGGGCGACAAGTATGAAAGCCCAAACGTTTTAATAAGGGGATTAGTAATTTTCTCCGTTGGTCCATATAATATTTACAAAAAAGAATAGTATGGATTGTAGACTGGGAGGAACTCCCGTCACAGGGGCAAGGCGGTAGTGTTTTAGCCCAATTGTTTTTCAACGGAAAAACCACCAAACGATGGAAAAGGTTCAGCCTAAACCTAACCAAAAGGAACAATTCATAAGAAGTAATACTATAAGTTAGGTAAGGCTGAATCCCAAATACCATCTGGACTGTTAGACTATGCCTGACTGTTTGCTTCATAACCTCTGAGTTAAGTCGTAGGTCTTCAAGATGATTAAGACAAAGTTTATAGAAAACCTTCCTCGTTAACTCCTGAATCAGAGTAGGGTTGTGATAGTATTTTACTAACCCTAGGTCAGTTAGAACATTTTTGACATAGACTAACCACTTAGATCTATGTACATTATCAAGGGCCTTACAGTCTTGGATAATTTTTTGGGTAAAGACTGTTCTTTCTGATGACCAGATTCGGTGCCACAATAACAAAGGCTGGATTCTCGCCAGGTCTATCAAGTACGGAAGACCCAGTTCCAAATGGCAGGAATAATTTGCGGCTGTAGTTGGTAATGCGAGAAGGTATCTCAAAAAAACATTCTCTACTGCCTAAATGGGACCCACAGCTGCATGGCCCCAGACGCCCGCTCCATATAAAGCCACTGAGAAACATTTGGCTTTATAAATTTTGACCATTTCCACAGGTGCTTTTCTCCCGAGTTTCCTAGAGAAATTTGCAAGTGCGGAAGTGGTTCTTACAAATTGGAGCTTTCTCACTTCAACTGCCGGTTTCCAGCTTAATTTTTCGTCGATCATGACGCCTAAATAGGGATATTTATCAGTGATCGATAGTCTTTCCTTATTCAAGCAAATGGGCCTGATTTTATTTTTCTTGCCAACGCCTGCCTTCATAACGAAGGTTTTCCCAATGTTGACTTTAAGGTCCAAACTGGCCATAAAAAGTGCATAACTACTTAGGGCCCTCTGAAGTTCGTTTGGGGTACGAGCCAATATCACCGCATCGTCCGCATACAGTAGAGCCGGTATGCGGCGATTGGCTACCATAGGAAGGTCCTGAGCTCCTCTCAGCATCGCCCTCTCTAAGTCATTTGTATAAAGGGTGAATAGAAATGGAGCCAGGACACATCCCTGTCTAACACCCTTCTCCACCCCAAACGGCGCAGTAAGTTCTCCACTGGTCCCATATCTAACCCTGGCAGTTGCGTCGGCATAAAGTTCTCTCATAAAAGTAACTGCAGTCCGATCCATCCCTAGATCTAATAAGATGGACCAGAGTTTAGAGTGGCTAACGCAGTCAAACGCAGCTGACAGGTCTACATAAACCATGTAGAGTGCTCCAGCCTTGATGTTTACATATTTATCGATCAAGAGAGATAAGTTCAAGGCTTGATCTATGGTCCCTAGACCTTCACGAAACCCATATTGTAGGGCGGATAAGATGTTATTTTCCTCTGCCCACTCCTGCAAACGGTCAAGAATTATCCGCCCCATCATTTTCCCCGTGGAGTCCAATAGGGAGATAGGGTGGTAGCAGGAAACTGAGCTCCTATCCCCCTTCTTGAAAATCGGAACTAATATAGATTTTTTCCAGGATTCGGGAATGCCGATGGTACACATTGCATTGAGGACCCTGGTCAGAAGAGGGATCCAAAGCTCAGTATGGGTTTTAAAGAAGTCTATTGGGACCCCATCGGGGCCCGGGGCCTTCCCTTTTTTACTAGCATTTAGAGCCCGAGTAACCTGGTCAAGTGAGATTGACAAGTCAATAGGAAAAGGCGAAGGCTGTTGACAGTAAAAATCGTTATCCCTGACATTAGTTGATAATTAATTAATCGTAAAAATTTTAGAGAAGTGCTCCACCCAGTCCCTTTCATCTACGGCGACCTCTACTTTTGGAAAGCCACCTTCATCAATCAAAAAAGGTGATTTTACCACTTTCCAAAAGGCGGCACTATTATTGCTAAGACAACTCTCATGTAGTCGGTCCCAGAGTTGTTTTTTTAACTCCAATTTTCTTTCCTTTATGGCGGAGTTATAAGCCCTCCTCAGTTCGGATATTTCTGCGGGGACCCTGACTGTCTTGCGTAAAGCAGATTTTAGTTTAGAGTACGCTGCTGTGCATGGGTGATTGAACCAGCCCTGTCTATTCCTTGCGGAGCGATTCTTTTTTGCCGTTAGTGCATTTTTGACGGCCTGAATCACAATGCCAAAATTAATAATAACGTCAGCGGCTGTGGTGGTCAAGTCCAAACATTTCATAATGGACGAGTATACGTCAGTAACCACAGTATTAACAATTTCAGTAGGATCAACTAGGGTCCAATTAAGAGAATAGCCATTAAGTCTGGTTAGTTCTAGGTTATTTTGGTCCAGAAGACTGGAGATTTTAGGGTTGGACCTGACGGAAAAATAAAAAATGACACTAAGAGGATAATGATCACTCAATACGATCTGGTGGGTATGGAAGATGGTATCCCTTTTTATGGCTCCATTTGAGATCAGAATGAAGTCAATGGTGGAATTACATCCCCTCCCATGGTAAGTTGGGGCCAGCATTGTGTTTGAATTGGCTAGATTATTGGCGATTTCCAGATCTAGCTTAAACATGATTTCGTTTAGGGAACTGCCCAAAATCGAGTGAGTGAAATGGGAAATAGGGTTATCATCCTCGTCGTTTAAACCACATAAAAATTGATTTAAAACGCGACAGGAAGTCTGATTAAAATCACCACCCCATATAATAGTCACCTCTCTGACTGATTTCTTGATGGTGGATAATATTAAAGATGAAATGGAGTTAACTATTTCCACTGCTTCTAGGTCAGAAAGATTATTATAATAATTGACCAGGAGGAAAGAGTTCTTCGCGTTTAAACTGAAGCTAAGAAGCTGGAAACTAGGGTCAAGTTTTATGACCCTTATCTCATCCATCTTGATCAAATTTGATATATAGGTGGTTAATCCACCCTTAGCCCTACCAGACTTAGAAGGTTGGGCAGGTGAAAAATACGTTCTATAGCCGTCCAAATGAATCACTGTTGTCAACCATGTCTCCTGTAAGCACAAAATGTTAAAATTTGAGATAAAATTAATCCAAACGTCGTTCCCTACTTTGGAGCGTAGACCAGCTATGTTCCAAAATGTGACCGCTATCTTTGATTTGTTGATCTCTTGATCATGCGTAGTTATGGGATTTAATGGAAGTGTCAAAGATGTCAGCGGTTCATCCGTCGATTGAGGGTCGGTGCTTAATGCCGGAAATAGTGGCTTCTTATTATCAGGTACAATATGAATTAAAGAAGGAAAACAAGAATCACTATTTGCTTGTACCTTTGTTGGGCCATCAAAAGGGACCCGGGTATAATCTCCAATAGAAAGTCAATCGACGTCTTCTAACCCTCTGAGAGAAGAGAAACGATTGGAAGTAGATATATTAAAATTAGAGCACCCTAATTGGAGCCGTAAGTAGGTACTGGGCTGTGTTGAGTTCCTAAGTAATATCTGTGGATAAAAGTAGGTCAAGTCATAGGTTCTAATAACACTCTGATCTTGACCTTGGAACCAATTAATTATATAATTGGTTGCCCTGCGATCTCTGAAGTTGACAATAATCACGTCGCCTTGAATTTCCTTCGGCCGTGAGCCAACCCAACCAAGTCTGCGGACATTCAGAATTTCTCCATTGATGTTAGGGGGTAAGGGTCTATCTGTCCCAACCAATGTATGACCTTATTTTTTAGGTCATAATATCCCTCTTTTTTCCCTGTTTCTAGTGTTGGAACTCCTGTGAAAACTACAACATAAGGGACCGCCTCCGGGGGCAAATCTATGTGCTGCCAATTTGCGCCATCGCTTTTTCCCGGGGGAATGGCAGCAAATACATTACGTGTTTTGGAGTCGTGCCCATTAGTTTGGGAGCTGGGAATTGTCTGACCGCAGTCAACCTCGATGTTATTCCTTCGATTAGGTGACAGATTTTTTAGGCTAGATGATGATGGTAAAATTGTATTTGCCTCTAGATTAGGTTGTCTATCATCTATCGTTGAGGGTGGTTTGGAGTGAGTGGGACTGTTTAAAGATACCAATCTATTGGACGATATCTCTTTCAATTGATAAGTATTGTTTAAGATCAGCTTTTCCATTGACCCAAGTTGTTTGGACATTCCCTTCATTCTTTCAAGGAGAGGAAGAAGAAGTGATTTAACAAGTAACTCCAATCGACCTGTGAGTTCATTCATTAAAGAGTCATAATTATAAAGGTCCGAGTGCGTTACAGAGCCTTGTGTCTGTTTAACAGCTGGGGGAACATGAGTCGCAGTATTTTCCACTTGGTTACACTTATTATTACCAAGTGGAATAGTTTTATTATGTTTCTTCCCTCCCCTCTTTCTTTTTTTCGGAGGAGGGCCTGCGTTAGTGGTTCCCCTGCCCTTCTTCCGTTGAGGACTAATGCCGACGGCCCTGGGGGACATTAAATCCAATGTAATACAATCAGAGGAAAGATCAGAAGGGGACTTAGAAACAAGCGGTGTTAAATGGGTATGAGGTCTTAAAGGGAGATTAGAGTCTCGAATGGGCGAAGAAAGTCTGGTAGCGTTCTGAAAGTCATTTGTTAAACAAGGAACAAGTGGTGCAGGTGCCGGTGAAATGGCCGTCTGAATGGATCCAAGCAAAGAGCGTTTGCTATGTAGATGTGCGGCCGATAGGCGCCGCTCTACCAGGGCAATCTCCTTCTCGAGGACTGAAGCAGCCCTTGTAATGAAGTTGCCAAAAGTACCTCGCACTGAGCCTCCCAACAATGAGGGTCTACTTTTGGGAGTACGTATTGACATGATAGTAGTTGGGTGGAGTGGCTCTAAAACAGCACTGGAAAATGTGATTGACAATATCCAACTTACGTAGAATAAGCGAGCAATAACAAAAATAGGATGCGGGATGTGACAATCACGAAAGAAAATTTAGAAATAGTACCTTTTCGCAGCAATGTGCAGGTATCAGAGAGTGGGCCCAGCCCTGCCTCCTCCTGCCCCGGACGGCCACAGACGGCCCGCCCTTTGCCCGGGCTTAGCCCGGCGCTGCCTGCGCGCGGCCTCGCGATGTGGGGGTTGGTGCAGTCCTTTAAGCGCCTCCTGGCGCGGAAACGGCGTCGGCGTCTCCCCTGCCGCTGGGGCAGCGGGGAATTGTGGTCCCCTGTCTCCACTCCGCGGCCCCAATTGGTGGTAGAGCGGCGGCGGGAGACGGGAACGAATGCAGGGTGGAAGTGGAAGCACTGCGGGGTCCGCAATACAGAGGCACTAACGAGGTCCGGTGAGTAACAGCAGAAGCCTGCTCTGCCGGGGTTGGTGCAGTCCTTTAAGCGCCTCCTGGTGCGGAAACGGCATCGGCGACTCCCCTGCAGCAGCTGAGAATTGTAGTCCCCTGTCTCCACTCCGCGGCCGCAATTGGTGGTAGAGCGGCGGCGGGAGACGGGAACGAATGCAGGGTGGAAGAGGAAGCACTGCGGGGTCCGCAATACGGAGGCACTAACGAGGTCCGGTGAGTAACAGCAGAAGCCCGCTCTGCCGGGGTTGGTGCAGTCCTTTAAGTGCCTCCTGGCGCGGAAACGGCATTGTGCGGCTCACCTGCCGCTGGGGCAGCTGGGAATTGTGGTCCCCTGTCTCCACTAAGCTGCCGCAATTGGGGGTAGAGCGGCGGCGGGAGACCGGAACGAATGCAGGGTGGAAGTGGAAGCACTGCGGGGTCCGCAATACGGAGGCACTAACGAGGTCCGATGAGTAACAGCAGAAGCCCGCTCTGCCGGGGTTGGTGCAATCCTTTAAGCGCCTCCTGGCGCGGAAACGGCGTCGGCGGCTCCCCTGCCACTGGGGCAGCTGGAAATTGTGGTCCCCTGTCCCCACTCCGTGGCCGCAATTGGTGGTAGAGCGGCGGCGGGAGATGGGAACGAATGCAGGGTGGAAGTGGAAACACTGCGGGGTCCGCAATACGGAGGCACTAACGAGGTCCAGTGAGTAACAGCAGAAGCCCGCTCTGCCGGGGTTGGTGCAGTCCTTTAAGCGCCTCCTGGCGCGGAAACGGCATCGGTGGCTTCCCTGCCGCTGGGGCAGCTGGGAATTGTGGTCCCCTGTCTCCACTCCACGGCCGTAATTGGTGGTAGAGCGGCGGCGGTAGACGGGAACGAATGCAGGGTGGAAGTGGAAGCACTGCGGGGTCCGCAATACGGAGGCACTAACGAGGTCCAGTGAGTAACAGCAGGGTCAATGTTAAAAATAACACAAGCTTGCTTTACCTATGTGCGTATGGTAGCATCAAAGACACTGCATGTTATTCGGAGCTTTTTCACAATGACTTTCATAGCTCTAATGGTATACAAGTTTAACGAACAATGTGTACTAATGAAGCTTGGAGGATGTCATTTGAGATGTTATTTGAGATGTCATTAGTGATGTCATAAATGATATTATAGAGAATGTCATGAATTATGCCATATGTGAGGTCATAAGCAGTGCATGTCTGGGGTGCAAGTTCTAGTTAGTGCTGCAAGCAATAACTGTAAATGTCTGTGTTTTTAGTTCCAAACATTAATGCTGTCACTGACAAATTCACCTAACTATAATGTTACTTTAACGTTTGTTTTTTCAGTGAATTTCTAAGGTGATTTAAAAATAGAAACAGATCTTTTTAACACACCCCAGTATATTGTCACTTTCACCTTTGTTTTTTTTCAGTGGATTTCTAGTTTGTTTTTAACGTAAATAAAATATTTAATCTTGATACGTAAATCCAACCCCCGGAGTGGATGGCCTTCTACCTTGCGTGACTGAGGGCAGGCAGCAGGGCTTGATCGATTGTGGCCCTGGGACCCCATCCGTCTAGGACCCGGCATGCTTTTTAGGGAGAGAGGGGCACGTGGCCCCATTCCCAGGTGGATTTCTGCCCCGGGGACCCCATCCCCTGGGGCCTCACACTTTAAAGGTGGGTGCCCTGGTGCCCACCCAGGGAACCCACCATACATTTGTGAAGGGCCATAAGGGAAGGCCCAAGGCCACCGTGACTCCAGGCAGCTGCCCAGCGGGAGCAGCATTGCTCCCGCCAACAGGGAGCAGCTCTTAATACTAGCCCTGAGAGTGGAAGCAATATGTTTATCTGTTTTCCTGCCCGTATCACTGCAAGCAAGGACAAAGATCAAAAGTCTGCTCCCAGTGGACGGGAGCATTTTTGAAGCTCACGCCTGTTGAGAGTGGACTTGGTGTTTGCACCCACTTGGCGGTGGTTTTGAAAATGCTTGCACCATGCCGGAGAAAACCCAGATTTCCCTGCCTATGCCACTGTTGGCAGGGAACCCGATATGTCCCAGTGTCTGGGGTGGTTTTCCAGGACATAGCATCGGAGCCAGCCTCTGGAGGTGTGGTCCCTGGGCCCATTAATGGCTCAAGAAGGGGGGAGCACATGGTCCCCTCCCTTCAAGTAATCAGTCCCGGGGTTGGGCTCCCCAGGGCATTTAGAGGCTCTGGGAAAGGCCATCTGGCCCCTCTCCCTATAGTACCTTTGGCTCCAGGGATGGGCTCCCCAGGGTCTCTGATAGCTTAGGGAGGGTCTCGCCTCCCTCTTCTCATAAACAATATTTTCAGCTCCCGAAATGGGCTACCCGGATCCTCAAGAGGTTCGGGGACGGGGACTACACATACCCCCTCGCCTTTAAGAACACAGCCCCAGGGGTGGGCTCACTGTGTTATTATCAGAGGTAGGGGGCACGCGCCTCCCATCCGATTTCAGTCCCGAGGTTCCCCTTCCTCTGGGGCCTGGTGTTATGAGAAGGAGGGCAGCAAGCAGCACCCCTCCACAAGGGCATTTTGGCCCCAGGACCTCATCCCTCAAGGCCCGGTGTGATTATTTGGGGAGGAGGGCATGCAGCCTCATCCCTGGGCCAATGTCAGCCCCGAGGAGCTCATCCACCAGGGCAAGGTGTGATTTTAAAGGAGGGAGGGCATGCTCCCTCCGGCCTATTTCTGCCTGGGGACCCCATCTCCTGGGGCCTGGCATTATTTTCAGGGGAATGTGGCCCCCTCACCAGGCTGATTTTGGCACCAGGGACCCCATCGTCTGGAACCTGGCATGCTTTTTAGGGGGATGACATGTGGCCCCCTTCCTGGGCTGATTTAAAGGTGGGTGCCCTGGTGTCCAATAAGGGCACCCACCAAAAATTTGTTGAGGACAACAGGGGAAGCTCGAAAGCCCCCGCAACTACAGGCGGCTCCCTGCATATGGTAGGAGTCAGTATTGCACCCAACCACAGGGAGCAGCTCCTAATACTACTCCCTGTGGGCAAGTGAGCTAAAGAATGATGATGGATTAAACCCAGATCAGTTGACTGGGGTGAGTGTTTGATTTGCTCAAACGCTCTGTCCATCATCCCCTTTGGTGTCGCTTTGTTCGCCTTAAGTTTACAGGGTATGCCCAGACGTGGGTCCCTTGCTCACTTTGCCACTGGATTCAAGATAGCCTGGCTGATGAGGGTTATGAACCTGAAACTGGTCCCAAGATGCTTGTTTCCGGTCCAGGGAAGACATGGCTTGGCAGTTTGGGCCGGTCTGTTCCCATGAGGCACAGGGTCAGACTGATTTGCATATGGCCATGTCTGAACTGGGGTGGTGGAGTGAGCTAAAGAATGATGATGGATTAAACCCAGATCAGTTGACTGGGGGTGAGTGTTTGATTTGCTCAAACGCTCCGTCCATCATCCCCTTTGGTATCGCTTTGTTCGCCTTAAGTTGGCAAGGTATGCCCAGACGTGGGTCCCTTGCTCACTTTGCCACTGGATTCAAGATAGCCTGGCTGATGAGGGTTATGAACCCGAAACCGGTCCCAGGATGCTTGTTTCCAGTCCAGGGAAGACATGGCTTGGCAGTTCGGGCTGGACTGTTCCCATGAGGCTCAGGGTCAGACTGATTTGCGTATGGCCATGTCTAAACTGGAGTGGCGGAGTGAGCTAAAGAATGATGATGGATTAAACCCAGATCAGTTGCCTGGGGGTGAGTGTTTGATTTCCTCAAACGCTCCGTCCATCATCCCCTTTGGTATCACTTTTTTTGCCTTAAGTTGGCAGGGTATGCCCAGACGTGGGTCCCTTGCTCACTTTGCCACTGGATTCAAGATAGCCTTGCTGATGAGGGTTATGAGCCCGAAACCGGTCCCAGGATGCTTGTTTCCGGTCCAGGGAAGACATGGCTTGGCAGTTCGGGCTGGACTGTTCTCATGAGGCACAGGGTCAGACTGATTTGCATATGGCCATGTCTGAACTGGGGTGGTGGAGTGAGCTAAAGAATGATGATAGATTAAACCCAGATCAGTTGACTGGGGGTGACTGTTTGATTTGCTCAAATGCTCCGTCCATCACCCCCATTGGTATCGCTTTGTTCGCCTTAAGTTGGCAGGGTATGCCCAGACGTGGGTCCCTTGCTCACTTTGCCACTGGATTCAAGATAGCCTGGCTGATGAGGGTTATGAACCCGAAACCAGTCCCAGGATGCTTGTTTCCGGTCCAGGGAAGACATGGCTTGGCAGTTCGGGCTGGACTGTTCCCATGAGACACAGGGTCAGACTGATTTGCATATGGCCATGTCTGAACTGGGGTGGTGGGATGAGCTAAATAATGATGATGGATGAAACCCAGATCAGTTGACTGGGGGTGAGTGTTTGATTTGCTCAAACGCTCCATCCATCATCCTCTTTGGTATCGCTTTGTTCGCCTTAAGTTGGCAGGGTATGCCCAGACGTGGGTCCCTTGCTCACTTTGCCACTGGATTCAAGATAGCCTGGCTGATGAGGGTTATGAACCCGAAACCGGTCCCAGGATGCTTGTTTCCGGTCCAAGGAAGACATGGCTTGGCAGTTCGGGCTGGACTGTTCCCATGAGGCACAGGGTCAGACTGATTTGCATATGGCCATGTCTGATCTGGGGTGGTGGAGTGAGCTAAAGAATGATGATGGATTAAACCCAGATCAGTTGACAGGGGGTGAGTGTTTGATTTGCTCAAACACTCCGTCCATCATCCCCTTTGGTATCGCCCGATGGGCAAGAGCAATATTTTGTTCTATTTCCCTGCCTGCATCACTGTATGCAGGGAAAAAGATTATAAGTCTGCTCCCAATGGGCGGGAGCATTTTTGATGCTCCCGCCTGCTAGGAGCATTTTTGAAGTTCCCGCCTGCTAGGAGAGGACTTGGGGCCAAATGAACAACCATGACAATTTGCGACTCGCAATTTGCGAGTCGCAAAATGCCATGTACAACAGTGTCTGAGACACTGTTTGCAATTCCCAATGGGGTCGAAAATTGCATGCTTCATGAATATTCATGAGGCAATCACAATTTGCGACCCCATTGGGAATGGTTGGCCCTCCAAGGGATGGTGGTATGCTGGGCTCAGCAGACCTCCATGCCTGGGACTGCTTTTAAATAAAGCATTTTTTTTAATGCAGCTGGTTTTCCTTAAAGGAAACAGGGATGTATTTAAAAAAAGAAAATGAAATGTTTTTGTTTTATTTTTTAAGGGCAGATAGTGGTCCCTGGGACCACTGCCTGCCCCTAAAAAATATATTCCCCTGCATTCACAAAGGGGAAGAGGTCCCTTTTTGTGAGTGCTTTACCACCCTTCTAAGAAGGGTTGTAAACTGCGACTGTCTTGGGAATGCAATTGCGGTCGCAAAACAGTCATACATAGGGCATAGTCGCTAATCCTATTTAGCTAAATAGTGTTAGTACATGGCCCTTTTGTATTTTGCATGCGCAAACGAGTTGCAAACCCGTTTGCGCATTCAAAATAGGTTCGTAAATTTGGCACTTGTTGTTTGCTTCCACTTGGAGGTAGTTTCAAAAATGCTCCAGCCATGCGAGAGCAAACACAGATTTTCCTGCCAGTACCACTGTGGGCAGGGAAACCGCTAAGTCCCAAGGCCCAGGGATGGGTTTTCCGGGACACAGCATTAGAGCCAGAACTAGGGGGTGGGGTCCTCGGGTCCATTAATGGCTCAAGATTGTGGACCATGCGGTTCTTTCCCTTAAAGTCATCAGCCCTGATTTGGGCTCTCCGGGGCATTTGGAGGCTCTAGGAAAGGCCATCTAGCCCCTCTCCCTATAGTACCTTCGGCTCCAGGGATGGGCTCCCCAGGGTCTCTGATAGCTTAGGGAGGGACTCACCCCCTCTCCTCATACCCTACCGGGGCCTATGGATGCTCAGGGAGAGGCTGTGTGGCCCCCCTTCTCCATACGAAGTACCTTCGGCTCTGGGGCGGGATCATTGGGGTCTCTGATATCTCAAGGAAGGATGCGCGGTCCCCTTCCTTATAAACAATATTTTCGGCCCTGGGAGTGGGCTGCCTGGGGCTTCAGGAAGCTTGAGGAGGCTCTAGGAGGGGCCACCCATCCCCCACCTTTATGAATACAGCCCCGGGAGTGGGCTCCCTGTGGCTTTTAGTTAATAAATGCAGCTCGGTCACCATTTGTTTTTTGTTTTTCAATCCTGCAAGTCTTGAGGGATCGCAGCATTTTGTGGCATTTCTTTCTACTTTTTTGGCCCACATGTGGTCCCTCTGACTCCCCATGAGGCCTAGGTGGTCAGGGTATCCCTATCCTTTCCGCTTATACTATTTTCTTTTTATTTCAGGTTAGGGGACTAAGTCCCCGAGTCCTGTAATGGGAGCCAATCAGAGCGCAGCAAGATGACCCAAGGGAAATATAGCTCCAATGACTGATATCATTGCCCCATTTTTTAAATTGGTGCTCCCGCAAGAGTCTCCCGTGACTCTTGTAGACCCAAGTGCCTAAATATAGAATTATTTTTTCCCTAAATTTCTCAAAAGCTACTGAACAGATTTACACCAATTCACAAAAGCACAATATGTGGACCAAGATTTAGCTTCTTGACGAATTTGATTCCGCTCTGCAGGTTTTGCTATGGCCTTGTCTAAAGAAGTCTATGAAAAATGAATGGGGATTTTATGTTTTGGAAACCTTTTTTAGGCTCCCCTCTGACAGATCACCCCTAAACCTTCCAGGAGGGGGCTGAGGTGGATTAACGTTGGTTTTGGAAAGTTTTGCAAAGATTTGTCAAACTGGACCAAAGTTATTAGCCAACCAAAAAGACACTCTTTCTATTTAAAGGTAGACCTAACTATAACCACCTAGTAGCAACTGCCACTAGGTAATATAAGCGTGAGCTGGGGCACACAGCCCCAGTTACTCCCCTCTTGCCATGGCCCTGGGGAGAC
The DNA here is from genome assembly GCF_964204655.1 of Triturus cristatus. Taxonomy (NCBI): domain Eukaryota; kingdom Metazoa; phylum Chordata; class Amphibia; order Caudata; family Salamandridae; genus Triturus; species Triturus cristatus. Next base: position 682,021,525 of record NC_140594.1, read on the forward strand.
AGCAATGAGTGGGAACTGAAAGGTGCAGTGACGGTAGTGGAAGAGTGTTAGTGATAGGCAAGAAATATATATGGAAATGAGAGGAGGAAACTGGTTTTTAGAAAGGCTACAAGGGATTTAGAAGGTGAAGATAAAGATGGACAAATATTGAAAATGAGAGAATGAAAAAGGGTGAAAGAAGAAACAGTGAATGCAAGGGAGAAGGATTGGAATAGTCATTGAAAGGTACAGCCCCCCTGAAGACGCTCGGTGCTCTTCTCCAGGGCTGTAACTCACACCTCTGCAGCCCTAACCATACAGTGAGGGGTCCCTTTCAGTTCAAGGCCAATGAGTATCTGTGAGATTTGGGAGACACATGGGCCAATCATCACATTCTGCAGGGGATGCCCATCATTTTGCCCCATGCCACTGCTCCCGTCCACAGCGAGGCTCAGAGACAGCTCTTCCATCTTGGCGCTGTCGGCCACCCATTGATCAGTGCTGGTGGACAAACAATCTCAGGTCATTTTCTCCACGCCTCAGCAGAGGACGATCAATATCAAACCGTAGCATTGATCTGTGAATCTTATGTCACTGGCAATTAAATTGATCTAATTAGCCCTTTAAATTATCTGATTTTTATTTAAAAGGATAGGACAGAGTGTACAGAAGGAATATGATTAAGGAAAGAAAAGATGACGCATTTTCATCTTCCTCGAGGTTGCAGGCAGGCGAGATCAGAGAGGCACCGATTGTGTGGGCTGCTGGGATTTGTGAAGGTGACAGAGGACGGGCATTCTCAGACGAGAAAGACCACCGCATTCCAGCATTAATATTCAAATATATATTTTTCGCACATTTTCTTGACAGCCGAAGAGGGCATACGGATGAGGGGAAACCAGTTACTTACACTCCTTTAACTGTAAATCCCTCAGCCTATTCATCTATTTAAAATATCATGCGTAAAAAAGCCCATTGTTTTCTTTAGAACTATTCTACCATTTCAACCAGGAACGGTCCAAGGATTTTTGCGCTTCTGAAAAAATATAGCAATTTCCCTTATGGGGAGCTCCCTGGGCACTTTAAAAAAGAAAGAAAGCGTGAGTGACGTTGAATAGTTTTTTTTTCTCGCATTGCACACAATTCCTGCGAGAACTAAGGGTTTGTGTATGTTACACAAGGGCAGGTGTCTAGATGAAGACCAGAGTTCCTACAATTTTTTTTTACTGTAAGTTCCCTATTTAGTCCATATGGTTCCTATTACAAAAAGGCGTACCTACCATGCTCGCGTGACGGTTCTTTTTCCATTAGTCAAGTGAATAATATTGCTAGTGAAGAGGATTTGGCACACATCCTCTTTCACGGACCTCCGAGACATCTCTCATGCGAAAAAACTAAATGGTCAGCGTAAGCGCTATGGACAACAGCAAATACTCTGAGTTTTGAGCTCAGTCTTCGAGGTCTATGTGACTTTATGAGTGAGTTAAAAAAAAGTACAAATACATAAAAAGGGAATTATTTGAACCCTGTTGCAAGAATGTGGGACCCGATTCACAGAACTAACTTAAGACAAAATCCTAAACTTACTACCATTTTGGTATTCACAGAAGGCACTTACTCATTTTGGAATTCACAGAAGGCACTTACTCATTTCGGTATTCACAGAAGTTAGGAGTCCTAACTTTAGGACTCCTAAATGCCTTCTGTGAATACCCAAAGTCTTAAAGTTAGGATTTTTCTCAGTTTAGGAGTAGAACTTTACTACTCCTAAACTGAGAAAATTCCTAACTTTAAGACTTTCGGTATTCACAGAAGGCATTTAGGAGTCCTAAAGTTAGGAGTCCTAACTTTACTACTCCTAAACTGAGAAAAATCCTAACTTTAAGACTTTCGGTATTCACATAAGGTATTTAGGAGTCCTAAAGTTAGGACTCCTAACTTCTGTGAATACCGAAATGAGTAAGTGCCTTCTGTGAATACCAAAATGTGTAAGTGCCTTCTGTGAATACCAAAATGGTAGTAAGTTTAGGATTTTGTCTTAAGTTAATTCTGTGAATCAGGTCCGTGGTGTCCACTAGAATGACACCACAACGTAGCCACTTTACCCATACCTCTTCTCAAAGTTAGTCTCTCCGGAGGTGCTCATCATCATTCATCAGAAACATTACTTACTGAGGTGCCTCACCACAAGGACAGACATTCTCGTAAGCCCCTTTCAATTTTATTAAAAACCCAGAGTCCTACTTCTGTTTTAGTGATAACTACAGCAGCAGCTCCCTCCTTCCATCCGTACATCTTGCTAGTTTATCTGTCCACGCGGCAGACTTCCTTCACGGTAAGTCATTTTGTTCTACTCAAAATGCCCATTCTATGAGGGGCACGGAGACTGCAGTGCTCAAGTCCCCACTGGTGCTGAGCTGGGACAAGGTCTTCAAAGAAAACCATTTGAACATATGGCTTTCTTTTAGCTACAGAGTCAAGTAGAAGGATGGGAGATCTAGGTACCATCATGGGTATTTATCTTTACCTGAGAATCTTCCTGGGTAAGGCTTGATCAATCAGGGGAAAGGGGTGGGGGCTGGCAATCATTTTTAGGGAACATTTCAAGGTTTGTTGCGAGACACTACCAGCTGCACCTGAGTTTGAAGCTCTATCTTTTAATATTGGTCCTGCCAACCATTATTCTTTCCATGGGCTTCTCATATATAGACACACTGGTTCCAGGTTCACCTTCTTAAACAAGAGCACGCTGCTCTAGGACTTGAAAGCCAACTCCCCCGATGTTACCATTCTAGAGGGCTTTCATTTTGATTTGGAAAATATAGCTGACAAAGATACTAGTGACCTTCTTGACTCCCTGATGCCCCTTGCCCTCTGTCAGCTAGTAAACGCCCCACCTCACTCCCGCGACCACACAGTGTATGGATTTTATTTCTGATAACCCATATCTTCGAGTTATCAATATTCTACCACTTCTCTGGTCTGGACATGGTGCAGTGTTGTTCCAAATCCTATTGGAGGCCATTCTAGCCAAAAGCTCTTCCTAGTCTCATTTGTTTTTTTCCCTGTCTTGTTCCTAGGAAGTGTCCGATTAGGAAAAATAAGTACTGGTCCCCCAAAAAGAGTGAGCATGGGCCCCACCGAGGGCCACTGCCTCAAATTAAGTACTGCCTCCCTCCCACCCAGGCTGTCTGCATCTCCAATTTGCTTTAACTTGTTACAAGCAGGATGCCAAGGAGGAAGGAGGGGCTTTTTGGAATTAACCACAGAAACCGAGGGAGGACTATGGTTTTAATAAAACAGAAAAGGGACTTGCGATTATGTCTATCCTATGGGCGGGGCTGCCTCAATTAGTAATGACTGGGACGAGGAGCACTTAACCACACTGTACTAAGATCACCAACCAGTAAGTAATACGTTCATTTCTTTTTCTGCATGTCCCTCTTCCTTGTCTCAGAAATTATGTATGCGTTGGGCCCGGGAGACAGTGTCAATGCTGGAGTGACCCACTCTGTTACCTAAATATAATATTGGGTTCAGAACCCCGCAATTATTGGACACCCACAGCACCTGTGACATAACAATCGACAAACATAGTCAATGCAAACACCCCTGGTTCCCCTTCTGGGATAGTATTACTGTGGAGTGTTTTTGGTTTGATAGTTTACGTAGTGGGTCGCGACACTGCTCGTCATACTAGCAAATAGCCCCAAAGAATTCTGGATAATGTAGTGGCAGCGGTGAGTACGCCTATGCCACGAGTATGTGAAATAATGCCATCCCTGGACACGTGTTTCGAGGTAATTGCCTCTCGTCAGCAGGGAGCAGGTAGGTATGCGGGGTGCCAAGTAGACTGCCAAAATATATAGGTAAAGTACCTTTCAAGGCGCGCAGGTGCAGACACCTTTTTGGTTTGATATCTAGAAAGTCTTTTAGAAACACGCCAGCCATCGCGAGCAGAGTTTTCTTCCAAGCACCCAGAGCAGCAAGGCAGGGAAGCATGGCTGGTCAGGCCCTCTTTCTCAATGGGCATTAGCGTAGTGGGCTGGAAATTTTAGAGGCATGTTTGTGAAGCCCCTGGGCTACCATTGGTGCCTATGTTATCATATTTTACAAGGCACACTGACTGAGGGCATAAGAATAGAGAAAGGGGGAAATTGAGAGAGTGATATAGGTTAATGAAAGAGAGGATGGAGAAAGATCAGAGGGTGAAAGGAGAAAGGAGTGAAGGAGAGGAAGAGAAAATTGATTGCTGGAAAGAGAAACAGAGCAGATAAGAAGGAAGTGAGGCTGTTTTGAACTATTTCAGCAGGGCTGCGTTTGGCTCCAAGTCCGATTCTATAGGAAAGACTCGGTCGATGCTGCTTAGGACTACAGGCGGGCCTAATCAATGGGCAGAGAGCAGGCATTGCAGATCAATAGCGGAACATGAAGAGTGACAGCTCAAGACAAACACATAACAGGCACAGGAGATGGCACGTGCGTCAGAGGCGTAGACTGATGAACAGAACCGCGGAGGAACTCAGTGAGCCGTATTGTGCCGAGTGGAGTTATTCGGCCTGTCAGCGCGGTGAGCCACTTGAGAAGTACACACAAGTGCTTGCATAAGTGCTTACACTGCGAGACCACTCAATGCATCAGTTCTTCCATGTAGCCGGAGCCTTGTAGACTCGATTACAGTGCAAGGGACGCATTAACTGCTGCGCAGTGGAAACCGGAAGCCAACCCTTCATGATTCGATTCAGAGGGAGTGGGGACAAAGTGTACGCCGGGATGAATGTCACTGTGTGTATTCCACGTGAAGATATCATTAATTTCACTGAGTCTGTGGAAATGGTCATTTCTTAACAAAAATTAAAAAAAATAAACGTAAAGCTTATTTCGTTGGCCAAATGTCCACTTTATGCAAAAACAACAATTGTCATACATTCAACCCAGTACAGAGATCTGGGGCTAAATCCATCGTTTTTTTGCCCCCGTGCCATTCCAGTTTGAACCCAGCCATATGCAAATCAGCCTTGACCCTGCGCCCAATGGGAACAGTCCAGCCCGAACTGCCAGGGCAGGTCCTCCCTGGACTGAAAACAAGCATCCTAGGACCGGTTTCGGGGTTTCATCCCTCATCAGTCAGGATAGCTTGACTCCAGTGGAATGGACTTTGGTGAATGCTGTCAGCCATCTGGCGTGATCTGATTGGTCTTTGATGCATTTAACATCAAATGCTTAAACCAAATGGAACAGGAAAGGGAATGAGAGGGACCTTGGTGAGTGGTATAGATGTTTTCTCGCGGAATTAAGTGACAGCTAAGATGGGAAATGAGCATCCTTGTCTCTTCTGTTGCAGTGGTTTATTTATGCTACTCTGCGGTGCCTAATGTTACTCGTTGTATTATACATTTGAATGCAATGACAGAAGCAGCAAAATAACAGTCGGGCGGCACACTATGCTAAGTACAAATTTTTAGCTTCCGCGTTTTAAGCCACACCCTAACTGTATCAGCCACGACGTCCCTTTGAGAGACCCTGTTTTTTCAGCCCACTTATCCTCTTCAGTGCCCATGACGAGATAGTCTCGTCATGGAGCACGGTTGCGCTGTGCCCATGACGAGACTATCTCGTTATGAACCCCGCCCGCTAATGTAACGCCCGGCACAGGGCGGGGAAAGGGCGTGGCACTGAAGGGGTTAAAGCCCTGATTAGATGTTTACCCTGGTCTATATGGCTGAGGCCTGTAGTCTGCATGAGTGTATGTACTAACAACCTGCCCCCCCGCCACCTTGCCTAGCCCCTAACCTGCATATTAAGCTAAATTAGTTTCATATGTGACAATGCAACTTCTCTGCTTATACTAGATAGCTTTACATGGCGTGTTGCCTGGTTAAAAATCGGTTCACAGTCCATAAGCCAGTTTGAGTTTTAAGAAGAAAGAAATCAGTGTGTTCATGATAGACAAACGTTAAGGTGGATGAGTAAGCGCCTCAAATATCTTTTGCAAATCCTGAAACACATTTCTAGGATGGCTCAGAGAGTTAAACAGTGGAAAGTGACATCTGCTGCAATTGGAAAGCCATTGCTTCATTAACAGCAAAGCAATTCCCTCCTTAGCCCTTTTCTTTGCTCATGATGGAGCAGTTCCATCATGAGCCACGGTGGGCGTGTGCTCATGACGAAACCACTCCGTCATTGCACCCACCCATGGGGAAGCACTGGTGCTGCCCCCATGGGCAGCCCAATAACTTCCCTTCAACGAGGATGGCAGTGGAAGAGTTTCCGCTGCCACCCCAAGCCCCCGTGGCAATCCCTTGATGTTAGCGCGCTCAGCGCACACTGAAGTCATCAGGAAGACCCGAACGCGCTGGAGGCCATTAGGCGTCTGATGGAGAAAGGTTGGTGTCCTTGCTCCTGGGGGGAGGGGGTTCCACCATGCACAGAGACATCGGGGGAGAGGAAATAGTATTTCCTCTCCCCTGATGTCTCTTTGCAGGGCATTTCTGCTTTACGATCGCACACAGCATCGCAGTTGTGCAGAAGAAATGCCCCCACTAGGCACCAGGGATGTATTTTTTATTAATTGGAAGCGACCCTTTGGGTAAGGGTCACTTCCAAAGGGGCTCATATTTTATGGATGTTTTTTCTGCCCTCCTTAGGAGCAGATCGGCCCATATTTTTGACCAGGCTCCAGGGATTGTTTTTTTAGTGTACAGACGCGACCCCTTGGGCAAGGGTTGCTTCCAAGGGGGATACATTTACTGGATTTCTTTTCTGCCCCCCCCCCCCCACTGAGGCCAGATCGGACAGTTTTTTTGGCCTTTCCTTTTTCTGTCCCACTTGGGGGCAATTTGGCCCATTTTCTACCCCTGGGTGGGTAACCCCACTAGGCACAAGGGATTCTTTTTTTATTGCAGATGGAAATGACCCCTTGGCCAAGGATCCCTTCCAAGGGGGTTAAATTATGTTTATGTATTTTCTGCCCTCTCCCCGGGGACAGATCCCCTAGTTTTATGGCCTTTCTGCCCCAGGTGGGAGGGGGCAGGATACCTTACTAGGCACCAGGGATCTATTTATTTTGCAAGGAGGCACATTTCTGTCTGCTGTTTTTTGCCCTACTAGGAACATATAGGCCTGGCAGAAAACTCCACCAGATCCTTTGGGCAAGATCATACTCCATTTTTCTCAGACCTATTTGGAGGCCCATCTGGCAGATTGACCATTTGGGTAGAGACTTAGCATTTCATAATGTTAATTTTTTTATTTCTTGGGAATTACAATTGAAACATTTTATTTCTCCTTTCTATTCTAGTTCAAGGCTTTTGCTCTTTAGACTGATGTTCCAGGTTGCGGTTCCGTTACTGGTGGTTCTGCAGTTTGTGTAGTTGCATGTGTTTGGTAAGAGAATTCTTTTTTGTACTATGTACTCTAAATGAGTGTCATTTCCCTGCATGAATGCGTTTTTTGCAAATGGTGTAATATTACAGTATGGTTGGCTTCTGTTTTTTGAGTTTCAAAACTTTTTGCATTTGTGCTCGATGTGTATTTTGTTGTCTAGTGCGTAATTGTTTTGTTTTTTCCTAGTGGGATATCATTGTTTTTTGCTGTGTCGTTGCAGAGTAGGTGCTGGTGAGTGTAGCTATCTTTGGCAGGTGAGTCATGTTGTTTTTGAGTATATAGATCTTTGTGATAAAGCCACACTTTGTTTATTACTTATTTTGCACCGTGTTGGTTATTGTTGACCTGTTCGTGAAATCTCCTTTCTTTGTAAGGATTATGGCCAGCCGGAGGACTACTGCCCAGCAGGTTGTTGGTATGCTTTTTGAGTCTTCCTCTGGCCATGGTTTAGAGACTGACTCTGTATCTGAGGCAGAGGAGGCAGTGGAAGATTCCGGCAGTGAGTTTTCTGTCCATGAGGAATCCTCAGATGATGAAGCCACTTTTAGTGCAAATGAATTGCCTGTCCTAAAGGAGGACATTGATATGCCGATAGTGCAGCAAGAGGTATCTGGGTTGCAGCCAGGGGCTGCAAGGCCTCCCATTGGAAGTGCTGACCTATGGGTTGCCCCAGGCATGGTGTAGCCAACATTGCCAGCCTTTACTGGTGTTCCAGGGTGTAAAGTGGATACTGAAAACCTTTTGTCTACACATTTATTTCAGTTGTTTATGGACAATTTTTTTTTAGCAGGGATTGTTGAGCAGACTAATTTGTATGTTGAACAGAATTTGAGGGACAACAGTGCCAGCCCTAGGCCCCACTCTAGAGCTACCCGGTGGACCCCCACAAATCTGGAAGAGATGTAGAATTTCTTGGGTTTAACTTTTTTGATGGCTTGCTAAGGAAGCCATCGATGTTTTCATATTGGTCTACTAGTCCATTGATGGCCACAGCTATATTTTTGGTAATCAGGAGTCGTGATCAGTATTTGCTTCTGTTTCGAATGTTGCATTTTGTAGATAATGGTTTAGCGTTGCCACAAGATCACCCTGATTGTGACCGTCTTGTTAAGATTCGGCCTGTCATTGATCACTTTCTAGATAGATTTTGTGAGATCTATTCTCCAGTCTTTGGACTTCTTCAAGGGCTGCTTGGTTTTTAGGCAATACATTCCTAGCATGAGGGCACGCTATGGAATAAAGATGTATATGCTGTGTGACAGTAGGACTGGATATGTCTCTAATTTCAGTGTGCACACCGGTAGGGATTCGAGGATTGACAGCCCTGGTTGTCTGTCCACTTTTGGAGTGAGTGAGAAAATTGTGTGGGAACTTGGTAGAGGACTTTTTAACAAAGGTCACCATTTATATGTGGATAACTTCTACACTGGTGTGCAGTTGTTCAGGGAATTGGCCAAAGTGGACACTGTTGTTTGTGGCACAATCTGCTCTTACCGTAAAGGTTTCCCAAAATAACTTGTTTATCAAAAGCTTGTGTGGGGACAGTGCAGTGCGTTTCGTAGTGAGAAACTTCTAGCTGTGAAGTTTGCAGACAGGAGAGATGTCTACATGCTGACTATCATCGATGATGAAAGCACTTCACCTGTGACTGTTTGGGGTCAGGTTGCTAAAGTGTGCAAACCTCTGTGCATTTTAGACTATAACAGGCACATGGGTGGTGTTGATAGAGTAGATCAGAGGTTGGAACCTTACACTGCTCTTTGAAAGGCTTACATTTGGTATAAGAAGTTGGCTATCCATCTTTTCCATTTGGCAACCTTTAATGCTTCTGTTGTATTTAACGGTTGTTGTTCTAAGTCAACAATGACTTTTATTAAGTTTCAGGAGTCTGTGATAGTCAGCCTTGTTGTAGTGCAACAGGCAAGTGTCCCTAGAGTTGGAGTGGTGGAGGATGTGGCTAGATTGAAAGATCACCACTTTCCTGATCACATTCCACCCACACCCTCAAAAGACTTTCCCAGTAGGAGATGTAGAGTCTGTTGGTGAAGAGGTACGCCAAAGGAGACTCGTATGTACTGCCCGAGTGTCCTTCTAACCCTGCGCTGTGTGTGCCTGCTTGTTTTAGAGTGTACCACACGCAAAAGCATTTTTGGAAGCATCCATGAGTGGTAAAGTGATCTGCCTTGTCTGTATTGTTGTATATTTTTTGTTCAGTTTATAGGTTGGCATTAGTGCAATGTATTTAGTTTCAGATTTTGTGTTAGTAGATTTGTATCTACTTACAATTTGTTTGTGTTTTATTTTTTGTATAACTCGTGTGGCTGGGTCAAGTAAGTATCCGCGACAAGCAAGGGCCCAAAACGTATTGTCGAGACTTCAAAATTACCTATCATAAAACAACCTGGTTTTGCAGAGGGGGCACCTGGGTTTTTGGCCCCGGCTCAGTGGCCATCTAGGGAAACCTCAAATTTAGCTGAAAATCCAACTTTTCTCAAATTTTTGTGTGTGGGAATGTTGTAGCATCACCGGACTGCCACAAATTTCCTACCACCCAGCATTCCCCCAGTTCTCTCGATAAAAATGGTACCTCACTTGTGTGGGTGGGTCAAGTACCCACGACAGGCAAGGGCCCAAAACGTATTGTGGAGACTTTAAAATTACTAATCATAAAACAACCTGGTTTTCCAAGGGGGGTGACCCCGGTTTTTGGCCCTGGGCTCGTGGCCATCTAAAGAAACCTACCAAGCCCACACATTTCTGAAAACTAGACACGCTGGGGGGTCCAGGGAGGTACGGCTTGCGTGAATCCCCCAACGTTTCCCTAACAAGAATCCCCTGCAAAGCTCAAACCTCGAATCCCCTGCCTGACCACCAAACCACGGCGCTGAGACCAATCACACCGCTGCATTGCAGCATTGTCATTGTCTATGGGAAGCCTGGGTGTGCGAGGGACTACGGAGGAGAGATGCGGCGAGGAAGTGGCGAAAAGGTACGTTTTTCTTTCCTTTTTTTAATACCTGCTTACTGTAACCAGTGCTTAGTTTGAGCCAGTTGTGTCCGGTGCTCATCACCGGCACTTCATTGTCAGCACCGGTTCTAGTGACAGTCCACCACATGGTGGCGCTGTCTAAGATGAGCACAACAGCCGTGTTTATTAAGTCAAATGGCATTGAGAGTGAATAATAGCCTCTCACGACACTTTGACAGCTTTGTGTGGCCTGACATAGTCTGAACTGTTACATTTGTAGTTAGATGTGATGTTGTAACTGTCATTGGCCCCACTGGCTGTGGCATTGCACAGTGCAGGCTGCAGCGTCCTCCAACGGAGATTATATTCAGCACCTTTAGTGGCCTGGATGCTGGAAGGAGTGTCCCCACACCACATTTGATAGTTTACTGACTCTGCCTTGCTGTGCAGAGGTCCAGCGCGATTTGTGGATGAAGTTACACAGTTGATAAACTGGCAAATTTACAAATGTTTTTAAAACTTTTCCTATTTTTCAAACAGCTGCAAATGTTTAAAAAAACATATTGTGGAAAAAAGGGGCCATGTACTGTTTAATTTTGTGTCCGTAGTTCCCTGCTTCTTCTCCATTCCCAACTATTCCTTGGTGAGACCTCCACAGTGGGGAAGGAAATAACCTGGCAAAGTATCCATTGTCTTTCCCCACTACCACTCAGGTGGCAGTGGAAAACACAAATCCATGCAACTTGATGTCCCTATGAAAATTGTGGCTGTAGGGATGAGTGCAGAGAAAACCGCTGAGCTCTTGGCAAATTCAAGGAACTTGATACTTCTTCACTAACTGAAAAATTCCCCAAAATCTCCTACTACCCAGGTAAAACTTCATGGCCTTCTATCTAGTGTGTGTAGGGCTTACCCAGTTGCCAGAGCAGGAAGCTGGAAGAATGCCTTTTGTCCTTGCAAATGTGTCACCTATGACTCAGGTGTGCCCTCTAATATCCATTTCCTCTGGCTGTGAAGACTTTGACCTGGAGTCACTAGTATCTCTGGCTCACAGTATGTCCATCTTCAAAGGCTCTGGAATGTCCTAACCCCAGACCAGGGAACACAGCAGTTTTCCCAGTCAAAGTACCTCGAAAAATTGCCTTAAATACAGAATAGTGGGTTTGAGTTTTGCTTGCTTCCCTTACGGGATGGGTTCCATACTTTTAATGAACAATAATACCATTTGCCTAAGTATCACATTTTGAACACCAGTGTTAGAAATGGGATTTCTGGTTGGCTAAGGCTTGCGCTAAACCCAGGCAGAAACCACCACTCTAGTCAGGGCAAGGGAGTTACACGCCAAAGATAACCCCTGCTCACCCCCTTGGTAGCTTGGCACGAGCAGTCAGGCTTATCCCGGAGGCCATGTGTAAAGCATTTGCGCACGCACACAGAAATGCCAACTTTTAAAAGTGGCACTTCTCCACCAGTCACCATGATTCTGCGCACACCATTGTGCAGCATTCATTCTCACGAGTTCGCATATACTAAACTCTACCCTGCACTCCTCACATACCAGGAATCACCATGGACACACATATCCCCATGCATTCCTATGGGAGGGCAGGCCAATGTCACCACACGCACTCAGAGAGCGCACGCACTTTACACTGGGCCACAGTGCTAAAGTGCGCAGAGGCCAAAAATCACTACCACTATGTCAGAGCTTAAGGCAACAAGTTCAGGTCCTGCCAAAAGGGCTAAGTCCAACAACTAGTCTTCGTGGGACATGCTGCGCTACATGTCACTAGTTCATGTGTTCTCTACATCAGCAACTTCCTGTGATGTTCCCATGTTCACATTTACTTCCAGTATTTACTCTTTGCTCATCTATCTAATTTGTGCACCAATTACACCCCCATCTTAACATGCCTTGGCCATCATGAGAAATGTTATTATTTTATAAACTAAATTTTCAATATTTGATAACAAAAACTGGACATAGATAGATGAGGGAGGAAAAGGGAAATTAAATGACATACACTCCAGGGCCCACAGAACTTGATGGTAAAGAGTGGCCTACAAAAAGTCTATTATGTACATGAGATGCGCTTCCAAAGCAGTTACACGTCATAGTCATATCTATCATTCACATCTTTCTTTTGCAAAGTGGATTTTAATTAGATGAGTCATCGCATCACAAAGGTATGTCATCTGACTCAGCCGCAGCCCATCTGTATGAGCTGAGAGGCCACGTCCCCCCCCCCTTTATCATGGCAAGAAGAGTGTCTGTCAGGCTGAACAAAGGTCAGCCTTACAGACACTATTCTTTTTTATGTTTAAAAAGCTTTATTAAATAACATGAAAAAGATACATAAGGCCAGCCAAAATATAGTAAAAAGAATTAAGCAATGAAGTACAACGTACAGCCAGCATAATGAACAAAAAGGAAAGCTATTTACATTTTATAACGACAATAAGGGCAAGAAAATAAAAGGGGAGTAGGGAGGGAGATGGGAGGACATATTCTTACAACTGAGGAACGTGTTATATTGCATAACATTAAATGATTATAAAAACACACTTATAATAATTAGAACACCAGTGTGCCAACAAGAAGTCAGAGAAAAAAGAACAGAGTAAATAAAACAGTTATGGAGGTTTAAAATTTTCAGCACATATGCAAGAACTTTTTATATTCTTATCTAAATATGTTGTAAGAGGCAACCAGAAGAGATCTCTATTAACAAATGGTTTACAGGAGGAGGCAAAAGCAATATCTAGTCGGTGGTAATGGCACAAATTATTCCACCAGTGTTGGACAGAAAGTTTTAATGAGTTTTTCCAATTAAGTGCAATTTGTTGGAAGGCTAAAGCCAGCATAAGGTAAAATAGACCATGCTTATCAGTAGGGAGATCTATAGACTCTAATAAGCTTCCTAAGAAAAGACTGACATTAGAAAGGGGAAGGTGTACCTTAAATATAAGAGAAACACAATACAAAATTGTCCTCTGAAAAGAAATAACATTAGGGCAAAGGAAAAGAAAGGTGCATTAGATCAGCTGAGGGGGATCCACATGAACAGTTCATGTTAGTGGAGTGGGAAAAAGTAGCAATAGTAGCAATAGTGATAGTAGTAAAATATAATCTATGATATAAGAAGAACATAGATTGAGTGACAGAGGCAGATCTAGAGATTTTGTGAGATCGTCTCCAGAATTTGTCCCAAAAGGTGATGCTCCATTCACACCCCAGGTCAGATTCCCAGGCAAGTTCCACCTTACTCTTAGAGCGAGCAGGATAATGAGATTAGGTGTGCTTATATATTAGAGAGGCCTTAGGAAGGGTAACAAGAATCTTAAGACTAGAATTCTCTCCTGAGGATCAGTGAATTGAGGGAAGAGAATAGAATATGTCAAGAATGATTGCCATTAGAATGGAGAATCTATGCCAAAAAGAACGAGGACAATTAAAAGTGGATTCCAACTGAGGAAATGAACAAGAGGACGTATCATTAAATAGGTCATTGGCCCAAGCTATTCCCTTCAGTCTCCAGGATTTCCAAAAGAAGGTTCTGTTATTAAAGGTAATAAGGCGATTGTGCCATAATGGTGAACGTAAAAAGATTCCTTCGTATTAGTCATTGGCTGGGTAAGCTGTTTCAATAGGAAACACGTATATTTGAATAGAGGAAGAGAAATTTGAGGGGTTTTGGCTGAAAAGGCCAGTACCTCCTTCATAGAGAAGGGTAGAAGCAAGGAGCGTTCAATAGAAAGCCATAAAGGCATAAAGGGGGCGGAATCTGAGAGGAGCCATTTAGAGGCTTGACGGAGGCTAAATGATTTCTGATAATTTCTAAAATCCGGAAAATTATCACCTCAATAGGATTTTGTCTTCCAAAGAAATTATAAGGATATTCTAGCTTTTTTACCTTTCCAAAGATAGTTGGAGAGAAGAGAATCTATCTTCTTAAAATAACAAGAATGAATAGAAATAGGAAGCATAGAAAGAATATAAAGTAAGACAGGAGTAATCATCATTTTGATGGAGTCAAGCCGTCCCCACCACGAAAGAAATAGGGGATTCCAGGAGGACAGTAGTTTGTCAATATGGGACAAAGCTTCTGTTATATTTAGTTTGACTGAGGAAGGAATGGAGTTAGAGAACCATATTCCGAAATACTTAATTTTAGATCTAGTCCACAAAAACCCAGTTAAAGAAAAAGAGTGTTGAATACAAAATTTGTAAGGGGAAGATTTTCAGTTTTGTCAGAGTTAATCTTACAGCCTAAGACTAGAGAGAATGAGGACATTTTGTGTAATAAGGAAGGAATAGATATTTCAGGATTGGAAATGAAAAGTAGAATGTCATCTGCATAAGCAGAACGTTTTGAATGATGATCACCATAGGAAAATCCAGATATCATTATTATGGATAGAAGAATGAAAAGAAGAGGGGGAAAAAGGGGTCAACATTGACAGACTCCACGTTGCAAAGGAAAGTAGGAGGTCGTGCAACCATTAACTAACACCGAAGTTCTAGGGGCAGAATATAACAAGGCGATGACAGAGAATATTTTGGGGCAGAAGCCATGCCAATTAAGAGTCTGAAATAAAAAGGACCAATCTACTGTATCGGATGCTTTTTCAGCATCAACGGAAATAGCCGCTAGGGAGTTGGAGAGAGAAGGAATTTTGTTTGATACATTAAAGAATAGGCGAGAGTTATCGGAGGTTATTCTACCCTTGACAAAGCCACATCATCTTTACCAACTAAGTGGGGCATAAGGGGTTCCAGTCTCAGAGCAAGTAATTTAGCGAATGTTTTATAGTCAACATTAACCAAGGATATAGGACGGTAATTTTTACAAAACATAAGATCTCTGCCTTCTTTGTGGATTAAACAAATCGTAGATTCTTGAAAGGTGCCACTCGTATTTCCGGAAAGAAAAAATGAATGGAAAAGATGCAAAAGTTTAGGGAGCAATATAGTAGAAAAATGTAAATATAATTCAACCGCCCAGGCCGGGAGTTTTACCTTTCTTTAGAACTGTTAAGGCACTGGAGATTTCTTCAAGAGATAAATATGATTCAAGTGTAGAGAGATTGAGATCACCATTAGAAGGGGTAGCGATGGTATTGAGATAAGATTGGATAAGGGGGATAGTACGAGGGGATTCTGGAGTGTATAAGTCTTTCTAATATAACGTAAATTGATTGAGGATGTCCTTATCTTTATGGATAAGCTTTCCATCTGAAGAGTAAATAGAGTCAATTAAAGTACGATCCTTCCGGAATTTAAGATAATTGGCCAGAAGTTTACCCATTTTATTACGTCCGCCATAATAGCGAGCACAGCTTCAGAGAAGTATAGATGAAGCATTATCAGTGGTGGCTTTATTAAATTTTAATTTAACACAAACAAGTTGTTGGATAACAGAATCCGACGGTGATGTATAAAATTTGTGCTCCAGGGATTTGATATTTGCAAGTGTAGTTTTGTGTTGTTGGAGGTATTGTTTCTTTTTTTTTGGAGACAAAGTCTATAATAAAACCTCGAGCCGTAGCTTAAAAGGAGTTCCATATTGTATGATATGGAGTATTGGGATTGTTATTTAATACAAAAAAGTCTTTACCAAGGAGGCAAATGAAGAGGCGAAAAAATGATCCAGCAAAAGGGAATTATTAAAGCACCAGTGGGAAGATCTAGGGTGGGGAGTGAGCAAGTCAAAACCAGTAACATCCGGGGTATGATAAGAAATTACAATATGTTCGATTATGGAGAAATAAGATTTTGAGATAAAGATTGTGAAGGAAAGCTACAGTCTAAGCAGGAAAGACAGTTATGAGGAGGAGAGAAAAAGGAAAAGTCAATAGTATCAGGGTGAGAAAGCCTCCACACATCAACAAGATGTGATTGCGAGATAGAATTAAGAAATTGTTGATGGGTTTTATGAGGGATGAAGCATACCTGGGAATGACGGTCAATAAAGGGATGAACAACCTGACAAAGAGAGCATCTCTAAACTGAATACATTTTTGTATAATAGTAGGCCAAAATGTGTAGTCCGGCTGAGTAGGGTCATAAACATTAAACACAGTCAAAGAAATATTATTAATAAGTAGTTTGGCTAACAACCATCTCCCCTCTGTATCAGTTTCTTGTGATAAAATGTTACATTTCAATTTTTATAACACAAAATGATGACATCTTTTTTTTAGAGGAGGTGGGGGAGACTAAAATTGAACCCACCCAGTCCTTTTTCAATTTTAAGGCTTCTTCTTCCATAAGATGGGTTTCTTGCAGAAAGACCAAAATGGGGATAGTAGGAGGCTAACTCTCCTTCAATTCCTACAGACTTTGATTCTTTTCTCAATTCCACAATATGGCACAATACATTATTATTGTTACATTATAGGTCTTTCTACTGGAAATCCTGGAGACAGAAAGGTCTAATTTGGGTTTATCAATTGTTTGCACATAATGACATTTTGTCTTTTTTCCAATCAGTAGACTCTTTGACTTACCCTAATCTTTTCATTCCAAATAAAACTTCTGAAACAAGCCCTTCTAAATGTTTGTGCTCAATTTACACCTCCTAATACATCCACTTCTGCCACAATTAATCGGTTACACACCATGCTCTGTACCAAACCTAAAGCTTCTGTCATCTATAATCATTTATGCTCTACATGCACTATAAGAGAAAAAACAAAGGTGGAACTTGCTTGGGAACAAGATCTAAAGGTTTGTTGGTTGATATCCTCATGGAATAAAATTTGGACTAAGATCAGAAAATCCTCTAGAGCAGCAAACACAACGCAGGCTCTCTTCTTCATATATAATAGACTTTTGCTTTGTCCGGTCACTTTAAAAAAACAACACACTAATATACCTGCTACGTGCTGGACATGCTCGTCTCCACTTGCAGACTTAAATCATTTGTTATTTGTGTGCTCGCATGTTCGCAATTTTTTGAAAACTGTATGGTCCCAAATCAACTCAATCTTTGGTTCTAGTTTCCCTTTTTCTACCACTCATGTGTTCCTGGGAAGTTTATCCCCTATCTGGGCCAACTGTACTTCTAACACCAAGATCATTGATTTTTTTTGTTGACAGTTGCCTTCCAACAAATAACCAAGTATTGGAAAGATTTTACCAAAATATCATATCAAGCATGGTGGTATGCCATTTGCCATAATCACAGATTGGATACCTCCTTTGTTTATCCTATTCATATGGCCACAAAACGCTTAAACCTGTGGTTACCTATCACATTGTTTATTGATGCTAGTGCTAAACGGTCCTTCATTCTGAGTCCTGACCAACAAGAAGTTCTTCAACCCCCATGACTTTCCTAATGTTGCTTTACACTCCTATGTATGAAATGTATTTTCCCTTTATATAGACCAATCTAATCTAATAACTTTTTTTGTTTTCTTTATCCTTTTCTCTTGGCTATGTTATCTGCTCTACATTTCCAACTATTTTTGATCCTGAGAGTTATTTTGTATTAGGTGAATATTTATTGATTTATTGTATTATGTATTGACACCTTTATTCCTTTAATAAACTTACTTTTGAACCTGTGGATAGGAGGAGGCAAGGTGAGATAATATTCCCTGTCTTTTGATTGGATTAATTAAACCTTTCACATTCCTAGAAATAACTCTGAATGAAAAATATCAACATTATATACAGAACAATGCATTCATCAATAAGATAATAGTGCAAGAGAGAAGAAAAAAAGAATAAGGGAGAAAAATAAACTAGAAATGTGTCAAAGAGAGGAAAAGAAATGAAGAAGTGAAAGGTACAAGAGAAAAGTACAGAGAGAAAAAGCTGGAATGACACCAAGAAAGAGAAAAGAAAAAAGACACTAAAGAGGAAACAGGAAAAGGGGAAACAAAATAAGAGTAAGAAGCAACAGTACATACCAGAAGTGACGAATGTAACACATACCTTTACAGGGGGACACAAGGGAAAGATGAGAGGCGACAATGGACAACAAGGACGGCACACCTAACAAAGGGCTACTCACCACACTGGGACTTCAGTTAAACATAGACAGGAGCGGGAACATGAGGCAGGTATACAATGGAATCCAAAGAACCTGTAATAAGAATCAGAAGGTCATATAAAGAAAAGTACAATGAAACTAAATAACATGTTTCAATAAGGGGAGAATCAGAGATATGAACATTACAGAAGGACCATTAATGTCAAGGGGTAGGACCAGCGATCTCCATCGAAGGAAGAAGAATGAGAGTGGATGCATTTTCTGAGATCAGCAGGATCCTCAAATTAAGACATTTTGTTCAAAAAGGTGACTTTAAATAAGCATGGGTGGAATAAACCATATTGAGCACCCAAAGATCGAAAAGTGGGACAAAGGTCTGGGAATTCTTTTTGTCGTTTAGCGGTGGATGTGGAAACATCTTAAGAAATAAACAATTTTGTGCCAAGCCAACTCAACTGTTTCATGGATTTAGCTGCATTTAGAACTTGTAGGAGATCCGTAAATTGCAGAAATAGGAGAATCACTCCACAAGATTTGGCTGGAGCAGATGAGGAAGATAAACATGGACCCAGTCTATGAGCTCGTTGAATATTTAATTTAATTGTAGCAGGAAGGTTCAAGAGCTGTGGAAGAAAAGTAGTAAAGTACGTCACCGGGTCGTCACCCTCAAGGCCTTCAGGAAGACCATATAAGCGGGGTTGTTACAACAATTTCTATGTTTGAGATCTTCAGTAGATCTTCTTAGTTGTAGAACCTCTTACTCCAAAATTGAAATTCTGGAAGATGAATCCTCTACGTCACTGATATTTTGTTCCACCACAGAAAGGCGGGAATCCATAGATGACCACCTATTATCCAGAGTCTGCAGACAAGAGTTTTTTCCTCAATAAATGGTCTTAGACCACAAATATCCCCCAAAACTATATCCAAAGAGACAGGAGGAGCAGATTTGGGGGGGAGGGAGGGCCCTGTTTAATTCTCTTGATAGTAGACAAAGGTAATTGTGATTTAGACGCCATGATCGACAGAGCTGTAGGACGTGAGAACGTCATTTGCGACAATTCCTCAGAAAGCTGAGAGGAATTATTAGGAGCTGCCGAGGAAGCAGGACAAGATATTGAATCTCTGGACCTAAGTTCTTTGGAGGAATGAAGCAAATTTTTGCTCCTACCCATGAAAAAGTACGGATAGGGACCAAGAAAAGGCGTGTCTTAGAACACACAAAAATTTGATGTAAAATACTGCACAAGGGTCTAATATTGCAATAAGTAACTGGACCTTCCAATACAGAAATACTGCTCAGCCGAAGAAAATGCAACAAAATTAGTGAAAAAGTGTGAAAAATTGGCATTCAAGGGTGCAGTCTATTCAAATTTGAGGAAAAGTTATGTAGGTTAGAAAACAAAATGGCTAAAGCCACTGAAAAGTCACCTGAAGAAAATTGGTGTTATTCCAGGAACATGGTGGGCGGCAAAGATATCCTCCAGGAAAGAAGGTATTCAGATTGAAGAATACATCTGCATATTGATGAAAACGGTGCTGGAACAGCCGAAATCACAGCCCCGCTGTCAGGTGCGCCGCAGAGCTCCGTGATCAGGTGCCCATCTTAGGTTGCAGTGTTTGAGACTCTACAGACACTATTCTTGTTCAGGTCGTGCAGCCAGGAGCTAGGCATGCGCTAAGGGAACATGCTCCTGGCTGCCTGAGCTGAACTGTGCCAGTCTGAGGATTTCACAGCCCTGTGGGCATGACCTCATTAGCCTGCAAAAATGCCTCAAGGCCGTCCCCCTCCTGATGAAGTGGATCATCACTGATTACCTCGGACCCGGGCACCTAAGTTTTAGGCTCTGAAGTACCCAGAACTGAGTGCCAATCAGTCAAACCTCATCACAGAGTGGTATAAGGTCAGCAGTCTCACAGACTCAGTGACGAGTGAGGGACTGCTGCCTTCCCTCATTGGCTGATCCATGGTCAGCCACTGAGAGAAGGCAGCTGTCCCAGCCCTCCTGGTACGACTGAGGCTGCTCTCTCGGTAAGTGGCAGCGAAGGTAAGTTTTAAGTCTTTTTATGTTTGGTGTGTTTATTGCGTACGTGTATGTATGAATGTATCTGTATTTGTGAGTGAATGTTGTGAATGGGTGTGTGTGTGTGTGTGTGCATGTGTGAATGCACTGGGGTGAATGAGTATGTGTGCGTGTGCCACTGCTTCCCTGTCAAAATTACTAGCTGCCACCCATTTGACTTCTTGTTTAAGAAACTCTTTCCTTGCCACCCCACTAGTTCAGCCTGGATGTCTTTGTATGACACTAACCAAACACACAGTGGAGCACGGTTCATAGTCACGGACGCAGATACAGTCAATGAGCAATTAGAAGAGAACCTGGGTTCTCAGAGTTGAAGTGGACTGCTATGTATTGTGATGTTGTGTTCTTTAAAGAGCTGCATTGGCATTTCTTTCCTGAACTGGAACAGGGTTGAGGCAGTCCTAACGGAGACACGCTTGTCATTCTAAATCATGGATTCTTAAATGGAGAATACTTGTTGCCTTGCTTCTTATATTTTTGTGCATCCTGTCTTCAGCATGATGGCATCTCTGCATACAGTAAGAATACAGTAAGCTTGTCACTCACCGCTATTTGGTTTCTTTGATCTGCTGTTACTCCCTGAGCTGCTGTGCCTGAGCTGACGCTGTGTCTGTGTGTTGTTCCTGGCGCGCCCCCCCTTGACTCGCTGGTGTGAGCGTGAGCTGCAATCGGCACGCTCTGCCTGTCGCTCCCAGCTGGAGTCAGAAGGGTTGAGGCTGGGCGAAGTACTACAGCGCGCCTATCCTGGGGGACTGCGAGGACCAGAATTCTAAGCTGGGATCAGCTGGTTCCTCTTCCCCCAGGCGACACGCCCACGGACACGCCCACTGACGAGGCAGGATAAATATTCGTGACACCCGCTTCGCGGGCGCCACTCACCGCTATTTGGTTTCTTTGATCTGCTGTTACTCCCTGAGCTGCTGTGCCTGAGCTGACGCTGTGTCTGTGTGTTGTTCCTGGCGCGCCCCCCCTTGACTCGCTGGTGTGAGCGTGAGCTGCAATCGGCACGCTCTGCCTGTCGCTCCCAGCTGGAGTCAGAAGGGTTGAGGCTGGGCGAAGTACTACAGCGCGCCTATCCTGGGGGACTGCGAGGACCAGAATTCTAAGAATTCTAAGCAGTAAGCTTGTCAGCTAGCTAGGTTGGGGTGCCAGTCATAATGGCCCTGCAAACAATGTAGCCAGATTTGAAAATGTTGTGGGCTGACAAGGAGAGACAGTGGTGTTTCATAAGGGTAGGGTGATGTGGTCATATTTTTTCAGAGCTTTGATGAGACATGCTGTGATGTGCAAAATGTTTTCAGCAGGGCCATTGTGAAATCTGAAATGCTGTGTGTTGTGGTCTAGGGTACTTAGTTACGTAATGGTACTATATAAGAATGTTAGGGAGTTGTTTCTCAGGGGGCTCGACAGCAGTGGCTTTGTTGTCTTACTAATTTTACCAATAAACTTAGGCCCTGATCACAAGTTTTGCGGTCTTACTTCCATACTTCAGCAATGGTGGTTCAGAGTAGACCTCCTGCCCCCTATTACAATGATCCCGCTGGCACAGCCGTGGTGTGGCTGAAGGCAGTGAATATTTTTTCATGTGTCGATGCAGTTGTGTGTATTTTGACTTCACAAGTGTGAAATATACGCATATGCATGACATATGTGGAAAACTACCATGTACGTGTACTTTTCTATTGCTGGATTGGGCACCATATGTGCCCAGTCCAGTCAATGGGTCCAGCCAATGGCTGAAAAGTGTGGAACGGACTTACCTGGATTTTGGCACCATCAGGGTCTTTTTCTTCAAGGTCAAGTTGCTGCTGTGAATGGGGGCCTTGGAGGAAGGAATCCACATCGGAGACTGATTGGAAGAAAAGGAAATGGGTGAGTATCCACCCCAAATCTATTGATTCTGCCGACTTGAAGCAGGCGGTCTCCCCGCCACTGTCAGCTCAACAGAAAGGCTTCTCACAATCCAGACGGTGGCAACCTTCTCTGTACCGCCCTCAGACAGCTACTGTCCCCCTACAGCAGTTGCAATGGTGTGTGAATAGCTGGCGGCATTGGCGAGTCAGGCTGCCTTACGTTCAGCAAGCTGCCATCGGTGGGGATCCTGTTGGCAGCGCAGTCATCAAGCAACTAGCTCAACTCACATTTAAGTGTTGGTGTGCAGTTCGGGTGGCCATCTTTGTTAGGGTTAATGTTTATTTTCCTGCTCAGCAAAGGGTTACATATGCTTTGTATCATACAGACGTTTTGGCAGGAGAAAAGTTTACATTCATTATGTTCAGGATTTATGAGTCAACTGTGACACACACGCCTCTTTCTTCAGTCAAAGTGTGTTCTGGTTACATGGAATAAGGGGGACAGGTACTCCTATATGTGGTTAGACCATTAAGTACTGTAGTGAATGTTTGTCAGCTAGTCACTTAAAGTCCAGTTTTGATATAGTGTATACATGGTTTGAGCATTCCCGTGAAAGGCCTCTGAATTTGTATAGGGTTCAAAAAGAGAAACCTTGGGACATCCAGAAAATGAAAGAATATAGTGTGGCATACAAAGGGGCCACGCAAAGTAGGCATAAGGAAATCCAAATGGAGCATTGAGGGATGTTGGTTCAGTCCTGCAGGCAGAGGAACTCTGCGACTACATGAAAGGTGGTTAAGGATATCTGCTCCATGGGGACACATGACAACTCACTCCTTACCTTCATCAGCCCAGAGTTCTGGGTGAGCCACGTCAGTGCTCTTAATTTAACTGACAATCCCCAGCCTTCAATGGTGGCCAGAGTGGTTTATCCAATCTCTTTGGTATTTAGGATAGTATTTGTAAAGTGCACTACACCCGAAGGTGTCAAGGCGCTGAAATTAACCTTAGGGGAAGTCTGGATATTCCTAAATATCCCCTAAACAATCATACAAGCACTGGTGGGGTTTCGATGGACATATATAAATCTGTCCCAGAGCTGTGGGCCCCATTATTGAGCAATTGCTTCAATACCTTTCTCTCATTGTGGCCTTCCAGACACATGGCACTCTGCTATTATTTTAAAAAGGGTGATCCACTATCTCCAAGTTCCTACTGCTCAATCTCTCTGCTGGATTCTGCAGTAAAAATCACAGGCGGGGCTGTACTGGAGAGCCTGTTGTCCTGGGCCACGGAGTTAAACACACTGATGGAGGTGCAGTATGGGTTTGGAGAGGGGCTGGGCATGGTGGAGCAAAGCCTTAACTTACACCTGCTAATTAATAAGTATGCCATTGCAAAGCAGGGCTCCATCTGCCAGGCCTTCATGGACCTCTTTAGCACCTTCAACACACATTGAGGTCCAAGTTATGGGCCTTGCTCTGGGTTTTGGGGGTGGACCCTGAGCGTGTCCAATTCCTGTGAGTTTTGCATTATGACCTTTCAGCATCCATCAGACATGGCCCTACAAGGAGCTTGGCGTCGGGATTGTTGAAGACCTTTCTAAACCGGCCCTGTTGGGGTTGTGGTGGGCTATCTGGATGAACCCACATGCAGGCCTGAATAGGAAGGTGATCTTGGATTGCCTTGCCTCTGATAGAGGCCTAGCCATTCCATAGTTACAGTATGTTAATGAGAAATGTCCGACTTGGGGAGACCCGAGCTTTTTTCCTCCCCTGTTTGTATATCAAAGGAAAATCTTTCCTGGGTTTGGAAAGCGTTTCTAAGCAGAAATAGTCACGCAGAGAGAAATCTGAACCAGTCAAAATCTCTGTCAGGGAGTATGGTAACCTGCAAACCACCCCTAATATGGAAACATATCTGTCTTGGATGGATACCACTTGGGCCAGAGTTCTGCTAACTAGATTCAGGTTTGGCATTATTAGGTGGCACTTATCTTTCCCATTAGGCCAATTTGACTCTACTAATATGCTAATCTTCCCCTGCGATGAGTCCTCGTCCCAGAGCATGCTCCTCTTCAACTTCTTCTGTAATTATTATAGGGATGATTCCAAGAGGTTTTCAGTTCCATTAATTGGAGCATGTAGCATTAGAAGATGTACTGAGGCTTTGTTGTACTTGCAATCATTGAACTCCCCCACACTCTACAGGAATGATTGTTCTTTCCTAAAATATTTCCTTGCTAAGAGAAAGTAAATTATTTTTTAACAGATAGACGCGACTTGTTGGTGCTATTTTTCTCATCTTATATGCTTTTTTTTAATGGATTACTAAACACTTATTTATTTGATGATTGTACCAGTTGTGATCCAGTTTTTATGCTGCTTTTATATCTGCATTTTGCTTTTAGGGCTGGTTTACTGCTGAAATAAAGTCTATTTGACATTGACTTGATATAGTGAACAATGAGACAATATATTTTTTTAGGGGGGTTTGTTTACTGCTTTATAACCACTATGCAATCTGTGAATCCTGCATAACCATTATGGGCATCTCCAGTTAATCCTGAAAACATGTGGAAACAGTGGTTCAATGCATTTGAAATGTATCTTGGTGCTACTGGTGCTTCACGTTTGAGACATGAAAAGACGAAGTTTTTGTTATTACATTCCAGAAGGGGAGGTGTTTAATCAAAACAAACTAGTGTTCTCCAAGGTGAGCAGTGTAGTAGAGGTTGATGTGCAGGACAACGCAAATCAACAAATCATCAGTGAGTTCCAGGATATGATTTTGGTTGTTTTCAACGATATTGTTGGTAGTGGAAATACCAGCCAATGTGTAGACACATATACTGCTGTCTTCATGGGTGGTACGTTTTTGCATCTCTTGGTGGACTCTGGAGCAAGAATTACAGTGATTACATCTGAGTTACTTTGAGAAATGTGGGGTGACAAGAAATTGCTTCCTCCTGATAGGTCACTGATTTCGTATGAAGACAAGAAATTGAGATGGAAGGCTTCATTGAGGATATTCTGGTGTTTAAAGGGTTCAGAATGTAAGGCAAAACTGATGTCTCTGTAAGAGACCTGAACATTTTGGGTTGGCTCCATCAGGGTCTCTTTGGTTTAGTGCTTGAACCCTGCACACGGTGATGGAGCAAGGTTTCGTATAAAAGAAACTTGCTGGTATGCAATCCTCTAGAATAACCTGTAACATTGTAACCAACCTGTTTGTGAATACTAATTTTGCATCACATTTTACATTTGTATCTAGGGGAAGCTTTTCTATGTTTTCTACTAACCAGTAACCCGAGTGTCTTGAAATGGCTGCAAAAAACGCAGGAATTCTTCTGCGTATGCGTCTACTACATCTACGTAGTATGACGTCTTCTTTCACTTGGGGGGAAAACTTTGCAGCTCCGCAATAGCTTTTAATATGGCTGCACAAAACCTTGGCACTAAAGCACATGCTGAGCTGAAACTAACCTATGCAAGTTTTACTAAACTATTAATAATAATAATAATAATAATAATACTGCATTTTATAAAGCGCGAACAGCTACCTCGCAATGGAGGTGTCCCGGCGCTAGAGGAGTACAATTGACCTAGAGGCAGAAGGAAAGAGGCTAGCGGGGATGAATGAAGAGCCACGTTTTCAGTAATTTCTTGAAGCAAGGCTCAGAAGGTGCCTGTTGAATTTCTTGAGGTAGGGTGTTCCAAAGAGAGGTGACGTTTGCCGAGAAGGTCCGGCCGCCTAGTCGAGCCTTTCTCGATCGTGGAACAACCAGCTGAACACGGCAGTTGGACCGAAGTGCACGTGTTTGGGCATACCTTGGAAGGCGTTTTTTCAGATATTCTGGGCAGGATCCATGCAGAGATCTAAATGCTAGCGTGAGTGCTTTGAATTTTATTCTGCTGGTCACTGGCAGCCAGTGCAGAGAGCGAAGATGCGGAGA
This sequence comes from Triturus cristatus, assembly GCF_964204655.1. Taxonomy (NCBI): domain Eukaryota; kingdom Metazoa; phylum Chordata; class Amphibia; order Caudata; family Salamandridae; genus Triturus; species Triturus cristatus. The sequence continues at coordinate 682,047,754 of NC_140594.1, forward strand.
GACTGACTGTCTGAGAGGAATTCGCAGTAACAGTCTTGCAGCCGCATTTTGGACTACCTGGAGTTTTTGCGTCAGGTATTTAGGTTGGCCAAGGTAAAGTCCATTGGCGTAGTCCAGCCGAGATGTGACAGTGGCGTGGATAACCGTTTTCCGGCAACTCTCCGGGAGGAATCTCAAGATTTTCCGGAGATTTCTAAGTTTGCTGAAGCAGCACCCGGCAACTTGTTGGATGTGGGCGGTGAAGGCCATACTATCGTCCCATCTAACTCCAAGGTTTTTTGCCGAGCGGCTGGGCGAGGGGGCTGGGCCCATCTCCGTTGGCCACCAAAAATCTGAGGCGGGGGTGGGGCCTCTGCCGAAGAAGATCACTTCGGTCTTATTGGCATTCAGTTTTAATTTATTCGTGTTCATCCAGTGGGAGATATCTTGGAGGCATCCTTTGAAGTTCGAAAAGGACTCCTGCGTCATCTCTGAGTATGGAAATACCAACTGGGTGTCATCGGCATAAGAAATTGCCTTGACACCCCAGTTGGCAATCAACGTAAAGAGAGGCGCAAGGTATATATTAAATAAAAGGGGGCTGAGGGCCGACCCTTGTGGGACTCCACAGCTAAGGGCCTTAGGGGCTGAGGAATTCGTCCCTAGTGCCACCTTTTGTGTCCTCTCGGACAGATAGGAGTGAATCCATCCCAGCGCCTTGTCCTGGATGCCTATCTCGGCCAGCCGGCTGAGTAGTCTGGCATGGTCCACCGTGTCGAAGGCGGCCGACAGATCCAGGAGTACCAGCATTGCTGAGTTGCCTGCATCCATCGACCACCTTATTGATTCAGCTACCTCGATGAGCGCAGTCTCCGTACTAAAGCCTGGACGGAAGCCTGACTGTGTCTCATGTAGTACATTATTTGTTTCTACAAATTTGCTAAGTTGGCGCTGTAGGATTTTCTCTAGCATTTTCCCGGGGGCGGCTAAGAGTGATATAGGGCGGAGATTAGTAAGGTCTTCTGGATCACCATTGGGTTTTTTTTTTAATGGGAGGAGAGTGGCATGTTTCCATACATCTGGAAATGTACCCGAGGAGATGGATGAATTCCAGATGTGTTGTAGTGTAGGTGCTACAAACTCAGCAATGGAGCTCCATAGTTTTGCTGGGCAGGGGTCGTCAGGGGAGCCGGATTTGCATCGAGTGAGTTCTTCTCTCGCCTCACTCAGAGGGATAGTCATAAACTGGGTGAGGGTCACGTTAGGTGCGTCTTTAAACACGAGGTCCTGTTTTAGCGTGTTTATTTCAGGTCCAAAGGATTCATACACCTTTTTGATCTTTTGATCAAAGAACTCGGAAATTTGCTCGCAGAGAGTAGCTGTCGGTGCGACCTCCCTCTCAATGCACTTAGGCTTAAAAAACGATTGTACTACTTTAAAAATCTGTTTGCCTGACTGCTCTGCCTGAGAAATAGAGTCCGCATAGTATTGTTTTTTACCTTTCCTAATGGCTTTCCGCAGTTTTTTGGAGGCATCCTTATATATCGTTCTTTCTTCCTGGCTGTAGTTTGCTCTCCATAACCTTTCCAGCTTTTTGCAAGCTGCTTTCTCTTTCCTTAGGTCCTGCGAAAACCAGGGCGCTGAGGGGGATTCTCTCTTTGATAATGCTCGTGTAGCCGGAGCAATGGCAGAGAACATCTTTCCGATCCACTCATTAAGAAGCTGGGCATCTGTATTAGCATTATTGGTCAAAGAAGGGGTGGTTTGTGCTAGGACAGGGCCCATAGTGTCAGGGGTCAGCCTTTTCCATTGTCTCTTCAAGAAGTAACATTTGCTTGAAGCAGAAGTGTCATAGACCATGTTTAGTGTAAAAGGGACCAGAGAGTGGTCTGACCATGTCAGAGGGAGTGGTGCTTCAGGCAACACGTTCTTCATATTAGAGAAAATGAGGTCAATTGTGTGGCCCCCTGAATGTGTAGGGCCCTCATTTATCAGTCTAAGACTGGCAGTATTTAGTGTTGCTCTGAGCATCTCTGCCATGGCACAGTCGGACTTATCCATATGGATGTTGAAGTCTCCTACCACAAGGAAATGGGAGTGGAGGAGGGAGCTCTGAACAATCGTATCCAGTAAATTGTAAAGGTTGGCATCTGTGCTGCCAGGGGGGCGATATATCACCAGTCCTGCGAGTGACAGCTGAGGGCTAACCTGGAAGCAAAAGTGGAGGCCTTCAATTCCCTGGATAGTAGTCGGGGCCGAGGATGTTAGCCTTAGTTGTTCTCTGAAAATAATAGCTACGCCACCGCCTCTTTTTGTCCCAGGTCGGTTGGCGAGACATATTTTGAATCCCAGAGGTACAGCTAGTGCAATCGAGGTCATATTGTCCTCCTTCATCCAGGTTTCAGTTAAAAATAGGATATCCCATTCCTGCTCTTCTAGTAATAGCCAAACATCATCTGCATGTTTGGCTAAGGATCTACAATTCAATAGGCCAGCTCTAAGGCTTGTGCGGGTTGGTAGTTTACGGTAAGGGGGCCCTACAAAGTCATTTCTACCTAGAACTATTTCACAGTTGCCACAGGTCTGCGGAGGGTTGAAGGTCAGAGGGTCTAAAGTGTGAGAGCACCGATTGGATGGGGGGGCAAATGCTCTTAGTTCCTCACCTGACCACACTATCCTCTCACCTTGAGTTCTGTGACCGGCAGCATAACTGGCCTTGGCCGCGGTCTGGTCGCGGACGGGCGCAGACGGGCTTGCCTTAGGCGCGCCTTCGGCGCGCAAACGGCGCTCCCGCTGCGCTCGTCCGCTGCGCTTCCGGGGGAAGCACATGATAAATAGGGAATGGGTAGAGGGTGTGGCCTGGCGGTTAGTGGGCGTGTCCTGGGAGTCCCGAGGGGAGCGTCAATACCAGGAAGTATCCCGCCGCAGCGATGCCAGCAGCTGCGCGGTGGTGCCCAGAGGGGAGGGGTGGGTTTATGTAGTAAAATCACACAAAAACACACTCAAATCTTAAAACAGTTTAAAATCACTGCCAGATACAAATTTTTTTAAAAAGCGAGGATCGCCTCTCCCGGCTTCCGCCTCAGGAGGTCGACGTAGTCCAACTCGCGCTGTTCGTGGCGCGCTATTTAACAGTATGTTAAGGGGCGTGGCCTGGCGGTTAGTGGGCGTGTCCTGGGAGTCCCGGGGGGAGCGTCAATACCAGGAAGTATCCCGCCGCAGCGATGCCAGCAGCTGCGCGGTGGTGCCCAGAGGGGAGGGGTGGGTTTATGTAGTAAAATCACACAAAAACACACTCAAATCTTAAAACAGTTTAAAATCACTGCCAGATACAAATTTTTTAAAAAGCGAGGATCGCCTCTCCCGGCTTCCGCCTCAGGAGGTCGACGTAGTCCAACTCGCGCTGTTCGTGGCGCGCTATTTAACAGTATGTTAGGGGGCGTGGCCTGGCGGTTAGTGGGCGTGGCCTGGGAGTCCCGGGGGGAGCGTCAATACCAGGAAGTATCCCGCCGCAGCGATGCCAGCAGCTGCGCGGTGGTGCCCAGAGGGGAGGGGTGGGTTTATGTAGTAAAATCACACAAAAACACACTCAAATCTTAAAACAGTTTAAAATCACTGCCAGATACAAATTTTTTTTAAAAAGCGAGGATCGCCTCTCCCGGCTTCCGCCTCAGGAGGTCGACGTAGTCCAACTCGCGCTGTTCGTGGCGCGCTATTTAACAGTATGTTAGGGGGCGTGGCCTGGCGGTTAGTGGGCGTGTCCTGGGAGTCCCGGGGGGAGCGTCAATACCAGGAAGTATCCCGCCGCAGCGATGCCAGCAGCTGCGCGGTGGTGCCCAGAGGGGGAGGGGTGGGTTTATGTAGTAAAATCACACAAAAACACACTCAAATCTTAAAACAGTTTAAAATCACTGCCAGATACAGATTTTTTTTAAAAAGCGAGGATCGCCTCTCCCGGCTTCCGCCTCAGGAGGTCGACGTAGTCCAACTCGCGCTGTTCGTGGCGCGCTATTTAACAGTATGTTAAGGGGCGTGGCCTGGCGGTTAGTGGGCGTGTCCTGGGAGTCCCGGGGGGAGCGTCAATACCAGGAAGTATCCCGCCGCAGCGATGCCAGCAGCTGCGCGGTGGTGCCCAGAGGGGAGGGGTGGGTTTATGTAGTAAAATCACACAAAAACACACTCAAATCTTAAAACAGTTTAAAATCACTGCCAGATACAAATTTTTTAAAAAGCGAGGATCGCCTCTCCCGGCTTCCGCCTCAGGAGGTCGACGTAGTCCAACTCGCATTAATGCAAAAGATGTATTAAGTAAATGGGGTTAGAGTAGAAATAAGTGGTATACAGTGAATTCATTTAAGTTTGTATTCTACACGTTCTTCTTTGACTTTATTAATAGTTCATATTTGGGCTTTGGAGGGTGACCGCCTCTCTGTTTCTTTGTGGCTTCTACGCATGTGTAACGTCTGCTTGTCCTGAAACAAATGAGGTCATTGACTGTCTGCCAAACCCTAAGCCCAGCAAGGACATGGGAAGAACAACTCCTGACCCTACGAGAGGAAGAATATGCAACATTGTATTACAGACTTATCAATCCACATAAGAAATGCTTGTGGGAATAAAGCTTGTGGGTATTAAAATTAAGGGGCGGGGAGCTAGACAATAGAACTAAAGAATTATTGCACTTAGTATGGTGTGATGTCCTCACCCCACTGCTTGGCCCAATCAAATTGTGGGTGAACATGGAATTGAAACATTTAGGGGTGGATCATACATTTGAATTGGTATAACAGAAGTAAGTTCTATAAAGTTAGACACACTTGACCTATGAGATGCTGATGCTCTGCTGAGATGCAGCCCGATTTTTCTGCAATCTGACTGAAGAATCCAATACTAGGGAAATTCGCAGAACACCCGAGAAGGCACATCTAGGAAGGGGTCTGGATGATCCCGAGCCGTAGAGAGTAGCACCACAGAGGGGTGTAACGCTGGCGTTACACCAGAAGAGGTCACCTTCCCAGTCCTGAATTGGTCTTCAATCCTTGACATTCTGATGTCGGGGTCCTCACACCATTCTAGGTAAATATAACTGTGGGGTTAAATGCTCGGTATTTGCTCTCTATTCTATCTCTCCTCAGGTGCTGTACTTGCAAGAATTTGATTAATGCAAAATTGATTATAAACTAACTGTACTATTTTTCCTGATGGAGAATTCTGGTATATCTATGTGTATACTGATTTGACTCACAAAATTATTAATTCAGATACATTTTTAAAACTCCTTCTGAGTCTGTAGTTTTTTTAAAAATAAAAGTGAAATGTATAATTGCATTTCCTCCCTATTCTAATCTACTAATAGATCTTTCGAATGTGCATTTACTTAGGAGACAGGGATGGTAAGAATACTGGGGTAAAGGTTTCCTAGGGTAAAATAAAATTGATGACCAGCGGATATTTGCTAGCTCATTGAGTATATGAATGTATACGGGCCCAAATGAAAGTTGTGTGTATGAATGTGTAGAGCTGGTAAACTCCGCTGCATCAAAGGTATCATCAAAGTACAACTGTGTCTGATGGCATTAAATAAGAGTTTTCTACAAGTTTAGGAAAACTTGTGGGGTTCAAGCACAAGATCAAAGTTGAAGAGGGTATGAACCCTGTGAAGCATAAAACAAAAGTATTAAATCCCTTGGCACTGGTTGAATTATTGCTTCTAAGCAAAAGTAGACCTCATTTACACTTTAGGCATGCAGGCACTGTCCAGCTTTCATTTGCAAGTTTATGCATTTCTTTACTTCAAGTTCACTGTAAGTAACTGTATAAGTGGTTCTGATTAACCATGTTTTTCACATATGGGAGGGGTAATAAATATTCGTTAATTGCTAGTGATCTCTTTAGAAAGTGATTGCATGCCAGGTTGCTTTTTCCTGGCTACATTTTAGGGTTTTACGGCCCTAGTGTGTTGAGGCTGTAGTGGCAGGCGTGTCAACTCAATTCCCAAAAGTTAACTAATAATAATTCCACAATGACACCATTGAGTTTCTTTAAAAAAAAATAACTTTGCCATAAAATGAGACCATCTTGACTACATTTTTGCTGCGACGATGCCTGTGGTTTAGTATTCTACTACAAGAATAGTGACACTCAAATGAGTGGAACACATGCTTTTTAGTACTACTATAATGCGTCACTGTGGTTTCTGTCTCTGTTATGAGCGGAAGTGACATTGGACAAGAATAAATAGAACTTGAACCCTACTTCAGATGCATGTATAGATGTATTGAGGGATTTAGGGCCAGATGTATGACCATTTTTTGCAGTTGCAAAGGCGTTCTAGGCCCATTTGCGACCGCAAAAAAAATGTGTCCCATGCACCAACACTATTTTGCGAGTCGCTAATCAATTAGCGACTCGCAAAATAGGGTTAGGGACTCGTTATTAGGAAGGAGCGTTCCAAGGGTGTCCCTTCTAATAGCGACTCCAAAACCTATGTATGCAGTTTTCCACCCTTCTCAGAAGAGTGGTAAAGCACTAGGAAACAGGAAGGGGTCCCCAGGGGACCCCTTCCCTTTGAGAATTAATGCGCAAATATTTTTTAAGGGCAGGGACCACTGCCCTTAAAAAATGAAACTGAAAAGTTTAATTTTTATTTTTCAAATGCATCCCATTTTCCTTTAAGGAAAACAGGACGAATTTTTTTAAAACAAAACGCTTTATTTAAAAGCAGTCCCAGACATGGTGGTCTGCTGACCCCAGCAGGCCACCATCCCTGGGAGTGCTAGCCATTCCCAGTGGGGTCGCAAATTGCGAGTGCCTCATTAATATTCATGAGGCATGCAATTTGCGACCCCATTGGGAATTGCAAACAGTGTCTCAGACACTGTTGTGCATAGCATTTTGCGAATCGCAAATTGCGACTCGCAATTTGTCGCAATTTGAGAGTCACAAAATGCTATGGTCGTACATGTGGCCCCTACTTTGTATAGCACACACTAGTTGTATCATTTATTCATGCATTTTACAGGGACAAAAAGAATGTTTTTTGTTAATATAGGTTTTGAAATAAAATAAAAGCATGTCTTCAAAAGAAACTTGTGCATGAAGTCCATGATGCTAGATTCGCCTCTCTACGGGCATGGCTGTCTCTCCTCTTTTGAATTCCTGGCTCCATCTAGCACGTGCACGCGCACCCTGTCCTTCAGATAACAGCTCCCGCTGGTGTCGTATCTTCTGATGACCTTAAGAAAGGAACCAGTGGCAAAATACACGGGTCTTAAGACAAAAGCGACACGAAACAAAGGCTGGGATTCAATGGAAGTGAAATGTCAGCGCTTGTTTTAATCATTTGATAGGCGGTGATTCATCCGCAGAGGTCAGGGATCAGCAACCGGTTGCGCAGAATATAAGAAAGGGCCCCTCTCTCTTTTATGTCGCGGGAGGGGGTCGCCGTGGATTGTGTCAGGGCCTGTGGAGTACAGAGCAAGGTTTGTTAATTTGTTTCTAATCCGGTGATTTTGGGTAACCTGCTCAGAGCAGGCTCCTGCTAGTCACAATAATTATTTGATGTGCCCAGGGGTGTGGTGGCGCATTCCTCAAATGGATACATTGACTTGATTGGTTAAATATCACAGAACAATGTGCGTCGCAACGGAGGGGGCTCCACTAAGATGCCGGAGAACCCTGGTAACTAATAGCTGCTTAAAGTGAGATAAAATAGCATTTTAAATTATGCATAAAACAAGCAGGGGGACAAAGCCTTAGGTGAGCAATGTGCTACATTTGGACAATACAAAATAATTAAACAACAACCACATCTCAAACTGAACAGGAAAAGGGGATAAAGTAAACTTGCTGCGAGCTATTTTGATTCATGCTTGGCCTAGATTATTTTCACGTGGAAGCATGTCTTTCTTTGTGCAGTCATTGGAATGATGGGTACTTTATAAATGTAGGTAATCAACCAATTAAAGGTACATCATTATGAATTGTAATATTTTTAATTTGGTTTAAACTCATGAATAGAATAATTTGCCAAGGAATATTTACATTCAAGTGCATGATATGGTATCATGGACTTAGCATTGGGATGCTTTATGAGCCTGTTTGAGAATAAATAAAGCTGTATTAAAATAAATAAAGACGCCCTTGTCCTCCAGAAGAGGCTTTATGTTGTAATCATCTTAAGTGAGCACTGATAGTACCAAGTTAAGCCTCTGAATCAGTTTTGGACTTACTTGTGTCTTAAATAGTTGAAGAGCTGGAGCAGTGCACTTGTAGCACTTAAACATTGGTAAATGGTTGCTTGTCATAGGACCCTTCAACACGGGATTTATTTGGATGGAAATATAGCAGTATTTGTTGACATAACTAAAGTAAACAACAGAACATAAAGCAATTCCCTACACAAAGTAATATAACAACCCAATTAAAACATATCATGGCATATCACAACTTAATAAAACATAAAACAACAGTTGCAGTGCAACACAACAAAATCACATTGCATCAATGCGACACAAAAACACAGCAGCACAAAAACTACAAAAGACATCCCCACCACACCAAAGTTCCGCAAAGCAACTGTCCATAATATGTGAGAGAGGCATGTTAAATATAGAACTAGAATGCATTTATGACGACCAGGTTCAAAGTGTAATCACACAGTATCTACAGCTGTAGAATTTTCCCTTTTAAAGACCTGTTTAGGATTACAAGTCGTATTTCCTATAAATTGGCTTTGGGTTGGCTTAGAAATTAAAATATGATTTTGATAAAGGTCACACCCCTCTGCCTGATGTCTGTGGAGAGCCTCATATTGGGTCTACCAGGTTGCCTCCCCTATTGTGACAGTAAGTAGATTTCCTTGGCAGGGCATGGATGTGACGTGGCTCCTGTCAGAGAACAAAGGGCATCTGGGAGCAGGTGGCCTGCTAACCTATCTCAGACAGGAATGCAGTGGGAGTTTCATGACATGATGTTCACCCCAAGTTATCTAGGAATGAAAGTGGAAAGGATGAACATGTACACCAGATGGGCAGCACAATATAATAAGCCTACCCCTGGGTGGAAATTTAAAGTTCCATGCAGTGGCACTGGAGTTCTGACATTTTGGAAGAACCCTATGATAGTACATTCTAAGATAATTTTACCTCATTGCAAGAGAAGATTTTTAAAAGGGGCACGTTGCAGATGGAGGTACTTTTAAGGGACAGGATGAAGGTCCGCCTCCAGCCACTGCAGAGGTATTAATGTTTCATCTGACTCCTACCACTAGGACCTCAGAACATGAATGGACTTGGGAAAGATCAGAAAAGTCTGTCAGGTAGTGGAGAGGGCTAAGGCCTGGTGTCATCTAGGGGCAATGTTGTAATAAAGATTACCAAAGATAATTAGAGGTATCTGAAATGTGTTTTTGCGAAAAACACAAAATGCAAATTGGCTTTCCAGGCCTACCAAATCACCAACCAATCTATTATCAGAAGACAGAGGGGTGCAAAGATGTTAGTTATCTTGAGACAATACTCGCTCCAAGGGAAAATACGTGTTGGGGGAGGATACTTGATATAGCTTCTTAGACCTGGTACCATTGGCGTGGGTCTCCCTTCCATTTTATGCTGTTGCCTCATATGTTTTTGCTGGTTTTAGATGCTTTGGGCAATGTGCCACTGCTAATCAGTGCCACAGTGCAAGTGCTCCCTATTGTAAATTGATGTATGGATTAGTGTCTCCATGATTGGATTATTTGATTTACTGATCAGACCCTAGTACAGTGCACCATGGGTGCCCAGGGCTTGTAAATCAAATACTGCTAGTGGGCTTGCAGCACTGGTTGTGCCACCCACCAAAGCAGCCTGTAAAGTGTGTCTCAGGCCTGCCATTGCAAACACGATGTGCAGTCTGGTACTGCCATGTTGACTGGCCAAGTGCACCCACTTGCTAGCCCCTAAACCTTCCCTTTTCTTCATATCAGACACCCCAAATGTAGGCCCAAGGGCAGGGTGCATTGTAAGTAAAAGGTAGGACATGCCCTGATGTGTGTGGCATGTCCTAATAGTGAATTACAGCCATTTTGTTTTTCACTATTGCAATGCTACCTGTTCCCCGTAGGCCAGAATGGGCAGTTTGATTATAACACCTTATAATCCTAACTGACCCAGGGAATATGGTAGATATTCGAATTTCATATGCCTGAACTCAGAATGATAAAATACATCTTTTAGTGAAGTTGCTTTTAACATTCTGTGTTTGAAAATACCACTTTTAGAAAGTAGGTATTTGCTTGCCTAACTATCCAAGCCTGCCGCTGCTAGGTTGTGTATTCCTTGTCTGGAGTTTGAGTGACAGGGGCTGGGGGGATTCCAGGAGACAGGCTGAATAGAGAGAGATGCATGTAGAGTGGTGGGAGGATTTGCACCTGAGACCTGAATTGGGCTGTGCCTGCCTTCCACAATGCTTGCTCCACCTCCTGTGGTGATGTCTGATATCCCTGGTCCACACTGTCAAAGGAAAGAAGGAGTCCTGTAAACAAAGTGCTCCAGAACTGGTTTGGACTAGGCAAAGGCCTTTCTGCCTTCAGAGAACAATGAGAATGTGAGTATAAAAGGGGGGAACCAGACCCCAGAACTTTAGATCACTTTTGGGAAACAAGAAAAACCTTTGCTGTGAAAAGGAACGAGAGAGAAACTGAAGGAGGAGACTATCCCTAAGCTGAGTGCTGTTTGGGGGATTGGCCTGCAGTGGTTGCCTGACTGCCAAAGAAAGGAGAAAGGAACTTTGAGCTCCTTTCATCAACTTGTAAAGGATCTTCACGGGCTTGGAAATTGAGCTTGCCTCCTGCTGAAGTCTCAGGGATAACAGACTTCACCAACCAGCTCCCCTGAGTTCTTTTGAAGTGCCTGCTGTTGTGCTGGGCCTTCTGAGGGACTGCGTGTCACACTGCGTGTCACAAGGAGCTGGAAGTGCGACTCACGAAGAAGAAGCATGATGCCGTCGCAGCTGCTGTCGTCGCATTACTGAAGAAGGGTGTCATCGCTGTCGCATCGCAGAAGCGCCTCGCATCGCCGGAGAAGAGTGTCGCTGTCGTAGCAGACCCCGTTGTATCACCGGAAAAGCTTGTCACCACCGCAGCCACTGTCGTCGCATCTCTGAAGAAGGGTGTCGCCGCTGTCGCATCACACCACCGAAGTGCACCGGATCTTCATCGCATCTTGGCATTGCGAGTCGCATCGCCACGGAAGCGCAGTAACAAACCGACGCATCACCTCCCCACGTAGAGAAGAGCCGACGCATCACCATCCCCTACGCAGCAGTGAGCATCGAGGATACAATCAAGACCATGAGCACTATCCACTCCGGATCCCCGTCCAACCCTCTCCCACACCAAATCTTCAACAAAGACGGCAATTCCATTGCACCCCACCTGCGCAACATCATCAACCTCTCCTTCGAGACCGCTACCTTAACTGAGAACTGGAAGCACGCAGAGATCAACGCCCTACTGAAGAAACCCAAGGCGGGTCCGAGTGACCTCAAGAACTTCCGGCCCATCTCCCTGCTTCCGTTCCCAGCAAAGGTCATCGAGAAGATAGTTAACATCCAGCTCACCCGTCACCTCGAAGACAACAACATCCTGGACCCCTCCCAATCAGGATTCCGCAGCAACCACAGCACCGAAACCGCCCTCATCGCCGCCACAGACAACAGCACCGAAACCGCCCTCATCGCCACCACAGATGACATCAGGATCCTTCTAGACAACGGCGAGACTGCGGACCTCATCCTCCTGGATCTCTCCGCCGCCTTCGGCAACATCTGCCACCACACACTACACTCGCGCCTCCAAGACGCAGGGATCCGGGAGAAGGCCTTGGACTAGACCACCTCCTTCCTCTCCGGCAGAACTCAGAGAGTCCGCCTCCCCCCGTTCCGGTCCGAGGCCTCCAAGATCATCTGCGGCGTCCCACAGGGATCCTCCCTCAACCCGACGCTGTTCAACGTCTACATGGCACCACTAGCACGCATTGCCCGACAGCACGACCTCAACATAATCTCCTATGCCGACGACACTCAGCTGATCCTCTCCCTTACCAAGGACCCTCTCACCGCCAAATCCAACCTCCACCAGGGAATGAAGGCCGTCGCCGACTGGATGAAGGAAAGCCGACTTAAGCTGAACTCAGACAAGATGGAGATCCTCATCCTCGGTTCCAACCCCTCAGCATGGGACGACTCCTGGTGGCCCGCATCATTGGGGACCCCCCTGGCCCCTACCGACCACGCACGCAACCTGGGAGTGATCCTCGACTCGAAACGCACCATGACCCAACAAGTCAACGCAGTCTCCTCCACCTGCTTCCACACCCTCCGCATGCTCCGCAAGATCTACAGATGGATCCCGACAAACACGAGGAAAACAGTCACCCAGGCCCTAGTCAGCAGCAGACTCAACTACGGAAACGCCCTCTACACCGGAGCCTCATCCAAGCTCATCAACATACTACAAAGAATCCAGAACGCATCTCCACGCCTGATCCTCGACACCCCCCACCTGAGGAACCTACACTGGCTCCCCGTCGACAGAAGGATCTCCTTCAAGCTCCTGATCCACGCACACAAGGCACTCCACAAAACCGGCCCATCCTACCTCAACTCCTTCTACGTACCCAACAGGATACTCCTCTCCACTGACCATGCCCGGGCCACGGTCCCGCGCATCCATAGAACCACTTCTGGAGGGAGATCCTTCTCCCACTGCGCCGCCAAGACCTGGAACACCCTCCCCCTCTACCTATGACAAACCGAAGACCTACTGACCTTCAGGAGACAACTCAAGACCTGGCTTTTCGACCAGTAGCAGCTGCATTCCCCCCAGCGCCTTGAAACCCTTACGGGTAAGTAGCACGCTTTACAAATTGATTGATTGATTGATTTACCATCTAAAGTGAACTAAGCTATTTCTACCATTTCTAAAGTACAGTATTGTGGATTTTTGTCTTTTGTGGTCTTGTGTTAACTCTATATAAAAATACTTATTTTTATAATACAACTTGTGTCGTGTCCATCTGTAGTGTTGTCACTGGATTACTGTATGTGTTCACAAATGCTTTACACACTACCTCTGAGATAAGCCTGTGTACTCGTGCCAACCTACCAAGGGGGTGAGCAGGGGTTATTTTAGGAGTTTACCCCCTTACCCTGACTAGATGCAAGGGTCCCTATTTGGTCAAAGGTACCTACCTCTGCCAACTAGAGACCTCCAAATCTAACATAGCTCCACCCATTTCGATCTTAACACAGTTATTTTCAAACCTTCATTCACTCCTCCCATAACTCATATTTGCCATATGCTTCTCATGATGTGTGAACCCTTAGAAAACAATAAACGATGAATACTAGTGACACTTTTCACTTATCATGGCCATAAAATTATAAGCTCTCAGAACCCCTCTTTCCGCATACCATATGTTTTGGTGAAAGGGCAGTTGGCAGCTCTGGATAGTTCCAGAGTCTCTCCATAGGCTCAGGAGCACCCCATGTCATGCACAATAAGAGCTTCTAACAGGAGAAAGAAGAAATGATTTGAAAAACGGGATACATCTTCAAAAAATACTAAGACCAGAGGAGAGAAGTGAAACCAAGAATGATTGAAGGGAAAGACAGGAAATGTCTAGGGGAGATGTCAATAGTGAACTAACTATTGGCTGTGCCCTACAACCAATGAATTTGTGAGACAACTTATTCTGCACTCCCGTCGTCTGCTTAACCCGGAAGCACAAGCCTAGCTCTTCATAAACTTCCATTGGTCATACCTCTCCTTGTGATACAGAAGTCCTTCTGCCTGCTTTGCCCAGAGGCTAGGATGCTCATCTTATATGTCATATTTTTATCCTTCGGTGACTAGGATGGAAAGTGCCACCTTACTCATCCACTTGTCTTATTAACGCATTTTAATTCAGGTTCCTGAGACAAGCCCTGCTTTCCCGTATACCCAAGAAGATGACTTGCTTCTCAAGGCTGAGTCTAGCTGACCTCCTGTGAACAGACATACAAGACAAGAAGAACATCTTATTGAAGAACCAGCTTTCAGGGGACTTGGTTGTGGATGGCTTCTTGTTGAAAAGAGTGGTTGGGTTTTTCTTCCATTGGAGACTGGGTTCCTATATCCTGGATGCTACGCTTGCAAGTTTGATGCTTGAGGAATAACAGGAAGAAAGAATTTCAGCATCCAAGAAAAGTTGGGACCTAATAAAAGTGACCTCCAAGGGGCTGATCTGCAAATTCCAAGTTTCCAGCTGCAGGTGCCCTGACTTACTATGGCTCTCAGCCTTGTCCGGATGAAAGATTCTGAGCTTCAAAAAAGGTAGACAGGATTAGCATACAAAGGCAGGAAAGCAACCCTGGTAATGAAAAGACTTTGGTGGTTATGATTTCCAGCTTCGTCTGCTCCAAGTTTTTGGTGCCTAAACTAAAGACTTCAGTGATAATTCACACATCCAGCGTATCTAGCCTCATGGAGCTTCACCCTGCTGATGGGTTTTGAGCTCCAAAAAGAGACTAATGGGGCATATAGACGCAGATAGGTGGCCCGCCTGCACACCGTATGGATTAGTCTCAACCACCCTATTCAAGGTCCATGCACCATATCAACAGATCCCCTCTTTTGGCCATGATTTCTCTGCTTGAAGTGTATTTGCCGGTGCAACGTATGTATTTAATGCAGTGCTGAATTTTGGATGAGTTCCATATTTTCTATACTTTTTCAGCAATTATTTTTTCCATTTCATCAAGAAACTCTCAAAGGAGCAGTTTCTTTGTGAAATGAAAACAAAATCAATGTACCTGACCCGCGGATTGTTTTCTACCTGTACATAAGGCCCATTGATTGTTTTCAAGGCCTCCAAAGGCATGACATTCCCAGTCTGGAAAATCCAATACAGTCACCCTGACCAAGTTGGGGGGGTGGGGGTGGGGGGGGGCACAATTATGACCCGGCAATCCTGTAGCACTTGGCCTGCAAAGTCTATAATTTGTGAGCTGTAATGGCAGAAATCCTCTGGTTCCCCCACTTCTCAATTGGCAGAATCTTCTTTTCTGACAGATGATCTACATCCACCAACCTCTAAATGATCTTTAATGCACCCTCCCAGTGCTGCCTGCCTTGGACATGAGCATGCCGAAGTTTTGCACATTCAACAGACTTGGATGTTCACAAGGCACATAATGGCATATGTAGTAAGTCTGTAGGTAACTTTATTGTATATGATTAATTAAAACCATTACAAAAATACACAATAAAATCTCGTTTAAGAGGATTAATAAAAAGGTTGTAAGCGGGCAGTCACATCCGAGTTATTAAGTTCACAAATGTCTGTAGTTTGACAGGCTTGACTGCTGTGCGAATAAAGTCAAATAATTTAGCAGCAGCTGGCTAAGCCAGTTTCTTTTTAGTTTGTCCATCTATAGTCTAGATCCTGTTCAGGAAACTCCTTTAGCTAGGCTGGTTATCCTCAGTTATGGGGATTGTGGTAGCTTATGTTGACAGCGACAACTGTTATCAAAGCTGGCAATATGCGCAGTGTTTCCAGCTTGTGTCAGAAATTTAACGAGTTTCCCGTTTACCTGTGGGTCTTTAGGGTCGAAGCAAGCGAACACAGCATGTCTTCAGGTTCGAATACCCTGGAGAATGAACTGCGATTTGAGTAGGCGTGCCCTCTCCTCATTTAGGTTAGTGCATGAGCAGGTTAAGTGTGCCATGTCCTCGACACCGTTGCCGCACAAGCGGCAAGCCATCGAGGATTGCCCCCTCAGCCACAGTGGGAGGTCCAGGATTGCTGGTAGAATTTCCTAACCGGTATTTAAAGAAAAAAGCTTTTGTCATCCTGGAATATCCCAGGCTAAATTATGTCTGTATACCAGGCAATTTGTGTCCGTTGATTGTCATCCAGGCGTGGCTTCTTCTCGCAAAGACAGCTTTGTTGTCCAGTAGGTAGAGTATCCTTATCGCCTTTCTCACTGCTTGATTGGAAAATATTTGGGCGGTTTGAGTTTTCTAGAATTCAGGGAGACCACTAGTAATCAGGGAGTCATTTAGAAATTTTCTGACCGGTGAAGTTGCTCTGAGCTGTAGCTCTTGCCAAAGTTGATGATTCAAAGAATTCCACCAGGTTATGTAAGACCCTTGCCTTGCCAGGTGTTGTTTGGTTAGACTGAACTCTAGCCGAATCTGCACCGGAGAGACATAACATAATGGAAGCAAATGAACCCTTGTAGATGGCACGGGTCTGTCATCCAAGTTTCCTGCAGTAGGACAATGTCGAATAAATTGATAGATGACTTGAACTCAGGATTGGTTGATGTTCCATGAGCAGAGGCACAGGGCTGGTTTATTTTGCTATGGCGGCCTTTTGTGGTGGGTTGTTTGTCATCACACGCCCATATTTGTGTTGATGGTTGTGGAGATCAGCCAAGTTCCCAAATACATAGATCATGGGTACTCACAAACTTTCTCTCGGGGGCCAAATTTACAGTGTGGTTTCTGGCTGAGGGCCGCACCGGTGGGGGCGGGGCCAGTGGGGGAGGGTGCGTGGCTAGAGCAAAAAAAAACTATGACCATGAGGTTGAACACAGGCGCCTGCAGCGGACGCCTTCATCCACTGAGCCACCAGACCCGGTATGCACACATATCTATCTATCTATCTATCTATCTATCTATCTATCTATCTATCTATCTATCTATCTATCTATCTATCTATCTATCTATCTATCTATCTATCTATCTATCTATCTATCTATCTATCTATCTATCTATCTATCTATCTATCTATCTATCTATCTATCTATCTATCTATCTATCTATCTATCTATCTATCTATCTATCTATCTATCTATCTATCTATCTATCTATCTATCTATCTATCTATCTATCTATCTATCTATCTATCTATCTATCTATCTATCTATCTATCTATCTATCTATCTATCTATCTATCTATCTATCTATATCTCTCTCTGTTTCCCTCCCTCTCT
Source organism: Triturus cristatus (assembly GCF_964204655.1). Taxonomy (NCBI): domain Eukaryota; kingdom Metazoa; phylum Chordata; class Amphibia; order Caudata; family Salamandridae; genus Triturus; species Triturus cristatus. Next base: position 682,064,755 of record NC_140594.1, read on the forward strand.
CTCTCCCTCTCTCTATTACTCTCCCTCTCTCTCGCTCTGTCTCCCTCCCTCTCTCTATCTCTCTCTCCCTCCATCACTCTGTTTGTCTCCCTTTCTCTCTGTCTCCCTCCCTCTCTGTCTCACTCACTCTGTCTCACTCATTCTGTGTCTCCCTCTCGCTCCCTTTGTCTCACTCACTGTTCGTCTCCCTTTCTCTCTGGCTCCCTCCCTCTCTGTCTCCCTCTCACTCCATCTCCCTACCTCTCTCTCTCCCTCTCGCTCCCTCTGTCTCACTCACTGTTTGTCTCCCTTTCGCTCTGTCCCCTCCCTCTCCGTCTCCCTCCCTCTCCCTCTCTCCCTCTGTCTCCCTCCCTCCCTATCCCTCCCTCTGTCTCCGTCTCCCTCCCTCTGTCTCCGTCTCCCTCCCTCTGTCTCTGTCTCCCTCTGTCTCCCTCCCTCTGTCTCCCTCCCTCCCTCCCTCTGTCTCCCTCCCTCCCTTTGTCCTCCCTTCCTCCCTCTGTCTCCCTGCCTCTCTCTCCCTCCCTCTCTCTGTCTCCCTCTCTCCCTCCCTTCCTCTCCGTCTCCCTCCCTCTCTCTCCCTCCCTCCCTCTGTCTCACTCACTGTTTGTCTCTCTTTCTTTCTGTCCCCCTCCCTCTCTCTCTCCCTCCCTCTCTCCCTCCCTCTCTCTCTCCCTCTGTCTCCCTCCCTCTGTCTCCCTCCCTCTGTCTCCCTCCCTCTGTCTCCCTCCCTCCTCCGTTCTCCCTCTGTCTCCCTCCCTCTCCCTCCCTCTGTCTCCCTCTCTCTCTCTCTCTCTCCCTCTCTCTGTCTTCCCCCCTTTCCCTGTCTTCCTCCTCTCCCTGTCTTCCTCCTCTCTCTGTCTTCCTCCTCTCCCTCCCTCTTCCTCCCTCTGTCGCACTCTGTCTTCCTCCCGCTGTCACCTCACCCCCTGCTCTCACTCCCTGCTGCCCTCCATCACCTCACCCTGCTGTCCTCTGTCACCTCACCCCGCGCTGAGACTGCTTCCAGGGAACGCACACGGCCGCCGCACCCAAGTACTTCACAGGTCTTTTAAAGACCATTCACTTGTTAATGAGACTTTGTTGTATTTCATCTCTTCTTAGCGCCCCTGCATCTCCACTCAATCAGAGGGGAGATGCAGGGGCGCTAAGAAGAGGTGAAATACAACAAAGCCTCATTAACAAGTAAATGGCCTTTAAAAGAATCGCCCGGCCTCACAGCTCCGTGCTACTGTAACCGGCGGTGTTCGCTGACAAGCACAGGGCACAGGCACTATGTCTGCAAGGTCCGCGGGCCGCCAGGGAAGGCTTGCCGGGCCGCTGGCGGCCCGCGGGCCGTACTATGAGTACCCGTGACATAGATGGATACTGCATTTGGCTGAAATGGTTACTGTATGCCCATTCCCTTTCAGGCGATGAAAAACACCTTGCCCTGGCCTTTAACAAGGCGCATTCTTGCATATTCAGTACACAATGTCTCAAAGGTTCACAAGCCAATGAGTCTTAGAGGAAAGACCATTAACGGTGACAATAAGTCTTCAGAGTACAACTTTCTTTTCACTTTAACAAAAACAAAGAATATATATATATATATGTTTCAATATAGGCTTAGAATCAACTTACTGTAAAGAGAATGTTGACAATAAAAGAAAGAAGCAAGGAAAAAAGCAAAGAGAGATGCTGCAGTAAGCTCAGTTCCTTTTTAGGTCTCGCCTGACCCAGCGCATGCGCTGGTCTGGTGAGACTTATTGAGAGGGCTCCAAAAAGTGCTACCAGGCCAGCCTAGAGCTACAGTGCATATGTGCGGGCGCGCGCGCCGCTTTTACCGCGATTACTTTCACTTTCACGGCCGCATGGCCGTTTTGATGTTTGATCGCGATTGCGATCACTTTCGCAGCCGCACGGCCGCTTGGCATAACCAATAGGTCTCGCTTTTGGGACCTTATAAGTATTTAGTTATGCAACGGTTGCATGGCTAAACACTTGTAAGGTCCCAAAGGCGAGACCTATTGGCTATGCCAATGCTTGTTTATTTGGTGTGTATAAGCATATAACGCTTTTATACCTGATAGCATTGCGTTAATAAGGTGTTAGGTAGGGACACAATGCTGCAGAGAAAATGCAGCTTGGCTGTTCTGCTTGTGATGTAGAACTCGACGGAACGGCCATCACTATCTTTCTGTGCTGACACCTAGGCACAAACTTGACTGATGCAGCAAAGAGATGTCACTGTGAAGAGATGTGGAGTCTGCATTCTTAGACAAAAGACAATGATAACGCTCAGCTATTGGGAAATGTACTCTATTTGGGCCTCATTTGCGAAGAGCATCAACAGATCTATTTGTTATTTGAGAACACACACCCTGGTTCACAGTATCAGGGCAGGTAGTGTGTTTAAAGCGTAAGGAGCAGTGATGACCGAGGGAACATTTTTATTAATTATAGTGCTTCTAATTTTTTTATTTCCATTATTAAACAAAAACAAATTGCAAAATATTTGGAATTCCTTTATTAATGTAAATTAATTTCGTATATTTATTTTAAATTCAGAACAAATGCAGAACAAATTCATAAGATTTAGGAATACAACATTCGCACCTAAAACATAACATTTATGTTTGTTATTATGTAATTAAAAAAAAATATGATTAGAATGAATGTAAATTAATTTAATTCTCTTTCAAAAAAATTCTACATTAATTTTCAGGATGAAAAATGGTTAGCATATTTTATAATAAACTAAGAATTGTGATTTATTTATAAATAATTGTATTAATATTAAATGTATTTATATATATTTATTAAATAAATCATTTACTTTAATTTACTGTTTGTTTATATGGGCTTTTATTTTCAATCTCCGCCTCCATTATTTTCTACTGGAGGGTGCTGTGGTACTAGTGGTGGCTATGTGTGGTGTTGAACTTATTCCAGGTCTGGGATTGAATACATTTACAATGGTTTTGAGTCCTTTTTGCCTGTAGTACCTATAGAAGTGCAGATTGTGACTAGCGATGGCTTACTCTTTTGTGAAGTAGTGCATGTCCTTTCCTAAATGCCTCCTTAACCCTCCCTAAAGCCCTCCTTTCTCCTCCTTAACCCCTCTCATTTAGTAGTATTTATTCCCCATTTTCCAATCTCCCTCTACCTCACCCCTTCCACATTTACTTCTATGACGGTGTACCTTCACATGCAGAGATCTTCGCAGTTTGGGCGGAGATCACGCCAAATAAAAAGATAGGAGAGGCGGAGGCATAGATCCCTGCATGTAGGTTAGTGTATACCATTTTGTAGTTTGTTATTAGAATACTATTGTAGTACTAAAAATACTACAAAATGCAGGTTGTGAATAGGCCTTAGAGTCTTTTCAGTCGCCATAAATTGAATTAACTCACAATAACAATATATGCAGAAGCCTATCTTTTGAACTTTAGGCCATAACATGCATCATATTTTTTTTAAAGTTAGTCGCCCATCATTGGGAGCAGTCTGCTTTTATGTTTTGTTTAGCCTCTGCAATGTAGCCAGATTCAAATACCTTCGTTTTATCATAGGACTTTATTTTCTCAGTCTCCTAGATTTTGGTAATAATCCATTATTGTTTTATGTATTAGTCAATTATTATGGGCAGTGACTACACTACCACAAAGCTGTGCAATTTTATGCTAAATAAATACCATTAATGAAATCTAGCAACACTTTTGCCCTATTTAACCCATGCTCCCATGATGCCTCCTGTAGAACTGAGAGGTTAAGTGTGACTTCCTAGTGCAAACTAGCTGTTAAGGCTTGTTATGGCATGAACGCATGCAGAACTAATTCCCCAACTTTCTCGTTTACCACCCTCCCACAAGTTAATAGCAAGCCGCTTATATTTAGAAATCTTCTGAGTTCCAAACCCTATCCACTTTTCTGCTTTAGGGTTCTCTGATTCCTCATAGGGTCTTGCCTGCACAGACCTATAGTAACCCGTTTGACCAGGTGTCAGCCTTTTCCCTGGGTCATTGAGCCACTGTGAGTGTGCCAGTGGACTGATACTGTATGCTAATACTAAAACTGGTGTTTATTGGCAACCTGAGCCTTTTTTCTGGCTTGTGTTCCAATCACTACTGACTGCATCTGCTTCGACCCTTGCCACTCTTTTGGAAGCTGTGTTTTCCAGTGCATTACACCTCTCACCACTCCTGGGCAGAACCCATGGAATTACCCAGGAGTCATGAACCTTTTCTGCAGTAGGAGCTATTTATGTTCAATACAATAATTCCAGAGCTACTAATATTACTAGTGTTTTATACTGACCATATCAAACACAATTACAATCGTTAATTTCCCCATGCAAGATTATCAGCAGTGATCACCTCAGTTCATCAGGCAGGGTTGCTGACAGTAATGTAAAGAAGCATTTGCAATGCAGTAGGTCTCGCATTTGCGAGAGTTTAAGCTATTGGCATTGTAAATGACAATGCCTTTTATTTATGTTTTAAAAACAAACATGTGTAAATAAAAGGCATTGCCATTTACAATGCAAATAGCTCAAACTCTCACAACTACGAGACCTATTGCATTGCAAATGCTTGTTTGAATCTATTTGCAAATATGGGCCACTTTTCTTACTATGTGATTCACTAATGGGGCCCGCTTTTATTTTGGTGCACAGGGCTATTTCCTGCCCCAAGGGCGATGGCAAGTTATTCTGACCTGCACGGACATGAGATCGCTGCGCTGGTGAGGCATGCACACCTGACGTGTGCAGCAGGAGCGCCCAGGGTGTCTGGCGGGCTTGGCTGTACATGCAAGGGGGCATACAGTTTTCGGGGTGGAGAAAAAGAGGAAACCAGGAACAACTTTCAGTAGCTACGGGAGTAGAAAACACAGGCTGTAGTAGGCGAGTGGGGCGAAAAGTGAGTGGGGTAAAGAAGGGGCAGAATGTAGGAAAAAAAACGTATGAAGAGTAGAGTGCTGATAGAAAACAAACAGAGAGAAACAAGTTTCGGGGAAGGGGGAGGGGCACGGTGTAAGCCACATACCGAGGACAGGCTGAGCAGAGAGGAGTTAGGAGACAGTCGAGGGGCAGAGGGGTGCTGTGCCTACCTGAAGCTAGACTCTGAATGCCAAGACATGCTGCCTGCACTGGTGAGGAAGTGGTTCAACAGACCTAAGGTAAGAAAGGGGACCCACTAGTACTTGGGGGCGGGGGGCTGGGGCGGGGGCTTGTAGGGCTGAAAGGTAAGGAGACAGGCAGTCCCAAGGAGGCCCTATATAAAGTTGCGGTGTTTATGGGATAGAAGTGGAGGGGGCATACCTGGGATATGAGGGTGAGATTTAGGGAGATAGTGGGGTTACCTCGTGCCACGACAGAATAAACCTATTTGCACTGGGGGAGAGGTGTTAAATCCGGAGTGGCATCTGATGGAAGAGGACCAAAACCAGAGGAGAGCTATCCCTGTGGTGGAGGTCCGAAGACACCTGGCCTGAGAGAGGGAACAGTCCAGGGGTCAGGGAGTTCCTAAAAAAGACAGTGAACGAATAGGGGAGACTGCCAGGAGACCTGTACGGGGCAGCAGTGAAGTGTAAACAGGGGTCCCCTGCTGAGGGCAGGTCATCGGCGCTCTAAGCGGGATCCCTGCGGGTGGGAAGAGCCATCTAGAGATTGGGAAAGTGCTGCCAGGAGACACCACGCCTTCCGTCCGTCCAGATCTGGGCTTCAGATGGAGATTATTTTGCATTTTAGCTTCCCCGTGTTTTGTATGGGTCTGTAAGTCCCCGCATGCAACGAATGAGCAGTTGACTAGGAATCCGATATTGGCTGAAGAAGTCTTACCTGACAAGATGTTGAGCAGCTTCGAATCTCGGCGTCAGCTCATCCTGTGAATCTGGGCAGATCACTTATTCTCCCTGTGCCTTCAAACAATGAACTTGTCCATGTGTGATGTAACTGGTGGTCATCATGTAAAGCGCCCCAGTACCTTCGGGTCGCGCTATATAAAACTGCAAACAAAAAATAAAATGGGCACGTATGTCCGCTAACTTTTTGTCCCTAGACAAAGTAGGGTGGTTGTGCTTTTGAGGAAACCCTATCACGTTTGTTGAATCAAAACTAAAACAAGCCGCATCCAGACCTGCCAGAGAAACTGCTATGCGCCAGACGTGCAGAGTAAGACTTTGTTCCCTGCACTGCGCACGCGCGTCAGCCGTATTAAGCCTCATGCAGTTTCACTTTCTCAATGTTTTCTGTAGAATTTACTTACATACGTGACGTCTATCACTACGCACGCGTGATAACTGAAAGTTAAATGCTTTTATCCGGGCAGCGACTGGCTTGCGCAAAATTTCACCCAGATACAGCTGGAGCAGGTGGGTGAGACCAGCAGGTGAGTGATTCAGTGTGCGAGTACCGGGCAGATGTGAAGATCTGCCGAGCACGGTAATGGTGGCTGGCTGGTTGATATGGGGGCGGGGGTCCTGTTCTGATGAACACGCTGTTGTGTCCTATGTAGCTGTCCTCAATCACTGCCACCTGTTCTTCCCGTCCTATGGGACTCCCCCTGGTAGGCTTTGGAACGCCGTAGTGAGTATCGAGCGGGGCAGAAATAAAATAGTTGAGTATTTGAACAATCCTTTTGTAACCACCCATACATGCTCTGGGGAAGCTGGACGGTGGTAAAGGGCCAGGGGTCAACGTGGGTAGTGAAGACGTCGAAGGAAGGAGTTGGCGTTTGAGCCCATTAGATGGGGTGCGTTACCATTGGTGACATGGTTAAGACTGTGTGTGAGGCCATTTGAACGGTTGTTGAGCGGTAATGTCTGGACCGCTACAACGGCATGGTCATGTTAAAGGCAACCAAATGCAGCGTCCCGTGAGTGGTGCAAGCGTGTCTGTGTGGCGTCGGGCTGTGCAGGCGAGCGTGGTGGGAGCGCGCATTGGCAGAGAACAGACGGCGTGAGCGTGCACATGGGCTGTCCGGGGGAAAGCGCACATCTCCTGTCCCCCTTCCGAGCCCACATGATGCCAGTGAGATGCCCGCCTATTTCCTCTCCTGGGAGTTGTTGCACAACAAAGCAGGGGGCTCATTAACACGGCGCCAGCTGTACCTAGCAGATCTTCTGCCCTGCAAGTTAACTAATGCCTCACGGTGTAAGCTGGCACGTATTCACGAGCGCGTTCATAATTGCAGTCCGTCCTGCACGTGCACATTTCCTGTCTCCCTTCCAAAGCAAGTTAGTAACAATAGATCTCGCTAGCGACAGCACTTTCGCGCTGCGTCGCTAGGCAAGACCTAAAAAGGCTTTATCAATTTGGAATGTCTCTACATGGGTGATACCTAAGAGCCATAGCAGCAATGCCTCTGGGTTCTAGGTATTCATTTGAGGCATAATTCTACCAGACGCCACATGATTTTTCACCCAAATTAGCCTTAAATATACTTTGCAAATTAAACCACTTTTCTCCAAACTTCAGCTTCTGAAAAAGGTTCTGAAAATGCACACATTTCGTCTGAAAAAAATGTTTTCAATTTTGGCATAGATAAATCAATTAAAACAAGCAAACTCTTCTATTTTAAAAGCCTTCGCTACACACAGTAGAGCTACAGATAGCTGGAGAGCATCCAGTATCTCACAGGCTGCGCGTTGTAGAAGCCTGAATTGTTTGGGTGACTCCCATAGAATCATATTAAACTTGTTTTTTAGATGTCAGGTCTTTCAACGAGTTGTACCTCTGCTACCCCATGGTAGCCCCCTTTAACTCTTACCTCACTATGGGATCCATTAGGATGTCGGGCAGTGGCACCACCGCGGTGCCAGCGGTGTGGAAAAATGCATTTTTCTTCCCGCGAGCCGCGGTCCTTACGTCCGCCATATTAGTATGGCCAAACATAGCCCATTTCCCGTCTGCCGCAGTGCGACGTGCACCGCCATAAAAGTGCACCCGCCACCGCGGTGGTGGGAGCCAATGGAGACTCACCGCCGTGCGGAATGACGTCTGCCCCACTCCACAAATTAGGATGCCCCAAACAAGCAGATGCACCGCAGCGGAGAAACCGCCCAACCAGAGACGCTCGATAGCCGAGCGCGAAACCAGAGTCCTGGCGCACACCACCCGGTCACGACCGCCATGGATCCAGCTCTACACGTTTTTTCCGGTGCTGTATCTGCTACATCACCAGTAACTCTTGGACTACCACGGACGCTGCCGCAGGTACGCAATAACACAAACACAACACATGGGCTGACACAGGGTCCAAATCCACATCAGACACCCTGGTGGGGACAGGAACACATCCACAAGGGCACCCACACATCACCTACCTGCCACCAAGTCACCCCTCTGCATCCTGGACCCACATCTTCCGCGACCATGCAGCAATGTCCCGGTCACATCACCGCAGCAATGAACACAAGGAAATACATGCGCACAATGTAGAAGGCAGGGCCAGTGCCAGGCATGGGCAGGGCACAAAGACCACAGGGCCACACCCCATCCCAACACACACTAGCACACCCCATGAAGACACATGCCATGTGCCTCTCCTGTGCACCCCCATGCACAACAAGCTAGGGGAATACACACCATGCACCACACAACAAACAACCAGGGAGACAGCCACTGCAGGACTGGCTGCACAGGAACACACAACACACAGCACAGGGCCAGGGAAACACACAGACCACCACAACACCACACTCAGGGCAACACAAATTAGTACAAGCACCAAATGCACACATACAAGGAACAAACATCCAAATGGACACACAGCCTGCATAGTCACACATACATACCACAGACTGACACACAGACACATACACACCCCACATGCCAACAGCAATGAAGCACAACAAATAGGAAAGCCAAAGTGGCCTGCTCACAAATGGAAGGCCATGGAGACACACAACAAACATGTGCACATCACATACAAGACAAGGAACAGAGAACAACACCATCAGACCATCAAAGCACACATGGTCGGTACAGTCAGTGAGGTCAAACCACATACATCACAGTGCAAAAACACAGTGAGACAGCAAGGCAAACCATGTGTAGGCACAAGGATGAAAGGAAGGCCCTGAAGTCAAATTGTGAACAGCCACACATCTATACAACTACTACACAGGAGTACACCAGCAGCACTACACACAGGGCCCATTGACACACTCCATGACTGACAAACACCAGTAGAAATCTACACACATACCCCCCTCACACCAGCAGCACACAACAGCAGTGTCAAACATACTGAAGGCTGGCAATACTTGCCTGTCAATATATACACAAGCAATCACACACCCTGGGGGTAGCCACACACATCACACACACACAGGGATGCCACAACAAATGTCTGCACAAAAACAACTGACAAACACATAACCCAACAGAAACACACACAGAACCAAAACAAGAACAGAAATGCCCTGTGCAGCTAAACTGTGGAAGGGCATTGGGAGCACAGACAAAACAGGAGTGCACAACCTCATCACTCAGGAACAATGCACAGACAACATACCACAACACACACAAGAAGTGCACCATCACAGAACAACACAGCCACATAAAACAAACAACAGATGCACATGCAGAAATACCACATAGCAAACACAGCTGGACATCAGGGGATGGACACCAGGCAATGACAAGGCAACATACACACACAGCACTGCATGCACAACAAGCAGTGTGTGCACACCAAGCATACCAGCCACACACAGACATGAGTGACAGAACATCAACCTACACAACACCAATCATCAGAGCACAAAGACTACAGCACACCCAGGAAGTGAAGCAATAACACAGCCAACACACATACATCCAACACAACACCAACAGACACACAAGTCTGGGACACAAAGGTGGGAACAACGTGACCATAGGACTGGGCAGCACATACAGTTGAACTGCATAGGAGCAACCATGACTGCCAAACAGCACAAGAACATCACATACAACCCATTGGGGAAATGCCCTGAGTGACACATTGATCCTGGCCAAAGAACTGCACCACAAAGCACAGTGTCACTAATGAAGTGATGGGGAGGCACACACACATGTAAACCAAGGGGACAGCTGACACCAAAGTGAAGTGTACTGCATGTCAGTAGGGGACATGGCGGGAGTGTACCATACACAAAGAGAGGGAGTGCAGACCCACAATGGGTAGGCATCTGAAGCACAGATAGGGGATGGTATGACAACACACACAACATGCCATACTGGAGGCAAGAAGGCACCATGTGACAGCAATGCATGAGAAAACACAACCACAATGGCAGTGTTGAACAACAGGTCTACACAGTCTCCACAAACAGTAACAAGACACAGGGATGTGCAACAAAACACAACACTGACTTGCCAGTCACACACTGGATTCAGGGCGGCACACAGTACTGAGACAGCATTGGTCGAGGTCACTCATAATATCAGGCTGGCATTAGACAAACATGAGTTAATCATCCTTGTCCTGCTTGACCTGTCTGCCGCCTTTGACACCATCTCCCAGAGCATTTTAGAACACCGGGAGATTGGTGTCAGGGGAAATGCCTTTAAATGGTTTAAAAGCTATTTATCCGACCGTGTAACAACTGTCCAGATGGGAAACAGCATCTCTTGTGAAAGATCAGTTAAGATGAGAGTACCACAGGGCTCTATTTTGAGCCCGACACTTTTTAACCTTTACATGACCCCTTTGGCTAAAGTCATCATAGCCTACGGATTTGACGTTATATCGTATGCAGACGATACACAGATCCTGGTCACCTTAGGTCCGGACCCCATTGAAACTAGGCAACGTTTCCAAAACTGTTTGTCTCGTGTGGATCGATGGATGAGATCTAACCACCTCCAACTAAATGGTGATAAGTCGGAGATTATGCTCTTTGGCAAAGCCGCAGAACACTGGGCACATGACTGGTGGCCAGCCAATCTAGGCCTCTGCTCAACCACCAAGGAAACGGTCCGCAACCTCGCTTTTTACATGGACAATGAATTGTCCATGAAAAGCCAAATAAATCATATCATCGGTACCTGTTTTAGTGTAATTCGCAGTTTACGGAGGGTTTTCAAATGGATCCCCACTGAGGCGCGGAAACCATTAGTTCAGGGATAGATTATAAACAGGATGGACTATGGAAACGCCTTAGTGCTTTCAATAAATGAAAACCTTCTGAATAGACTTCAGATCCTGCAGAACGCAGCTGCTAGGCTTGTCTTAAATCTTCCATATAGATCCTCCTCTGCTCCCTGCTTAAAAACCCTTCATTGGCTTCCTGTGAAAAAAAGGATTCTTTTTAAAACTCTTTGTCTGAGTCATAAGAACATGTACGAAGTTGGCCCAAGATACTGGTCAGGAAAACTACGCTGGTATCAGCCACGTAGGGTCCTTAGATCTAGCAATGATGCTCTGCTTACCCCCTCAGAATTCTAACTGCTAGAAAAGGGGGCAGATCTTTTTCCTTTCTCGCACCGGCATCCTGGAACAAAATGCCCTCACATCTATGCTCCATCTCTGACCATAGTTGCTTTCGCAAGAAGTTAAAAACATGGCTATTTGATAACTAAGCCAACAGTTGTTTTCAGAGTCGTCTGCATGCACCATGAGACTCTTTGAGTGATGTGTGCGCAATACAAATGTCCCTGACTTGACTTGACTTGACTTGACACTCTGCATACTCACAAGTGACAAAAACAACAAGTAGGAGTCAGACAGAACTGCAAGGACACACCAACACACTGCACAGTGCACAACATACAACTCACACGTGTGCATACAACCACATCCACGGGGCTGAACAATCAAAACAACAGGCATACAACTCCTGGGTGACACATGTGTGTAGTTGACAATGCAGGGACATGCACACATTAACACTCCCGACAAACTCACCCCCTTCACACTGCACACTTCCTGACCATCCAAGAGCACACATGGAAAGTAAGCCATGGGACTAGGATGACTGGCCATCATAAGATGACCACACACATTCACTATTGGGCACACATAAAGGAAGAATACACATACATGATGACCCTGGCCAACCTGCCTGCAATACTGTGTGCAGAAACCCACTCTGTTCTGGCAGTGCCCCCCAACCTGACATGTGTACAATTTAGCCAACATGAACAAAATAAGAAAATGACAACTGCTTCCCATTGAAAATTGACACCATTGCCCCCACAAGTATCTGGGCCAGGAAGAACTGAAGACCTGTCCCCCTGTAAAAAATAGAGTAAGTGACCCCAAACATTGACTATAATGAAATGGCACACAGAGCATGTGGCACAGTAAACCATATGCACACAGCAAAATAACTTTATTGAGTAAGGGCAATGACAAAATAGACAACAGGAGCAACTGTCTTTATTCACATATTGCACAGCTAAGCACCGTGAGAAGAGAAGAGCAAGGCACAAAATGCAGAGCATGTCCATGAGAAGCTGCACAGGCAAGGGCAAAACAGCAGTGAACAACAAGACCAGTGGCCAGGGCAAAGTGCAGAGCATGTCGATGAGAAGCTGCACAGGCAAGGGGGAAACAGCAGTGAACAACAAGGCCAGTGGCCAGGGCAAAGTGCAGAGCATGTCCATGAGAAGCTGCACAGGCAAGGGCAAAACAGTAGTGAACAACAAGGCCAGTGGCCAGGGCTAAGTGCAGGGTATGTCCATGAGAAGCTGCACAGGCAAGGGGGAAACAGCAGTGAACAACAAAGCCAGTGACCAGTCCAGGGTGCAGAGCATGTCCATGAGAAGCTGCACAGGCAAGGGCAAAACAGCAGTGAACAACAAGGCCAGCGGCCAGGGCTAAGTGCAGAGCATGTCCATGAGAAGCTGCACAGGCAAGGGCAAAACAACAGTGAACAACAAGGCCAGTGGCCAGGGCTAAGTGCAGAGCATGTCCATGAGAAGCTGCACAGGCAAGGGAAAAACACCAGTGTACAACAAGGCCACTGGCCAGCCCAGGGTGCCGAGCATGTCCATGAAAAGCTGCACAGGCAAGGACAAAACAGCAGTGAACAACAAGGCCAGTGGCCAGGGCTAAGTGCAGAGTATGTCCATGAGAAGCTGCACAGGCAAGGGCAAAACAGCAGTGAACAACAAGGCCAGTGGCCAGGGCTAAGTGCAGAGCATGTCCATGAGAAGCTGCACAGGGAATACTTAAACACAGCAAAGAGCAACAAGGCCAGCGGCATAAACGAAGTGCAGGGTATGTCCAGGAGAGGCTGCACAGGGAATGTGTGTGACTGTACCTTTCCATGATCAGCAACACAGTCAGGGGATAACAATGTGCAGTACAGGCCCACCTGTGTGAGAGACAGGTGTGTGAGGGTGACTACCACTCAGACTTGGCTGTCATGCAGACTGGGAGCTGGCTGTGTCTCTGGGACTGTCGGGGCACTTGACCAGGAAGAGAGCGGACTAGCTGAGGTAGAGCTATCAGTGGTTTTGCAAGCTGGAGGGCTCCTTGGACCAGGTGGTGTAGTGGCACGTGGAGGCGGAGTCATGCAGACAGGAGACACGGTGTGGCTGGGAGATTGTGGAGGGGTGCCTTTCCACTTCTTGGGGATCCTAAATGGCCTGCCTGACTTTGGATCAATGGTAAGTGGTGTGGGCACAACAGGAACACTCACCACCAAAACTGCAGCAGACGCAGACGCTGGCACCCCCTCTGGTGATGTGCTGGATCCAGAGGAATGCTTTGCATGGCTTCGCCTCTGCCCCCCTTCCCCTGTTAATTAGGTGTCACCCCTACAGTGCCCTCCTTCCCCTGCTTCACTGGGCTTGGAATGGGAGTCGAGGTGGTGGGTGAATCTGCCTTGGAGCCCTTCCTAGGTGTACCCTTGGCATGCACCACCTCCTCGGTGGGCACAGAAGCTGTATGCTTCTCTTTGCGAGATGCTTTAGGGACAGGAGAGTCCTTGGATGGCTATGCCTCTGAGGCATGTGTGCCTGATGTCTGCTGCTTTGCTTTTTGTCCCCTGGTGTCGCCTGACAGGCTTTTCTCTCTGCACTCTGGGGTGGCTTTGGTCTTCTGTGGAGATGGTGTCTGCGCCTGGGACTGCTTGGGTTGCTGCTGCTGTGTGCTTTGTATGCCGTATCGTGACTTTGATGTATGTGGACCGTGGTCACTATCATCAGATATGGCTACTGCCAGGGGGTGGATAAAGGGACCGACGCTGGACTGTGAGTATGTGCCTGTTGAAGGGCAGATGTCACTGTGGAGGACAAAGCCTGGAGAGTCCGGTGCAGCCCACCCACGTCAGAATGTATGCCCTCCATGAAAGCAACCACCTTTGCCAATTTTTTGTCATGGTCAATGAAGGCATTGAGGAGAGCTGTCTGGCCTACACACGGCTGGCGCAAAATGTCCACAGACTCAGCACTGATGGCAGCAGGGGGGACAGGGGCAGCAGTGCAAGGGGTGAAGGACACTCTTCCCCTCTTACTGAGGCGGACACGGGCAGCCCCAGAGGAAGTGGCTGGGAGGGTGGGCACTGGCCGCTGTGTGGTGGAAGATGATGCAGAGTCCCTGTTCCCTGTGCCTGCCAGCATGGATGCATCCCCGCTGGCATCAGATGATGTGGTACTTTGCCTCTCAGGCTGGGATTCCTCCAGCAGACTCCTGTCCCCCTGTGAGGTGCTGGTGACATCTGTGTCACTGGGCTCCTGTGCAGCTGTCATGCTAGTTTCACCCCCACTGGTGTCTGTCTCCTGTCCCTCCATGACCACAGGAGATGCTACATGAGAGAGAGAGATATAGGGTCAGGTCAGTGGCAGCAACAGAACAAACATATGCAAGCAATGCCTAACAAAAGGTGACCAGATCTACATGTTGCACACCACCCTGTGCAATCACATTGCGCCTACTCACTATATAGACTCAAACAGTGCGTGGAAACTGGAAATTTAGGCATGAGTGAGCCATGTGATGACCACAGAGCACAACACCATGCTTGTGGCTCTGTTCAACCATACACACAACTAGCTCTGAGCACACCTAGGGACATGATGGGGGCACACTACTTGTTGCCACTGACAGATCTGGATGGAACAAGAGGGGACAAAACAGACACAGACTACAACATGACAGTCCACAATGGCCATTAGCCCATGCCACCCACCATGTTGTACTTTGGGGCCCATATTCTGGTGCACATTGTTGTCAGATGCCTAGGCCTCCACAATCAGGGTGCATGCAATGGACGCATTGATGAAGGCACACTCAGATCGGGAACACTGCTGTTCCCTCCCATGGAATTCCCAAGACTACCTCAATGCAGAAGAAACCTGAAGAGCACAACTCAGAATGCAATGGGAGCACAGCATTCAAGTCACCTTCATAAGTATAGGAATGGCAAATGCATGACCGCGGCACCCAGCCCAGCAGCCACTTACATGCCACTGCATCACACTACCAACATCACATAGGCCAGCACTGGGACAGGCTCTGTACACAGGCAGCCACTTCCAGCCAAAGCCACCCTCCCCAAATGCTCACCCCTGGCTTGCTGCTGATGCTCCTTCAAACGTGCATCCAGCTCAGGCTGTGTCACCACCAAAATGCGCCCCATTAGTGGTGTCATGCTGTGCCGTGCCACACGCCCAGTGTGAGGAAGCAGCCCCAAGGTCATCTCCGCCACGTTCTTTGCCAGCTGGCTGAAATCGTCCCACCTCTTGTGGCAGTGGGTGCGCTGTCGGTTTGAGACCCCCAGAGCTCGCACCATGACCGCAGTGGCCCTCCACATGGCCTCACGCTGGTGTACCTTGAGCTGCAGGCATGGGAGACAAGAGGGGAAAATGATCAGTGACACAGTGTTATGTACAGACATCTATCAGTATAGCAGCAAGTTACAAACTCATCACAAATCCAACGATATGTCAATCAGAGATTAGAGTACATCTCACCTGGTACATCTGCATGGGAAAAGCTGATGTAAATGCATGCAGGTGTGAGGGGGAACACAGTCTCTGCACATCTCACACACATGCAGGATGCCAGCACCGAAACATCTATGAAGCCTGCCCACATCTACAGTCTATTGTTGGGTTGAGCAACACATACATCACATATCGACCTGTGTCTAGGGGTGGACTCACTGTGTCCAAGACTGTGCAGCCCCCAATGTACCTGCCCTGTGAATAGAAAACTGTGTCATGATTGTAACATTGAGGGACATGATCTCACAAATCCAAAATCCCCATCACAAGGCCGGTCATGTGCAACCTACAGTGCTGAAATGGCCCATAGCTGGAGTGCAATGAGAAAAGACTGATGTAATACTCTGTAAGTGGAGTGATGTGTCCTTCTCTCTGTGGGCGGAGACTGTGCTGGCCATGTGGGCTCACACTGAGATGGACTACTGGGGCACACACAGCCATTCAGCAAAGCAGTCAGTGTCCTGATTCCTGCATGAACAACTTTCTGCATCACTGTATGGCTGACAACACAACACAGGTCACTCATACAGACATGTGCAGGCAGGGAAACCTGTGGCATTGGGTACACACACCTTCCCCCTGGAGACAGCATGTTAGGCAGTGCATGACACAACCCCACAATCCCAGGCACATACTGCATCAGTCCAACCACATATGTGCCCCCTGACCCCCCACTGTTGAGGACTTACCATGACATTTTGGGCACCATATAGCCTTGGGTACTGTGTGAGCACCTCGTCCACCAGGGCCTCCAGCTCCTCGCTCGTGAAGGGACTGGCACAGATCTTCTCTGTCCTTGCCATCACTGTGGACAAGAGACAACAGCGGCGGAACTGGGTGGTGAGGGGACCCAGGCAGAAGTCCCTGGAGGCAGCAGCAGGTGAGGGGTCTCTGGCAGCAGTCCCTGGACGCAGCAGCAGGTGAGGGGTCTATGGCACCAGTCCCTGGAGGCAGCAGCAGGTGAGGGGTCTCTGACAGCAGTCCCTTGAGGCAGCAGCAGGTGAGGAGTTTCTGGCAGCAGTCCCTGGAGGTAGCAGCAGGTGAGGGATCTCTGGCAGCAGCTGGAGGCAGCAGCAGGTGAAGGGTCTCAGGCAGCAGTCCCTGGAGGCATCAGCAGGTGAGAGGTCTCAGGCAGCAGGCTCTGGGAGCAGTGGAAATGTGAGGCTCACTCCCACACATATATAGCCCCCTGGGGTCGTTTCATAGGTGCCAAGCTGCTGCAATTTGTGGTCCAGGTCTGCCTCTTTCAAATGCATCCAATGACCGCCACTGCGGTGCCGGAGCACGCCTACCGCGATCTTCAAAATTGCATCACAACATCGCAATCAAGGTTCCCATTGGCTGTAAGGGCATGCTCCATGGCGATGACACACCGCTGGGGCCAATGTGCGCTACCGCGAGGGTGCATCTTTCAAATGCATCCAATGACTGCCTCTGCGGTGGCGGAGCACGCCTACCGCGATCTTCAAAATTGCATCATGCCACCGCAATCAAGGTTCCCATTTGCTGTAAGGGCATGCTCCATGGCGGTGACACTGCTGGGGCCCGGTGTGCGCTACCGCGATGGTGCATCTTTCAAATGCATCCAATGACCGCCTCCGCGGTGGAGGAGTACGCCTACCGCGATCTTCAAAATGGCATCATGCCACCGTAATCAAGGTTCCCATTGGCTGTATGGGCATACTCCATGGCGGTGACACACCGCTGGGGCCCGGTGTGAGCTACCACAATTTTGGTGGCGGAGCATGCCCACCGCCATTTCCCCATGTCTCCATGCCAATCACTACCGCACGTGTGTGAATGGGGGTGCTGGTGACACACCGCTGGGGCCAGGCGGTAGCTACCGCGATATGGGTGCCATACCTACAAAGACTATATCTTTGACAAGGCATTGCCACATATGGTTAGCTTTTCAGAGGATGAGATCAACAAATTGATTGAGAGTCCTTCCCTGTTAGGAGGACAGACAAGTGACTCTACTAGCATTACCTCAGATAAAGGTGAGAGATTAGTACAACTTAGAAAGAAAAATACCAGGACACAACTTCATGCACAAGTCCTCCTTGAGTATCTGAAATCAAATACAATTCCAGTAGGTTTGCAGGTAAAGAACATTCCTATCATATTCGTGAACGATAAAGTTTATTTGTTGGACTTTAGTGGAGTAGGAACAAAGTGTTCAAGAGATTGGCTAGTCCTTTCCATCCATACAGCATTAAGAATAAGTGAAGAAGAGCTGAAGGAAATTCGAAAACTAAAGGAGGAAACTAGCGGTGATAGCACTATTCAGGATGCAAAAGCATTGTTAGATTCAATAGAAAAAACACTTATTGACTTTAAGAATCAAACTATCAGTGCGAAAACCTCAAAAGTTACTAGAGACATCAAGGGGTTTGATAATTTGATAGTCTACCCGTATCTTAAGGAAGACTTTTATAAAAATAACAACCCCAGTACCCTGAATCTTCAATATAGAACACGATCATGCTCCAAATTCATCACATTTTCAGACTCTTCATCTGATTCAGATCAAGGGGCTGGTCCTTACTATCCACCGTATCCCCCTTATTCGCAATATTATCAATATCCTCGTGCCCCCTTTCCTTTTTCAGGCAGAGGCAGGGGAAGAGGATTCAGAGGCAACTGGCGAGGCCAGCAGGGATGGCAACTTCCTGTTCCCCAACAGATCCAAGAACCAAATTACTTCCGCACCAGACAACGAGCATATCGAAGATAGATACACATACACCTGCATTGTCCTCGATACCATATGAGGAGATACCAATTTATAATTTGTCTAAACATCAGCTAACTGCAATTGAAATTCAAGTGTTAAATAAAGGGTTGTCGTTTGTTCCCCATGCCATACAGAACCCAATAGACACCAAAAAAGAGGTTCTACAATTTCTACGGAAGGTTAGATTGAGAGTCTTTTTTTCAGAATATAATGAGGTAGCAGAAAATAATATTAGTGGATTAAAAAATAAATCCAAATTCTGCCCCGAAAGTGCGGCAATGCCAGACCAAATACTTCTGTTTGAAAATCAAATACTGAGGGAGATAGATAATCTGCACTCAAAAAGGACGTCCTATAAACCAAATTTCTCCAGAGACGAGCAAAAGGCACTTCAAAACCTAGCAAGTAACTCACTGGTGGTAGTGAAACCCGCCGATAAAGGTGGAGGGATCGTGTTATGGGACGCAGAGAAATATGATGATGAAATTACTAGACAACTAAGTAATCAGTCACACTATCGACCTCTTGAATGTAATCCGACAGCTAGGTTGAAAGCTGAAATTTTGCACCTGACCAACAAAGCCTTGGAAAGTGGTTTTCTGTGTAAGAAAGAATTTGAATTTTTGAACATCACTACGCAGAAAATTCCCACTATGTACGTCCTGCCAAAGATTCATAAAAATGCCACTAAACCGCCAGGGAGGCCGACTATTTCAGCCTGTGGCTCTATTTTAGAGCCTTTGGTAAAATATGTTGATTGTTTTTTTAAACCGTTTATTCCTGATACTAAAGCCTATGTTCGAGACACCATGGATTTTATTTCCAAAGTTGAGGGATCGATGTTCAATGATAACCAAAACATTTTGGTGACTTTTGACATCGAAAGCCTTTATACAAACATTCCTCAAGATGAGGCACTTTTGATCATGACAATGGTATTAAACAAAAGACCTAGACCACATCAGGTTCCAACTGACTTTTTGATCTCTCTGGCTAAAATATGCTTAAAAAACAACTTCTTTAATTTTAAAGATGACCTGATCCTCCAAGTGAAAGGAGTAGCCATGGGTTGTAGCTTCGCCCCGGAAATAGCCAATCTAGTCATGGACCAATTTGAGACCCAGTTTATCTTCAATGAGACTGGCCCATTCTCTGCACACATTGAGAGATGGGTCAGATTC
This sequence comes from Triturus cristatus, assembly GCF_964204655.1. NCBI lineage: Eukaryota > Metazoa > Chordata > Amphibia > Caudata > Salamandridae > Triturus > Triturus cristatus. The sequence continues at coordinate 682,084,595 of NC_140594.1, forward strand.
ATTGACAATATTTTCTTGATATGGAATGGCAACAATGAAGACCTGGATGCCTTTTACATTTGGCTCAATACACGCACACAAGATTTGAAATTCACAAAAAATGCAAGTAGAAACCAAATCAATTTTCTTGATGTTTGGGTTAAAGACATCGAAGGGTCACTAGAAGTAAGCTTATTTACTAAGCCTACAGATAGAAATACTCTTCTAGCATACAGCTCAGGGCACCCACGACATCTTAAGGATAATTTGCCATATGGGCAATTCCTAAGAATTCGTCGTAATTCTTCGAATAAAAATGACTACTTTGATAACACACCTATCTTACGAACAAAGCTATGTAATAGAGGGTATCCAAAGAAATTGGTTAGGAATGCACTCAAACGAGCATGGTTTACACCTCGGGAAACTTTGTTAACACCAAGGAGCAAGGGAAAGAAGGATCAGCTTACCTGTGTGTTAACCTACAACCCTAAAGCCAACAAAGTATGGCAGATCATCCAAAGAAACTGGCGGCTGGTCGACCACTTGGGGTTGGCTACACCGCTTTTTTCCTTTCAAAAAGGGAAAAATTTGAGAGAACATCTGGTTAGGGCCTCTAGACCATCAGCACCCAAAAATGATGTAAGAACCATGATAGGACTACCACCAGTACAGGGACATTTTAGATGTCAGAATTGTGTGGTATGTCCCCAAACAAGTGATTCCAAGTTCACAACAATTGGCAACCAAAAACATGTTCAATTTGGTTTTTCGAATTGTAATTCGAAAAATGTGATTTATTCAATCGAATGTCCATGTAAAAAAACATATATTGGCCAAACAACCCAAGCTGTGAAACTTCGTATTCAGCAGCACAAATCACGGATTCGGTGCAAAAATCTGGGTGCTCCGTTGGTCCAACACTTTGTCGAAATTGGCCATAATGAGGACGAATTGAGGTGGACTGTCTTGACAGTTATGCGCCCGATGAATAAAGCTATCTTGCAAAGTACCTTGAATCGACAGGAGGCGAGGTTGATTGAAAAATATCGGACAGCAATAGACGGACTAAACGATAAGGATGAAATTTGGGCATTGATACAATAAGAGTTACAGTTTTAGATTAAGACCCTGAACGCAGGATCAAACAGATGCATTTGATTTTGTCAGAAGAGTGCTCTACATGTATAGTCACTGTGTATGTATATATGTGTATAACAATATGTAGTTTTAGAGTGTGAGCCTTGATGTTTACAGGTTACTTTACTCTGTTTACTTCCACACTAAAAATTTCGGCTGTCATTATTCTTTCTGATTCACTCTGGTTTCAATGTGCGTTTCTCTCTATATCACTCACTATTAGAATTAGTGGTGAACAACATTGCCTTTTTGTTATTTTTCAATAATAATATTTGTTTAGTATTATTGTCCATTATATTGAGTTTTGTAGACATCTATAGTATTGTTTATGATAGCGGTCCGTAACTTGGAAATAAAAGAGGAGCTGCTAAACATATTTTCTGTCCTAATGCTCCATTTAAATATGGCCGATTTGTAGCTCCGCTTTACTCGAAGGTTTGTAGTTCTTTGTTACTGTCTACATCAGGAAATAAGGCTTCGACAATCCTTCCCCGTAATTTCACTTGTGCAGCGTGTAAGCGAACACGGATGGATGAGAGATACATTCCTAGGAGTTGGTAGAGAATTTAGGTAAGCTAATTCGAGTCAGAGACGCGTTTTTGTAATACTTTTTAAGCAAGCAGTCCCCTTGGACTTACACTGTGCCCTCGTTTGTTCGTTTTGTTTGAAACAGGCAGTGTTCACGCCGGACGGCTCCATTTGAGAATACGAAACTCTGGCAGGGGGCCTCTTCTCTTATTGAATAAGGTAATGAGAATGCAGCTTGAGCCCTTTCTGTTAGCTAATGGAGGGAGAGAATGTATTGAACTAACGGTCTTTCCTTTCCATAGAATTGCTATTAGAGGGGTCGGATTTTCAGCACCCCACCCTTGTCCAGTACATTCGTTTTGCTGAGCGGATCGTTCAGCTATAGGTCAGTCCAATAGACCGTTTATTTTCTAAGAGAGGTTCTCTCCTCATTTCCCCTTGTTAACTATGTCTAGAGTATTTGTTTCTACATTACACATACGTAAGACCGATTGGTGGAGGTGTCTGAATCACCACTTTCAGTACTATTGATATAGAGAACAGCTTTGAGATCTTCACGCACATAAATATATGTAGTAAGCTTTAGGCATTAATGATTGTTATTTAGTTTCTTTTGTCAGGTAATTCGGTGTTTTTCTTATGTGGTGGGACTTTCGGTCTGGTTTTCACGCTTTGAGTAAAGGACTTGGACATTGATAGGCGAGCATAGAGGGTTTTTTCGTAATGTATATGTTATTGGAGTGTGCTTTTCTTTATATAGATTGCTGCTGCTTTCCTTGTCCTGAAGAGGCCAAAAGGAATTTATTGGCTGAAACGCGACCGCGTCAACAATTTTGGTTTCACAGAGGGCCCCTAAAAAATTGGAATGAGTTGGGACTTAAGAACTTTGCATTGCCTTTGAATTGGTGGAGATATCGTTTTCCTTATGCAATGTACATACCCTCTGGGATGTCCACACTATTGAAAGGTGGATCCATAATCAAAAATCTGTTGTTGGAACAGTAGCGTAGTTTTGTTTTATGTATATAGGGTTTGGTTTGTAAAATATATGTCTTTTGTATATGCTCAGCAAAAATGAAAAATAAGATGTGAATTGACACACATATGAAAGGATAATTAAAAGTGTCCTTATTCAAAAATATTGCTTTATCTGTTCCTCCATACCATTTTCTTTATATTACATTTTCCTTAGCCAGGTTATGGGAGGGTGATTGATGGGTATACCCCTAATTTTCTAGATCATACATTGACACGAGGCACCGCGATTCAGGCGGCGGAGCATGCCCACCGCCATTTGGGCATGTCTCAATGCCAATCACTACCGCACTTGTGTGAATGGGGGTGCTGGTGACACACCGCTGGGGCCAGGCGGTAGCTACCGCGATATGGGTGCCATATAATGGCAATGGCCATCTGGCAAACATCAACAGTGCACAGTACCCACATGGTCAATGGCTCATCATTGTGCACTCAATGCCAATGTTCCATTTACTCCACTGGTGACTACACATACCATGTTTGTGTGTGTGATTTTGTAGATTGGTCTGTACTCACTCACATGTCACTTATTAATTTGATGGTCGTGTAGGCAGGACAGTGTTGTTCTGGACTCTACAATGTGTACACAATGTGTTGAGGTGCAGAGACAATCACAGCAATGCTCGTCTCAATGAATGATGATCTATTTTGCATGGCCTCTCATGTCTGCTCATGCACACATTCATCATTCCTGCGCCAACTGTGCTCATTGTGTGGTGGATGTGTGCCAGGTTGAAATGACGCATGAAGGTGTGACAGGTACAGCAAGTAGTTAGGAGACAGTGGGGTTGATTTGTTACACATATGCTGGATGCTATACTCCCAGGTGTGCCCAAGTGAAATGTGGCCATATCCCTATGTGCATTCACGTTGACCAAGGTGGTGTTTGGGGTACTTGTTCTGTGTAAGTTGACAGGTGTGCCCTTTGTGTAGCTGAAGGTGTCCCTACATGTAAGCTGGTCTGTAACTCAATTTTGATGGCAGTCATTGTTGTCGTTGTATCCTCCAGAACGTGAGATGCTGTGCCCATCTCATGATGTATTCATCTCAACTAGGAGGAGGCCAAATCTGATTCGTCACTTGACAGTGCTGGAGGACATGGAGGATGTGGCGATCATCCGGAAATGCGGTCTGGATACAGCCACCCTAAAGACCCTTTGTGATATGTTGGAGCCCCACTTGCAGCCTCGCCGGACACATCCAACAGCTTTCACCCCAACTTATAAGGTGATGGCGGCCCTGCATTTTTTTGCCACTGGATCGTTCCAAGAGACAGTGGTCAGCACTGGTGGGATGTCACAACCGATGTTCAGCATGGTGCTGCGTGATGTTCTGTCCGCCATGATGATATACAAGGAAAGATACATATATATCCCCAGGGGTGCTGAATTATCACCTGTGAAGGGAGACTTCTATCCCTTGGACACATCCTCCATGTTGTTGGGGCCATTGATTGCACCCATGTCTGGCTTGTGCCACCACAGGCAAGTGAGTACATTTACAGGAATTGCAAACATTACCACTCCATAAATGTGCAAGTGGTGTGCCTGGCAGATATGATCATCTCCAACATGTGTTCCAAATTCCCAGGCTCGGCCCATAACTCCTACATCCTGCAGAACAACATTGTGCCCCAGCCGATGGCTAATCTGCTTCCCGTGCGTGCATGGATTGTGAATGAGTATGCCTAGTCGTTTGGCGTGCTGTGTGTGTGACCTGCTGCCCTATGCCTCAGCGATGTTGCAATGTCTATTTGTGTTTGTCATACCTAGGTGACTCTGCATATCCCAACTGTCCCTGGTTGCTGAGCCCACTGCGGAATCCCAGGACCCCAGCTGAAGTCAACCACAATGAGGCCTATGGGAGGACACGTCGTGTGGTGGAGCGCACTTTTGGTCTGCTCGAATCACGTTTCTGCTGCCTGGACAAGACCGGAGGTGCACTGGCATACTCGCCCGGGAAGGTGTGTCAGATTGTGGTGGCATGCTGCATGCTCCACAACCTAGCCATTCACAAGGCAATTCCCCTGCTCCTGGATGATGATGAGGACCTAAGCCCCCCGCCTGCAAACCAACCCGTGTCCAGTGATGAGGACAGTGGAGAGGAGGAAGGTGTTGACCTGCGTGAACAGCTCATCACCCGCTACTTCACTTGAAGGTGGGTGACAATGTACAACATACCCATTGTCTGCTGATATTGCTGTTGTCGTGAAGGGGTATGTGAGAATTGTGACATCAGCCAGTTGTAGACTCAGCAGTGGTTGGCAATGTTTCTGGGACAGGTCATTTTGGAACATCTACAGGACGTGTATGTTGACACTTGTTGCCAATTGTGACGTGTGCATGTTGGGTTATCTTGATGGTAGATGTTGTGTGATGTCTGTGATGCCACACCCAGACCAGTGAACGTTGTTCTGTGTTTCCCTAGGTGCCTTCAACTTCTCCTTGCCTACATACAGTCCATACTCCTGGTACATTGTGATCATGTTGAAGACTGTACATCCTGCAATAAAGACGGAGCAGACACGGTAACCTGTGTGTAAGGAGTTTTTATTTACAATGTTGACATGTGAGGGGGTGTATATTTCCATTGAGGTGGTGGTGGAGCAAGCAGTAAGTTGACAGTTGTGGTAAATGAGATAGTCGAGTAGTTACCACATTGATGTGATGACCCAGTCCAACATTCAGATGCTATTCACAAGGCAGTGTCAGGAAAGACAGTCCATAAAGTCAATGCAGTGGTGAAGAGGGTTGCCATCAGGGCTGGCTCCTTGACTGGCGTTTGGCAGGTGCTTTACCTCCAGATACTCCCAGGGTCTTCTTAGGACGGCCCCTTCATCGCTTGGCGGGGGGCCCTGCTGCAGGGCCAGTGGGGTCTGAGGACTCACCCCTCTCTGTGGACGCAGGGGAGGATGATGAACTGTCGTCCTCTGGCCCACCAGAGGGAGGTGGGGGTGTTGGTTGTGGCGCAGGCCTGTCCCTCAGTACTGCCACTTGCTGGCCCAAAAGGTCCACGATTTGTCCCATGCGGGTATCGATGGACCTCATCAGCAGGATGAGCTCAAGTAACAGTTCGTTCGACCGGCCCATTTGTCCCTGGGCCTGTTCATATGCACCAAGGACTCTGGTAATGTTTACCAGGGATTGGGTCCCAGCCTCCTGGTGTCTGTGGGTGACCATGCCCCTCCCACCTACCCTGCTGCCACAGACCTGTTGCCTCACAACTGTGGGCAACCGCATCCTCTCCCTGCCCTCCTTAGTCGGTGTTGTGGGGTGGTCATCCTCTGGGACAGGGAGGGTGTTGCAGGCAGCACTGGTGGTGGTGGTGGTGGTGCTCGTAGTGGTGGCGGTGGCCACACAAGCCGTAACAGCAGGGGTCTACAGTGAAGTTATTATTGCCGCAGATGTGGTGGGAGGACGATGGGGTCCTGGGACCTGTTGCTCCCTGGCACACCAAATGGGCTGGCTTCAAGCTCATCGTCCGTGAAATCTTGGGAGTCAACATCCGAGAGTCCATGTACCAGGGGGGAGTCTGGCTCTGCAGGTTGCTGGTGTTGTCCTCTGTAGTGAGTTCTTGGTCACCTGTGGATCAGATGGAAAATGGTCATTGTAGTGCACCCCGCAAGCTTTGTGTTAGCTGTGTGTCATTCACTCTTTGTACACTTCACAATTGACTGATCATCACATTGTTTCCTATGTGCACTACTGTGCCTCCTGACATGATGCAGTGGTACATGCATTACTTGTCCATGGTGTGAGGTGTCAATGCATACCATGCGAGCCGTCCATAATTTATGTTTACAGGGACCTGTTGCCATCTAGGGACTGGCAAAACATGTTTCTCATTGTGGACTCTTTGTTGATTTGTCTGACCTGGCAGATGTCACATCTGGCCATGGACTGGCCATTGTCATCTCCTGCATACATTTGTCCTGTCATGTGCATATCTTGATTTATACCACCACACATGCTTTATTATTTCTCAAATGGTCCTTGTTGCACTGGCCCCATGGCAAAGCTGTGCATGATTGTGCCCAGACTTTCTTCTACATATGCATTGGTGTGTCACACTTTGGTAGCTGTGACAGTTTCCTTAGCTTACCTGTGTGCACACTGTGCGTGGCAATGGGGTTGGTGTGCATATTTGTGCAATGAGAGGGCTGGTGTTGTCATATGGCACCATTTTTTTTGTGGCAAATGTGTGGGTGAACGTACTGGCTACTTGCCTATTACATGCTCGCCTTTGGCTTTGTGATGTGGCATGTGATGTGCGTGGTGGAGGCTTACATCCTGCTCAGTGGTGTCATAAGACAGAATGATATGTCTACCTACCTGTAAGTTTGTTTGGTGTACTGCAATGGCTTCCAACTGCTTCTGGGTGGGGGAGTGCTCCATCCTGCTCAGGTGTGGGACAGAGGGAATGGTGGGAGCAATGGTACAGGACTCCCACCCACAAACACCCTCCTAGGAAAGATGGCTACCTACCTGTTAGTTTGATGAGGATAAAGTAATGGCTGACACATGCTTCTGGGTGGGGTGGGGGGAGTGCTCCATCATGCTGAAGTGTGGGGCAGGGGGCATGGTGGGAGTTGTGGTACAGGACTCCCACCCACAAACACCCTCCCAGGGAAGATGTCTACCTCCCTGTTAGTTTGATGAGGGTAATGTAATGGCTGACACATGCTCCTGGGTGGGGCTGTGGGAGTGCTCTATCTTGCTGAGGTGTGGGGCAGGGGGCAAGGTGGGAGTCGTGGTACAGGACTCCCACCCATAAACACCCTCCCAGGGAATATGGCTACCTACTTGTTATTTGATGAAGGTAATGTAATGGCTGACACATGCTTCTGGGTGGGGTGGGGTAGTGCTCCATCCTGCTGAGGTGTGGGGCAGGGGGAATGGTGAGAGTAGTGGTACAAGCCTCCCACCCACAAACACCCTCCCAGGGAAGATGGCTACCTACCTGTTAGTTTGATGAGGGTAATGTAATGGCTGACACATGCTTCTGGGTGGGGTGGGGGAGGGGTCCATCTTGCTAGGCTGTGGGACAGGGGGCATAGTGGGAGTAGTGGTACTGGCCTCCCACCCACAAACACCCTCCCAGGGAAGATGACTACCTACCTGTAAGTTTGTTTGGTGTACTGCAATGGCTTCCAACTGCTTCGGGGTGGGGTGGGGTAAGGGTTCCATCTTGCGAGGCTGTCGGACAGGGGGCATGGTGGGAGTTGTAGTGCTGGCTGCCTGTACACATGCCCCATGGTAATGTTGGTAGCTACGTTTGGGGTGAATAGGAGTGGGTGAATGTTGAATCTGTGGGACATGTTTTTGTGAGTGTGTGGTGCAGATGGATGGAATTTGTCCTAGGTTGTGTAGCTTTGTAGTTGTGCAAGACAGTACATAGCAGTGTGGTGGTAGTCATTTGTTTGTACTTACCAGCCTCCACTCCTCCGGCTACTCCTGTGAGACTCTCTGGATGCAGTATGGCAAGCACCTTCTCCTCCCATGGTGTGTATGGTTTTGATGGAATGGGAGGGCCACCGTCAGTCCTCTGAGCCAGCTGACGGTTCTTGCTTTTCCTCTCCTTGACAACCCTCTTCAGATCATGCCACCGCTTTATGATCTCCTTTTTGGATCTTGGGGTAGTCCCTACTGCATTGACCCTTTGGACTACCCTTGCCCACATTTGTGTCCTTGTGGCTAATGGTGTCTGTTGGACCAGGCTACCAAACAGTTGTGGTTCCACTCTGGCTATCTCATCTACCATGACTGTCCTGTATTTTTTCTGACCTGGTGTTGGCTGTTTTATAACTCTGGGCGCCTTACCACTGCTGACCAGTGCTAAGGTGCATATGCTCTCCCTATGGTAAAAAGCAGATTATATATAACAACAGCATTGGCGTACTCCTGCGAAGCGTAGCCTCCCTAAATGTACCTAGCCTAGATATGTGGGTGAAGCATGTGTATGTAAATATCAGGATAGATCCTAATGGACTCTAATGGAGCCAAGAATCCCCGGGGGAAGTGCTAACACCCCACCTGATGGTTATAAATGAAGGACCCCGTCTCTGCGTCGAGGATGGCACCGCACAAGGGATGTCAGGTCTCTTCCTGTTGAAGGATCAGCGTGCAGAGTCTTGATCCAGCCTGGAAGGAATTCTCCTCTATTTTGTATGTGGGAGTGAGGGTCTTTTAAACTAAAGTGGACACTCCGGGTTTTCTTCCAGAATCGATATGTTTTCAAAACATTCACTAATACCTCGCTAATCCTTTCCTAAACAAAAATACTCATGCACAGCTGGCTGTTGGCCATGGATAAAAAAAAATGGTGACCCTTATACAGAATAAATCTTCCGTGCCTGAGGACATGTTCATGTACGACAGGTACAGGGGTTAAGCCAAGGTGCCGAGAGCCCATTGTCGTAAAGACAGAAGTAAGCTACTAGGCAAAAGGTCACCTGTGTTGAACCGTTATGTCTTGTGGAAGGGACAAAATGTGTGTAAGTGGTGTACACATGATGGGACTATCCTATGGGACAGGAGAGTCACAGATTCCCATTTTAAAGACTACAGGCCTTATTTAGATCTCGGTGGATGGAATACTCCGTCACACACGTGATGGATATCCCGTTGGCCGGAATACAATCTCAATAGGTATAATGGGCTTGTAATACAGCAGACGGTATCTCCGTCATGCTTGTGATGGGGTATTCCCCTTGGCAAGATCCACATTAGGCCCTAAATTCTAGTCAACAGTAAGTTCTATTCAAACAGAAATATTTCTACAAGAAATATATGAATCCTTTTATAAAATGTTAATCTTAATATGAAAAAGTATCTTTTTACAGAGGTCAAGAGTTACACATTTTTGTAATATCTGCATTGTACATGATCTTATCTTTTATTAAGAAATATTCCCATGTGTCAAGCAGTTTTAAGTGAGCAACTTTCATTAATCAATCAATCAATCAAACAGCATTGTAAAGCACAACATTGTCACCTGTAGGGGTATCTAGGCACTGTGTCTCTATCGAAGAGCCAGGTCTTTAGTCTCTTTCTGAAGTCTGCCAGCGAGGAGCCTGTACAGAGATGGAGGGGAAGGTCATTCCAGGTCTTGGCAGTGATGTAGGAGAAGGAGCTGCTGCAGCTGGGGCTGCGATGGATGCGGGGGTGTGAAGGCAAATGAAGAGGAGTGCAGGTGTCTAGCGGGTTGGTGGTAGTTCAGTCAATGGTTGATGTAGGTAGGTCCTAGGTCATGGGGTGCTTTGAGGTATGTGCGAGGATCTTCACCTGGCATCTCTTTTGGATGGGGAGCTAGTGGAGGTCTCTCAGGTGGGAGGCAATGTGGGTTTGTTTGGGGAGGTACAGGGTGAGTCTGACTGCAGCGTTCTGTATGGTCTGGAGTCTTCCGAGGAGCTGGATGGAGATGCTGGTGTATAGGGCGTTGCTGTAGACAGAGCAGCTGGTGATGAGGGCCTGAGTGAGAGTCATTCTGGTGTTGGTTTGGATCCATCTGAAGATTCTGCGGAGCATGCTCAGTGTGTGGAAGCAATAGGAGGCGACTGCGTTGAATTGTTGTTTCCTTTCCAGTGGGCTGTCGAGGATGATGCTGAGTTTGTGTGAATGATTGGTCAGTGTAGGTGTAGGTCCAAGTTCTGCAGGTCACCAGCTGTAGTACTATGTAGAGTTGTTCTTCCCGAAGATCAGTCGTTTAGTTCTGTTGGAGTTGAGTTAGGGGCAGTTGTCTCTCATCCATTTGGCAACGTTGGCCATGGCATTGAAGTTGGGTGCTCTGTGCGCATCCTGTAAGCAAGGAGGCCATCCACTTGAGGGTGTCCTGCTGTATCTCTATGATGTAGAGGCTGTTGATGAGGGTGTTGTGGGAGACAGTGTCAAATGTTGCAGAGAGGTCGAGGAAAATCAGAGCCACAGTTTCCCCGCAGTCAATGAGTGCTCTGAGATTGTCTGTGGCGGCAGTCAGCATGGTCTCAGTGCTGTGGTTGGCATGAAATCCTGATTGAGAGGCATCCAGTAGGTAGTTTTGTTCCAGGAATTCAGTGAGATGATGGTTGATGGCTTTCTCAAGTACTTTGGCTGGATAGGGGAGCAAGGAGATCAGATGATAATTTTTTAGATCGCTGGGGTCGACAGAGGCTTTCTTCAGGAGGAGTCTGATGTTTGCATGTTTCCATCTGTGTGGGAATGTTGACAAGCTTTTAGTGGGGCGACTCGTTCGGTACTTTCAGTGATCCAGGTGGTGAGGTCCTGGACGACCTTTTCGAGGTCTGGTGATGATTGGGAGGTGGTGAGGGCCTGTGACCACTGAGTTTCTGTAACCTTGGTCCAGCTGCTTTGGGAGGAGATCTGATGCCTGGTGATGTTGTGCTGGGCATCGGTGATGGTCAAGTTCACAATGCTGTTGTCAGTCCGGGTGACTGTGATTCTGTCACTGGGAGTAAAAGTGGGGTCTAGTGTGTTTCCAGCTTTGTGCATTGGTTTGGTGACTAGTTGGGGTGAGGCCAATATTGTTCAGGTTCTCCAGGAGGGTGATAGAGTTGGCATCGCTACGATCATCAATGTGGAAGTTGAGGTCACTGCATAGGATGTAGTGGGGAGAGTCGATTGCTAGGGGGGCAATGAGGTTGAAGATGGCATTGCAGAATGTTACTTGCGATCCCAGGGATCTGTAGGTAAAGGTGCCTCTTATCATGGTCTTTGCATCAGTTTGAAGAAGGAAGTTGAGGTGTTCCATGAGAGACGTGGGGTCATCTTTGGTGATGGTGCATCTCATGATGACGGTGATGCCTCCGCCTTGTTTGCTAGCACAGTCTCTGTGTATCATCTTGTTGCCTTCAATAGTGGCAGTGGTGATGTCAAGGTTTGAAGCGGGGTTGAGCCTCATTTTGGTGATGAAGGCAATGTCAGTGGAGAGGGTGGTGATGGTGCCCCAGATTTCTGTGGCGTGTTTGCAGAGTGAGCGAGCGTTGAGGGGGCGTTGAGCATGATACAATGGTGTGGTTGAGGGGTGTTGTTAGTCTTATGGGCAGGAGTGGTGCGAGCTCTTTCGTAGGTTGTCTCGCAGGAGAAGTGGCAGTGCTCAGGGGCAGATAGAGTGGCAGCGCAGGGACTGGGGCAGGGACAGCCACAGGGACAGAGACAGCAGGCAGCGCAGGGGGAGCAGCAGCACACCGACAGGGGCAGAGGGAGTGGTAGCACAGGGATAGCCAGCAGCACAGGGGCATGGGGAGTGATGCGCAGGGAGAGCAGCAGGACAGGGACAGCAGGCAGCGCAAGGGAGAGGCAGTGCAGGGACAGAAGGCAGCACAGGGGCAGGGGGGTTGGTACAGTACCTTAAGCTAGGGTCAGGCAAAAGATGGGTGGCCTGGCACAGCCTCCTCTGGGCTCTAAAAAGTGCTGGCAGGCCTACCCCTGGCTCGCACTCCCCCATCCCACAATGTGGGAGTTGGTGGACGGATATATAAGGCTGGGGGGAGGGAACCAAAAACAGGGAGGAACCAATCCGGACTCGCTTCTCAGTGGCTGAGGCTGCCTGAAGTAAAGTTTCCAGGATGGAGCATAAGAAACTCTCTTGTTATGCAAGTTGGCATCTGGCTATAAGGTCAGGGGGGTGGAACCAAAAAAGCAGGAGGAACTGGTCATAAAAATGAAAAAATTAAATGCCAAGGCGGAGCTTAATCATTTATCCAGGCTTAGCTGTCTCAAGTTCTCAGCTCGAGGACGACCCTCCATTGTAGTCCCTCAATTCCATCAAAGTCTGCCTAGGCTAGTGTGTACATACGTCTACTTCAAATATCAGCATAGTGTCAATTGTGTGCTACCTATCTCATACTATGATACTATAGACACGATTTATGCGAAAGTTGATCATGCTGAGACTTTATGAACTGTTATTTGAAAAGCATAATTGGCCTTTACTTTTTCTCAATATCCATGATCTCTGAAACTTCACAAAGTTGCAAAGTTGTGAACACTCCACAAATCTTGCACAGAATGAGTCACTAAGGCAATGATTATGAGTTGGCACAACGGAATAACAGAGTAAAATTCCACTCCACTTGATCACTAATGGATGAGCGTTTCTGCACCTGTTTTTTCCAGGTGTGGCAACACTCAACACATGTTTACTGGCTAGAAATTTCGACCAGTAAAACTGCTTGAGGTTTTGGCTGCAACAGCGGCCAGGCCTCGGAGTTCAACCCCAACTTACCTTTTTCTCTCTCAAGGGAGAAGCATTCAATGCTCACCTCACCAACACTATATTTCTTCTTCCCTCCCATCCGAGCAAAGGTCAGCCTGACAGACACTGTTCACTTTCAGTTCAGGCAGCCAGGAGCCAGACACGTGCATTTCGCGCAAGCTCCTGGCTGCCTGAGCTGAAATTTGCTGGGCTGATGAAGTCACAGCTCCTGTGGGCGTGATGTCCTCAGCTCAGCAAAGGTCCCTGAGGCCCTCCCATCAGTGATGAAGGGTAGCCTCACACCTGGGCGCTTCAGTTGTAAGCCCTGATGCGCCCAGGTTAGAGTTTCAATCAGAGACACTTCCTCACAGAGTGGGGTGGGGTAAGCAGTCTCACTGACCCCATCTGACTCTGTGATGACTTTGGGACTGCTGCCTTCCCTCCTTGGCTGGTCAGCCAATGAGGGAAGGCAGCAGTTCCAAGCCTCTTGGAACCTCAGAGGAACAGCTGGCTGTAGGTAAGTTTTTGTTTTTCTTTTAAGCTGTTTATGTGCGTGTGTGCATGTATGTATAAATGTTTGGTGAAGAATGTTGTGAATGGATGTGTTTGTGTGCATGCGTGCATGTGTGCCTGTGTGTGAATACATTGCTTTGAGTATTATGTGTGTGTGTGTGCATGAGAGTGAGTCCCGTCTGCCCCCTTCCTCCTAAACTTACCAGCCGCCACTGACTGCCATATTTGCCACCTTCTCAGAATAGATGCTAAATGTGTGCATCAAACCCCTTGAAATATAGGCAATGCCGTGTAGAATACTGCATGGTCATTCTGTTACTGCTCAGTTATCTTCCATTCTGAGGTGTTCAACTTGCAATTGCTCTGTATTGGTGCAGTGCTACTGTCCTATAACAGTAGTTACACGTACAGAGTTTGTACCCTGCCTGGTCTGGCAACTCGTAATATTGGGCCTCAGAATTTCTGGCAGAGCGTGGAGTCTCAAAAGTGCATGAGAGAGGTTAGATAGATGAGGCAAGGTTTCATGCAGTTAACTGTAGCCAACTTTCACAATCAAGTAATTTATTTGAATCAGGCTTTGCACAACAATGTCGTTTTGGGTGCGGGTACAGCAAGGAACACTTTGGTATCATCTTCACAGGAATGACAATGGATCCTAATACTCATAATGAGACGAAGTGAAGAGAGATGATTCAAATAAAATATTATGTTTGAAAAAAAGATGACCCAGTCAGTGGCGGATGTTAATTTTGCAGGAGAGAGGGCCATACCAGCACACATATGCATTCACTTACACCCACGCATTCACAGGTGCACACACTCACACCCATTCACAACACTCACTCATACCCATGCATTTACACACACACACATTCACAACACTCACTCCCAAATATTCATACATGCACACACGCACCAAACATTAAAATAAATGATCCTTACCTGCTGCAGCTCTCAGGGAGGGAAGCCTACGAGGTCCCAGAAGTGTTGGGACTGCTACCTCCTTTTATTGGCTAACCTTAGATCAGACAATGAGAGGAGGCACCAGTCCCTAACTTGTCACAGAGTGGGATGGGTTCAGTGAGTGTTGCTGACCACACCCCACTAGGAGACAAAGTGTCAGTGATAGACACTTGGCCCTTGGCTCTTCAGGGTTTAAAACTCAAGCACCCAGGTCCGAGGTTATCAGTAACGCTCATTGTCATGAGGGGGAGGGCATTGAGGTGCTTTGCCATGCCGTAGAGGTCACATCCACCGGAGATATGACATCTTCACCCAGGTAAAGTTCAGCTCAGGCAGCCAGGAGCCTGTCTAGCTCCTGGCTTCCTGCCCTCAAGAATAGTGTATGTCAGGCTGACCTTTGCTCAGCCAGACAGACATTCCTCCTGTCAGGAAAAAGGTGGAAAGCATGGCCCATCCACCTGTAAGGACAGGCCACGCCTGGACCCAGTGCAGTGTAGTTTAGGCAAGGAGGGTTCCTAAAATAAATCATTGGCATCCATGTTTAAAATTACAACAGAACCATTGCATTAAAGCATCCGATGTAATTGCAACAAAAACTAAATAGAGGCTATCTAGACGTGAGACAATGCTGCCAACATAAATTACAACCCTTTCAAAGTTCAACATGGTGAGCATCAAAAAGGGTTATGTTCCACATTCTTCTGATTATTAATTATTATTATAATTATTATTGTTATTATTATTATTATTATTATTATTATTATTATTCTTATTATTATTATTATTATTATTAATAATAATAATAATAAAAAACAGACTTGGTCCGAACCACAAATCAAGTTTGGGTTGCCTCTTTTAACAGCATGTGTAGTCATGATAATGTGTGCACAAGCACAGAATAGAAGTGTGAGACTTGCTGAACGCAATCACTCTATTTACAAAGAATACCTTATCTTTAACACTTTCACTGACTTTTTCACAGATTTTGACATCATGAAATGTGTCCATATGGCACATTGCAGGTGGGTGTATATATAACAACATATAACAATATGGCAAAGGGCATACAATGAGTGAAGCTTTTTTTTCAATTTAAAATGGATGGGGTACAAACTGCTGCTGATTCTGGTGTTGAGGGGGAGGGCTTTCCAGTGCCCTGTCCTTTCTGGCCACAGGCAAACTCCGGAATGAGGTGGCCCAGTACACACTTCCAGGCCAACTCTTTAATATGTGTGTGATGTTTCTAATGCCATCAGACCCATAAGGATGAGAGATGGGCTATGAGGGATTCCTGTGTCCCTTCCAGGTCTAGCTATGGGACTGGCTAAGAGCAGCTATTACAATCTGCTTTTGTATGATGGTGGGAGGGAAAGAGATGGGAGAGAGGGTGGTATCCACAGCCTTTGACTCCTTTCTGGGGCACACACACACTGTTATGTGCTTTATAAAGGAGCCAAACATTGTTTGAAATGACATACTTTTGCCATTGTCCTTGCCTTGAACGTCTGAGCCCCTACATGGAGGTGTAATGTGTTTATATTTTCCTAAGATTTAGAAAAATCAAAATAGTGACTGGCTCCCTGCTGGGGCACAGACATACATGTCAGTGCCAGAGGGAGAAGCCAGGCTCTGTTTATATTAACATTTTCCAGACATCCCTCATGGAAACTCCCCCATCAAAAACATTTCCTGGTAACTAGTGATTGAATCTGTGAGGAAACCCAAGTTAGTCCCATACACGTCTGATAGTATATTAAAGATTTGTGTCAAGCCCTGTCAGGCATATGCTCCTGTGCAAGGGAGCCTGAAGGAAACTGACTTGTTTTGGGGGGAAACATACTGCAAATTAGAAAACATTTTTTCCACTTGTTCGACTCGTGTACATCTGATGGTACTTCTGCTTGCTTTTTATGATGCAGAAGTAGCTGGAAAAAATGCAATGCAATGCCCGGCTCCCGCTTCCATATCAGAAGCTTGTTGATCTGCTTGTTCTTCTGCCCTGGCAGCCATTAAGAATTTCTCTACACTGAGTGTCCCTCTCAACATACGTCTGCTGAAGGAATCTAAAAGACATCCATCAATGAGTATGAGGCTCATGGGTTCTTCATCATAAACATCACAGAACTTACAGTGTTTGATAAGTCCATGAAATCTCTCAACAAACTCATCCATCTTTTCACCAGCTTATTGTCATGCTTGGGTGACGGTGTACTTTTCATAGTCAATATTTGGTATCAGATTGAACTTGGCTTCCAACGCTTCTTTTAACTTTTGGTGCAATGATCCATCAGTTTGCGAGACTGTATTTAGCACTTCTTTCACCCCCTCACCGGCAAGGTTTTTCAAATATTTAATGATTTTCTCATCTTTTTCTTATTCTAGTGCATCTATGAAGTCATCAAACTTTATGATCCATTCAGTCCACCTGGATGTTTTGTTTCTCCACCGTGTCAAACGATGGTGATGACTTCAGGAATGTAGCTGCATCATACTTTGCGCCTCCTTCCATCATCATTGAGAGCATGTGCTGTTCAATCAGTTTTCTTTGCACGAAGTAGGACTGGCAACCTCTCCGCGCAACACCCCAATGGCTTGGGTCTGCTCATGTCTTTCAATTTTGAGGTCGTATAGCACTTCTCTCGCTTCTGCTAGTAAGTAAGATTTTTCTTTTTACCTGGTCATAACTGTCTTTAGTGTTTGATTCGTATGGATGATGGCTCTGTGTCATGTGCAGTCTCTCCTCTTTAAGTCTTATCAGTGGATTCTGGCAGGCTTTTTGACTGTGCTCCTCTGCAGGGCCTTCAACTTCTTCTATGGTGTTCTATGGGCTGAAGTGGGGCTTTGACTCCACATATGCCAACAGCAGACTGTTTTGCATCAATTTTGGGCACACTGGCACACACAAGTAGTTTGCTGTACCCTTGCAATATTTCCGAGAGAGCAGCCTTGTTTCTTTGGGGCATATATACCCTACTCAATGCTAGTTGTAGCGCCTATCCCAGCTCACGAAAATCTGCAACAGATGTCTTCATTCTTCTGCATAAGATCACACACTATACGCATTGCATCATAACTTTCATAACCACAGCGCAACACGTCCCAGCAGACTATGTATTGCCTGGTTAGAGTTTGGCCACAACTATGATGGTCATGGTGTGCTTAACATCAAAGACACTACACACACTACTGATAAAAATGGCAGTTCTCCAGGTTTCACATGTCAAATATGTATTTTGTTATGCTTGCATAGGCCTTTCTCCCTGCTTACTACCCAATTGCTTTGGTTAATGAAGAGCTAGGAAAACAAACATGTCCTTGAATCAGAATTCATGTCCTTGAATGCAGACATTGGCATTCTAATTCACAAACATGTGTTTAAATCTTCAAAGGTGTATTTGAAGGAACGACCATGCCCTTGAATCCAGAAACGCACAGGAATCCATAAGAGCGCCTTTGAATGAAAGCTTGCAAGACATGCCCCACAGCTGTTCAGTGTCACCAAGAATGCTTTCTTCTTCGATTGCTTGTGCAATCAATATTAGCCCGTGCAGATTCAGTAAGGCTCTGTAGAGCAGGGTTACCTGCACAACCTTGCATCATTTGGGGAAATCCACCAAGAAGTTGAAAAAATCAAAGCCAAATGTTAAAAAGGGAAGTGCCCTTCCTGCGTCCTTTACCTTTCTCATTCTTTGCCCTCCTTTCCCTTTCTTTCCCTTTCGACTTTTCAAGACATTTTCCACGTTTGCCATTCAACTTAATTCTGTGTTTTTCCTTCTTTTCTCATCTTTTACTCATTTGAACATTTGCCATCATTCCTGAGCTCTTGCGCTGTCATACTATTATCCTCCTTTCTGTTGATTTAATAATATGGTGACCAGCCTTTTAAAGCCCAAAACCGGGACATTTCACAAAAATAGAAGAAGGACTACAATTTTACTTCAAGCGAGCGCACAGAATGACTGCGCTCCTCAGCAGAGAATTACAGAACAGGCAGTTAAAACATACATAAAATGCAATTTTTAAACCCAGTAGCTTGCCTGTTAATGAAATTACTTTCTAGAAACAACTGCTAACTACCCTGCTTGGTAAAACCTAAAAAAGCACCTCCCGTCGTTTTCAGTCAAACCTCTCTAAAAACCAGGACATGAGCTTAATTTCCTGAAATCTGCCAGGACAGCTGGTGAAAAAATAGGACCGTCCTGGCAAATCCGGGACGCCTGGTCACCCTATTTAATAATGCCATTATATGTGAAACTGGCAAACGTCTGCTATGAAGTTTTTGATGGCATGTGCGTGTATTCATGCGTGTTTAAGAGGGAGAGTGTCAGCTGAGTAGCAAAACATAGATCCCAGCAGCTCCCGCGGCACAGTGGTCCATACACTCGAGACACCATCCACCCAGCCTTAGTTCTATGTATATTTGTGACACAGAGGTCAAAGTGGGCGGGATACAAGGCACAACTTCCCTTGGTGCAGCATGTGTATTAGCACCGGGGGCCAGCAGGGTCCACTGAACCATGATTATTGCTGTATTTCACAGTTCAAACAGCACTTGGGGCGCCATCTAGTTCCTCGCACTAGGGCGCATGTGAAACTAGCTACTCCACTTGCGGAATTAGTAACAATGGTTCCATTTTCTTTTAATTTTACCAAACCATTTCCAAACTTTAAAAAAAAAATCAACCATCCCTGAATGGCTAATGCTGACCGTGAATTGACTCATGCTGAAAAGGAAGGGAGGTGTCTCCTGTACTCTGAAGCTGATAGGAGGGGCAGACAGATAAAGAAGAAACAAGACTCCATTCCAGGGTGCTTGTTACCTGAAAGAATTTCTGATGTGTACAATTGGTCAGCCAATGGTTGCTATGGAGCCAGTAAAGGCCAGCATAGAATCATTGAAGCTTTATGTTGACAAAGAGTTATTCTTTTTTAGAAGTATCTGGGGGTGATACCAGCTCGGACATGCATCCTTTTAAAGTAATTCTAAAAAGAAAGGTTTGCACTAGGTATAGTCTTATGGCATATGTTAGAACTGGGCTTCCTGTTTGTCAGAGTATGCACCCTGTACAAGCAGGAACCACCACTCTAGTCAAGGTAAGCAAGATACAAACTAAAAGATAACCTTTGCTCGCCCTCTGGTAGCTTGGCACAGGGTATTCAGGCTTATCTAATGAGGCAATGTAGAAAGTAGTTGTGCAATACAGACTCACATTAACACAATGAATACAACAGAAAGATACTCTGCACAGGGATAGAAACATAGATTATATTTTTATGGATAAAACAAGACCAAAATGACAAAAATTCAATAAGTAGAAAAGGAGTTATGATTTTTTACATTTTAAACCAAAAAGTAGGGCTTAGAGGCAAATGGTGCTTAGGGATTACTTGAGGATGCACTGGATCGGGTTAAATCCAAAATTCAGGCTGACCGCGATGGAGGGCAGGTGGGCTACAGGACTCACACAGGTCCCGCTGAAAAAGTACCTTGGATGGAGCAAGCGTCGACATTGAAACTGAATGCATCAGTTACGATCCGCACAGGCGATGAAGGCTTCATCAACGATTCAGTCACTGCATTGTCACTGAGCCGTGCTGTCCATCGTCATCAAGCTGCCCAGTCCGTCAAAGCAATCTCATCGATCAGCTACTGCATAGAAGGGCAATGCGGAGGTGCGAGGTGTGGCACACGGCCAGAGCGGCTGACTCTAGAGCGCGGGGCTCACGGTTGGATCCCCGGCACTGGCAGCAGCTCAGCTCAGC
Organism: Triturus cristatus; assembly: GCF_964204655.1. Classification (NCBI taxonomy): domain Eukaryota; kingdom Metazoa; phylum Chordata; class Amphibia; order Caudata; family Salamandridae; genus Triturus; species Triturus cristatus. The sequence continues at coordinate 682,104,710 of NC_140594.1, forward strand.
ATCATTTGCACCACTTAGCAGGGAAGGGCTCACATATGGCAGAGTCCAGGTGCTGTTGCAAGGTTGAAGGAAGTCTATGATGGCCCTGACACTTCCCAACAAGGGACAAGCCAGCAAGCCCTTGGAGCCACTCTGGACCCAAGTGAGATGTAGCAGGGCAGGACAGCAAAGTAGGAAAGCAGTTCTTCCAGAGCAGTAGTAAAGCAGAGTGGCAATCCTTGTAGCACAGCAGTCTTTCTCATGGCAGAGTTCTTCATAAGTCTCCTAAGTGTACTGTCTTGCTAGGGTCAGAGCCCCAGTACTTATACCAAGATGTGTCTTTGAAGTGGGGGTGTCTTCAAAGCAGGCCCTTGAAGTGGAAAGGTCCCCTTTTCTACTCAGCCCTGGATCCAGACTATCAATAGGGAATAATCAGCACTTTGTATGGGACCCAAGACACTGCCTATTCAGGTGTAAGTGTCAGCTCACCCTGCCTCTTCCTGCCCAGGAAAAGCCATCAGAATGCATATGAATGCAGATACGTTCTCGGTCAGACCCTCCCTTCCTGCGTTTGTGGCTGTCTAGAGGGAAGTCACAAAGTATAGCTGTCACCCACCCCAGACGTGTATTGGAGACAGGGTGCAAGGCACACAGAGCAGTAAGAGCAGAGAAATGCCACTTTCTAAAAGTAATGCAAAAAGAACAATTGATGGACAGAATGTTGAACGATATCAAGCATTCAACCCCAGTACAGAGATCTGGGCCAAGATCCATTGTTTTTTTGCTCCCTATGACATTCCAGTTCAAACCCAGCCATATGCAAATAGTTTTGACCCTGCTCCCCATGGGAACAGTCGAGCCCGAACTGCCAGGCCAGGTCCTCACTGGATCAGAAACAAGCTTCCTGGGACCGCTTGTAGGGTTTCACCCCTCATCAACCAGGCTAGCTTGATTCCAGTGGCATGGAGAGCACGGGACCCACATCTGGGCATGGCCATCACACTCGGGATGACAAATGCAGAAAGAACAATTGATGGACAGAATGTTGAACAATGCCAAAAATTCATCCCAGTACAGAGATCTGGGCCTATATCCATCATTTGTTTGCTCCACATACAATTCCAGTTTGAACCCATTCCATTTTAAACCCAACCATATGCAAATCAGTATTGACCCTGCTCAATAGATCTGAGTTTAATCCATGGTTCCTTTGCTCATTACGCTACCCCAGCTAACCTGGCTGATGAGAGGTAATCCTAGGATGCTTGTTTCCGGTCCAGGGAGGACAAGGCTTGGCAGTTCGGGCTGGACTGTTCCCATGAGGCGCAGGGTCAAGACTGATTTGCATATGGCTGGGTCTAAACAGGGTGGCATGATGAGCAAAAGAACATTAGATTCAACCCAGATCTTTTGACTGGAGGTGAATGTATGATTTATTCAGCATTCAGTCCATGATTTGTTACGTAGCACTTTTCACCCTAAGTGGGATGGGTATGCCCAGACGTGGGTCCCATGCTAACTGTGCCACTGGATTCAAGCTAACCTGGCTGGCGAGGGGTAATATGCTGAAATTGGTCCCAGGATGCTTGCTTATGGTCCAGGGAGGCCCTGGCTTGGCAGTTCGGGCTGGACTGTTCCCATGTGGAGCAGAGCCAGGACTGATGCGCATATGGCTAGGTCTAAACTGGGGTAGCATGTTGACCAAAAGAACAATGGATTTAACCCAGATCTCTTGACTGGGGGTGAATGTATGATTTATTCAGCATTCCATCCAAGCTGTTTGGTATTGCTCTGGTGATTTTACATTTGCATTAGATGGAAAGGGGGAGGTATTTTTTTATGCAGAAGCAGACTCTTAGCACACACCCAGCTGCTTATCCTGTGGAATCATGCACAGTATTCACAACCGAGTGGGGTTTGAGGTAGCAGTCAGTAATGCAAATACATTCAGCATCACTAAGGCTGGTTGCCCTTGCTGGAGTGTAAACAGTCACCCAGGTTACACATGTTGCTGGTCTCAAAAAGCTGTTTGGACATGTGCTTTTTTTCAGAATCTGAATAGTGGATTCTAAATGTGTCAGACTATAAAAGTACTTATCACTTGCCAAAAAAGCAGTAGGAAGTGTGCTTTCCAATTGGCAAAGAAATTTCGTTTTCTGCCTAATTTCAAATCATGACTCTGTGTGCACACAGGAATTGTTTTTAGATATTTAATTTGTGAAGGTGTTATTCTGATTTTCACTTGTAGGAAAGGGGTACTTAGTATTTTAAGATTTGAAAAGATCATAAAAAATGTAGTAATATATTTAAATAAAATAAAGGAATTTTTTTTTAGTTTTTTTCAGGTATTGCTGAAGAGCAGTGAACAAAATTTAAGATGGCTAGACTAAGGAAAAACCACAAAAAAAAACTATATTTGAAGACAACTGGAGGACCTAAGTTAGTTGGAGATGCTCATGTTGGGAAAAAGAGAAAGTCTTCTGGTAAGCAGACAAAAGATTTTTTAAAGAACATCTTCAAAAAAAGGAAAAATGTACAAAATGTCTGTACTGGAAAGAATGTTTTAAATAAAAAACAACAGGAAAAAATTGAGCATTTAGTTAATGCAAATATACCTTCAGAAACAATAAAGATTAACTTAAACAGAAAAACAGCGTTTAAAGAGATACGTAGAAAAATGTTTCAGAGAAGAGTAATGTCCAATTTGATAAAGGATGTCAAGAAATATAAGCAAAAGGGTAAATTTTATAAGAGAAAAAAAGAAATTGAAGCCATTGCAGCAAAGGCATTAGAATTAAAAAGGAAACTATTCATGTTAATTTTGAATAGGATGCGTACATTAGATAAAATGGTTAATGTACTGAAATCACAAAGCAAAAGGAAAAGAGTAGTGAAAAGAACAAACTTTTGTAAAGTGTTTTTAGGAGAATGGAGGCATAGTTCAAGTAGTGAACCTTTTTTTAATGAAGAGAGTTATTTTCAAAGTAATAGTTTGCTGCATGCAGTTGACACCAGAGGTCGTGCTTATGAAGTGAAAAATGGTTGTATAATGGAGAAGGAGAAAATGGTTCCAAGAGATGAGGTACAAGTGATGGCGGATGAGGCTATGGGGAGACGTCCTAAAGCCCCAGTGTACACTTGGAATTGTAGTAGTATTTGCACTGTGCGTCAGGAATCTATTGATAAATTTCGTGAGTTTCTAAGAGAATATAGTAAAAAAAAGTGTAAAACAGAAGATTAAGGTGCTTCAAAGTCTGGATCCATGCAGAGTGAGAGAGAATACTGGTTTGCAGGGTCATTCTCTGGCTTGTCTATCTAGAAAAGTGTGTAAAAGTGTTTTTCATCATTTTAGGATGCTGGCTGTTCATCATACTGAAATGAGAAAGTTTGTGAGACGGTTGTATTTTGCTAAAAGTCCAGCAATAAAGTTAGATGAATTGAATAGGGCTCTGTTCCGTGGATCGGTATCAGATGTAGAGAAGGTTACTGATGAAATTCAGTTTTGTTACTTTGGTCCTGAACAAGCCAGTGCAGAAAAGGACACAGTAAATGAGGAAGAAGTGGAAGAGAATGTAGAACCCTCTGTTAGTAAGACATTTAATGATCACATAACAAAATTTGCAATAATCTCTAATGAAAGACCAAATATTACTTGTATTTGTTGCCGCAGAACTCATTATAGAAAACAAACCAGAAATGTTGATCTCTACAGAAAAAGTGAAAATGAAGATAATTATAAGTGGAAGGATTTTGCCACATATATATTTCTTGAAAATTGTTTTGAATTGGGTGAAGATCAGCGTATTTGTAAATACTGTTACAACAAGTTAGAGGAAAATAGAATGCCGACCAGAGCTGTACATAATAATTTAGAATTGGATGTTATTCCTGCCGAACTTTCTGAATTAAATACATATGAGTCTATACTTATTCAATGTGTTCATCCGTTCCAGACCATAGTACGTATGGAGCCCTAAACTGGTAAATTACCTCCTTCAGATTTACTGAGAGGTTTAAAAGGAAGAGTGGTGTATTTGCCCTTGGATTTGAAAAAAAATATGGAAACTATTGATGCAGATACTTTGGAAACTGAACCATTAGTTATTCTGGTTAATGGTGTACCAACAAAGAATAAGAAGATTTGGCAGGAGCTGGTAGATGTACGGAAAGTACAAAGAGCAAATTTGTATTTGAAAAGGAATAACAAATGGTATGAATCAATTTATATAGAAGAAGAAGAAGAAGATTTAGAACAAGACACAGAAACACCAACTGGACAAATTGAAAAAGTGGAAAAGTCAAAGGGAGAAGAAATTTATGAACATTTTAGCATACATCCTCTTCATTCAAAAGAAGTTATGGGAGACAATATTGATCTGTTTCAGATGAAGAAAGCAAAAGGAACTCCCGTGAGTGTATGGGAGGAGAGCTTGGAAGCTCGATGTTTTCCCCAGCTGTTTCCTACAGGAAAAGGAGGACGATACGATGAACGTCCAGAACAGATTCCAGCTTCTGAGTATCGAACTACAAGACTATATGCAGAAGATCCCAGATTTCGACAAAGTATTCCTTATTTGTTCCATCTTTTATTTGAAAGCGACTTGTCTGCATTATCATATGCAGTAAATCACATTTTAAAAAGTGGAGTACATTTACAAAATGTGTCTGCTAAGGATTTTATGGAGAAAGTGCAGCACCGAGATGATCATTTGGAAACACAACTGATCAATCTGATGGCTTGTCAGCGTGGTACAAATGAATATTGGTACCGACGCCATGGTGAATTAAAATGCATGTTACGGAATTTAGGAACACCTACATGGTTCCTTACTCTAAGCTGTGATGAGTACGCTTGGGATGATTTACTGGATTTTCTACGAGAGGCCAATTCAAACATTAAAAACATCAGCAGGAGAACTATGCTCATTGGATCCGGTTAATGTTTGCAGATATTTCAATCATAGATTTGAGGCTATGATGTCCTTCATCTGCAATAAAAAAAATCCACCTCTTGGACAAGTAGAGGATCTCTTTTGGAGAAAAGAGTACCAGGCAAGAGGTGCTCCTCATATTCATATGCTGTTGTGGATCAAGGATGCCCCAAAGTTTGGAACAGATACAGATGAAGCAGTGTTATCTTTCATTGAAGAATATGCAACATGTGCTATACCAAAAAGCACAGAAGAGAAAAAGTTAAAGGAGCAAGTTTTACGTTTCCAAAGTCATCGGTGTGGAAAATACTGTCGACGGAAATACAAGAGCAAAGATAAATACTACACTAAATGTCGATTTGGATTTCCTAGACCTGTTCTTTCAGATGGAAGAGTAACCAGTTTTATGTCATCTGTGAGACATACTATTACAAGAAAATCACCTAAGAATACCTACAACCTTAAAAGAAAAGAAGAATCAAAAAATATAAATGACTACAACCCAGTCATTTTATCCATGTGGAATGCTAACATGGATATACAGTATGTAGCTGACAATTCCATTGCTGTTGCTCGATATGTAACGTCTTACATTACTAAATCTGAAAAAACTGAATTGAAAGAAATGTGGGAAGAGATTTCTCACGAGAAGACTGTCAGTAAGAAGCTGTACAGTTTCAGTTTAAAGATGTTATCGCATCGAGAAATTGGATCCTACGAATGTTCAGATAGGTTATCATCTGCAAGTCTCTACTCGAAATCAAGAAGAATAATTTGGGCAAGTTTAGGCCTTGCAGCAATGAGAAATCGGGTACTGAAATCTGTTGGAGAAATTGAATATTTGGCCGAGAATGACCCAGAAAGTACAGATATTTTGAAATCAAACATGTTGGACACATATTATCCCAAGAGAAGTCATCATCTGGAGAACATGTGTCTCTATGAAGTGCTGCAGAACTACATTTATTCACGGAAAGCCGCAGAAGACATCCACAATGGAAAATATAAAGTCATTGGTGAGGAAGGATGTTTGGTGAAGCAAACAAAAGGAAGTTTGATAAATCACAGGAAGCTGAGTTGCGACACTACTGACAAAAAGGAATTTTACCACTTGGCACTTTTGCAGCTGTTTAAACCATGGCGTACAGAGGATGAACTACTGGGAGAATTTCAAAGCTATGAAGATTCATTTAATGCTTGCAAAGACAGCATACAATGCAGTACATTCACAACTTATGTACAAATGTTAAATGAAGAAATTGAACAGGAAACTACAATTGCAGCTGAAGTAGCTAGAGACAGTTCTCAAGACAGCCAAAGTTCAGGAACACTCAGTCAAGATCCCCTAGGACAACCAATCGTTGAAAATGAAACTGCAATAGCCATGAATGAAGTGGAAACGGCTATGAATCAAGCTCAGGAAGAATTTATAGACTTACCAAATTTGGAAAGACAACTGAATCAAGAGCAGCAACAAATTTATGAAGAGATCAGAAACAAAATTGATCACGGATTACTACATGAAAAAAAAGAGTGCTCATGCACATCATTTCATACAATCAGGATGTATGTAAGCGGACAAGCTGGAACTGGAAAAAGTTTCCTAATAAAAGTCATCAGAAGCTACCTACAGCAAAAAATGGATTCTACTTTGTCTTGTGTGGTTACTGCTCCAACTGGGTTAGCAGCATATAACATAAAAGGAATCACCTTACATCGTTTGCTAATGTTACCAGTGGAGCATGAGAACAAAATACAATACCACAAGCTAACAGGAGAAGCATGCTTGGAAGTTTCAAGAGTATTGAAGAAGATGCAAGTTCTCATTATTGATGAGGTGAGCATGGTATCAAACTTAAATCTTGCCTTTGTGCATTTAAGAATGCAGCAAATTCTAAGGACAGACTATGACGTATTATTTGGTGGAAAACATGTCATAGTTTTTGGGGATCTTCTACAGCTTACTCCAGTTAAAGGACAACCAGTGTTTAATACTGTGACACATGAAGACACAAAGAAGTCATTGGGAAGCATTGGTAATGCAAATATTTGGTCCTTCTTTGAGTACAAGGAACTTACTACTAATTTGAGGCAAGCAAACGATGAAGAATATGGAAGTATTCTGAAAGATATCAGGATTGGACTACTGACTGAAGCTGGCACAAAAGCATTACAGAGTCGGTTGCTACATAATTTATTTCCAAAGGAAGAAATAGTTGCAGAGAAGATATACAAGAACATTGCAGAAAAGAAAAGTGTCATCTGCTTAATGCCAACTCTACGTGAATGCTCAATATTCAATGAGGAGCTTTTGAAATTGGAATAGGAAGATATCAGGAAATTGGAAGCAGTGGACAAAATTCAGGATGGAAGAATTACTATCACATTAACAGGCAAACTGAAAAATAAATTGGATTCACTAGAGAAGAACATTTCCAAAACTGCTGGATTAGAAAAAAATCTATATGTTTGCATGAACTGTAGAGTATTTTTAAGGAGAAATTTGGATGTTGAAAAAGGTTTAGTGAATGGAGCTATGGGAAGAGTTGTGGGTTTTATTAATTATCAGAAAAAAGATGGAATAGAATGTTTAAAAATAAAATTTGATCAGATAGAAGAAGTTATAGACATTTGTCGTTGTACAGTTCGTTTCATGCTTGTGAAAGACTTATATGTACAAAGGAAACAGTTTCCGTTTTCTCTAGCATATGCTGTAACTATTCACAAGTCTCAAGGATTGACTGTAGATTGTGCATTTGTAAACATTGGTTCAACTGTGTTCAAAGAAGGTATGGCTTATGTAGCTTTGTCACGAGTGAAAACATTATCTGGTCTATTCATGATAGACTTTGATGATTCAAAAGTTAGTGCTGATACAAACTGTGTAAAGGAGTATAATAGATTAAGAAGAACCTATGCTCCTCATTTAGGTCAGTATCCTGTGTTAGAGAAAAAGAGGAGTGATGTAATTGCAAGCAAAAAGAAAAAGGACAATGTTGAAGAGGTTGTTGGTTGTCATTTTGAAAATAGCTCTGGTGTCAACTGCTACGCTAATGTAGTGCTGAATGTTGCATTTTATCTGGAAAGTTTGCAAGAGCAGATAATAGTAAATCAGAGAAAAAGATTCTGTTCTGAGTTGAGTCTCCTTTTTCAAATGCTGAGTAATGATAAAACTCAAATAGAAAGTGCTACTGAAATTAGAAAACTTTTAGATGTATGTTCAGGACGAACACAGTTTTCTCAAAATGTACAGCAAGACGCACAGGAATTCTTGATGTATTTTTTTCAGGTACTGGAAGAAGAAGGGGTTCCCATTGAAAATATGTTTGGTGTCTCTTATAAATGGGAACATAGTTGTGAAAACTGTTACAATACATGTGGCTCTTATGTTGATTCTGAAAGGTTTATTTATTTAACATTGCCAGATAGTAAAACAGTCACTTTTGCTAAATTAGTTAAAGATGCTAATCATAGCATGGAATGCGGTGAGTGTAAATCTGACATGTTTTCAACGTTAATTTTAAAGGAATACGGACAGTATGTAATTTTAATGATGCAACGATGTAAAGCTGATGGTTCAAAATTGGACACTTTAATAAAGAAATTCACAGGACAGCAATTATCAATTTCAGGAAAAACTTTTGTAACAGTTGCAATAATTTTCCATGAAGGACCTACTGTTACTTCTGGTCATTACACAGTTTATCTTAAATGTGAAAAAGGCTGGACACTGTGTAATGATTCCCAATTGATTTTCAAGCAACGTTTGCCTTTTGATTTAGCAAATTCCTATCTAATCTTCCTGAAACCAAAATTTTAGAGAGACTTGGCAAGATCTGTACAAATCAATTTTACCATTTTATTGGATTACCATTGGAATTTTCTAAAAAAAAGATTTTTCAAATTACCATTTGGCCTAATGGAAAGGTAACCAATTGTAATGTGGACTTATTTAATTTTTAATGAATCTTTCGGAAACCAAAAATTTAGAGAAAATCGGTAACATCTGCACAATTTAAATATTGGAATTTTATTGGATTACCATTGGAAATTTTTTCAAAAAATATTTTTTAAATTACTATTTGGCCATAAGGAAAGGTAACCAATTATATTGTGGACTTATTTAATTATTAATTAATCTTTCGGAAACCAAAGTGTTAGAGAGAATCGGTAAGATCTGTACAATTTAAATTTTGGACTTTTATTAGATTACCATTGGAAATTTAATCAAAAAAGAATTTTTAAATTACTATTTGGCCAAAAGGAAATAGAACCAGATATATTGTGGAGTTACTTGAAATATATTATTTTTGTGATTATGCTTCTGAAAAAAAATTGTCAGACGGTATTTTAAAGAAATAATTATTGTTATTAGATGATATTTTTATAGAATATTATGCATTTCTATAATGTTATGTTTAAGTAAAAAGAGATTCTGGGCTTTTTTAAAACAATCTTTGAGATTGTTATTTTTTTTTTGCCCGCTGTTAAGTGATGAATGCAATTGCTTTCACAATTTATAGTGAAATGCAATATATTCTGAAAACAGCAAAAAAAAGGCAAACATTTTTTTTGGGAAAATATGTAAATACGTGTAGTGTGTTATATAATGATTTATTAAATATTAATACTTTATTTATTTTTTTCAGATTGTGAAAGAAAATTTTCGAAAAAAAACAACCATTTTTTCAAGTAATTTCAATTACATTTTAATTTAAAATTAAATTGTTGGGTGGGTCAGGTAAGTCAGAAATTACATGGTCCCTTTCTTCCACTTTATCTCAAACAGATTTTTAGTATTTAGTTATTAATTCCTCAAGGATCTTGAGATGTGGTAATTGATTTTTAGTGTTTTTAAAAAAAAAAAAAAAAAAAAATACGCTTACCGTACGCGTACGGTAAAAAAAAATAAAAAGTTTTAAAGAAAAAATAAAAAAAAGTTGAGAGGTAAGGTTGGCTCTTAAAAGAGCCGTTGTGTTCATGCAGGGACAGAGGAAAGGAAGAATGGGAACATTAGCTGGTAGGACAAATGTGCTGGTCTATTTTGTTGTTAATGAGGGGAAGACTGGTCTCCCTATGAACAATTAGAACATGGCAAAATGAACACCGCATAGTAACCCTCGCAAACCGATGGTTCGTTTCCACAGGATCAGAAAAAGGTGAATCTGCCCCCACAGATGAAGGGCTCTGCTGAGCTTCCGAAGAAGGACTCGGCTGAGCTGCTGTGGATGTTCTTGGTTGACTTACTGAAGGGTTTCCTCCAGTATGTCGAGCATTTGTCCTAGGATGTACATCCTCAAGGTGTCTCAACATAGTGTGATTCCCGAAGGAATACTTCTTGTTGGGATTACCTCGTGAAAGTACACGCTTGCACAGCTTGCAAGTCACCAAGGCAGCATTGACTTTTTTCTCACCCTCAGGAAAAGTAAAATACTCCCATATAAAAGAGCTCTTCTGTTTCCTCTTTCTCTGCCTAATAGTGGTGCTGCTAGCCTCACTCTCAGCAGAAGAGTGCTGGTCTGCCATCGTATCACAAAGACAAGTCAGCTCCTTCACCTAAGGGATCACAAGCAGAAATGAGGGGAATGGGTGTGGTGTAGGAAGATTCTGGAACTGAAACTACTTTGAACCAATCAAAAGTTTTGTTTCATGATCACATGACCCACCGTGCGCGTACGTTACGCTTACGTTACGCTTACGGTGCGCTTACGGTGCGCTTACGGTAAAAGTACGCATGCGCGTAAATAAGACACGCGCTCGCACGCATGCGCATAACGGGCACGCCCCGACACTTCCGCGTAACGTGCGCGTGTAGCGTACACGCTTACGCGCCCCATACGCAGTACGCACGGCTACGCAAATTGCGTAACTATACGCAAAAAGAGCAGATAAATTAAGAACATTACGTAAACCGTACGCTTACGGTACGCTTACCGTACGCGCACTTAAAAAAAAATTAAAAAAGAGAAAAAAAGGTTTTCTATGTTATACTAATATATCTTACCTGTTTGGAAAAAAAAAAGAGAAAAATTAATATATTGCAGAATTATTTTTTTTTAAAAAATAGTGTTTTAAGAGAATATAAAGTTAAAAAAAAACTTGCTTTTTTAAAAAAAAAACACATTTAATATACGAATTTATAATAAAAAAATCATTAAAAAAAAAAAAAAACCATGGGAATCACATATGTTATAGGTAAGAATTAGCATTTAAAAAACCATACAAATTCACTGAAAAAACCATGGGTTTCACACACGTTATAGTTAGTAATTAGCATTTAAAAAACCTTGCAAATTCACTGAAAAAACCATAGGTTTCACACACGTTATAGTTAGGATTTAGCATTTAAAAAACCTTGCAAATTCAGTGAAAAAACCATAGGTTTCACACACGTTATAGTTAGCTGGACATTTTACTGATAAAAAACCAATGAAATTCCCCCGTTATAGTTACTTAAGCTAACTATAACTCGCGCACCCGCAATCCACTGCTGATGACGTAACATATTACATCACTCATGACATCACAGTGACATCACTCATGACATCACAGATGACATCTCAAATGACATCACTGATGACATCATCCTTGTGACACAGTGGTAGACCTCCTCTCACCCTAATATAACCTTTGAAACACACATTCAAAAATAGAGACTAAAATTTTCAAAAAAATGGACATATAAATACCAGTAACAAAAACCTCTTCAGTAATTCTAAGATCCACATACACATCCACTCATTCACCAACAGTCCTGTACAGTCACTCATACGTGTACTCAATCATCATATGTACTCATACACCTATACATCCTGTTACACATTGTCACTCATCCATAGAGTTACTCACACACATAGTCACTCATGCTAAAAAAGAATCAAACATACATTTACTTGCATATACAGTTATACACACACCACCACACTTACTTCTACGGAAACTTACACATACTTACTCTTTTAAATAATCACTTATAAAAACACATACTTATTCATACAGGAACTGTTTCAATCTCTCACTCTCACATATACTCAATTATATACACCAATAGTCAAATATACCAGTTTACAACATATTTAGTAACTCATAAAGACACTATTGAGACAGTCATTCACTCACTAACACACCCATACACACACTCATCCACTCATACAGACATGCACACATGCTGTCTTCAACACATACAACCAGAGAGACAATCTTTGATGCACCTATGCACTACGTAATACCCCCCACCGAACCATGCAGACACTCAGACTGATACTCAAAAAACAACGTAATATCTTATATAAACACCCATGTAGCTACTCACCAACCCATGCAGCCACTTATACACAAAGTGAGAGACTGATACAGATAATTAAATATTTAAACATTACTCATTAAGCCATGTATTCACTAAGATACACTTAATCAGTCAGTAACACAATGAATTTTTCAAAAACAAATCATCCTTTTAGACACTTATATACCCATTTATTCTTCCATCGACCTTGAGATATACATATATAAAACATATTTAATTTTCAGAAAAACACACATTCACTGGATGATGTCATCAGTGATGTCATTTGAGATGTCATCTGTGATACTATCAAAAAAAGGGGGGGGGGGGACCTGAGAGCTAGTTAATGGTCCAGTGTCCGTGCTCCCACGATTACATGTAACAAAACTGAAAGGACACTGTTCCAACAATAGGGTGCAGATAGACACCCATATGCTTAAAGATAAAAAGGGAGAAGATTCTAGGTTAACTGGACCCACCAAATGAGGGGAAGAACGTGTCTTGCCTCTTGTTGCCCTCACACACCCCAAGGGGTGTCATGCTTCATCATCGGGCAGTTGCTCCTCGTTGGGCCGGCGCTGCAATCCCCAACGGGTCCCCCGAAGGGTCACTTTGGCGGAGATCTTTTGAGACATGCCGGATGGTGCATGTGGGTATGTGGGGTGTGGGTCCAAAAAACGGGTAACAAAGTGCGTGCATCGTGGTTTAAAATTGACCAAGGGTGGCCTGACAAAATTATAGTGTATAGCAGCACCCTTGTCAGAATAAAAGCTCATAAATCGAGTATCATCCCAAGGGGCACATTTGTGCCGCGGTATCATAGACATGGTCAACATGTTTTACGCCTCTGTTGCCATAAACGGTCGTTGGCGCTTCTTCAGGACCAGGATTGAAGAGTGTAGTGAAGTGCACGTGAAGGAATGTTAAAAGATAAATACCCATTATACATGTCAGGGCGGGTCATTGTACTGCTCCTGATCACAACCTCCCAAAAACTGCACTCGCTCCAAAGACTGTGGGCGGTAGACGCCCGCACCATGCCGGGCTAGCAAAAACAGACATTACAAAAGTATGTATATCGATAATAAATATACATCCAAAGGTACGAGCATTAGGCTCAAAGTTGAAAATTAGGTCGCACATCCTCATCGTTCAATGTCTTACTCACAAAATATCACACATGCCAGCGCCCATGCACCTATCGTTTGCCGCCGCCAAGTCAAATGAGCATATGGGTGTCTATCTGCACCCTATTGTTGGAACAATGTCATCTGTGATGTCATGAGTGATGTCACTGACCATGTCATGAGTGATGTAATATGTTACGTCATCAGCAGTGGATTGCGGGTGCGCGAGTTATAGTTAGCTTAAGTAACTATAACGGGGGAATTTCATTGGTTTTTTATCAGTAAAATGTCCAGCTAACTATAACGTGTGTGAAACCTATGTTTTTTTCACTGAATATATATATATATATTTATATATATATATATGTATATACATATATATATATATATATATCACTTCTTTCCAGCGGGCTTTCCAGATTGACAGGAAACCAAAAGATGGACACAGACCCGAAGTAGGTGCTTGCGGTATTATTTATTTATCCATATGTCGTCCATACGCGTTTCGGCTCGGGCGAGCCTTGTTCACTCAACATGGATTAATTTTGTGCGTGAATTTAAAGTGACCGTGCATCAAAGAGTGTTACCCCACGTGGTATAAGATCAAATAGACATAGACAAAATACTAGCGTGTACTGACATATTACAAATGCAATTTTGTAGTACAATCCGAGATTTCCGATACATGTTAAGTAAACATCCTAATGTGATGTAGTTGTGTTTTACATATTATTATGATCCCGCTAATAGTATTTAGTCAAATATCATGACAAAATTACTTCAAAGTTAACCTGGGGTAAACATGTTAAAATTGTGCAAATGACAGTGCTCAATTGTGATTTAAAACATGTGATAAAGATCTGCTCATTCCTCTTAGTAAAAGAAAAACAAGAAATAAACCAACTTGAAATAAAGCGAGCACAAGTTAAAAGAGCTGATAGTATATGAGAGATTTCCATTGTGCCCAAATCGGACAGTGCGATAAATCTCTACTAAAAAAATCAATCAATGTAAAATACAGTTTGAAAAACCCGTGACGGCATTGCACCCCAATATATGAAACATCAAACATCAAACATCCTAAATAAGGGACGAGATACAGATGACACAAGTTAAGATCAAATGTTTCAACGTAAACCGGTATACATCCCTACTCCAACATTATAAAAGAAAGTACCAAAATGAAATCAATGAATGGAGTGACGTCCCTATGTGGATTTGCTGCAACAATAAGTATGATGTTATCAGACACATGCGCAAATAATCAAAAACACAATTAATTAATTAAATAATGTCCTGTCCGACATGGAAGGCTGAGAGCCCATATAGGTAGATAACCTGGTAGGTATCTGTTTTGTAAGTGTGTTAACATATACACAACCTATATAAAACCGTATTATATGGCCACCTGAATAATAGATGGCAACTATGAGAATTGTGCAAAGTGCAAAGATAAATATATAAATATAAGCATATAAAAATATAAATATATAAATATATATATAAAATCGCAGTTGTAAAAGATAAATCTGATGGGATGTACAGATTGGATTCTCTACCATTTAAAGTATAGGGGGAATTTTATGTCGGCGGCCTATTATGAATCCGGATAAAATATCCAATAAGAATATGTGTAAGATTTACTGTGGCTAAGGTATAAAGTATTGCTGCTTCTGTCAAACATAGGAAAGGGGTTGTGTAGATGGTTTATAAGCAAGTGTACAGATCTTCCGTCACATTCAGGCCATTAGGGTACTTAGTGTCTAGTTGTAGTATGTATCTTGTTTCGAGTTTTCTAAGTTATATTCGCGGTCTCCACCTCTTCTACTGGGAGGTACAGCATCGATTACAAAATAGTTGAGACCTTTATTGTTAGATTGATGGGATTTTTTGAAGTGTCTTGTAACGGGATATGTGTTGTCTTCATTCGAGATTGCACGGAGGTGTTGAAGGATGCGCTTATGAACCTGGAGTTTGGTACTTCCAATGTATTTGAGTCCACAGGGGCACATCAATACATATATGGCAAATTCAGTTTTGCATGTTAAAAGTTTGGTTATTTTATATTTGGTTTGACAAAAGGGAGTGGTGTAAGTCAACGTATTAATCCCGTGGATACATGCTTTGCATGTTTTGCATTTAAAAAAACCTTTGTGTGTTTGAAGCCACGAGGTTTTTTCCATGATTTCAGGGTTAGTAGATACCAAACAGTCCCTCATAGATGGGGCCTTGCTATAGGTAATGGACACCCTCTGCGGTAGCAGGGGTCCTATTACCGGATCACACAAAACTAAAGGCCAACATGTTTGGATAATCTTGTGAATTGCCTTGTGTTGTTTACTAAAGCCCATGATAAGGCGAAATTCCTCCTTGAGCTTTGTCCTATCGGTGGTATTATTGCCCACAGGATTTTTGGCTATTTGTTTGTCTTGAAGGAGAGTGTTTCTATCCATAGATGCCGTTTTAGAAATAGCTAGTTCAATGATTTTCAGTTGGTATCCTCTTTCAAGGAATCTGATTTTACTGGATTCCTGGGCTATAGAAAGGTCAGTGATGTTGCTACAAACTTGCTTCAAACGAAGCATTTCCCCATATGGGATGCTATTTACTAAATGTTGGGGGTGGGAACTCTCAGCATGTAGGATAGAGTTACCAGCTGTTTCTTTTCTGAATATGCGGGTCTCTAGTTTGTTGTTGTGCACATATATTTGGGTGTCCAAAAAATTAACTGTGGTATCACTGATGTTAGCCGTAAAATGAAGGTTGAGTTGATTCCAGTTGAGATTATTGACAAACTGTTGTGCCTCTTCTATACTGCCCCGCCACACTACGAATAAATCGTCTATGTAGCGGAGCCATATTTTGATATTGCTCTCAGCAATATGTTGGTGCTCAGTGTTGAGGACAAGCTTTTCCCACCAGCCCATATGGAGGCATGCATAACTTGGGGAAAAGCTGGCCCCCATGGCTACACCTCTTGTCTGTTGGAATAGAAGATTGTTAAACATAAAAATGTTGTTTGTGAGGCAAAACTCGATCATAGATATCAACATTTCATTGTGCGACAGAAATTCTACTTCGCGCTGTGCAAGAAAAAATCTAGTTGCATTGATACCATCAGGATGTTGGATACTGGTATACAAGGAGGAAACATCTAGTGCCAACATAAGATAGTCATTTTGCCATGTGACCCCCTGAGTTTTTCTTATGAAATCACTTGTGTCCCGAACATATGACGGCAGTTTCTTAACAAAATCTTGAAGGAAGTAGTCAACATAAACAGACGTGTTTTCTAGTAGTCCTTCTTTTGCAGTGATAATAGGTCTCCCTGGTGGGTTGGATATGCCTTAATGGACCTTGGGGATGAAGTAGATAGACGGTGTTGTAGGGTTGTCTTTTTTTAAAAATGTGTATTCATCTTCGCTAATAAGATCTCTTCTTCTCCAACATGATAGTTTGTTGTAGTATTCCTGGTATGTTGATTTAAGATGAGCCGTATTCGTGCGGCTATAGCAATCTTTGTCATTCAATTGTCTGAACGCTTCATTTTTGTAATCTTCCTGAGCCCATAGAACAATATTGCCTCCTTTGTCGCTATTGCGGATCACAATTTCTTTGTTAAGTTTTAGCTTGGTCATGAGGTTATTGTATTTGATTTCTTTCTCACGATATTGTCTCTTGGCCATCATAGTTGTCTTATTGAGCCTCTTGATTTTAGTTGTCACTGCTTCGTGGAATGCATCGATGGAATCATGCATAGTGATAGGGTTAAAGTTGGATTTAGGTTTAAATTGCGTCAATGCAGTTTTTATAGTCGGTATTTTTGTCATATCATTGTCGGGTTGCTGTAAGGACTTGGGGGTTCCCACAGATCCCACAGATCTTGTAACTCCTGGGTGAGCGAAAAGTTAATGTCATTGATGTTCTCTTGGTGTGTTTGATGACTTATCAACATTTGATTACTGTTATTTTCTTCTGGCTCCCTAAGGATATGGAATTTCTTTAATTTTAGTTTCCTCACCCCTTTGTAGATATCCATTCTCGTGAATGCATAATCAAAGTTTTTCGCTGTGCAAAAAGAGAGACCTAAGCTTAAAATTTCAGTCTCCTCTGGGCATAATTCAATTTTGGAAAGGTTAATGATGGTGTTATTGTTTTTGTTGGTTATATTTATCTTCGTTTCCAATAACCTCGACCCCTCCTCTTGTTGCCGGCGTCTTCTGTTCGCTTTATGCCTTTGCCTTCGTTTGAAGTTGGCACTGGTCCTGAGAAGTTTTTTTGCGCCCTTGGTCTGAGAGATGCTTTCCTCTCTTCGCACAAAACATTCAATACTTCCCATGGAGAGGGTTTATTTTGTGCAGATGTAGATTCGAGTACTCTCATTGCCGATTCTGAGTCACTCCCTGCTGCCGAACTGAGATCCGATTGTGTCGTTTGAATATTCACTCTAGTTTTGGATGAAGCAGTTGTAGTTTTATTTCTAGAGACTCTAAGGGCATCATACTTTTTGGCGAAGGTAAAGATTTGGCCTAATTCATAATCGTTCTTGTCCCTTATGAATTTAGTGGCCTTGCGTTCTTTGATTTTGTCTTCCTCTTTTTTGAGTCTTATAAGCATCTCTTTACGTAGTTTGGTAATTTCCTCGGTAGTGGTAATTTTGTCAACATCATCATTAATTTCATCGATTTCACTCAATAGCCTGGCTCGGTCTATGTCCGCATATTTTATTAAGATAAGTGTTAGCTTCCGGAAGGAGTCGAGGTTACATTCGGCCCATTCGCGCATGAGGTCGGGGTTTGGATCTTCATATGTGGGAGCAGTGAGTATACACAAACCACACGGAATTCTGCCCACTTCAATATATCGTTGCAATGAGCGTGACTCCCACCATTTACTTTGTTCTGCGTGCATTTTCTTCCTAGTATTTTGAATTTGTATTTATTTGAGTTCGTTTCAGCTGTGCTCGCTATTTCAGTTGGTTTAAGGATGCGTGTGGTCTGAGGGGTATCGGAAAATATGTCCGTAGCAGCCGCCTCCCTCTCTTTCACCATGTCCGATGACATTTCGGAATATATATGTAATCGTGTGAAGATAACAATTCGCAAATGCGATCGTCTCCACTAAACTGCACACTTCTCCACCCCCGAATATACAGACAGTCCTACCTGGAGTACTTCCGAGTTCGCCTCGTCCTCCGACTCGGTGTCCTACGGGTTAGTCCAGGGTCTGGACGAAAAGTCTAGTCCAAGGGGGGGTCCGGCATATGATTCCTTCACGGACTGCTGAGCTGCCGGGTTACCCCGGAAGTGTTAATCCACTGAAGACGCCGACCAAAAACGGAGAAGGGATCTGTGTGAGACCGGGTGGATTGAAACGGTCTAAAATATCACTTCTTTCCAGCGGGCTTTCCAGATTGACAGGAAACCAAAAGATGGACACAGACCCGAAGTAGGTGCTTGCTGTATTATTTATTTAGCCATATAGCGTTGATACGCGTTTCGGCTCGGGCGAGCCTTGTTCACTCAACATGAATTCATTTTGTGCGTGAATTTAAAGTGACCGTGCATATATATCAAAGCTCCAAGGTTCCCACCTGTGGAGACGCACTCTGACATCCACTGCAGCAACCTTCATGAGGTAAAAGCCGGATCGGTGGGTGGATCCAGTTTACAGCATGCCTGTCGATTCATGCCTGACGCGTTTCGTGCTCATTGCACTCTTCAGAGGCGCAACAGTCATTTTGGCATAGAGGTAACACCTCCCACTTAAAAATATGAGCCCTCGAATGGGCGACTCAAATGAGTCCGCATTGGTTTGTGGGTCTTGTAGTGTGTGCCTCAGTTGTGTGCCACTGTCTGAGATGTTTTAAGCCCTCCAATTGGCTTCCACTCGCACATCCGACTTGTCAATCATCCATGAATGCCTCCACATTGAGACTCTGTGATTCGTAGCTCCATGGCCCCAAATTTCCGGGTGATGCATCTCCCGCGGCTGGGAGGCCGTGTAAAAATCAAAGCTCCAAGGTTCCCACCTGTGGAGACGTACTCTGACATCCACTGCAGCAACCTTCATGAGGTAAAAGCCGGATCAGTAGGCGGATCCAGTTTACAGCGTGGCTGCCGATTCACGCCTGACGCGTTTTGTGCTCATTGCACTCTTCAGAGGCGCAACAGTCATTTTGGCATAGAGGCCACACCTCCCACTTAAAAATATGAGCCCTCGAATGGGTGACTTGAATGAGTCCGCGTTGGTTTGTGGGTCTTGTAGTGTGTGCATCAGTTGTGTGCCACTGTCTGAGACGTTTCAAGCCCACCAATGGACCTCCACTCGCACATCCGGCTTGTCAATCATCCGTGGATGCCTCCACATAGAGACTCCTTGATACAGAGCTCCGTGGCCCCAAATTTCCGGGTGGTGCAACTCCCGTGGCTGGGAGGCCGCGTAAAAATCAAAGCTCCAAGGTTCCCACCTTTGGAGACGCACTCTGACATCCACTGCAGCAACCTTCATGAGGTAAAAGCCGGATCGGCGGGCGGATCCAGTTTACAGCATGCCTGTCGATTCATGCCTGACGCGTTTCGTGCTCATTGCACTCTTCAAAGGCGCAACAGTCATTTTGGAATAGAGGCCACACCTCCCACTTAAAAATATGAGCCCTCGAATGGGCGACTCGAATGAGTCCGTCTTGGTTTGTGGGTCTTGTAGTGTGTGCCTCAGTTGTGTGCTGCTGTCTGAGACGTTTTAAGCCAACCAATGGGCCTCCACTCGCACATCTGGCTTGTCAATCCTCCATGGATACCTCCACATTGAGATTCCGTGATTCGGAGCTCCGTGGCCCCAAATTTCCGAGTGGTGCATCTCCCACGGCTGGGAGGCCGTGCAGAAATCAAAGCTCTAAGGTTCCCACCTGTGGAGACGCACTCTGACACAAAATTGTGTGGTAAAAGTAGATCAGATCTTATCCTTGTTGACCAAGTTCCTGTCAGGATCATCGACAGAGCACCGCCGGCAGGGAACGGGACACGGAATAGAAAATCCGATCCACAGACTACAATTCCCGACGGGCGTTGCGTGAGGCGCATCACGTGACTCACGCTACGCCCATCGTCAAGCGTCAAAAGGGGAAAGGTCGACTCCTGCGGAGCCGATAATTCTTGGTCCGGAGACGAGCCGAGGTAACGCAGTGTTGCCGAGAGACAGTCCGAAGAGAGACCCACCCAGGTAGCGGCCCGTGATATCCAGGAGACTTCTAGACCGAGGTAGGAGTGTTGTGGCAAGGTTCCCTACTCGGCACCCTCCTGGTAGACCATAGTCGGAGACTCAGTCTCCGTGGACACAAACAGCCTTAGAAATCCTTGGAACTATTGTACGCCTCTCTGTTGGAGAGACCGGCCGGTCTCGTGCAGGGGAGCGACCGTATCTGTATTAGCATGGCTAGCCCAGCAGGGCGTATGTAACCTTCAATCTCATGAAGTGAGACAGCCCTTGGACCTTAAAACCCGCAGGGGGCAGAAATCAGATTGTGGTGTAGGTACTTGGTATTGTGGCGGTGCAAGTCGCAAAGTCACAGGAATTCACCCATGCATCAAGGAAGTACCGTGATGCGTTATTCATATTCACTGGCAGAAGCAAGCAGTGTGTAACGACACGACTCAGTAGCCAGTCCTCACCTTTGTCTTCTTATATGTTCATTTCTGCAGACATACGAGAGAGTCTTGGCAAGAAGGGGTGGCGGTGGCTTGGACCTAGAGGGGCAATGACAAGTGGGTATTTGTGCAACTACTGTGCTACGTGGTGTGTGTTCTTTGTGTGTGTTGACTCACTGTCATTCTCCATACGTGTGATTTTTCCTTGTCATTTGCATTAGTGCCTGAGACCACTGACCACTGCCTCTAGCTCTCCCCTATATGTCTTGACGTACCTTCTTTCCTTTACAGGTGAGGGGGCAAGCTAGATTAGAAAGCACTGCAGTTAACGGTATAACAAGTGGTTCAAGCTGTAAACATAGAACAAAGGTCTCATACAGTGTCTTGTTGTCTTTTGCCTTCACAGATCTCCCTCCCTGCAGTCCCCACCCTTTCCTTCCCCCGCTCGATCACCCCAAAAGTCCGTGGTTCCACACAAGCCGGACTTGGGGTCATCCAGAGGTGGGCCCCCTTAGAGCATCAACACAGCCCCGGGGACATCGGAACGAGGAACGTGACAGAATTATCGGCCCTCATTGATTTGACGCTGCGGTTGGACCATCGGTTGAGAGAGCGGAAAGGAGAGCACACCCGCAAAGAGAGGGCTAATCCGTGGAGTGACCGATCCGGACCCTCTGAGAAACCCCCTTCCAAACCCGAACCCATGGAAATCGGAGCGGTGAGGGCCTCGCTAACCTTGAGTGAAAGAGACCATCGTCGCAAACAAGGGTTATGTTTATATTGCGGCAAGAAAGGCCACTTTATCAGGGAATGCCCCGTGAAACCTGCATATGGAAGATCTCGTCTCGGCCAGATGGCAACTGTGACAACGGACAAAGGGGAGGAAAACTGCCACACCTGAGACCGGTTGAAGGGAAGATCTCAGGGAAACGCACTATCCCTTCAGTGGACTATTCTTCCTTCAGGGAAAAATATTTTTTTTTTATAACCTTGCATATTGACATCAACCAAGTACTCCACCCGATCCACGCCATGGTTGATTCCGGGGCCACTGGCTGTTTCATGGATAAACAGGAGGCCGCCAGACCTGGAGTGCAACTCCTCCTCAAGGCCACCCCGGAGTTGGTCTACACCGTGGATGGCAAAGAATTGGAGTCAGGCCCCATACAATATCATACTTCGGAGTACGAACTCACGTATGAAGGATATCATCGAGAGTGGGCAACGGTCAATGTTATCCAAGACCCTCAATATGGAATCATTCTTGGACTCCCGTGGCTACAGAAACATGAACCCAGTATTCACTGGGCCACAAAGACTCTACAGTTGAGGTCAGCGTATTGTCAAACACATTGCAACCGGGAGCCGGTTCGTCCGTCGGAAGTGTTAGCCACCAGGCATGGGATAGCGACCGCTGCTGATAAAGAGATAACTTTACCGGACTGTTACCACTCCTTCAAGGAGGTATTCAGCGATAGAAAGGCTGAAGAGCTCCCTCCTCATTGAGAATTCGATTGTCGGATTGATTTGGTTCCGGGAGCGGTGATACCCTGTGGGCGGATATACGCACTAACCATACCGGAAAACCTGCATCTACGTACCTATTTAGACAAATACCTGGAACTCGGATTCATTCGTCCGTCACGATCACCTGCTGCCTCACCACTTTTTTTATTCCGAAGACCAATGGGGAATTAAGGTGCTGTATCGACTTTCGAGCATTAAACGCTATCACGGTGAAAAATCGGTATCCTCTCCCGTTGATTCCAGTTCTCTTGGAGCAGGTGAGAGCTGCGAACATGTACACCAAGCTGGATTTAAGAGGGGCATATCATCTCGTGCATATGCGAGAAGGCGATGAATGGAAGACGGCATTCAAGACGCGGTACGGGCTTTTTGAGTACCTAGTTATGCCCTTTGGACTCTGTAATGCCCCTGCCGCCTTTCAGTTCTTCCTCAACGAGGTTTTGCGTGAATTCCTGGATATCTTCGTAGTCGTATATATTGACGACATTCTCGTCTATTCCATCACTGAAGAAGAACAAATTACCCATGTGCGAAGAGTATTACAGGCCTTGTACAAAAACCATTTGTTTTGTAAACTCACAAAATGTGAGTTTCACGTTACCACTGTAGAATTCCTCGGGGTAATGCTTACCCCTTCCGGACAAGTTATGGCAGAGAGGAAGGTTCAGGCGGTGGTGGACTGGCCCCGTCTGCACAACGTTAAAGAAATACAAAGCCTACTGGGGTTTGCGAATTTCTACAGGAGATTTATACAACACTTCTCCAACACTGTCGCACCCCTGACCAAATTGACCCGAGTGAAGGTTCCCTTCATTTGGACCTCAGAAACCCAGAAGGCGTTCGAGCGCTTAAAACAGGCTTTCACCTCCGCTCCTGTTCTGGTGCATGCAAAACCGGAGTTGCCTTTCTTTGTCGAAGCAGACACCTCAGAAATCGCAGTGGGAGCGGTGCTGTCACAGAGACATGAGACCACAGGGTACCTCCACCCCATTGCCTATATGTCACGGAAGGTGAACCCAGCGGAGCAAAACTACACAATCGCGGAAAAGGAGCTCTTGGCGATTAAAGATGCCTTCCTGGAATGGAGGCATTGGTTGATGGGGGCAGCACATCAGATTACGGTCTATACCGATCACCGCAATCTACAGTTTTTAAGAGCGGCGAGACACCTTACACTGCGGCAGCTCCAATGGACGTTGTTTTTCGCTGAGTTCAACTTTATAGTGACCTTTCGCCCTGGAGTTAATAATCGGAAGGCCGACGCACTCACACGACAGGAACACCCCCCGCAGAAAGAACTGGGTAAGGAAACGGCGATCATAGAACCGAGTCGAGTGGTGGGTATAGTGGCCACAGACGACTTCTTGAACGGCATTCGGCGAGGGATACGTACCGCTGAATGGAGAACCTGGCTTCGGTTCCACCCCGAATGGAGAGTCCATCAAGGCCTCCCCCTGAAAGGGAGTCAGTTACTTGTTCCCACCAAGACACAGAGGAAGACGGTTTTCAGGTGGTGTCACGCTCTTCCCTGTGCTGGACATACCGGGCGCACCAAGACTCTAGAAAAAGTGCTCAGACAATTCTGGTGGCCCTCGGTTCGTCCTGACGTTCAGCAATGGGTACAAGACTGTTCCATCTGCGCCCAGATGAAACCAGAGCACCGAACCGCACCAGGCCTGTTGCAACTGATGCCCACGCCAGAACGACCGTGGGAAAGAATCTCTGTGGACTTTATCATCGGTCTTCCTCGGGATCAAGGAATGACAGCCATCATGGTGGTGATCGACTATTACACCAAGATGGGTCACTTTGTAGCCTGCAAACAGGCACCCACAGCGGGGCAAATGGCCGTACTCCTGCTGACACACATTGTTCGCCTTCATGGACTCCCGCAGGTCATTTTATCCGATAGGGGGGCCCAATTTACATCAGGTTTTTGGAAGACTTGGTGTTCCAAACTCCAGGTCACCTCTTCCCTGTCAACGAGCTTCCATCCTCAGACGGATGGCCAAACAGAGAGGCTAAATCAGACTTTAAAGCAATACCTTAGATGTTATGTGAGCACAGCTACAGATGCGTGGGTGGAGTGGTTATGGGCAGCAGAAATAGCGTACAACAGCGTCACACACTCATCCACGAAGTTCACTCCGTTCTTTAGCACTTACGGGTTCCATCCCAGATTCACTCCCTTGATTGTGGCTAACACCAACACGCGACGCCCAAAATTGCGCGACAGGCTAGTGTTCATGCTAGAGGTAATCTGTTATAGTCAAAAGAACAGTACAAAAGACAGGCGGACAAACACCGGAGACCTGGGCCAGTATACAATTCAGGGGATTGGGTATGGTTATCAACATGGAATATCCGATTCAGGAAATATAGTGTGCTCAACCCACGATTCATAGGACCGTCTCGGGTCCTTAAACATGTAAACCCGGTGGCGGTTAAGGTGAGATTACCTTCACACTTTGGCATTCATCCGGTGTTTCATGTCTCCCTTCTGAAACCTGCCAGACAGCCCCGGAACTGTCATCCAGCACCGATCCTCGTGCACCAGTATCAGGAGTATGAGGTGAAAGCCATTCTGGACGCAAAGACTGTGAGGGGCAGGCAGGTTATGGTATTTAATCTCATGGAAGGGGTATGGGCCGGAAGATGACTCATGGGAACCCGCGTCGGCGGTCCACGCGCCCAGGCTAATTGCACGGTTCCATAGGTTGCACCCGTGCAAACCTAGCGGCCGTCGGTGATCCTCGGAAGGGGGATGTGCTGTCAGGATCATCAACAGAGCACCGCCGGCCGGGAACGGGACACGGAATAGAAAACCCGATCCACAGACTACAATTCCCGACGGGCGCTGCGTGAGGCGCATCACGTGACTCACGCTATGCCCGTCGTCAAGCGTCAAAAGGGGAAAGGTCGACTCCCTCGATAATTCTTGGTCCGGAGACGAGCCGAGGTAACGCAGTGTTGCCGAGAGACAGTCCGAAGAGAGACCCACCCAGGTAGCGGCACGTGATATCCAGGAGACTTCTAGACCGAGGTAGGAGTGTTGTGGCAAGGTTCCCTACTCGGCACCCCTCCCGGTAGACCATAGTCGGAGAATCGGTCTCCGTGGACACGAACAGCCTTAGAAATCCTTGGAACTATTGAACGCCCCTCTGTTGGGGAGACCGGCCGGTCTCATGCAGAGGAGCGACCGTATCTGTATTAGCATGGCTAGCCCAGCAGGGCGTATGTAACCTTCGGTCTCATGAAGTGAGACAGCCCTTGGACCTTAAAACCCGCAGGGGGCAGAAATCAGATTTTGGTGAAGGTACTTGGCATTGTGGCGGTGCAAGTCGCAAAGTCACAGGAATGCACCAGGGAAGTACCGTGATGCGTGATTCATATTCACTGGCAGAAGCAAGCAGTGTGTAACGACACGACTCAGTAGCCAGTCCTCACCTTTGTCTTCTTATATGTTCATTTCCGCAGACATACGAGAGAGTCTTGGCAAGAAGGGGTGGCGGTGGCTTGGACCTAGAGGGGCAATGACAAGTGGGTATTTGTGCAACTACTGTGCTACGTGGTGTGTGTTCTTTGTGTGTGTTGACTCACTGTCATTCTCCATACGTGTGATTTTTCCTTGTCATTTGCATTAGTGCCTGAGACCACTGACCACTACCTCTAGCTCTCCCCTATATGCCTTGACGTACCTTCTTTCCTTTACAGGTGAGGGGGCAAGCTAGATTAGAAAGCACTGCAGTTAACGGTATAACAAGTGGTTCAAGCTGTAAACGTAGAACAAAGGTCTCATACAGTGTCTTGTTGTCTTTTGCCTTCACAGATCTCCCTCCCTGCAGTCCCCACCCTTTCCTTCCCCCGCTCGATCACCCCAAAAGTCCGTGGTTCCACACAAGCCGGACTTGGGGTCATCCAGAGGTGGGCCCCCTTAGAGCATCAACACAGCCCCGGGGACATCGGAACGAGGAACGTGACAGTTCCAATGGGGAAAACTCTTGGCTTGGCCACTATTAAAATTAAATAATATCAAGTTGTTATTCAAAGGCAGTCTATCTTTTTAAAGATTTAATACACATCTTCTGGTCGGTATTTGTAGATAAGATTGAAACGATATAAACATTGCACTTACACAGAACTTACCAAAAGGTAATACCACCATACAGTTTTTTAAAACCGTTTTTACTAGATTTGAAAAATGAAGATGAGTTGAGCTAGGTTGTTGCAAGTTTGTTAAATACAAACACAAAATTGTGCGACAGAGTGTAAAATGAATCTTTTGCAAGCCAGTGGTCTTCTATAGGTAGGCACCTTAGTGAGGTAGTGGTTGTTAAAAATATCTTATGAGTTCATCTCACTATTGCAACATAGGCTATAAAACTACATGCAGGGAGTCCAAATTACAGACATCAGGCTTGGACAGAGAGGCTCATATGAACTTCTAATTATGCGGTTAAAATTCTACTGTGAAGTTTGATGATAAAACCAAATTTAGAGAAGATAATACACTGAATGCCATAAAGAATTGTAAGGGCATTTTTGCATTGTGAGAAATTAGTTCTGTCACATTTCATACCGCTCGCTTTTTTAACGACCTGGTTTATAGACTTCTTTTGTGAGTCTCACTACCTGAGTCTCACTCAGTGTTAGCCCCATTAAAAAGGATTAACAATACTAACCCACAAGCTCAGTCTTTTAGGATAAGGTCCACTGCTGGTCAGCTACGCTCTGGACAGGTTACACATGAACACCTGTACACACTCATGTGTGAATGTGTACGGATTGAGCATGTGAGACCGCTCTGTAAAAAAAGCCTGGAATTTGTGCACAAGTAGCCTTTCTCATAGGGGACCCTTTATGAACTAGTGCTGATCTGTGCAGATCTTATGAGTAAGCAATGATAGTGTGAATATGTACTTCTGTACTATTTCACTGAAACATTTATAGTGCCTTACTGTATCATATGCATGGCTACTGGAATTATGTGATTGTGTGCATGATTACTGATTTGCTGCATTTTTCAGACATTCCATCATTTTCTGCCTAATCTGCTGATTTGAATAAAAAAAATGGCTCAAAAGTAATTAAAACTACAGCGACATGTGTTGCTGCACAGTGGAAGGCAATTTGCAAACCTTGACTAGTTAGTTACCTTCATGTTGCTTATTTCTATATTTAGATGTTAAACTAGTAGTTATGAGGTGCAAACAATGTCCAGACAGTGTTAACAAGTGTAAAAATTACAAAACATAATGAAGTGAAGCCTACAGGTGATAGGTCATTGGAGGTGCCGCCCTAACTTGGTTCACATCATTCTTGTCGTAAAGATCCTTCCAAGTGGTTCCCCCATATGGCTCTCAGGTACACGCCGTATGCCATGGGGTGCCGCAGGGATCATCTCTGAGTCCTATGCTCTTTTTAACATTTATATACAACCCCTGGCAGTGGTAGCAAAAGGAAGGGGCCTCTCCTTGGTTTCTTATGCTGATGATCCTCAGCTTGGGATCTATTTATCAAACAACTCTGACCAAAACAGGGTCATGTTCCAGGATGATATGGTGGCCATCACATGTTGGATGCTGGCCAACTGCCTGCAGTTGAATGCTAACAAATCAGAGATCCTTCTCTTTAGAAAAGACACCCATCTATGGAGCAATCGTTGGTGGCCTGCGGCTTTGAGGGTACCCCCACCTCCAAAGGAAACTGTAAAAAATCTGGGTGTCTGGGTTGATAGTACTTTGACCTTTCAGACATAGATGAAATCAGTGGCTCGTGTCTGTTTCAGACTTCTAAGTGGACTTAGACTTCTGCTTGGGTTCTTCGATGTCCAAACTACCAGATTATTATCCAGTCTATCATTCTTTCTAGACTGGATTATTGTAATTCTCTGTTCCTGGGTCGCCAATAAAGCAGGGATCAATGACCTTCAGAGGGCACAAAATGCTGTGGTGTAAACTGTTTTCGCCCTCCCTAAATCATGCTCAGTCTCCAACTCCAATCGCAGGCTGCACTGGCTTCCGGTGGAGAAGAGAATCCACTTTAAGGCATTGTGCATCTCACACAGAATTCTTAACGCTCAATTTCCTCCCATTGTATCCAATCTTCTTACTCCCTACATCCATAGCCACATGCTGCACTCTTCATATCAACATCTGGCATACGTCCCTCGAGCCAGAAGTGCACGGGCGGGCGGTTGGTCGTTCCCTGTCTTGGCTTCTGCCCTTTGGAACGCCCTCCCAGGTACCATCAGAAGCATTCAGAATCACAGGGCTTTCAAAAAGGCAGTAAAGACCTGGCTATTCCTGGCATAACTCGGCCTGCCTCAGACTCCCTATTTGTCTTTTCATCTGGAATCAGTGCTGGGACTCCCCGTGGCTGGGGCAGCCATGCGCTCCATAAATGTGGTAACATAACAAGCAATACTGTCACAAAAAGTGCTGCATTATGCCCCACAATTTGCATTTTCTAGCCACATAATTTACTCAATCCTGCCGCATAATTTGGAACTCCCCAACCACATATTTCCAGTAGCCCTGATTATACATCATAGGTAAATTTTGCACCAAACTACAGTTTCACCATAGTTAGGTCTAGAGACTTGGTTGACGCACCAATATTATGGGAAATCAGGATACTCAATACAAATTTGACATTCATTTTCACATAGCTGAACTCCTTGGGGCACTTCAAGATTGATCATTTCTCTCTGACTTGGCTCCTAATGGGATTCAGGTATCTGAATCACCTTGTAGGATAAAGTAAAAAACTTTGCTAGACGTCTAGAGGATCAAAAGGCCTCCCTACTTAACAGGGCCATTAGCTAGTAGTTACACCTGTTCATTGGAAAGGAAAGGGTGGGGACGGAATCTGATAGGGAAGGTTCATCCCCACAGAAATAAAGGAAGGTAGCTGAAACTCTGCCAGTCACAGGAGGGGCTGCCATTTCAAGTTTTTGAGGGAGGGGACCAGGCAGCTGCGGCAGTTAGGGAGGGTATTAGGCTCTCAGGGAAGATCTTCAATAGACCACTTGACTGCATAATCTTATTAAAATCCAAAAAAGGTATGCCAAAGGATTGGGGCAGGGGTGGATTTATGATGTGTCACCATAGGTTTGGACAGAGATGCCCAGCTTCTGGAATTTTCACCCCCTTTTAAAAACCGTTCACAAGGGAGAGACTTTTGAGAACAGTCTCGACTTCGGTGAATGCTCAGTTTACAAGAGTAGATACCGGACCCTTACTGCAACGATGAGGGAGAGAATGGGGAGAGGATGTGGCCTAATGGCTAGGGCGGTCAACCTCAAAGCTGGGGAACCGGGTATGAGTCTCAGCAGAGACGCTCAACATCCTGCGATTCTGGGCAAATCCCTTAATCTCCTTGTGCCTAACAAAAAAAATGAATATGTCTGTAATGCAGCTGGTGCTCATGTAAAGTACTCCGATACCTTCAGGTCTAGTTCCCGCTTCTTGCTTGCCGCATTTGTCTATCGCCACACTTACCTCCTGCTGCTGCCATTTTCTGCCCAGGAGGGCTGCTGACATCCGCCGTCACTTGTCATGAATGGTCCAGGGGGACCGCAACCTTCAACTTGCTGTGCATGGAGCACAGATCGTCACGTCATCGTAGAAGCACGAGGAGGTGCTTCAAAAGCGGCCGTGGGCTCCTGCAGTGCGGGTCCAGCTTCTTGCTTGCCGCATTTGTCCTTCGCCACACTTACCTGCTGCTGCTGCCATTTTCTGCACAGGGGGGCTGCTGATATCTGTCTCCACTTGTCACTTGTCACGAACGGTCCAGGGTGACCGCAACCTTCTGATTGCTGTGCGTGGCGCACAGACCACCACGTCATCGTAGAAGCGCCAGGAGGTGCTTCAAAAGTGGCTGCGGGCTCCTGTGGCAAATCCCGGGCCAAGGGCAGGCCCACCTGCGCCCATCAGCGGCCGGAAGTGGCTGGGATGGGCCAGGTTATATTCCTCTGGTACACTGGACATGCACAGACTTTTACTTGGTTTTTGGGCCCCGGATACCGCGATCTAGGAACTGAGATATGAGGCCAAGACATTATATTGCTGTGCTGTGTAATCTTGTTAAGAGGATAAATGGCACAGAAACTAGCAGCAAAAAGAAAGTCATTAGCAGGCCAAGGTGTGGTGGGGACATTGGATGTTTTTCTTTTAGGAGTCAGCCCTTATCCACGAAATCGCTCTCACCGAGCGTAGATTGTCATTAGAACCACAACCCCTTGTAAGACAACCTATATTGCATGACCCCCGGACCATTTTAATTCCGGCTCCAGTGTTTCCACCACTAATGCATTGTCTATCCAGGCCCCTGTATCGGATAATGCCTTACAGTCACTGGATACAGGTACTAGACCCAAAGTACTTACTAGAGGCCAAAAAAGCAGAACCATTCAGGGGGGTAGTCCCTTGCGCCAGTCAAAAAAAAAAAGGACTGAGCTCTAACAAGCAATTATGTCCTACATCAAAAAGAGGGTGTAGAGGCATAATGAGGGAGGCCGAAGATGAAGGGAACAACTTAGTGTTTGACACCTTAACTACTGCCAAAGAGTCTCCCCCAGTACCTCAACCCCCCTGCAGATTGACGACAGCAGGTAAATTTGGTCAAAAATTAATGAAGTCATATCAAGTTTATTGATCCCCCTGATGCAAAAACTATCAAGGCTGGAAGACAGCTTAGAAAAACTAGAAAAGCTCGTAAGCATTGTACACTCAACCCAGGATGGTCAGAGGAGCCAGCAGTGCCGCACGAGTATCCAGCCTGCCCAGAAGCTCCAGGCTATTATGTGCCACTGCAGCACTAAGAACGCCCAGCCCAATGGGCTTAGTAGTAGCTGTTCAAACGATCTCCCCAGTATCGCCGATTCTGGCTTAGTGTTGGCACCCCTTACAGCCCCATTGGAGTCCTATTCCGATAGCAGCAATGGGGTAGCAAACAGGAGGCCAAATGATGTGTTATATACACAAACTACCATCCAAGAAAGGCTGTTGAATATCCAAATGGCACAACCCTCAAATAGGCCTATTAATACACATAGGGCAGAAACGCAGTTACACAGCAGCCAAGGACAATTTAGAAAGCCAGCGGGAGTAATGACAGGTGCTTTTACACTACATTTACCCCCAGAAGCAACACCATACACCATAGTGCTGGCTAATGTCCCTATTTCACATCCTGGAGTCACGGTACATTGGACTAATATAAGAAATAAATCACTATGGGCCATATGTAGGTAGCTAAATACCGGTCGGTAACGGCCAAAATTCGGTAAATATCCCGTTACCGACCGGTATTTAGCCAAATGAGATGTAGGAGGCCAAAAAGAAGGATTCTGTAAATATGAATCGGTAAATACCGATTAATATTTACCGAATTCTAAATTACAGATTCATATGTATCGAATTCTAAATTACCGATTCATATTTACCGAATACATATTTTCCGAATCGGTAAATATGAAGTGGTAAAACGAGAAAAGAGATGTAGGTAAATTCGGTATTTAGGAAATGCCTGAAATTCGGTAATTAAGAGTCGGTAATTAACACAGATTGAAAGCAGGTGGTAATCAGCAACAGTGCATATAAGCAATCCCAAAATGCAACAGCGTCAACACCATGGCCGCTCTGTATGTGATTGCAAGGCGCCTACGTCTACAGGCAGCAGATCTGAGGAGTTGGAGACGGGAGGAACGCATTTACAGACAGCGCATCACACTCTTTCAACAGACTGAGGCTGAGATACATGAAAGGTACAGGCTACACCCCCAAACCATCATGGACCTGATAAGGGACCTGCACCCACTCCTGGACCAGCCAACAAGAAGGGCGCATGCCATACCACCACATGTGCAGGTTCTCTGTAGCCGACATCTACTTGCATCTGGCAGTTACCAGGGGGTGATAGCTGCGGTAGGCAGGGTATCCCAGAGTTGCCTGTCCCGTTTCTTCAGGAAGTTCCTGGATGCCATGATGCTGAGAATGCAACACTACATCAGCTTCCCAAACACACAGGCTGAACTTCAGAAAACCAAGACAGACTTTTACCAGATGGCACAGTTCCCGCATGTCATAGGCTGTATTGATGGCACACACATTCCAATCTGCCCACCAGCAGCCACTGAGCACATCTACAGGAACAGAAAGTCCACCCACTCCATAAATGTGCAGGTAATCTGCGATGTAGGGAACATAATCACTGATATCGTAGCTAAGTTTCCTGGGAGCACCCACGACTCCTTCATCTTCCAGAACAGTGGGATCTACACACGACTGGTTGCCGGAGAATTTGGAGAAGGATACCTGCTAGGTAAATCACTGTGACGCTCCCTAATACTTATTGCAAATGATTGTGTATTGAGGCATGTGACTGATGGTACTCTCTTACTCACCTAGGCGACAGTACATATGCCGTGCGGTCATTCATCCTCACTCCCTACCTACACCCATCAACCCTGAGTGAGAGACGATATAATGTGGCACACAAATCAACATGCAACGTGGTGGAGCGCACGTTTGGACTATTGAAAAGCAGGTTCCGCTGCCTCCACAAAAGTGGAGGCGCACGCCAGTACACACCCATCATCTGCTGCAAGATCATTGCCACTTGTGCAATGCTGCACAACCTTGCCACGAAGAGAGGTACAGAGGTGGAACTAATTGATTTTGAGGACAATGATGATGAGTCTGCACAGCCAGAGGCCAACGCAGCAGGAGTGGCAACAGCAACAGATGGGAGAGTGAGACGGGCAGAGATCACATGCAACTATTTCTGAGTAAGTAAGGGGACACAGCCAGTAGTTGGATGCAATGACGTAGTTTAATCATGCGGCACTACGCCACAACACAAAGGAAAAACTGTGCTATCAATATTGTGCAAGCACTTGTTGTAAGTCAAGGGTTACTTCACCCAATAGTCTCATGCAATTGTGTGCAGCATCACTGTCTGCGCCATCGCACTACAGTGCGGGATGCCATTGATTGTGCGTCCTCACTGGCTGTGGGACCAGTGGCAGCCCCATGCCGCCTGCTGCTCCTCCGTGTGTCTGGGACAGGGGGGGTAATGCTGCTCCTGCTGGTGGTTTCTTCGCTGTCCCCAGCATCCACAGCACCAGTTGTGGCAGACTGGCTTGTTATCAGCACCTCAAGTGCACTGGTCACCCTCACCATCCCCCTTGACACGTCATTGCTGCAGTGCGCAAGCCCCTCCTGCATTGCCACGGAGCGCCTGCAGAGCAGCGAAGTGGCATTTGCCAGCCGGTTCACTGCCCTTGAGTGATGCTCTTTTTTCTGCCGTTCCCGGCGCCGTGCTGCTCTGTCCTCATCAAACTTTGTGCACAGCAGCATGACGGACTGGGACATGTCCAGCATGCCCGCAGCCATCTCACTCATTCCCTCAGCCATAGCGCTTATGCCCCTGTCAATATTGCCCAAGGTATCATTGAGGCCCCGCATTTGGCGCTGTACTGACATTATTGCCTTTGCTTGTAGGCGCTGTATCTTGACCATGGTGGCCTCCAGCCCTGAGAATACTCCATGGCTCTCACCCTGTGGAGGTGGACTTTGCACCCGAGCCCTGCAGCGACGTCTGGCACCTGTGTGTGCTCCCTCAGAGGCGGAGGGCACAATGGCATGGCTACCATACAGGGGCACAGTGGAAGTTTTCGCATACCTAGAGTCGTCAGATGAGGACTCCGAGACATTTAACCTGCAAGCAGCACGCCTCCTCGACCTGAGAAATGCAGGTGGTGTTGATGCCGGTGACTCCAGCAGGAGTGGCGATGCTGGCTGGGGTGGTGAGGCTGGCTGTGGTGGTGAGGCTGGCTGTGGTGGTGAGGCTGGCTGTGGTGCGGATCTCTGGCCAGAACTTGTGGTGGCCTTCTCTGCGCTGTCCCTCCGGGGTGCCCTCTCTCCCTTCTCATGTGCAGTCCTGCGCAAAGTATCGTCTGTGGACAGAAATGCAACATCAGCTCAGTGTACCTGAAGCCCTGCATTGCTAGCATCACAATACATTTCTGAAACACTCTCTGATTGTCCTCTGCCTGCTTTTCGCTAATGTGTGTAACATGCCTTGTTGTTCTGTGCTATTCTTCTGATGTTTGGGGTTTCAGTGACTACATCTCCCATAATGCATTGCTAGTATGCACTAACACCTGTACTGGAGTGGGATTCTCATTGCCCAATTGGGGAGTTGGGATAGGGGTAGGGGGGGCCTCATTGATGTGCATGCGTCTTACCTTGTTTGGTGGCGGCTCTGGCAGAGCTGTCTGCATCCCCAATCCCCACGACACTGTCGGGCTCAATTGTTGACTCCACCAGCTCCTCCAGTTCTGTCAGGGCAGGTGCCCTGTTCCTTTCCCCTCCTGTCCGGCTGGCCTCTTTCTGCAGTTCCCCCATCTTCCTCTTCGTGATGATACGGAGGTCGTAACACCGCTTCTTCAGCACGTCTATGTCCCGGGGGGTCACTCCTATTGCATTGACCTGCGCCTGGATTCCCAGCCAGATTTTCCTTTTCTCGGACTCAGGCACTTGCAGGGACTGCTTTCCAAACAGCTTCTGGTGCTGCTTGACCACCTCCTCCACTAGTACCTGCAGTTCCTTTGGGCTGAATTTCTGTTTTCTCCTCCTTTCACCTCCATCTCTCTCTGTCTCCTGGCTGGACATTGTGTCAATTTGTTGTTCACAATCAGGCACTGGCTCTGTTGCTCTGCTCTGCACTACCAGCCTCTCCAGAGTCTGATGATTATGTGCACCTGCCTGGGTGTGGCCACTTCCTGGTTGAGTAGGGTTGGCCTTGCACAGGATTGGCTGAATCCTCAAGTGATGTATATTTGAATTACCGATTCGGTAAAATCCGATTCGGTATTTACCGAATCGGTAAATACCACTTCAGTATTTACCGATTCGGTAAATACCGCTTCATGATTCCGCCCGGTATTGTGGATTTGGTATTCATTTACCGAATTTTACCGATTCGGTAATTTATACCGAATGTTTACCTACACACTATTTACCGATTCATAAATACCGATTCGGTAAAATTCGGTATTTATGAATCGGTAAATAGTATGTTACCTACATATGGCCCTTAATGAGATAAGTGCATGGACAGGTCTATCTAATCCCTTTTTCACAGAGTTTAAAATGGCAAGGCGGGTTAGTTAGATAGGGAGATCCAAAAAATCCTTAGAAGGCGACTGTATAGTGCTATCATTTGGGTCACCGGATCTGGTCCAAGCAATTCTTGAAAGGGCGGGTAACAGGTTCATAGAGAAAACGGGGATTAGTATCCTACCCCTTGGTTATTTCTACAAGCCACCTAGCTTTATACAGCCTTTTCTAGAGAAGATCTCAGGGGGAGGGTGGAGACAGCATAGATACGCCATCCCTGTGAATAATCACTATGACGCTTTTAACCCCCTAGACAACAATGACTGACTGTCCCTACTGGATGGAGGTCTAGCTGTGGGCATAGGTATTACAAGGGACATCATGATAGCAATAGCACCAAATGATTGCCTGGAAGTTGAGGAGACCCGTAGGTTGATTTTAAAGTAGCCCCTTGAGAAATGTACCACTGTTAGCCCTCATTTAGGACAAAGGCATAACTGCAATACCGATTATAATGTATTTATCGCAGACCTCCCGTATATCGAAAATGAACCAATCCTCGGGCCTCAGGGCAGCAATGATACTGTTGAACAAGCTACAACTAATCTGCATTCAAGTACAAGTACAGATATGCTAACAAACAACACTAATAGTACTACTAAGATTACGCCCTTGATGCAACATCAATTAACATCATGTCCGACCGGCACATCGAGTGATAGTGATTTCCCAATTGGCAGAGATACCCATGGGTTTACACCCATAATTAATAATGAGGCAAATAACAGTCTAACAATTACATTGTGGAGCCTGGCGGGCATCCACTCTGAACTCCAAGACCCAGATTGGTTTTCCTACATAGAGAAAAATTATATTTGTGTCTTTCAAGAGACCTGGGCCGTAGATATGGTACATATAAACGGTTGCACCACTTATAGTGTGGAAGCTAACCCGCCCAAGACGACGGGCAGGGCCAGAGGTGGGCAACTAATATTTGTAAAAAACTCTTTATCTTGCAAATATAAGTATATACCAATAGTATATACCAATTGATTCTCAAGACATTATGGGGATACAGCTTGTTTTTCCAACCGACTTAATTTTGACCTTGTTTAATGTTTATGCTAGGTAAGAATTATATAACAGCGATCCCTCTGTACTCTCACTGCTGGACGATTTGGTCGGAATACATCAATCTAACTCTAAAGTTATTGTTGCGGGGGATTTTAATGCTGCTTTTGAACTGTCTATTTTATTAAGCAATCTGCTCGAGGAAGAGGATGAGCTATGGGGTATCCCTAATTTGGTTGCTGGCGAACAAGGCCCACGCCTGTCAAATGTCTCCTTATAGATTGCTTCTCTAATCAGAGGTAGGAGCTTGAGAGCCTGTAATGGGAGAGCCGCATCTGATCTAGGGAGAAAGGCCACCTTTAAAAGGGGCGCCTACTCTAGTATCATCGACTATATATTCGTTGATGTAAGAGTGTGGTCATTGGTTGACGACATGAGCATTGAATAAAGGGACGACAGCGATCTTAATGCTGTATTATTAAAAATGAGGGGTACTGATTTGGATAGGAATATTTTAAGTCGCATCTCTAAAAATGAGGAGCCGCACGCAACTAATAACCATAGAAGAGTTGTATGGCCTAAAGTCCAACTTGACCAGGGCTTATATACTAGAATATATAAGCTTTTTCTATTGTTTTTAACTAATCTGTGTAGCAGTGTGGAAGTACACAACCATTGGAACTAACCCACTTTGTATTGGTGCATCATACATTTTTTGAAGCTTTACAAACTGTTTTTACTAAAAGTAGCCCTGGCAGAAGGCCTCTTAGCACTGGGGTAAACCAGTGGTTCAACAATGACTGTAAGAAAGCCAAGAAGGCCCTGCAATTAGCAGTTAGAGAGCACTCCAGAACTGAAGTTATCCGAGTTCGCAACAGCTACAAAGTAGCGTTAAATAAAGCAAAGCGAGACACAGCACACAAAAATTGGCAAGATCTGGTCCTGGCTGCCCAATGTAGGGACAGTCGCCTTTTTTGGCACATTGTTTCAAAGAGGAGCAAGGAGAATGCTTTCACTCTTAGCTATCACATCCAACCGGAGACCTGGGTGGACCATTTCACAAAATTATATTCGGGGACAGAGGTTCAGGGCAGCTCTAACACCTATAGGGCTGAACCCAACCCAACTGCTACTACTCTAGCGGCGAATGGTAACAACTCAGCATTGGCCTTCAGCCTAGAAGACACTCTGTCAGCAATCAGTAGATTAAAGGCAGGAAAAGCCCCTGGCCCTGATTCGATCCCTGGTGATCTGTACAAATCAGAACCAATGATATGGGCCCGTACATAAATATTTTGTCTAATTGTATATTGGCTGGTGGGGACATTCCAGAAACCTGGAGGGGAGCCGAGATAATTACCATCTATAAAAAGGGTGATGCTGCTATCCCCTCCAATTACAGACCCATCAGCCTGATAGACAATTTACAAAAGATTTTTTCCAGGCAAGTACTAGATAAATTACAATGTTGGATGGATGATCATACGATACTGTCAACAAACCAGGCGGGTTTTCGTTCCAAAATAAGCACATGCGATCAAGCTTTAAGATTGACTTTACTAACCTGGAAATATGTGCTACTTAGGAAACAGAAGCTTTATGTTGTATTCGTGGATCTGCGAGCTGCGTTTGATCTGGTACCGCTTGACTTGTTATGGAGGATTATGCTCGATCTAGGTGCCCCTGCAGATCTGGTAACAGTGATAGCATGACTCCAAATGGATAATTATGCCCAAGTCAGATGGGGAAAAAATGGTGAACTAACCGAGAAGATACCGATACGGCGTGGAGTGCAACAAGGGTACGTTCTCACCCCCACACTGTTTTCCCTGTTCATCAATGATGTGGCGAGTCACTTAATGGTTAGTAAGAATGATGCACCTTCCCTGAACGGGGAAAAAGTCGGTATCCTGCTCTTTGCAGATGACTCCTTATTATTATCTAAGACACCAATGGGTTTGCAAATATTATTGGATAGATTTTTAGAATTTTGCAGAGATCGGAGATTGGAACTCAACACCTCCAAGACAAAATATATTGTGTTTGGGAAAGTACAGAGTGGCCTTCAGGAGATCAAGATTACACATGAGACCCTGGAGAGGGTAAAAAACTTTGATTATCTAGGCATAGGTTTGAGTGAGTCACTCAATTGGGAATACCAGCTAAACAAGAGATACCTAATCCATTGTCAAAGGTCTAAATCTATACTAAGATTTCATAAATAATCTTATACTCAACCCATATCCCCAGCACTGGAAATCTATCGTGCAAAAGCTCAAAGCGGAGCCTTGTACGGAGCTGAGATCTGGGGCTACACCACCGTCAATAAGTTAACAACTTGCAAAAATTTTTTTGTTAGATCCCTTATTTCGGTACAGATTACAACTCCTCTCATTCACCTTTTCTGTGATCTTGGGTTGAAGAGAATTGTGGATTTGGCTGCTCTGAAATCCTTAACCTACTGGTTGCACCTAGGGATAACCCCCCAACTTATCGATTATCGAAATTCTCTACGGGAGGTTATGATGATTAATGGTGCAAACAGCTAACCATGGTTTAAGCATATTGCAGACTGGTGCAAGTCATTGAGTATCAAGGACCTGTGGGAACATCTGGATAGGGCTACAAGAGATGATTTATTGTGATTAAAAGCCAGATATTGGGAGGTGGTGGGCAATAACTTTACTAACAATTTGACCAGTGGTCAGTTAACATGTACCTTTTTAGCTGTAAAGTCATGCATAAAATTTGAACCCTTTCTGGACCAAATCTCTCCCCCTCTTGCAAAAAGCTTATATGTGAGATTCAGATACGGCAATCTGCTCCTAAAATTTCCTGGTAAGGAGGCCGATGGCCTAGCACTGGATTTATGTCCTGCCTGTACTACTGTCAGAGAAACCGAAGAACACGTTTTGCTTTTCTTCCCTAGATACCTACAGATACACAGGAGGTGGATATGACCAATCTGCCTCAATTTAGGAGCTAGGCAGTATCAGATTGCGCATAGTATTTTAAAATCAGATGTATCTGAACCAATAGTTTTTTCTGTCAGTCGCATTTTATTTTCGTTCTGGATAATCCAACAGAAGCTTTTAGTATAGATTTCACTGTATTATTAATTGTCTTGTAAAATATGCACTTTATGTATTGTGTACTTTAGGAACGTTCCCCTTATTTCCTCGGGGACAAGCAAGCTGCATGCTTCTTGGCAGGAAGCATGCCCCACAGCTGTCTCTTAATGTATTCTGATGTATGCTTGGCTGTCCATTTCAATTGCCCCTTTTTTAATAAGCTACTTGAAAATGTACTTGTTTTTATATTTTTAAATTGGGAATTGACAATGTTTTTACCTTTTGTATACTTTGATGGTTTTGTGCAAACAAACCGAATAAAGTTTGACAGAATAGTTCGCACTATATAAAACTTCCTAAAAAAAAAGATGGAATCAAGGAGGTCTGACTTTAGTTGGTTCCCAGAGACTATGATTTATTTCCCTAGGGCTGGTGGTGCTGGCCCCTTACAGCCTGCTGGGTACTTTAGAGGGATGATAGTACAGAACGAATCCCTAGGCAAATACTTTCTTACTTAGCATTATGTAGAATAATTGCTAATTGATTCTAAAGAAGGCTAGGTGTACAGTTGAAAGCTAACCATAAAATACTGTTATTCTCTCAAAATATCTAAATGGCCAAAGCTGTCCACCCCATCTGAAGAGTGCAGATAGGGAGGACACTCTGTGTTGGAGTCCTGGGAGTGCTGTTGAGGAAGGCCTTGGGCCAAGGAGAAGAGTCAGGTGCCCAAATAGGGGGCAAGTCATGTGTGAGGAGAAAGAGCAGTAAAATAAGGCTGCCAAAGAACTGAAAAATGTAGAGGCCAGAAGACTTGAATCAATCAATGCTGATCCATGGAGCACGCAGGTATGTTTTATTGTAATTGTAAGAGAGTACCATTCTTAGTGGCTTTAATGGTGGTGTATTAATTTAGCAATCCATATTTGAGTTTTTATTAATGTGGTGACACCCTGATGAAGCCTGCCTTTTGCGAATTACACCCCACTATATTGTGCATAGTATATTTGGGAGTACGGTGGTTAAAGGGTTCAAGCCTTTCTAGGAGTAGGAACTGTTAAGATTGTGACACCACAGGTGTTTCCATCTGACATCATGTATCTATTTGTATTGAGTGGTGTGTGTGTGTAATGAGGCACTTTTCCCTATTATGTGTAAAAGCACTGACTGGACAAAGATTTATTAGGTGTTATTTATTTGCGGGCCTGACAACGGGGGACTAGCCCACACCACCATCCCCGAAGGGCTTTGGACTACTCTGCCTTATTACCTGGAGAAAAGGGATTCTTAGTGTGAATTAGATGGATGGTTGAAGACTTATTACTTGTAAAGAACTCACAACCTTCTCAACTATTAACCCTATTTCATACACGCGTTATACTAAATAAGAGCATTTCAAAGTGTTCTTCACATAAATTGTTTAAAACTAAGAATATACTATTCACAACTGCAATGTTTTTTATGGTAATGAATATGTGGAGTATCACTTAGATTTACAGAAATGGTTTAGCCAAGATATTTATGAGGTCACACACTCCAGAGTTAACTCCAGAGTTGCATTAATCGATCTCCAGTTACAATTACACTTTTTTTGTGGCAGATTTACAAAATACCATTATCTCTGTTATCTTGGATCTTGTGTATTAATTCTCAGAAAGTGTAATTGAGAATAACTCCCTAATGCTAATACATCGTTGAAGATCAAAGAGGGCCATATTAAGAATTATCAAATTATCTGCATAAAGAATGGTCTTGAAGAAAGAATGACTTGGTTTGAAAGCGAGCTATATACTACATCAAAAATTATATGTAAACCTTGAATATATTAAGCCAAAAGTCCCATGAACCAGAATGCATCCATGATGCAGCCAATTATAAATATTGATTTTCACTGTGGTAACTTTTCATGTCCCATGTAATACTTTGACCCAGTTTCCTGAAGAGAAAAAGATCAAACGATTAAGATACTTAAATAGACCAATAAGTAAGGATGCCAAGGGATTGCAACTTTCACCAAACAAAAGATCTACCTATCTTGCCAGAAGCTGTTGAGTCGTTGATAAATGTGGTGTAAGCAATCTGCCTTTCTTTAATGTCTACTTTTCTGTAGTTAGATGCAAAACTGAAACATTGTCTTGGCAAAAAGATTTTTTTTTCAGAATCCGATTTGCGCTAGTGGCAGGAGGTTGGTCTCCTCTACCTAATTTGCAAAGTCTACAGGACGGAGTCAACAAATCATTTGCCTGAAG
Organism: Triturus cristatus; assembly: GCF_964204655.1. NCBI lineage: Eukaryota > Metazoa > Chordata > Amphibia > Caudata > Salamandridae > Triturus > Triturus cristatus. The sequence continues at coordinate 682,146,720 of NC_140594.1, forward strand.
TTAGGTGGGCGGGAAGAGTCACTTGCAAAATCACAATTGGCATCACATCAGGACCCTGTCCTTCATTAATCTATATTGTTCTTGTGTATTTTTCTATTTTTAAGTAGAACAGGGTAAGATTCCCATGTGTAGAAGAGAGGTGTGCCAACTAATATGGCCCACAGAAGCACCATTTGGTGCATGTAGGTTTTGAAAAGAATCCACATATTTATCACCTTGAAATTGCCACCTTTTGTTCAAAGGAACCAGAGAGGCTCACTACTTCTCTCCAAAAATGTGTGGTATTTCAGCTGACTTACCTAGTTACTTTATTGACACATTTAGGATTATTTCATTGTCTTCTAATTCACACATGATACAATTTATTTCATTATTACGTTCTTTATATTGTTCTAAAATTAAATTGTGTACACTTTTATGACATAATCTCTTGGACTTTTTTTGAGCAAATTGACATATTTATAACTAGAGATTTGAAAATTACATTAAAACTCTTCAATATATCAATATCACACTCTGTAAGAAATTGGGTTTTTGCCAGGTTCCGGGGGTGGAAACCCACTCAGACCACAACCACAATCTTTGTCAGGGTGAACCACAAAAAGTCACTACATTCACCTGTGCTTAACCCTCTGGTAGCTTCACACAAAAACAGGCAGGCTTAACTCAGAGGCAACGTGTAAAGTACTTGTGCAGCATATAAACAGCAATAAAGTAAACACGCAACTCAAGACAAATCCCATACCAATTCAGAAAAATTAAGCACTTTTTTATTAATACAATGACACCAAAATAAATTACATCTGATTGGTAAAACAGAGTTATACATTTTTACATATTTGGGTGAAAAATAGCGTCAAAAAGAATAAAGTCCAACTGTGGATATCAGGTCACGAGACTGGGACAAACTTACAAGCTAAGGGCGACCTCAATGGAGTGCATGTCAGATATAGGAACTAGGCTCGTCCCTGTAAAAAGTCCTTCAGACTTAGAAGAAATTCTGAAGATTTCCTGGAGAACGTAGAGTCCTCAGAGGTGCCAGGCAGCAGGCTCCAGGTGAAAGGAGGTCATGGACAATGGGGAGCCTCTGGATGAAGTCTTGATTAACCTCTCGACAATGGCGGAAAAAGCTCTGAGTGGCAAATGCTGCATTTTCAAGCCGAGGAGGTAATTGTCATTGATGGGATGCTGGTTGTTGTCGAGAAGTTTAACTGGAGCTCGGATTCTTCCATCGGGACAAGGCTGTAGCCAAAGAGGGCTCCATGAGGCTGGATACCATAGTTGATAGGTCCCACTGAAGAGGATTTATTGCTGTGGAAAAGTACATAGTGGGAGATGCAGCGAAGTCAATCCCACCTGGGATGCACCTTTGTTGAATCATCTTGCAGGTAGGTCCCAGTCTCCTATCAGTTCTCAGAGCGGTTTTTGCTGAAAACTGTTCAAAGTCCCAGGTTTGGGGTTTTGGGGAGAGGAGGCCCCTTTAGCACCACACCAAAGGTCCAAGACCAGGGATGAACCACGTGGAGACAAGGGCTCACTTCAGCAGGGACTGGCACCAGCAGACAGGTAGGTTGCAGGGTCTCTGGAATTTTTTGTGTCCCTGTAGCTCAAACTGGAGGCCAGCCAGCTAGCCCTTGGAATCACTCAGGGGGACCTGAGATCAACAAACAGGTCCAGTTTTCCTTTCCCAGGCAGCTGAGTCTTCCACGGGTCCAGAAGTGATCTGATTTGGGGGTCTGAGAGTGCCAACTTTTATCTTCAGTTCCAGCTTTTGTGTGGGGGGCAACACCTGGCCCACTCCACTTTACTTCCTGAATTTCGATCCCGAATGTCTGGAGTGACAAAAGTTTAGTGTCAGGTTCCTCTGTGTGTGTTGAAGGAAGGTCTTGGAAGTGTAATTCAGTGCTGAGTACAACTCCTCCCCCAGCATTCTGCCAGGAAGGCCCATACTGTCACACATAATCCCCTTTTGACCCTGTGTCTTCGAGGAATCAACAACCCATCACAGTCATGTGCCCCTGTTTATTGGCAGAAAGACACTGCAGGTTTGGGCACAGAAATGCCAACTTTCTAAAAGTGGCATTTCAAGAATTGTTACTTAAAAATCTAACTTTATCATTAAAGAGGATTTAAATTACAATTTCAAAGAGTTCAAGAATATTTTCCTACCTGCTCCCAATCTGAAGTTACACTTTATTAAATGTAATAAGTTAACCCAGAGAGGTAGTCTGGCAACAGTGAAAAATTACTTTAGGAGCTTTTCACTAATACTACATGAACAATGTAAACTCACATGTCCTAAATTTTAAATAACATGCACTCCACCATTGAAGCTGCTAGGGCCTACTTTAGGGGGTGACATCAGTTTTAAAAAGGCAGGTTTAGACCTGGCAAAATGTTTATTTTGTCAGGTGGAAATAGCAGTGTAATATACAGGCCCTGGGTACATGTAGTGTCATCTACTAAGAATGTATAAGTAAATTCAATGTGTCAATTAGGTGTCAATTAGGTGTAGGTTAGTTGTTGTCCTAAAGTCAACAAAAACAAAGTCAGCAGACAGAAAGGATGAAGACAAAAGGTTTGGGGGAATATCACCCAAGTGTGTCAGGTCTAACACCCATAACAAAGTAGAAAGCAACTTTCTGTAGTGGAGGAAGTGTGTTACCCACTATAGAAATTGCATGGACAGTCCAAAAGATGTTATCATTGTTGGATAGCCATGCTTTCCACATTAAAGTTTGCCCAGCAATGACCTCCTAGTAAAATTGAGCATTGTCAATACCAATAGTAGAGTCACTAACAATCTCTCATGACGTTGTGAGGACTATTAAGAAAAGTGCCTGCGGGAAAGCAACAGGAGCAGATGGAGTCCTGACTGATATGTTTAAATAGCTAGTGGATATATGGGCTCCTATTGTGACTCAAGTATTGTAGGCGGACATTAATTAATGTTTTCCGACAACCTGGACGGAATCATTGGCAATTCTGCTTTTTAAAAAGGGCTCTAAGAGTGATCCCAAATGGTACTGGCTCATTACCTCCTATATTATTTCACTAAGATCTTTGGTAGAATGATGCTAGAAAGATGAGAACAAAGGCTGAGATAACACAGTACTCACAGAGTCACAATATGGGGTGAGGAGGGATTTGGGAACAGTAGAACAGTGTGTTAATTTAGATCTCCTCATAGGGAAACACACAAGGGCTAAGACTGGCCATTTGAAGTTATGTTTTGTTGACCTGTCCAGTGCTTTTTATTTGGTAAATCATTCAGTCCTGTGGCAAACTTTGTTCCCTATCAGAAATAGTGTCATTGGTATTTCAATCATACAGGAATCTATCAACCAAGGTGAGTTATGGGGCCCAATGGGGAGTGATCTCCCCTGTTTAACATTCAGAGAGCAGTCAAGCAAGGGAGAATGTTGGCACCCTTCTTATTTTTTTATTTTTAAACAGTGTGGATAGCTTATTCAAGGAAGTGACTGCTGATTCTCCACAATTGAAAGGAAAGGCACTCTTTGTTCTCCTGTACGCTGATGACACTGTCCTTTTGTCGTGGACCGCAAATGGACTGCAAAGACTGATGGGACGCTTTGCTTTATGGCCTTCATGGAGGACAGGGATCGTAAAATAAGCCTGAAGAAAACCTACATGATGATCTGTGGAAAGGGAGCTTGTAAATCATGTATTATTATATCAATCACACATCAATTGAAACTGTCACTTTATTTGCCTACCTGGTTTTCCTTAACTCCAATTGTTCCTCGACTAAGCATGTGAAAAATAACAGGCTGAAGATTATACATGTCTTTGAGGGCATTTGTTGATTTGCCCCTATGTTAGGTTATAAACCAGTTCTGGAGATGGTCTCAAAATATAGAGCCAAATGTGCATCTGCAGCTTCTTATGTGTGAGGGCTATGATGTTATATAGAATATACTACTTTACAAATGCAGGGGAAAATTTTCTTTCGGCAATTGCTTGTCACACCACCATCTACATCAGCCTATATTGTACACAGGGAATTGGGTATACAGTATTTGGAGGATCTACCAACAATAAAGCCTGTCCAGTTGTGGCATTCTGTTTGATGCAAAGAAGAGCCCACGTTTTCCAAAAGCAATTATAGGGGACTGTTTAAGTCTAGGCAATGCCTTGAGAATCTAGTGGCTCTTGTATATCTCCAGAAAGATTGCCCAGATTAATGGTCTTCAATTACAGACTGAACCTGATAGTATAACACAATATATTAAAAGGGAATTAAAGCTTTTACTATTTAAAAAGAAGGCTGATGTTAGACATGCCAAAGATAGTGCTAAGCCCTCAGTTGCTAGATACCTCTCTGTTGCACAAAAGTAGGACCTCCAGAGGTATATTACACTCAATATCGTTTTGTTGTGACACATCTACAACTGGGTACTGCTCAGGCATTGGTAGCTTCCCAACATTGAAATAATGGCATGAGACACCTGTCAAATGCCATGGGATGGAAGATCCACTCAAACAACAATGCATTTTATCCTATTTTGAAGCTTTTATGCTGGAATCAGGAAATTTGATTTAAAACCCTTGTTTTAAGTTAAGAATTTTAGAAATTACAATGATGCTTATTTATATCTTTGTTCTTTGGAGGAACCAAACATGTGTTTTAGTGTTGACCCCCTTACCTGGAAATCCATTACGATTAGGAAACATCTTAATAATTTCCATTTACTTCTCTTTATGTATTTTATGTTTCTTGCTGATGGGCCAAAACTTTCATCTACCTACACTTTGAAATTAGCGTCCCACTTTGATATAACAGCATGGTGGCCTAGCCATAATGTTCTATTTTTTTATGAAGTACTAGCATTACTAGGTGGGACTGAGGGATCGCAGTGCCGCAGCGACTGTCTTGGAAGTCGTGTTTTAGTAGGTTTACCACTTTATTTTGTACCAGAATAGCGGACCCTAGTTAGGGTTTTTTGTTTTATAGAGCATAGACGTTAAGTAGAGGTCATCATAGCATGGCAACCTAATTAGTTGTCAATAGGTTCTAACCAGACCTACTTTAATGCACTAAGCTGCACAGGCACTTTCCGACTCTATCGGTCTGACCTAAACTTACTAAATCGCATTAGCACTTTATGAGTTGGCTTGCCTTATATCTTACTAATGTATCTTCACGCTGCTAATTTTTGTTGCAGCTGGTGAGTCTTGAAATATGTTACGAATCTTGTGTTATTTTGATTTTACTGGCAGTAATTTGTTATTTTAGTTTATATTCTGTATTTTAAATATTATAGCCTTATAGCCCGCCGTAGCGGGCTATACCGGCTGTTAAAGGCCCGCTGCAGCGTTAAAGGCCCGAGCCGAAGACGAGGGACTCTAACAAAGCAGAGGGACTTTAAAAGCCGGTATTGCCCAGCTACGAAGGGCTATAAGGTTATTAGAACATTCTGCCACTAGAGGGCAGAATGTTCTAACAAAACAAAGCCTTCAGGGAGCGCGATGGGATTGAAATCCCCTCAGGCTCCCTGAAGTCTTTGTTCACAGCCAGAGCTGTGAACAAAGACACATTGGAATGTTGGTGCTCCGGGCTTATACCAGCCATTATAATCCCGGAGCACTCCATTGTTTTCAATGGAGCTCCCAACATTCCAATGTTCTAATATAGCCTTATAGCCCGCCGTAGCAGGCTATACCGGCTATTAAAGGCCCGCTGCAGCGTTAAAGGCCCGAGCCGAAGGCGAGGGACTTTAATAACAAAGCAGCGGGACTTTAATAGCCGGTATAGCCCTGCTACGAAGGGCTATAAGGATATTAGAACATTCTGCCACTATAGGGCAGAATGCTCTAACAAATAAAACAAAGCCTTCAGGGAGCGCGAGGGGATTCAAATCCCCTGAGGCTCCCTGAAGCCTTTGTTCACAGCCAGAGCTGTGAACAAAGAAACATTGGAATGTTGGCGCTCCGGGCTTATACCAGCCATTATAAGCCCGGAGCACTCCATTGTTTTCAATGGAGCTTCCAGCATTCCAATGTTCTAATATAATTTATATTTCATCATCCATCGACCCTGAGTGTTAATACATTGTAATGCATCCTGAACATTTTGCACTCATTCTTAGAATACTACATCAGACGCAACACCAATATTACAAGGGTTTCTTGTTATGCATTTTGGGAATCGTTATTTGTACTTTTATGGTTTTTGCTTCAAAACCAAATAAAGATTTAAATCGAATCAGAGTAGGCACAGGTTGTCATTTTCTCGCACTACTGCCATCCCTCATTATATTGCCTTCCTCAGTGACGTCACTTAGGGGCATATCATCAAGCACGGCGTTAAAATTATCGCCGCTTTAGAAAACTGCTGCTAAAGCGGCGATAATGGGCTTGATAATATGCCCTTGAGAATTCCAATAGAAGCCCATGTTGACACCAGAACATGAGCTTCTATTGGAATTCTCTGCGGCATATTATCAAGCCCATTATCGTTGCTTTAGCGGCAGTTTTCTGATAATTTTTTCACTGTTTTTTGATAATATGCCCCTTAGTACTTTCTTATCACCTTTTATCAGCTCTCAAGCTGGTCAGTGTGATTTTGGAGGTGCCACAGGCCATTAAATAATTTCCATCTTCTGTTGACTTACAAACAGTATTGGGAAATTTCATGATAAAGTCACCAGCTAACAGTAGTTCATCATATTTTTCCTTATGAATTAATACCTCTGTTTCGGTCTTAAGTAGAAGATTTTATTCAACTCACCCAGGTTAATATGTATGTTACAGAAATATATTTGTCTGTTCTGTTTGGGCTTACAGGAGACAACATTAGTTTAATACATGACAACTGAATAATTGTAAATTAATAATTCCATGGCAATTTAGAGACATTTTTTCAAGAAAGTGGTGCAACGCAACATGCAAAGCTCCTGCACTTCATTGTATCACCTGGCAAGAGCATAACTTCACCATATCATCAAAGAAAGGGCACAGTTCTGCTCTCTCCATGCGCTGGAGCCCCTTGGGCTGTCTAACGCCAAATTCAGGCACCCTTGGGCCTTAGTGCAAGGGTGTCTGCATTGTGGTCAGGATAGTTTTGGGCTGGAGGGGGTACCTTCCTACACAAAAACTATTTTCTGAGTCTATTTCCATAAGAACGAGGAAAAATAAAGATGTTTCTTCTCGTTACGCCAGCATCGGGGAGCTCATCATTTTGGAGAAAACCCATGTCTACATCTCTTTGCAAATATGGGTTTTCATCAAAATCCCATGGGTGGATGCAAAGAAACATATATTCACCACTCATGGAACACCTACCTGAGCAGAATAACGCAAGGCATTGCAATGCGCCGTGTTGTGTTACTTTTTCTTACAAAGCCATGCAAATCAATATCTATGTGTTTGTGTAAATGGTAAAAAGGATTAACACACCAGAACTTCTTTGAGTGCACATATTCATAGAGTGTCAATAACTGAATTGAGGATCATTGGTAGTCCAAATGCATCAGTGTAAGAGAAAGACATGCAGTTGGTTGCCTGGTTCACAAACCTCATTATCGTCTTGTTAGGTAATATCTATCTACATAGGTTGTTTATCAGTTTTACCCATAAGACAAGCCTTATTTAACTTGGGTTTTATATTTGTCAGTTTGCAACCAAGGAACAAGTGTCTTTTAATTTGCTGGAATGTAATTTGTTTCCAGTCTGAGTGCTGTGCACTCTATTCTCTGAATCCCACAATGTTCGAGTAAATGGAGCTTTCTCGTTGACTAATCACTTTGTTAAAATTTATAACAGAGCAGAGATTGTGACCAACGCATGCTGAAAATTAGATCCAAGAGGGCTGACACCAATGTCCCTTTAACATCCATTTAATTATTTCGACAAGCAGACGGTAAATCCTTTGCTAACAAACTTCTGAAACAGTTCTCGTCTGTTTCATTAAATCACTTCAACGCTGGTAGCCATCGCTGTGCAGTAAATCTGAGTAGAGGAGCTGTCCAGGTGCTGAAACACAGCAGACACAGTAGGTGGTTTCTGTTATCTGCAAGTGCATTTTTGAGCTTGAGTAACGACAGGACAAATAAGGGTGAGCTGTGGTGCTACTATAGGAAGCACACTTTATTGACAGGGGTCAGCTTCAAATGGGTAGTTGTGTTCTGATATTCTCCGTTTTATTCTTTCATTAATTAATTTATTTGTGATTTATTTGGCACGTTGTGGTAGCTTTAGAGCCCCAAGAAGCAGGGAGTAAGAGATAAGGGAAGAAAGTTTAGCAATGAATGAAATGTTGCAAGAAAAATAAAATACCGTTTTCACATGTACTAGATAGACACATTCCAGGAAATATATAAAAGCTTTCTCTGAACAGGTCTAGGTGCACGGGATCATTTTCGCCCCAGGAGGTAGGCAATTTAGAGGGTTTGGGAAATGCCTGGACTAGCATAACAAAGTGTCTGGAGATGCCCCTTGAATTTATGATGGTCGCGCTGTTGCCCTGGCACTGGTTCAAGGCGTCAGGGCGTTGTGCTTCCAGATGTTTAGCATCAATGCCCTCTTATTGTGCGGGAATAGGTCAGCCTGTTACTTGATTCCAATGCCAGGCTTTGAGGGCCATATGTACGACGAAGTGGCGGAGCGTGTCGTTAGCCTCCTGGGCTCAACGACCTGCGTTGCCACTTCAGAAATGCAAGGCTGCACCATATTCACAAGGATGTGGCGCAGCCTTGCCTTTCCCCCTGCGATAGTGCTAAGTTTCACAACTTAGCACCAACGCAGGCACCCTTGCACCAGAGTGCAAGGGTGTCTGTGTGCAGGGGAGGATTTGTTATGTGTAGGAAGGTGTCCCTTCCTGCACATAACCAATCCGAAAATGCCATTTTGTAACTTACATGAAAGTTACAAAATGGCACTTTTTAAATGTTTGTTTATGTACAGCAAGGGACACCTTCCTGTACATAAACAAACCATGGCATTTTGCTTTTTCCATGTCTGCTGCTCAACGCAGCACACTTGGTAGAAGCAAAAACGAGGAGAAATAATGCATTTCTCCTCGTTTACCCACCTTAAGAGCAGGGTTTTCCTGGTCTTAAATTTGGCGCTGTCTCCTATGTACGCCACCCTTGGCCATAGGGGGCAGCGTCAAATAGAATGGGTGTTGCGGTGGAACACCCACTGCAACACCCACTGCACACCCCTTTCATGCTAAACATAGCATGAAAAGGTGCCTTATGTACAAGGCAGCGTTAGGCCAGGTTAAGTGGCTTAACGCTGCTTTGTACATAAGGCAAGGCCCCTATCGCCACGGGAACATAAAAAAAGTGACGTTCCCGTGGCGATAGGGGCTTGTACATATGCCCCTGAGTTTACCGGTACTGATGTCGTAGTTTGATGATGTATTTATGGCCAGGAAAGCTCTGTGAGATATTCATAGCATCTTGGGGATTACCTGTTTTCTCTATGGCCAACCATTTTAAGGGATAGAGCGCATGTAATGTCTTTTGTCGTTATATTTCTTACCAGTCTTGAGTCCCCTTGACATCAGTACCCCTGAAGTTCCTTTAATGGCTTTTCTCGGAGTCCAATGTACATGATGGTACAATAGATTAGGATTTAGGGAAGTGTTTTGGCCTACAGTTATAGGCTGGACCATGGTCATGAGTAAGTCCACTACCCACAATCAGCCATGTTAAGTTCTGGCTAAGTAACACTGGCCTTTCTGCCAGCCATATTCAGAGATGTATGGCTAGATTCTAGTGCTGCAGCTTTTATTTTCGTCTATTCTCCTGGCTGCTGCTGAAGGATCACTAAAGATCGTGCTTTTAAAATCACAGAAAGTACTAACAGAACGAAAGTGATAAATGAAAAGGAAAATCCATGTCTTACAAAAATAACAAGCAATAAGCCATAAACAAGTTCTGTGAGCCAACATTTACCGGCAGCCTGTTCTTACAGAACAATATTATGAAATATCGAACATCTGCTTTTAAGCCCAACAAAGCTGAGCACTTTTAACTTGCAACACGTTTTGTTGGATTAGGGGATTTTGTTTATACAAATGTGCATGTTGGTGTAAAGCTGACTTGTGTATGTTTTTAAAACATAGCACTGTTTAAAGGGCCTACACTTAACTCAGAACATCTGCTTCGAATTCTAGAAAAAAAAGGGTGAAGTTGCTTACAGCAATCTGTCACATTTTGCTGCATTTGGGTGTTTTATCATCTCTGCTTACAATCATTGATAGTTCATGTGCAGTTATCATTCTAAGGTCACCTTTTAGGATGATTGCACGAACACTGTGCTTCAGTGTGGCTCCTAGACTTAAAGTCTGATTGGTTTCAAAATAAAACACATTTTAAAGAGGTTAATGTGGCAAAATATGCAAGCAGTGCCGACTGCTGCGTTTAAAAAAAATGGTGGGGAACATAAAAAATTACATCCAACCCTAAACTTACCTTGCTTGATGGTCTTCTGAAGCTCACCTCCATCTGCAAACACACTCAAAGTTCTTCTTACCTTCAGCTGCTTGCTGGACAGTAGCATTCGAGTCAGTACAAGCACTGCTCTTTTGCTGCTTACAATGCTAGACAGTATAATACAGTGCTAGGATTGTCTGGGGCAGGCAAACACAGCGCTCCATCGGACACCTATGCGACTGTGCCTCTGCTTCTCAGTTGCCTTTCTGCCTTTGATTGCAGAAGTCTGAACTGCACATGTCAAGCTGGCCACATTAAAAACACCGGTGAGCCTGACATCCGCGGTTCAGTTAACACAGTCTCAGGTTATCCCACTGAACTGCTGTGATATAGTGGGGAAGTCAGGGGGCCAACGTCCCCACGCCCGTATGGGTGAACCGCCCCTGTATGCAGGTATATCTAAGTGTTTATGGGTAGCTAAACATTTCAATAAAATATGACAATGGGGTAGATATTACATTTCCACAACAATTATTGTGATTCAAATTGGTTTGCTCACTTCAGTTTACATAGTTGCTGCTAACATTTCTGAGTTATGCACTAATTCACCAATTTGTGCACATGCCATCTGTTATGAACCACATAAATGATCATGTTAGATTTTTCATCAGTTAGTGCACATTGTATGAAGTTATTCCTCGCTGTCAATCTGGCAAAAGAATATGTAGTGTATTTTTTTTTACAGGAGCAAATTCAAAAATTGACTGAGAATGGCAACCTGCGATAATCACAACAGAGGGCAGAGGTTCCATTAATTGCATTTTTTTACCTATCGCACTATCTGAGCATGTACACTTAGCTCAGAAATTCTGAGTTAGTGCAAGAGTTGCAGAAAACACAGATACCTGTAAAATATCTATGTTTTTGTATGAGTATTGTATGAGTAAAATCTGAGGCCAACTATAACGATCCCATAACTTTGTTTTTTTCAGTGAATTTCTATGGTTTCTATTTATTCTATTTCCTAACTATAACATTTCTGATAACCTTTGTTTTTTTATTGAATTTCCCAGGTTATTTTAATGTTATTTCGTAACTGTAACGTCTGTAACGTGGACCTCTCCGCAGCACTGGGCACCACAACCTCCCCGGGGTACTTTAAAATATGGATGTGCACGAGCTTGCTTGGCCCGCCCTCGCCCCAGGGACCTCCACCTTCCTGGGGCAAAATCCAGGAAAGGAGTGGAGCTGAGCAGGCCGCCCTCATGGAGCCAATAATGGCCCTGGGGATCGCCACACCCCCCAGGGCCTGCTTCTGCTATGCCCCGGGGTGCCCACCCCTGGTACATAGCAGTTTGCACTAACTGGTGGCAGCTTTGACCAAGTCAGAGCAAACACTTTGTTTTCAGCAAGCGGGAACTGTGTTTCAGCATGCTGAGAGCTGAGGTGTCTGCTGTTTTTCTGCCCACAGAGATGCGGGCAGGGAAACAGAGGACAATTGCTTTGACACACAGGGAGATGCATGTTTAGCCGCTCTCTCTGCATCAAAGCAAAGCTGGCTCCTGCAGGAGGCGGGCAGCTGACAAGGACCGCAGGGGCCTTGAGGCTTGCCCTGTGGTCCCCAGCTAAGGAAACTAGGTGCCCTAGGCAGGACCAGGGCACCCAGAATAGAGGACGGGCCCTAGGGGATGGGGTCACCAGGGCCAAAATCGGCTTACTGGGAGAAGTCGCCAGAGGCCCCACCCCGTTTATCAACCACCCTGCAAAGGGGTCTCCTGTCCCATAACTAGTTGGGGGATAATGTCCCCTTCACTCCTGAGGGTCATTAGGGGCCACCAAAACCTCCTGTTACGTCCAATAAGTCCAACGCAGTGCGGGGTAGCTGAGAGGTCTTTAGAGTCTCTGCCCTCTTTTTCCACAACTCAGCAAACGTGCCTCCTGGTGCACTACTGGTAGGGGGATGAACTTTCCTTGGCTCCTAAGGGATCTTGGGGGCTAACTACTCCTCCTGTAACCTCCAGTAATTCACACACAGCGGGATTGCTGAGAGTTCATCGGAGGCCCTGCCTCCTTTCTCCCTCACTTTGCAAATGTGGTATTCTAATAACTTTTTGAGCATTCTTCACAAAACTTCCCTAAAGATGGTCATCCACCTCGGCTCCTTCCTGGAAAGGTTTCGGTTGATTCATAAAGTGAGGCCAGAGCAAAAAAGGGGGTGCAAAAATGCAAAATCCCCATGCATTTTCCATAGACTTCTTTAAGGCTACTACAGCAAGGGGACCTCCTTGGGGCCAAAAAGAACAAAATCAGCACAGGATTGAAAATAAATAAATAAATAAATAAATGTTGGCCAGATCGCTTTTATGAAGGTCATGCCCCGTGGAGCTCACCTCCAGGGCCATATTCAAAAAGGGAGGGGGCTGCGTGGCCCCCCTCTCTGAGTCTCCAGAAGACCAGGGTAGCCCACCCCTGGGGCTAAAATTTGTTTATAGGTGGGGAGGGCGGGGTCATAGTGCCCTCCACCCCAAGCCTTTAAAGGCCCTAGGGAGACAACTCCCAGGGTCAGAATTAGACCAAAAAAGGTAGGGGGATGCATGGCCCCCCTACCTAAGCCACCAAAGGTCCCAGGGTGCCCACTTCTGGGGTTGAAATTTGACAAAACAGGGACGGGCTGCACAACCCCTATTCCTGATCCTTCAATGGCCCAAGGAGCTCACCCCGTGGCTGATTACTTTAAGGAAGGGGGCCGGTCAGCCCCCTGCTCTGAGCCATTAATGGCCATGGAGAGTCCACACTCTGGGCATAGTGCTTTTCCAGTACGCAGCCGTGCAGGTAAGAAAACCTGTGTTTGCTCTCCATTAGTGGTAGCATGTTTGTATTTCTCGACAAGTGATACCAAGTCGGCTCCCAGTGGGTGGGAGCTTTGAAAATGCTCCCACTCGCTGGGAGCAGACTTTTGATCTATTTCCCTGCCCACATTGAAGCAAGCAGGGAAACAAATGAAAATGTTGCTCCAACCCAATATGCACAGCATTAGTAGCTCCTCTCGCCTGGTGGGAGTCATGCCAGATTCTGTTGCATGCGGAGAGCTAGCTGGGGCCATGGATGGGGGCCCTGGCTCTCCCTGCAACCCCCAAAAAGAGTACGGTGGGTGCTCTGTGTGGGCACAAGGGCACCCACCTTTAAACGTAAGGGCCCAGGGGATGGGCTTGCCCACCTCCCCCTGAAAATCACACTAGGTCCTTGGGTCCCCGGGTGCCGAAATTGGCCCAGGGCTGGGGGCCGAGAGCCCCCTCCCCCTGAAAATCAAACAGGGCCCCGGGGAATGGGGTTCTCAGGGTCAAAATCGACCATGTGCGCCCACTCCCCTTTAGTTGAAAGAGTGGCCCTGAGGGTTGGGGTCCCCAAGACCTAAAAAGGCTCGGGGAGGGGGTCACACAGCTCCCCTCTTATTTAATAAAACAAACATGCCTGGGGTCCCAAGTGCCTAATAGGGCTCATACAGGGGGCCTACGTAGCCCCCTCCCATAACTAAAAATGGCCTTGGGGGATGGGGTCCCCAGGGCCTAATAAGGCTTGGGGAGAGGGGCCACACAGCCTCCTCCCCTTAAAACATGCCTTGGGGTTGGGGTCACCAGGGCCTAATGAGGCTCTTCAAGGAATCAGCTCCAGGATTAGGCTCCACGGTGCCTTTACAGGTTTGGGGAATCTGCCCTTGTGGTGGACTCCACATAGTCTTTTGAGCATCATGGAGGACGGTTGCACCTCTGGAGGGGAGGTGGCTTAAACACATCCCCGGTTGTAGGCTTCATGGGGCTTATAATAAATAAATGTGGCCCAACGCCAATTCTTTTTCAATCCTGCAAGAGTCTAATGGGATTGCAGCATTCTTTGATATTCTTTTCTTTTTTGGCCTCAGGGGGAGTCCCTCTGGGTCCCCCCATGGGGGGTCAGGGCATCCCTACTCTGCCCCTATATATATATCTTATTTTGTTAGGAGCTTCAAGACAGGGTACTAAGTTTCCAAGTCCTGTAATGACTGCCAGTAAAAAAAAAATCTCATGTTCGTGGCAGCCACTCAGGGCACTCTATCTGTCAGGAGTCTGACTCCCACGGGAGCAAGAGGGCCAAAGGGGAATAAAACTCCCTGGGCCAATCAGAATGCTCTATTTTTAAATTGGCACTCCAGCAAGAGTCTTGTCGACTCTTATGAGCTCAACTGAAAAATATGCATTTATTTTTTACTCTTATTTTTTCAAATACCACTACACAGGTTTACACCAAATCACAAAATGCACAACTTGCGGGCCAAGATCTAACTTACGGCCAAATTTGGTGTAAATCCATTCAGCATCATGTGTTTCTTCCTGACTGACAGAAGCTTTTTCAAATCTTCCGCCAAACCGGAAAAAACACAAAGTCTGCTCCCAGCGGGCAGAAACGTTAACAAGGCTCCCACCGACTGAGATCAGACTTGTATTTGGTTTACCTGTTCACCCAGGGAGGGGTGATGCTGCCCCATCCCTTCATTAATTACAAGTCCCAGTGGGATGGGGCCCATGGGGTTTGATAAGGCTCAAGGGGGGGAGGGTTTGCATGACCTTTCCCTTTATTATTAAAGTTGATCCTAGGGATGGGGTCCCTAGGCCCAAAAAGCCTCAGGGAGGGGACTGCATGCCCCCTCCCCTATTTAATTGGATTTGGACCCAGGGGAATGGGACCGTGCAGCACCCACCTCTTTTAAACAAAACAGCCCCAGAGAATGGGGTTCAATAGCCCCAGAGAATGGGGTTCCCAGGGCCTATGAAGGCTCAGGGAGGAGGCTGCATGTGCCCCTCTCCTTTGATTTTGGCCCAAGGGGATGGGGACCCGGGATCCAGGTAGGATTGGGGAGGGGGCCCACAGGGTATCCCTACCATATTTTATTGCATTTGGCCCTGGGAGATGTGGTCCCTGGGGCCAAGTAAGGCTCAGGGAGTGGAGCTGCATGCCCTCCTTCCCTGTTTAATTGTATTTTGCCCAGGGGGATGGAGTCCCCGGGGCCAATTAAGGGTCAGGGAGGGGGCTGCATGCCTCTCTCCTCTTGCCTCTCTCCTCTTACTCTATCTGGTTTGGCCCCAGGAGATGAGATCCCCAGGTCCCAAAGGCCAAAGATATGCACCAAAATCTATGCCCGGTGTGGAGTTGGCAGCCTGCTGGGGGTTTGGTCACAAGACCTGGCTGCAGGCTATGCCCTGTTACAAACTCCCTGCTGCACACAGCCAAAGGCTTGACCCCAGGGATAGGGTCCCCAGAGTCTAATAAGGCACACCCTTCCCCTATTTTATTACATTTGTCCCCGGGGATCAGGTCCCCTGGGCCCAAAAAGGCTTGGGGAGGGGGCCACACGCCCCCCTCTACTTTTTAATTGGTTTGGCCCTTCCCAAAGAGCTAACTATAACTTGGGCCCCTGCCATGCACTGCTTATCATCTCACATATTACATACTCATGACATGTTCGATGACATCATTTATGACATCACTGGTGACATCTTAAATGAAATCATTGATGATATCACTGATGACATCCAAGCTCTTTCATACACATTGATCTATGAACAGGATATACCATTACAGCTATGAAAGTAAGTGCAAAATAGCTCTTAAGAATATAAAGCATCTTTACTTCTATCAGGCATACAACCCCCATAAGTAAAGGAAGCTTGTGTTATCTGCAACATTGACCGCATACCATACACTTCATGAGTAGCTGAGTTCATGTTGACTATGAACCACAGATGAAATTGTAACCTATAGTGCACACGGTGTTCAGTCTGTATACAACTGCTCAGGGAAAACCAAAATCATTCAGATTCTCAAGCCCTTTTACTTAACTAATGCCCTACTAAGGACAGTATTTACCTGTAATGAACCCTTGACACTAACTGAGCCTTGATTGAGAAATTAAGTAGGTATGAGTAGAGTAGTGGGGGCTGTTAACCCTGTTGACTGTGTGGAGAGAGTTTACTCTGTACCACACTGTTTACAGATAGTGAGTCTCTCATGTGAAATACACCACAGGGTACTAAAATGTTTCTGCTAAGAACAGTGTACACTCTACGCAAAACTTGTCCAAAGAGCGACTATTCACTGAAAATAACCAAGGTCTGAAGGTCAGTACCAGACACCTGAGGGGACGATTTTGTGACAGGACCAGTTTTGACTGAATGGGGGCCAATATTAAAGCAGACATGCTGCCTGGCCAGTGGACGCCACCATCATAAAAACAATGAAATGAAGAAAATGAATGTAATGAAAAAAAGACATATATAGCACTCTAAAACCAGAGATATCAAGGCGCTGGGTCTGAAGAACTCCAAACCCCATCACGAAAAGCCCACACAGGCAACATTCGAAAAAAAGGGGGTAGAAAAGGGATAGGTTTCACACCTAAGGAATGGAAAACAGAAGAGATCCTTAATCAAAGGGGCCAGGATACCAGGAACAGACCTATAGAGTAAAAAGCTAAGTATTAAAGTTTTTCCTAAAAGAGGGATAAGAGTTAGTCTCTGCAATCTAGGTTGGGTAGTATAACAAAGCCTGGCAGCAGCAACTGAAAAGGAGCGTTCTCCCCATCTCGACTTACGAAAATACGGAACAGTGACTTTACTATTTGAAGTTGATCTTAAAGACCTGGTTGGTCTGCACCAATGAAAGGATGACCTCAAAGCTAACAAGCCCTTATCCAGTAGGGCCAGATGGACTGTGCTCATTGCCTTAAACATCACAAGTTTCCTGACATGAAGCCAGTGGAGGCCAAAGACCTTCTTCCACTGACAGAAATTTTAGGATGTTTCAACTTTCAGCCTCCAGGTGACTCGAGTGAGTCGAGCCAAACTCTGCGCTGCACAATGCAATCCTGCTACCCAGTATTGCATTGAAAGGCTCTCCAGCATCCTCCTCTGCTCATGTTAACAAGGTTAGTTGGGAAGCATATGTTTCAAAATCTGCATCATATCAAGCAAGGTGAGAGTTGAGAGAGTTGAAAGTTCAATGATTCTGATCAATGTGTTGGTGTTATAATACAGTTCTTATTCAGTGTGTAACTGTAAGGTGTTCCTGCATGACACTGCAGGCCATGAAAGCAAAGGGCTATCACTTTATAACTTATTTCAAGTTAATTGGATGAATACAATATTTTTTTTGCCTACAAGCATAAAAAAAATCCTTAGTATAATTAGGAACTGCGGTTCCTACATTGTTAAGATCTGCCTTTGCAGGTCTTTTGTGCCTTGCCGTCTTGGAATGCCATGATGTTATCGTATTGAGACTCTTGTTCAAGTAGATAGATGTTGAATAAACAAATCATTATATTTATGGCTTGCAAAGCCATACATTATCACCTGCTCCCATAATTTTTAAATTCATGTTTTATGGTTAACATCTTATTCTTTTGTGTTCTCTATAAGAATGTTCATGGGTATGACTTGATATCCTGATGAACTTCAAAATCATCTCTTACTATGCTGTGCAAGTATTACATTTGAATATTTGATGAAAAACGTGTTTCCTCCCAAGCCCCCTTCTAGTCATCAGGGTTTCTCGCTATGCCCGTATGGGGACCGGTATTTCTTATTTTTTGTGCTCTCTGTAACAATTAGGGGTCGTGGATTTCTCTGAGTTTTGCTCTGTGGAATCCCGCAGTTACATAAAAACTCAGCAAGATTTTCCAGAGTTCCACCCACCTGTAACAAACAAGATCTGGCCACAGATAGAAAGAACGGTAAATCGCATGCTCCCATTTACAGATAGAGAGGTGATGAAGTGAACGCTCCCAGCACTGGTGAGCTGACAGGCATGGCCACACACTTGCAGAACAAGCTGTGGGACCATAGCTTTGGGAGACGTTAAGCCGTGGTCTAGGCATCCCTCCACCCTCACAATGAGGACTTTAGCCTAGTAGTGGCAAGAAGATTGCCCCGCTAGTACATTCCCACATTAATACTATTGGCTGCTTGGTTACTCAGCCCAATTTCGAAAAGCTGTGACTCTCCCTGCATACTGTTTTCTGCCAGCCTTCCTTTACTGTCAACTTGTCACACTCTGGGCTCCCCACCACGGATGCACACCCTTCCTTAAACTGCAGTGAAAAGAATACAACCCAAACAAGAGAGTGGTGTAAATCAGAATAACTCAGTACTTACCAGTTCAATCTGTTGTTTAGTTATAACACCTGAAAGCCTTAGCTGGCATTCTGCAGACTAATACAATGAGGGCAGGAGCTGTTTAGAGACAGAACATCGAATCAAAAATATCGATGTACACAAATATCGAGTTAAAAATATCGTGGGTCAGAAATTTCGACAGACAAATTCTTGTGGTCAAGAATATCGAATTTAGGTAAGTAATATCGATGTTAAAAATATCGAAGCGGAAAATATTGCTTTAAAAAATATAGTTGTTAAAAATATCGATTTCTTTTATTAATGTTATGTATTTTAGTATATATTTCATATGTATGTGATGTCTGTTTTTTGTATGAGATTTGTTTGTATTTTTAATATATATGTTACATTTTTAGTAAGTATTAAAAAACATTATTTAATTTTTGCGTTTTTAGTTCCGTAATGGGTTGTGGGTTTGTAGGGAAATAGGGTGGGAAGTAATTTAATTATATAAAATGAATTGATAATTTGCAGTAGTTATAATATTTTTTAATTTAAATTTTGTGTTTTTAGTTCTGTAGCTGGTTGAGGGTTTATAGGGGAATATGGTGGGAAGTAATTAAATATATTAAAAGTATAGAATATTGTTTTATTTATTAGTATTTGTTTAATTGAGATGTTATAGTGTTAAATGGGTACAGTAATTTATTATTAATGAACAAAAGGTGGAGTGGTGCACTACTTCAATAAGTCATTACAGTCTTGTTATATTGTCTCAGTAGATCCTTTATTTTTCATGAATTTTCAACAATAAACGATACCAGCCAATGTGTTTCGTTCATATACAATGAACTTCTTCAGGGCTATAAATACAATGCAGGGACAGGGGGGAAAAGGGTCCTAAATTCCCCCTGGTTTGATTTATCTGGTGAGTTGGAGGCTGCCGTCGGCTAAGATCCCCGCCTTTGATCTCAGCCTCCAACTCACCAGATAAATCAAACGCTGGGGGAATTTAGGACCCTTATCACGGAGGCCAACATTGTGTGCATAGCGATCACCAGATTATCTACGACTACACAGCACGGACAGAGCTTGCACCCAGCTCACACAGAACACCAGGGGGAATTTAGGACCCTTTTCCCTCCTGTCCCTGCATTGCATTTATAGCCCTGAAGAAGTTCATTGTATATGAACAAAACGCGTTGGCTGGTATCGTTTATTGTTGAAAATTCATGAAAAATAAAGGATCTACTGAAACAATATAACAAGACTATAATGACTTATTGAAGTAGTGCACTCCACCTTTTGTTCATTGTCACTCTGCCCAGCAGTTGGCACCCAACGACGGCAGGTGCCAGAGTTGCATGTGCACACACATCGGGACTTAGTGCTGAAGTTATTACAAATGGAACACAGCAGGGAGTGCGGTCAGCGTGTCCGCCGTTGTTCACAATTGTTTTTCCACTTTTAATTTATTATTAATTAATTAATAATTGGTTGGTAATTAATTTTAATTAGTTAATTGGTAATTAATTATGGTAATTGTGTAATTATTTTAGGTGTGTGTTGTGGTGTTTATGGGTGTAAAGGGTGGGAAGTAATTTATTTTTAATTGATGAATTAATAATTAGTTGTTTTTTAATTTTAATTAATTAATTATGGTAATTGTGTAATTAATTTTAGGTGTGTGTTGTGGTCTTTATAGGAGTAAAGGGTAAGCATTTTGTGTTTAATTAATTATTATGAAGTTGGTAATTAATGTTAATTATTTGATATTTATTTTGTGTAATTGTTTATTTTTTGTGTGTTGTTTTTACTTTTAAAGGGGTAAAAGGTGGGTATTAAATACATTTTTTAGTATTTAATTATTAGTTGTTAATAGTAATATTTTTTCTTTTAAAAATAATATTTAATTGTGTTTTATTACTTTATAGTTTATTTAGGTGTGTTTTGTGGATATTATAGTGTTAAAATATGTGTACTCAATGAATGTTCATTTTTTTAGTTTTATTAATAAGATTTTTTTAATTGATTAATAATTATGTTAAGTATGGAAATAAATGTAATTAAAAATGTTGAAGTGTTTTGTTATTGGTGTGGTAGGAAATAAAATGAATGCATTTATGTTTTAAATAAATGTTTTGTTTGTTAATATCTCCTACTTTAAAATAGTTATTGTTTATGATTGTATTTATTAATTTATTTTATATATTATATGCAGGTTTTTGTTATATGTAATTTATATATGTGTGTTTTTTTTATGTTTAATATATTTAAATGTATGTTTTTAAAATATTGTTTATTTATTTTTATGATTTATAAAATACTGTAATATTTGTTGCTTTTTTTCTATTTTTTCAGTGTTATAAGTAATTTTTGTTTCTCTGCTTTACAACACTTTCCCTAATTTTGCAATCACTGGAGTAGGAATAGTAACTTTTACCCCTCCACTATCCAGCACTTTCCCTACTGTTGCACTCACCGAAGTAGGAATAGTAATTTTTGCCTCTCCGTTAGCCAACACTTTCGTTACTGTTGCATGCACTGGAGTGGAAATAGTAATGTTTGCCCTCTGCTATCCAACCCTTCCCTACTGTTGTACTCACGGAAGTGGGAATAGTACGTTTTTACCACTCCGCTATCCAACATTTTCGCTACTGTTGCACTCACTGGAGTTGGAATAGTAAATGTAATTACTCCACTATCCAACACTTACCTTACTTTTGCACTCCCTGCAGTGGGAATAGTAATCTTTGCCCCGCCGCTATCCAACACTTTCCTTACTGTTGCACTCTTTGGAGTGGGAATAGTAATTTTTGCCCCTCTGCTACCCAACACTTTCCCTACTGTTGCACTGATTTGAGTGGGAATAGTATTTTTCACCCCTCCGCTATCCAACATTGCCCCTACTGTTGCACTCTTTGGAGTGGGAATAGTAATTTTCACCCCTCCGCTATCCAACACTTTACCTACTGTTGCACTCTTTGGAGTGGGAATTGTAATTTTTTCTGTTGCTATCACTGGAGTGAGAATAGTCATTTTTACCCCTCTGCTATTGAACACTTTCCCTACTGTTGCACTCACTGGAGTTTGAATAGTAAATGTAATTATTGCGCTATCCACCTCTTTCCCTACTGTTAAATTAAGTTTATTTGTTATATTTTGTTACAATATATATTAAATTTAATTTATTTTGTTAATAATATTAATATTTAAAATATTTATTTTATATATTTTATTTGATATGTATTTTTAAATCAATATTCTTTACATCTATATTTTTACCTTGATATTTTTGATTCAATATTTTTGTACTTACCCGTCAAGGTATTGGAGTTGAAATTTTTGTAGTCAATATTTTTATTTTCATATTTAGAACATCAATGTTAGTTACATCGATATTCTATCCGTGAACCGGCAGGAGCACGGTAAAGCAAGGACCAGAACAGCATGAGGTGGCATAGTTGACCATGTGTGGTATGCTGTAAAATGGCACAATTTAACATTACAAACAAACTGTGGTCAATGTATCACAATATATCTAAAATAGCACAGGACAATATAACAGTAGGTAGCATAATGTAAGAAATCATATTAGACCATAGCATATACTTCTGTCATGAAGGACACCCCGGAATACCACAGCTAGAATAATGTAGTGCAGCAAGTTATATAGTTACAACACAGCATGGCAAAATAGCAGCATAGCACACTATAAAGTGACACAGCTTAGTGTAACAAAGACCAGGGGAATGGGATAGAAGCACTATATTAATGTATTACCCTGTACAGAGTACTAGCTTGCTGCAGAGGCATGTGGCTTTGTCTGGAGTGCTCCGAGGTGTAGGCTGCATGCCCAGGCACCAGGACCTCATCCTCGGAGCAGAAGAAGAGCTGCCTGCCAGCCGCTTTGGCCACCTCCTTCCGGCAGTGCACGTTGGCCAGGTGGCCAGTGTGAGGACCGGCATGTACTTCCTTCAAGGGAGCTCGAACTTACACATGGGACGCATTCAGAAATCCACCCTGGCCCAGAAGTGGTCGTGGCACCTGCGGCAAAAGTTGTGCGAGCATTTCAGCACCACTTGTTCACAGAAGAGCTTGTTGCAGATGGGGCAGCTCAACTCAAGGGTGATGTACTGGGCTGGAGCCACGCTGGACATGGCAAGGGGATCTTAGTGCTGTGTGAGCCTCAATTCCAAGCACTCCTCAACACTTACGAGCCCGCAATTAGCAGGACAGACTCCGAGCAGCACCAAGGCCCCTAAGTTTCTCGTTCCATGAGAACCTGCTCAATGTGCCTCATAACAGAGTTAATTCATGATTAGTGTGGGTGGTGAACTCCGTCACCTGGTGGTTGGTGGAGTTTTTGTGGAACTCCACACTCCAAGCAGAGTGCAAAGTGGCAAATATTTGTGAACTCCGATGGCTAGGGCGACCTCTCCGTTATTGCTTAGGAGCGTCACCCCACTGAGAATTAAAAGGATAATAACACCACTTTAATATAATTTTATTTTTCATTACTTTCAGTCAAGGATATGGCGGGGACGGAGCCATCCTGCCAAGCATCACAGTCAGGGAGGAGTGTTTGGGCACTTCTAATTGTGCATGTCTGTTTGGCCAGCCATCTCAAGTTGGCCAAATAGACATGAGCACTCATGTTTCTCCAACCCAGCTGTGTTGTGTTGGAGAAAAGCCCCAGGCTCTCTGGTCCTCAGCGAGCATCAAGTCAGCACACTCAGGCCAACCACCACGCTGCTCTCATGCTGGTATTACCAGCATGAGAGCAGCGTTGTGATTGCCCGCTGGGAGCCGGTACAGCGTGACCAACATTGGAAGAGAAGCACTGAGGCGGCTGCAGCAGAATCAGGTACATTTGTTTTTAGAATTATTTTCCCCTCACCCCCGACTCAGGTTCCCCCTGCGTTTCCACACCACCACAAAATTGGAGCAGCCACCACTGTCCGCTGGGTGGAGGGGAGTTTGCCACCCACCCCTAGTAAGAATGTCTGTGGTTATGACTGGATATCCTGGTGCACTTAAGGTTATCATTACCTTACTTTAAAAGTTAATACAGTTGAATATCTAATAAAATACGCGTTGTAGAATGCACAATTTTGCCATTCTTTTCCAATTCTTCTAGGGGGAAGCCTCCAAAGTCACCCTTGCAATGGTTAGACCCAATAACTGTGCTTTCTCTCTGCTTATCATACAGGGGCTTTTTAGACCTGGCACCATTGGCATGGGTCTGCCTTCCATTTTTTTGCGTCTACCTCTTGTGTTTTGCTGCCTGTTGGACTCCATTTTTTGCTGGTCTAGATGCTGTGGGCACTTTGCCACTGCTGTTCAGTGCCAAAGTGCAAGTGCTCCCTTCGTAAAGTATTGTCATGCATTAGTGATTTCATGATTGGCTTATTTGATTTACTTGTCAGACCCTAGTACAGTGCACTATATGTGCCCAGGGCCTGTAAATCAAATGCTGCTGGTGGGCTTGCAGCACTGATTGTGCCACCCACAGGAGCAGCTTGTAAAATGTGACTCTGGCCTGCCGCTGCAGACCCCGTGGGCAGTCTGGGACTGCCATGTCGACTTGGCAAGTGCACACACTTGCCAGTCCCTAAACCTTCCCTTTTCTTCATATTAGTCACCCCAAAGGTAGGCCCACGGTACCCCTGTGGGCAGGGTGCATTGTATGTGAAAGGTAGGACATGCCCTGATGTGTGTGGCATGTCCTGATAGTGAAATACTGCCAATTTCGTTTTTCACTATTGCAATGCTATCTGTTCCCATAGGCCAGAATGGGGAGCTTGTTTATAACATTCTATAAACATAACTTACCCTGGGAACAAGATAGGAAAATAAAGTTTAGTATGCCTGAACTCAGAATGTTAAAATACATCTTTTAGTGAGGGTGATTTTTACATTCTGTGTTTGAAAATACCACTTTCAGAAAGTATCTATTTTCTTGCCTAACCATCTAGTGTGCCTCTGCTAGGTTTGTGTATTGCATGTCTGGCTTTTGCGTGACAGGGGCTGGAGAATGACAGAGGCTCCAGAAGTCTGATGAGTCAGGGCTGGGCTGAATAGGCCTGGTCTGCATTTGGAGTGGTGGGAGGAGTAGCACCTTCACCTGAATAGGGCTGTGCCTGCCTTCCACAATGATGGCTTTGCCCCCCTGTGGTGTGTCTGAAGCCAGGGCTCACACTGACAATAGAGGTTGTTGTGCACTTGCAAAGTGCCCCACAGAACTGTTTTTGGCTGGGTACAGACACTCTCTGCCTTCAGAGAAAAAAGGATTTTGGTGTATAAAAAGGGGGGCCCAGACCCCAGACTTTTCGATCACTTCTAGGAAATCAAGAGGAATCTTTGCCAAGGAGAAGAGCTGGATAAGCTGAGGAGGAATACTGCCCCTGTGCTGTTTGCTGTCTGGGGTTGGCCTGCAGTGGCTGCTTGCTTCTAAGGAAAGGAAGAAAAGGACTTTGCTGTTTGCTTTGTCACCTGCTTGAAGAAAAGATCTCCAAGGGCTTGAAACTGAGCTTGCCTCCTGTGCTGCAGTCGCAGGGACACAAAGACTTCACCAACAGCTCCCCTAAATTTCCTTGCTGGGAATCCCAACCTGCAAAGTGGTGCCTGGTGCTGTTTAGGAGCTCTAGAGACTGTTTGTCGCTTGGAGCTGGAAAATCGACACAACATCAAAGAAGCTTGTCGCATCTGCACCTGGTTCCGATGCAGCGCCGAAGAAACCCTCGCAGTGCCTGCCGCAGCTCGAGAAATCGCCGCATGATGCATCGGGTGCAATGATCTCCGAAGTCCGAGATCACCGCACCGATCCTGACGCAAGCCTGCTGTGTGGCTGCACAAAGCCATGCATTGTACCGGATCGACGCATCGCATCGAGGCGCCAAGACTGTCGCATCGTTGGGGGACGCAGTAAGAAACAGATGCATCAGCTCCCCACGCAGTAAGAAAACGACGCATCGCCTCCGCTCCGGTAAGGAACCGACGTATCACCTCCCCAGCACTGCAGTAAGAAACCGACACATCACCTCCCCCAAAGCAAGGAAACGACGCATCACCTTCCCTGCGTGTAAGGAACCGACACATCACCTTCCCTGCGGCCAGTTTGTTAGTTAGGATGACGCATCTAAGGTACTTTGTGTGAAAAGTGTTGCATTCCCAACTTGCATTGAACTGAACTATTTCTACCATTTGAAAGCCTTCTTTTTAATACTATATTGTGGATTTTTGTTGTTTGGTCTGGTTTTGGTTTAGATAAAGACTACCTATTTTTCTAAACAGGTGTGGTGTCCATTTGTAGTATTTTCACTGTGTTACTGTATGTGTTCACAAATGCTTTACACACTGCCTCTGAGATAGGCCTGTCTGCTCGTACCAAGCTTCCAAGGGGGTGAGCATGGGTTATTTTAGGAGTGTATCCCCCTTACCCTGACTAAGAGCAGGGGTCCCTATTTGGACAAAGGTACCTACCTCTGCCAACTAGAGACCCCCATTTCTAACAGGGCTGGTCTGACAAAATTCGCTATGGCTGTTTTGAGTTCCCAGTCTGGCCCTGCAGAAGGCGCTAAAGATCATACTACAGGCACCCTTCAAACTGTGGTGAAAACTATACAGATAACCTATCTTCTAACTTAAAACAAGCACATGCACATAGGTTAGCACCTTGTGCACACAGTCTTCTATGTTAAGTAGAAATGATCATGCCAAACTATTCTGTCCAATAACGTAAGGCTGCTTACAATACCTAGTGTGTGGAATGCAGAATCTTTGCCCTGTTAGAAACTTTTTCTGCAGTACCAAAATACTTGTGTGGAACATAATGAACACAAGTCAACTGTCACATGCAGACAGCGTTAGTTTAGTTCAAACCATCTCAATTTCAGCATTTGTGGCATAAAAGCATGTAAAACATCAAAAGGCAAATAATTAATACTTTGTTGTAAAATGGTTGTTAAATCAATCAATCATGCAATTCTTTCTTTATTTGATCACAAGTAAATGGATCATAAAAGAGCGCATCATGAAACACAATATACATTAAAAATAGTTGAAACAAAATAAAAAAGGATAAAACTAAAGGCATTGAATACAATGCATCACTTTTCATTATAAAAATGCCAACAGCTTCAAAAAAAGAAACAACGAGTTCATCAAGAACCAAATGTATAAGTACCAATGACGTGTTAAAAATGACAACAAGTTCAGACAGATCAAACCCGGTAGAAAAAATTATTAAAATAACATTGATTTTTGCAGCCGCACTGCATTTTTTTAAAAAGGAAGCAACCACTTTGCATGCCAATTGGCACTCAAGTTGCTGGAAAAAAATCAACATAACTTTATTTCTCCTGATCTTTTGGTCTCTCAATAATTAAATCAAGTACTGTTTAGTCAAGGAGGCATAAAACTTAAAAAGGGCAACAACGACTGGGGAGAGGTTTCATCACAGGGACATAATAAAATTCAGCAGGAACAAACTGGCCCTGAGGAAAACAAAGCAGACATCTAATTGATCCAATTTGGAATCTTGTTAAAAGCACCCTTTTCCAGGAGTTTTGGACTAGCACCAAGTAGGGGGCTACAGCACCACTGTTGGAATGAAGCAACCTAGGGCCAGGGTGGTCTCACTAATGTACCTGATCCAGGGTATTTTAGCACAGTGGTGACACAAGAGGCAATCGAAGATAATGAGATGACTAACGTCAGCCTTTTCATTTAGCAAAACAGACCTCCATAATAATAGTGGAGCAAGACTAATTTGGTCCTCTACATATTCTAGGCCAAGCTCCTGATGAGCTATGAAGTGGGAGATTAATGGAGGAACACCCAACAACCGTTGACAGACTCTGTTCCTTCCGCTTGTGCCCTTGCTGTATCCCTATATCCCCAAACCCCTGAGCCATAAACTAGGAGAGGGAGATACTTCCTTCTATAGATTTATAGAATAGGGATGATAGGCTTTCCCCCCAGGGTGGTGGCCAGGGAGACGATGGTTCAAACCACACAAGAATATTGACTTACCCTACTCATGAAACAGGGGGAGCAGAAACAAACCTCATCAAACACCACCCCCAGATAAGCAAACAGGCTCACTCTGGCAATGGGTTTACCACTTATGCAAATGTGGTGCGTTTTAGTGTTCTTAGATCCACATATCATTATGTGTTTCTTCAAAAGGTTAGCCCACAGGTCCAGCTCCTCCATGAAATTGACAAAGGGCATGATCAGCTGTTTTTAGCTGTTTGCAATCCTGACCAATAAAAAGAGATCATCCGCGTAAGGAGAGCTGGCATTGGCTTATTGCAAAACCCATGATTGAAAAGGAATATCGAAGTGCACTCCATATTATTGTGATATCTGGCAGCAGATTCCAGGTCCCAATGGAGATGTCGTAGAAAGGCAACAAGCTCGACCTCCAAACCCATGGATGTTAAAATACCCCACAATTTTGATTTGTTAACGCAATCAAAGGTGCTGGATAAATCCATGAACGCCAACTGGAGGGAAGAGCCGTTGGCCACCTTGTATTTGGCTACTAATAAATGTATATTTAAGCACTGATCTGTGGTTCCTAAACCTTTTCTGAACCCATACTGTACAGGAGAAATACAAGAGAAATTATGTTGTTACATGAAATCCAGCCCAACAGGTGATCCAGAACAATAAGCCCAATTATTTTTGTGACAGAGTCGAGGAGGGAGATGGGTCGATATTATGCAGGGTCATGCAGGCTAGCCTTCTTGAAAACTGGAAGAATTACTGATTCCCACCAGGACTCAGGAATACCAGCCTTACACACAGAGTTAAAAACATTAGCAAGTAAAGCAGCCCCCAAACCTGGGTTTACCTTAAATCCATAAGTCCATAGGGACCCTATTCGGTCATGGGGCTTTTTTAGCAGGGCTAGTTTGGCTGGTAGTAAGGACCTCTCCCTCAGTGAAGGTAATGCCCAATGGCAGGGGGACATCAATCAGCCCATCAATATCATTGCTAGTAGTAGATAAATAAATATTGTTAAAGTGCTTAATCCATACATCAGGACTGACCTGGGTAGTTAAATCATTACATCAATAGACCGTATATATGATAGCATTCTAAAAATGTGGTCTTCTTAATAATTAAAAGAATTAATCATGATAAAATGGTATTTTATACAAAACAATAAAAACATCGATTAGAGCAGAGGTCTTCAAACTTTTTTCCTCTGAGCCCCCCCTAAGCAAAATGTTTTGAGGTCAGGCCCCCCTCCAAAACTTTATGACAAGGATTGGGGGAGCGGGAGTGACATGGCTGCGTGCAGGGAGCGGGGCTTATGAGATGATTTCAGGAATACTTTTTCTATAGCTTATGAACTGCACCAAATATGAGACTTATAAAACAGCAAATGCATCAAACAAAAACAGATATCCCAAACAAACTGCTCCCCATAATTGGGGTGTTGTGAGCCCCTCACACTCTTTGACCCCAATGCAACTATACCTGCAGCACTAATGATAACTGCAGTCCTGAGTAGCAGGCTATCTCCTTTGCCTTTTTTACCTCTTCCCCTCCATGATGGATCATCACCTCTGTCCTAATGCTTGAAAGGACAATAAGCTCTGATGCCCCTTTTTTAAAGGTAGACAGTCATAATTGTGATTCAGTGGGCCCCCCAAACCCCTGGGCCCCAGTCCTGCTGCATCTGCTCCTTTATGATAACCAGCAGTGGCCACTTACACACTTGGTAGCAGTACCAGCTTCACTAATGAATGTCCCTTTAAAAAAAACAAAAACACTTATATTGTCCCCTTCTTTAGGGTATCTCTCTGAAGAAGCTGTCTATGGCCATCTGTAAACATAAAAATGAGTCTGCATACAGTGCTCCCTATTCTGGGCCTTCTCTTTGACAATATCTATGAATCTCGCTCCTTTCCTCTGTCTCCTAGACCATTACTGTGAGGCCCCAAGCATCGAGAGGATTAGGGCTCTGCATCTGAATGCAACCCTGCTGGCCTTCTACCTGCTACCCCATGGACTCAGCGTTCACGAAAAAACTGCCCCTGAATAGTTAATACTGACTTTGAGATGCCTCTGCCTGAAATTGAAGTGTGGGTGGTAGTGCAGAAAGTTAAAAAAGAAACCATGGAATTATGAGTTTCTGCAGCAGCGTTTTCCACATAATTATCAGTGTACTGCATTTGCTACATAATCTGCAGATTTCAACAACAAAAACTTGATTCTAGCTCAAACGGAACAAAAGTTACTTAAAGCGTGACAAAGTGTTCTGGAGCAGTGGAAGGCCCTTTGCAAAGATTGACTGGTAATCTTGTAGTTGCTTACTGCTGTATTTGGGTGCTACACTGGTACTAATGAGGTGAAATATTTCCCCTGACAGTGTTACCGTGAGTTCAAATGACAAAATAATGAAGTAATGCTAACTACAAAATGTGGTGCATTGTGCCGCATAATTTAACTTTTCATGCTGCATAATTTAGTCAAACCTTCCGCATAATGTTGTCCTCTTCCGCTGAATAATTCCAGTGGATCTGCTTAAAGCTTTATGGTGGCAAAGATCTATTCTTTTTAAGATGTAATGTAAAGGAGTTATCAGCTGGGATCTGGACTAGTGGAGACACTTACAAAAATGTCTGCATTTGATACAGTTTGATTACTTATTACTAAAAAGTATGTTTTGTAAGAACTTGTTTTATCTCAATCACTTCATCATGTTGCAGCAGCCTAGCTTAGAGTATGTAAATACTGTTTTAAAATAATGACTTACATATTCTCAGTGCTTTCTGCCACAGGCTGGGACCTCATAGCACTATAATCAGGGCCATTGGAATTATGCGGCAGCAGAAGACCAAATTATGCAGCATGGTTGACTAAATTCTGCAGCAAGCAAAGGCAAATTATGCTGCATATTTTGTGATAGCATTACTGCACTATTTTGCTATTTTTACGCTTGTTAACATTGTCTTGGCCTTTATTGCCCCTCATAAGTACCACATTAACACCCACATATAGCAATAAGCAACAGAAAGGTGACCAGTCAACCTTTAGAAAGGGCCTTCCACTGTGAGGTAACATGTGTTGCTGCATTTTTCAATCTGCAAATTATACAGCAGACGATGGATTGTGTGGCAAATGCGGGAAACCCATAACTCTGCGCTGTGAGTGCAGGGTGAGTGTGAAAGTGAAGGGTGAGAATGAGGAGTGAGTTGTCTGAATGCAGGGCGAATTCCCAGACACTTGAAGTTAATCAGCTTGTTATTGACGGGCATAGGGTTTCAGATATAAGTTAAACTATTGCTACTATGGAATTAAATCAGGGAATCGAGGGTGAAGGAAATAAATAATGTGCTGATCCTGCAACAAACTTCCAGTCTTATGATTAGGGTTGCCAGCTCATTATTTTGATGTTGCAGACGGTACAAAAATAAACAGTCACCTAAAGCCCTATTTTCAGCACTTATCTGTGCGTACTTCGAAAAGCAAATATAAAGCACTTTAAATGTGTTCTAGGGCTGCCTGAATGTTTCATGACTGAAAATAAAAGAAACAGACAGAAAGTCAAATTACAAATGAATACATACTTTTTTATGTAAAACCCTATTTAGTGTCAAAGGAAGGTCTTTGCAGGCTCTTTAAACATATATGGCTGGCATTTTTTCTATTGGCAACCCTTTTTTATATTCCTTTTCATGAAATGCATTTTCACACTACAGCAGTATATTTAAAATACAAATGTAAGGAGGGATAGGCAGAAGCCCAGGGGGTACTGGAAAAAGAAAAAAAAAACAGTTTCCAAAGGTATGCAAATGGTCTTTAAAGACCTGTGAAAAACCGGGTGTGCTGGAGTCTTTTTTTGATAAACAGGTTTTTATTGTTTTTGGGTAGTACAACAAAAGAAACTATCGGGCCCTTCGAACCACCACCACACAGTAATACAGCAGAAAGAGCACCACATTCCCACCCTCCTCTTGAAACCCCCCTCCCCTCCGCCCCCCCCATCTTCTGAACCACCCCGTTACGGTACATTGCCCAGCCATTTCCCCCAGACCTTTCGGTATTTCTTGGGGCAGCTCCGTGCCCGGTACAAAGTGCGCTCCTGCGCCGCACACCAGTCCACCCCAGCGCCCCATTTAGCCATGCTAGGCGGCTGCGGCTGCCTCCACGCCGCTGCAATGTCACGCTTGGCCACCATTAAGGCTGTCATCAGGAATAGCTGCTCTGGGCGTGTGCCGTCCAGGCCGTCGGTGATGCCCAGTAGGGAGTGTCTAGGTTCATGTGGCACCTCCCACCCCAGGACCTCAGTGAGTTCGGATTCTATGCCCCTCCAGTACCCCTCCAGTTCCGTGCAAGACCACACCATATGAATGAAGTCCGCTGGCTCAGAGCCACAGCGGGGGCAGGCCACGTCAGTGGAGAGGCCCGCACGGTGTAGGCGAGCCGGTGTGAGATAAGCGGTGTGCAGGTAGTAAATTTGGATAAGCCGCAATTTGGCGGAGGCCGTCACCAAGCGGGGGGCCATAAGGGCATCCCGCCAGTCGGCCTCGTCCAGGGGACCCACCCAGCCCTCCCACCGTTCCTTAAGGCCCTCCAGGGATGTAGGGGTACAGTTGATTAGGGAGCGGTAGATCCTGGAAATGCCCCCCCTCCCCAAATTGCCCATCATAACGTGAGCCTCCGGGGGGCTGTGGTCCGGCAGCCGAACGTCCAGTGGGGTGTAGGTGCGTATGGAGTGGCGCAGCTGGAGGTATCTATAGAATTGGGAGGAGTGGAGGGAGAAGGGCGCCTGCAGCTCTGAATAGGAACACATTCGCCCTCCCCGCCAGACGTCCCCCAGTTGAGAAATGCCGAGGAGGTCCCATGATTTAAAGCCTTCCAACTCTGCGACCTCCCGCAACCACGTCCCATGCCACAAAGGAGTGACACGGGTCAGCCTCCCAGTCCATCGGGTGTGGCGGAGTGCCGCTCGCCAGGCCAGGAAGATTGCTTTGGTGATATCCGGGCGGGAGGCGGGGATGGAAGCGCCGTACAGACGGTCTTGAATACTGGAGAAACCCAGATCCCCAAGTTCCACCCTGTAGGCCGGATCGGACCATCCCCCCCGAACCAGTCGTGAATGACCAGGAGGCGGGTGGCCAAATAATAGAGATAGAGATTGGACATGTCCAGGCCCCCATCAAAGGTGGGCAGGCGGCATGTCGACAGAGCCAACCGAGGCCTCCCACCACCCCAAAGAAATCGTGTCGCCATCCCGTCCAGCTCACGAAACCAAGGTCTTGGGAAGGAAAGGGGGGTATTTTGCAGCACATACAAAAACCGGGGAAGAATCATCATTTTGTAGAGGGCCACCCGCCCCAGCGGATTGAGGGGTAGCTGGTGCCATCTAGCCAAGTCCGCCTTGGCTTTCTTAACCAAGGGGGTCACGTTAAGCGCCCAGCTCAGTTCCGGGAGAAGGGAGACCCAGATGCCCAGGTATTTAAAGGATAACCGGCGGAGGGGGATGGTCGCTTGCCAATCGAAACATTCCTGGGAGGGGTGCAAGGGAACCAGAACCGACTTCCGCGAATTTAGAGACAGACCAGACGCCCGGCCAAAGCGGCCCAGGATGTATAATGCACGGGGTCCGGAGCTCGCCAGGTTTCCAAGATACAGCAGGACGTCGTCCGCGTAGAGGGCGATTTTGTCAGCCTCGAGGCCAGGCCATTCCCAGCCCTGAAGGAGAGGGTCAGTTCTAATCAGAGCAGCAAGGGGCTCCATCGCGAGCGCGAAGAGACGGGGCGACAGCGGGCATCCCTGCCGTGTCCCCCGGCCGATCCGAAATGGCCTCGACAGCTCTCCGTTAACCAACACCCTGGCACGGGGGCGGGCATAGAGGACCCGCACCATCCCCAAGAACTTAGGGCCAAAACCCATGTGGGTCAGGACGTCAAACAGGTAGGCCCACCCCACCGAGTCGAAAGCCTTTTCAAAATCAGCGAGCAGGAGAGCGAGGTATGGAGTCAAACGGTGGCGATGAGCCAGGGCCACATGGAGGCGGCGAAGACAGTGGCGGGTGCCCCGATCGGGCATGAAGCCACATTGACCTGGGTGGACCAGGGTCGACAAGAAGGGCCGGAGCCGCTGGGCCAGGACCGCCGCATAGAGCTTCATGTCAGTATTGATAAGCGAGATCAGTCGGTAAGCCGCTCTGTCAGTGTACGGCGGCGTAGACTTAGGCAAAACCACAATTGTGGCCAGGTCCGCTTCCAGGGGGAAGGAGCCCTTCTCAGTCGCCTCTGCATAGTGGTCCCGCAGCCGCGGGACCAGGCTATCCTTATAGGCGGCATATAATTCTTGGGGGAAGCCGTCGGGTCCCGGGGTCTTCCCAGCGGCCGTACGCCCTATGGCGTCCCCAATCTCCTCAAGGGAGATAGGGGCCTCCAGGCTCTCCCACTCACCTGGCCGAAGCTGGGTGAGTCGCACGTTACCTGACGCGAGCAGAGTGGCCAGAGAAATATCCGGTGCCCGGGCCCGATAGAGCTGAGAATAGAACTGGGCGAAAGCCTTCGCTATCGCCACGGAAGAAGACTGGAGCACGCCGTCGGAATCGGTGATCGCCGGAAAGATGCGCGACGTCCTGGGATAGGTGGCCAGGCGATGTAACAGTGCACCGTTCTTATCGCCCCAACCATATACCCTCGCCAGCGAGGATTGCCAGAGAAGCTCGGCCGCCTCGAGGGATCGCTGACGAATTTCCTCACGAAGGAGCCGCAGCTGCCGGTTCCCGGCCGGGTCGTCGAGCTCAGAGAGAGACTGCTCCAACCGCAGCGCCCGGGCCTCACAGGCAGTGAGTTGCTGCAGCTGTGTCTGGCGGTGCCGCACCACATGTGCCTTGGCCGCTCCTCTAATGGTCGCCTTGCAGGCCTCCCAAAGGGAACCCGCCGAGGAGACCGACCCCTCATTGATGTAGTACTGGGCGAGCTCAGTGCCCACCACCTTACGAAGTGTCTTGTCTTGGAGGAACCAAGCGTTAAAGCTCCACAGCGGCCGGGCCGCGTGAGGCGGAGGGCTTAGACCCAGGAGGACCGGAGAGTGATCCGAAATCCCCCTGGGGAGGATACGGACATCTTGGATGCCCCCGCAGTCGGCGGGAGGGACGAAAATCATGTCGATACGCGCGTGCGAGTGGTGAGCGGCTGAGGTGTGGGTGTACTGACGAGTGTGAGGATGCCAAATCCTCCAGGCGTTGCATAGGCCCTGGGCCTCGGCCCAACCTGCCAGCTGCCGCGCCAGCGCAGCGCGGGAGTCTGAAATCGGTCCCGACGAATCCAG
The DNA here is from genome assembly GCF_964204655.1 of Triturus cristatus. NCBI lineage: Eukaryota > Metazoa > Chordata > Amphibia > Caudata > Salamandridae > Triturus > Triturus cristatus. The sequence continues at coordinate 682,181,584 of NC_140594.1, forward strand.
CTGCGGGGCCGAAACGGCATTAAAATCTCCCCCAAGCACAACTGCTCCCGGCAGGAAGGTCTCCAACAAAGAGGCTGCGTGTGATAAAGCCTGTGACAGTCCGAAGGGCGGCGCGTAGAGCGACAGAAAGCTGATCGGCCTACCGTCGAGTGTGCCGCAAATAGCAATTCCGGTTCCATGAGGGTCGTGGGTCGCCTGGGTGAGGACAAAGGGAAGGGAGCGGCGCAGCAGGACGGCCACCCCGCGGGAGCCACGGGAGAACCCAGAGTGCCATACCCGATCGTACCCGTAGCGTGCCAGAAAGGGACATCTCTCCCCGAGAAGATGGGTTTCCTGAAGCAAGAGCACATCAACCCCTACGCGCTGGGCATACTTAAGGACTGCAGTGCGCTTAAGTGTATCCAACAGGCCTTTAACATTCCAGGACAGGATGCGCAGCTGGGCCTTGGGGGCTAGGTCTTCCATGGAAGCAGTGGACGCGAGTCGCAGCGAGGGCGGAACAACCAGGGGGGCGCATGGGCGCGTGGGGAGGGGGCGAGGAGCACACAGGCACCAGGGGAATAGCGAATGTCATGCTAAAGGGAGCCAGGGAAGGCCGGCGGAGAGCGGGCACCAGTGGAGCGCGTGTAAGTGTCAGTGTGGAGCCACACAGTGGCGTTCGCTGGATGCAGCAGCGTGACAGGCCCAAAAAGAAACAAACCCAAACTAAAAAGAACACCCTCCCTAGGAGGAACAACCAACAAACCCCCCCCCCTGAGCCCCCACCCCCCACCCTACACTTCGAGAACGGAAGCATCTGTCGCCCAAACTTTAACGAACAACTACAATGCCCCAAGCAGGGCGCTCGGGTGTAAAGAGCGTGGTGGACCCCTCCTGAAGTACGGATGCAAGTGATCTGTCCTAGGTTACTGCGTAAGAGTGGAAAACCACTGAATCCAAGTCTGAGACTGAGACCGATGCCCCAGCAGCAGGACCAGGCCGTCGGACCCCCTGCCAACACAGAGGGCGAGGAAAAGTCACATGGCGGGGCTGCGGGAGAGGTCGGAAAGGTCTATGTGCGCGGGGAGGAGGGTGAGGGATGGGTTCGGCAGGGGCGATGGGCGGCGTTGAGAACCCCCAACCGCGTGAGAGGATGTCCCGGATGAGGCGGATGAGTCCCTCGGCCTCCTCCCCGACACGCTCACGGATTGTGGCCCAGTTGCCACCACACCTCGGGGCCGCCGGGATTGCGTGCGCCTCCTGCGTTGCGGCCGCGGGAGCCTGACAGTGTCCCGGTCCGGTGGGCGCCGAGCTGGTGATACCCGCCCGGGCTGGCGCAGCGGTCGTTCCTCAGTGAGCCAGGTCCAGGCCGCCCGGGGAGTGTCAAAGAATAGAGTTTTGCCCTGGAAGACAACGCGGAGGCTTGCCGGGAATTGAAGTTGATAGCTGAGGCCCAAGGAGCGCATCTTGTGTTTCACCTCCATGTAAGAGCGGCATTGCTCCTGGACCTCTCGGGTGTAATCCGGGAAGACCATGATGGCGTGGTTGTTAAAGGACAAGGGGGCGTGCGCCCGGGCTTCCCTCAGAATGGCGTCCCTGTCTCTAAAGTTGAGGATCCGCAAGAGGAAGGGGCGCGGGGGGGCCCCCACCGGAGGCTTGGCAGCCAACGACCGGTGTGCCCTCTCCACCACGAACCAGGTGGACAAGCTGGCCGCCGGCATCCAAGACTTGAACCACTTCTCCAGGAAGTCGTCGGTGCGGCCAGACTCGACCCCCTCCGGAAATCTCACCAGGCGGAGGTTGTTGCGGCGGGCCCGGTTTTCGGCATCTTCCGCCCGCCGATGCAGCTCCTTGGAATGGGTCGTGAGCTCCCGGACCTGGTCCTGGAGCTGTCGGATGTCATCCTCCGCCGTCAAAATCCACGATTCCGTCTCCGTGATGTGGGCCGTGGCATTGCGGAGGTCCTGTCGCAAGAGTGTAACGTCCACCTTCACCTCCCCAACCATCCCCTCCAGGGACGCCCGAGAGGCGTTGATGGGCTGCAAGATGGCGGCAAGGTCCGTGCTAGGAGGTGATGCCGTCTCTCCGCCCGCCCCCGGGGGGTCTGGGTGCGCAAAGCGGTCGATTTTGGTCTGGTGGGACGTGGTCGTTGACTTGGCACCCTTGTCCTTGCCCATGATGGCGCCTGGGATGTGTGCGCCGGCTCCTAGGCAAGCGATCGGCCGGCGCGGGGCCCCCTCACCTTACCACGGCTGCTCCGGTGCTGCCCACTCCTGCATATGTCGTCGGAATAGGCACAGTCCCTGGTCCGGCACACCGCCGTCCCCCGCGGTGGGCCCGGTGGCTCGCCCGGTGCAGTGGAGCCACCCTCCAGCCGCCCCCGGGCCCCATCGGCAGCAGGACCCCTGCGGGGGTAGGACCGGGACTTCAGCCCGAGGAAGACCCGGGGGGGGGAGGAAAAACCAGGGTGCCCTCTTCTCGCCGGCGGAGGGGCCCAGCCGGCGGCGGAGGGGGGGGCGCGGAGTCCACCAACCACGAAACAGGGACAAGCTCCCACGCCGGCCGCTCTCGTCCGCGTCCTCAGGACGCCGTCACTCCGTATGGTGGATCCACGCTCAGGGCCCTCCAGGAGGCTGCTGCCTGGCCACCGCCAGTGCACGGCCCAACCAGCGGCACGAGGAAGAAACAGGAGCCAGTCCCAACGCGGCTCGATGCGGCCGCCCGTGCAGGCCTACACCGCTTTCTCCAGGCCGCCACCGCCGCAGGGCCCCCGCAGGTCCTGGGGGCACCCCACTGTGCCCGTTCTGGCTCCCTGGTGGTCTGCGGAAGACTGAGGTCCGCCTCTCCGGGTCCCGCGATGGACGGCGGGCCGCTGCCAGCCACATGGCCTTTGCCCCTCACTGGCGCCGCAGGACTCGCGCAGCGCCCGATGCCGGCCGCGGAACCAGCCTGCCGCATCCCTCACGGCCTCGCGGCAACGGGCATCAGCCCCGGGAGCAGGAAAGCGGCTGAAAGTGGCACCGATCGTTGTGCAGCACCTCCGCTGCAGGCGGAGACCTCCGGATCGCTGCTAGGACAGCGGGGCACGGATAGAGACCGGATGCGAGGGGTCGAGCATCAGGAGCCTCACATCAGTGCGGCCATCTTGATGAGCGCCACCTAGCGCTCTCCCCGGTGGGCTGGAGTCTTAATAAGACTCCAGACACTGCCCAGCCCAGCCCCAAGCAGCACACCCACTGACCTCTGGCCCCAAGGCACTCCGAGGTCTTCAGAGTAAATGAAGACAGCATGCAGCAAATAAACATCGCTGCACTTCCAGGCGTCATCATTTACATGTGCTTGCAGAGGCCTTTGTGCCCCCCTGGGAACCCATCCACGCCCCCCCCCAGGGGGGCGCGCCCCACAGTTTGAAGACCTGTGGATTAGAGGGTAATATGCTCATAATGTTTTCTAATTTGCAGAACACTCTTGCTAAAATTTACAACTGCATAACAAGCATCTGTTGTGGATAGTTTTTGTAAGATTTTTATTGCTATCAGATGTTGCGTGATCTCTGCCTGGTGCAACAATGGTACCAGAAAGGCATTTCTTGGGATGGAACATGAAGAACAAAATAAAATAAAGTGACATGTGCTCTGCTTAGTAACATTGTTACAGCGACATGGGGGTAGTTCATGCTGCCATGCTCTGTGTATTGAAAAAGCAACTTTAAAGTGGATTAGGTTAAATCTAAAATATGTTACCTAAAGACGATAGGTTGCGTTCTCAATCCATCCCAAGTATGATTCAACATCTTTGCCCATTGATATTTGCACGTACAATTCAACTGTTTTCATTTTTAAGACACTCCTTAATCTCTCATCCACACAGTACTCCACATGGCGATCTTTCACAATGGTCTTAGCGCCAGACCTAATGTGTTGGGATATGTGAACATTTCTATTAATCCCACATTTTTGAAGCATGATTTTATGTACATCAACCACGGTATTCTGTTTACATTTTCTACGGCTAACAGTCTGACATACACGCTCTCACCAAAGCTGCCTCTGGGTCTTGCCAATATTTGATCTATGAGAGAAGCAATGCAATTTTCATCTGATTTCCTATAAGAGGTAGGCCGAACTACTCAAAGCAGATTAAATTTGCACTGTTTTTAGGGTCTGCAAGCATCCTGTGTGTAAACGTTGGAGAGGATCTGCTTTTTGGTACTCCTCACACCCTGCTCCATAAAAAGCAGCTGGGTAACATTTTGATCTATATAAGGCTATCATCTCCGCGAAAGGTTTATGTCTTAAAATCCTTACAAAACAGAAGATGGCTTCCATGTTCCTGCCTAGTTGTTGTTGTTTCCTAAGGAGATCTGAATTCCACCTTAGGGCTGAGCTAAAAATTATTTCTAAATAGCAAAAATCACTTGCCTTTTTGAGTGGTGTCTCCCGCAATTCTAAAGGGCTTATTTTTGGTGCATACTAGCCCACATGTCAAAGTAAAGGATTTTCATTGATTCACTTTTAGATCCGGACCCTCATAGTTAAGGATTTTGATTGATTCACTTTTAGATCTGAACCCTCCAGATACTTCACAACGTGGTCTATTACCATCTGAAAGCTGTTTGGTGTACGGGCGATCAGGACTGCATCATCTGTGTATAAAAGTATGGGCAGTGCCATTTTTGGCACGTCCACAGTCACCAGTAGTAAGTTTTCAGTTATGTCATTTATTTATACCAGGAACAGAACACGGGCTAAAATACATCCCTGTCTTACTTCTCTCAGGGACACTATTTGTGATGTTACTTCCCCTTGCGGACCAAATCTTCCCGAAACTTTCAACAGGACTTTTACTTGGTTATGTAATTCTGATTTCACACCCAACTTTTGCATTATTTCACATAGTTTTTTCCTGTTAACCAAGTTAAAAACACTTGATGGATCTGTGAATGCCATGTGGATAGGCCCCCCTTTTGCCTTCACATATTTACTAGTAATAAGATGTAAGTTGAATGTTTGTTTGATAGTGCCTCTACCAGGTCTGAACCCAAACTGAACAGGTGTTAAAACCTTGTTCACGTCTGCCCATGTCTGTAATTGGGTCTGGAATGACCCTCCCTAAGAGCTTTGCAACTGCATCAATTAAGGAGATTAGCCTGTAGCAAGCTGGAGATAATTTGTCTCCCTTTTTAAAAAATAGGAACTAGAATGGCTAGTCTCCATGATCCAGGAATCTTGCCCTCCACCGCACTCTGCAGCACATGTATTAATACTGGGCCTGTAAGTTAATATTTGATTTAAAAAGATCAACCGGTACCCCATCAGGCCAGGTGCTTTCCAAGGGGCCAACTGATGTATTCTAGAACTAACTCAGTTAATTCAATAAGTGTGTTTAATGATTCTGGGGCTAAGTCTGATGGGATAGGGCTAATTAAAAACATCATTTTACTGTGGGTCAATCTCAGTGGTGGGAAGACTCTTGTAAAGTGGGTCACCTACTCGACTTCGGGGATCAAGGCTTCCACCTTAACAGTATAATGGTCAGAGAAGAATGGGTGTTGTATTACCTTCCAAAACCTGGTGCTGTCCCTAATGAGGCAGCAGCTGTCAAATCATCCCAGGCTTTTTCCCTTATTTCCATTTTTATTACCACCACTATATCCTTATATTCATGCCTGGCCTTTTGGACATCTGCGGGGCAGCGCAGTGATAATTTCAATGTTGAATTTTGGTGTTTATGGGCCACAGAACAGGCAGTATTAAACCATCTGCATGAGGGGGCTTCCCGTATTGGTCTGCGGTTCGTCAGTCCTTCTGTTATTGATTCACATAATTGCTTTTATTCAGTTAGTACAGTGGTGTGACAAGGATTTTCTGTCAATCATGCCGTAATGGACTCCATATTTTCGTGGACTATTTTTGGGTTGAAGCTCACATGATCCACTTTTGCTCACTTGACCCTCAATCTTTTAATTCTTTGAGAACACCGGTTTACACCTTTCATCAGTGGATTTTTCCTGACATTTATTTCTAGAGTAACACATACAGGGTTATGGTCATTGAGGCAGTCTGGGGTAATTTTATGGTCTGAGACAGGGTACAGCGTCTGCCGAAACTAGTTTAGAAGCCCACAAATACATGTTGGGATTGATTCAGGGGCACTTGGCAGGGTTTCACTTAAAATAACGAAATCATGCTTTAATATCAAGGTATTCAAAATATTCCCCAAACAAGTATGTTTAAAATGTGCTATGTCAGTATCTTCACCCACCGGCAGACCACAGAAATGATTATCTGTCAAAGGACATAATAAAATTTAAAATCCCCAACCCCCATTAACATCACTTTCTTATTTAAATAGAGACAAAAGCTACCTAAAAAGTCCTCTAAATCATCAATTATTGTTACATGCCTGTTGGTTAAAAATGTTGATGTAAAAATGTTTCAACAGTATGTTGTATTCCCCCATTAACAATATCTGTAAGACCAAGAATTGCAGTGAAGACTATTTAAGTTTAACCTTGACTTTTGTAATTTAGACATACAAAAGTGGTAAGACCCCCTCCTCCCCCCTGCCCATCCTGCTGGTGAAGCAAGTATTGGTTGACATGAAGCAGTGAAGCCATCTATGTCAACAGGATTAGTCATCCAAGTCTCCTGGGCACAAAATATGCAGAAAGATGACACTGAATGTAGCCAGTCTTGGTTCATTAGCTTTCGGTGGGTGCCAGCAATATTCCATGTGGCTAAGGTCAGGCCTTTAGGATGATTTTTGGGGATTTTCCATCTGCTTACTTACTATATTGTGATTCCCTGGACCACGGGCATGCATGGCTGGGACATCTGTCCCTGGCATGTAAAGAACCCCATATTGGCCCACCAGTGATAATGATGGACCATCTTCTGGTTCCGCAGATTTCCATATTTCTGAATTTTAGGCGGAGATAAAACAGTTCAAGGGATGACTGAGGACAATAGAAACAGCCCTACAATCAGTAACACCAATGGTGTGGTCACTCTTCCCTGTGCAATGTTTGTCATTATCTTTCAGTCCAGCAAGGACCATGAATCTGTTTCCTGCCAGGACTTGCAAATCCAGGTCCTCCTATTACCATTGTCTATGGAAGGATGGTCATTATTTTTCCTCAACATGGACGGGATTAGATGATTATAAAAGAAGCCAAGGAGCAAAGGTTTTATGGAGCTAGATTTTTTCATTCCAGCTTTGGCCAATGTCAGCAAAGCCCCTACTGCCCAGGGGTTTCTGAAATGTATTGTGACAGTATCATCTGGGAAATGCTTTTTTATAGACCCAATGCCCCCTACCCGGTAGACAAAGATAATCTTTTTGAAAAAAGGTCCCATTGAACACTCACATTGTTATTAAACCAGTATGCCACTTTTTTTCTCAGTGCTACTGATGTCTCTACTGTGCCAGCAGGTAAATGGGGACGTTAGCTAAAACAACTACGTAGGGACTAGCCACTAGGGGGATGATAATCACAAGTTAAATAGATGATCTATTTATACCTCTATTGTGATTCTCCCCTGGTGGTATTGTTGCAGCCTGATATCTAACACCTGTGTAATTGGAGGGTTTGAATCTACCCCTAAGGCTATGTCGCCTATGTGAGCGTTGGTGTTACCTTTTTCTGTCACTACTGTGGGATTTGTGGGCAAGTTTGCATCTTGTGTTACAGCAGACTCTCCCACTGTCCCCAATGGCTGTGCTTGCAAATGTTTTTTTGAATTAGTCTTGATCAAGTTAATCAAGGTTTTTGAACTTGCTTCAATGTCTGCAAGCCGTTAGTACATAGGGCGCAGTTTTCGGTCCATTAATTCGCCAAGTTTTCCACTTATGATGGTCCATCCACCTGGGCCCAATTATTTTAAGCATTATGTAACCCACTGTTCTTGTCTCATCTGTGTTCAATTTTAGTTATTCAGTTTGGGTTTTTGTACCCTTTTTCTTCGTTTTGCTACTGGTTCTGAATCAGATGACCAGGCCAATACTTTAGGCCTTTTGTCCGGTACTGGACCACCCCTCATTATCGTTTTCATCCACATCTTCTATTTCTTCATTCAGTTCGCCTTGCTCTACATGCAAGAATTGTTTAATGGGTTGGCCTGCGGGAGGTGCACAAATAAAGGGTTAGCAGATGGGGGAAATATGGAAAGCCTAGGTGACATGTGCAGAGTAAGGTCCTCCGCTGTCATAGATAGCCTCCGTTCCACTAGCTTTATCTCGTTTCATATGACATCCACTGCTCGCACCCAAAAACTATCAATAGCTATCCTACTGGTCCTAGATTGGGCCTGTGAACTCTCAGCACCCACTGGTGCCACTTTCTATTTTCCCATTTCCACCAATGCCAGTCCCATAACAGTAGAACAACATTTAGACACACCGTTCCTTCTACCTGGGCTGGCAAAACAAGTTGCGAGGGACTAGCCAGGCTACCACAATAAAGAGTGGGGGCCCGGCCTCTGTCAGGCTATGACGTGCTAAGACCGGCTCATCGTGGCCCGGTCTTCACCCGAGCATGCTCCCTGGTGCGTCCAGTATGTGTCCCATACTGTGGGGAAGTGGAGCATGCTTTTCACGACCTCCAGGCACAGAAATGGTGTCAGCAGCCCCTCTTGCCAACCATTATGCGGGGCTGGTAGTTTGGTTTTCCGACCAACAGTGTTTGCCTCCCAGAGTTAGTCTTCAATGCAAACATTTATAATAATATGTTCAATACCTCCACACACCAGTGGTGCATTAGGAGCACATGTGTTTTGTAAACACTTATACTAATTAGATGGACACAGGCTGTACAGAATTAGGTAAGAAAGCAAAGTAGTAGTTACCCAACACTATGTAAACTGTAGAACAAACTAACACACTCATTGGATGATGTCATCAGTGATGTCATCAATTATGTCATTTGAGATGTCTTGAGTGATGTCATAAATAATGCAATAGGACATGTCATGAGTGATGTCTTATGTGAGGTCATAAGCAGTGCAAGTTATAGTTAACTCAGCTAACCATAACTAGTGAATTTCCGAGTTTTTTTTGTTCAAAAAGTTAATGTTATCAGTGTCATATTCACCTAACTATAACGTTACTTTAACCTTTGTGTTTCTTCAATGAACATATATACATACACAAACTGTGCAGTGGTTTGAATTCTTTCTGAACTTTCAAATTACACCATCCTAAGAATTTCTCTGAGATCTGCAAAATTATGTGTTGGCATCTACGTCACTAAGAATAGAGTGTGTCAAGCACAAAATAGTAGGCAATACCCAATACTATATAATATACACAATATACAAAATCATATGCCAAGGAACAAAATTAAATTCACCTAGTCAATTCATTCACAACAGAAGTGGATTTTCTTGTAAATTAAAAGACAAAAGTAATTAAAATAAATCTCATTTGAATGTGATTTTCATATTCCACATATTCCAGGTTTTCCACAGAAAACTGGCAGAGCAATCTTGACAAGCCCATCTTTTAGTGTAGGGAAGGGGGCAACATCACTCTCCAAATGTAGTGACAGAAATTCGCAAAAACTAGGATAAATTGTCTACCTTTAGTCGTGTCCCAAACCTAGTCAGGTGCGGGTCCAGAATATAGAGTAGGGAATATTGTTATACCTTGAATCACCAAAGGAAGAAGTAACAGAGAAGAGAGAAATAGAATGAGTCAAAACAGAAGTGAACCCAGTAAGAACCTTGCGGATGTCACTAAGCCAGAGGCGTCAAAGAATACAGAGCTGTTATATGAAAGCAAACTGAGCCCATCCGCATTGCCCTGCTGTAGCAATTATGGATGTTGCAATGGACAGCTTTACTACCATTAAGTGGCTACATTTGTTGCGACTAATAGACAACTGCTGGAGTGGGTGTGATGCACTCTCCGCCTGGGAGTATTTGCATTATGCTGTTTCGCCTGTAAGATACGGATGGGATATTGAAATACAACTTTCAACAGGGGTTGGAGAACGTGAAATGTTGAAAAGTGGAGTCTAATTACAGAGATGTGCTGGGGTGATTTCCATGCAGTACCCACCTAAATACGAGTTGTGGAGAGGTTGAGGCATCCTATAGAGTAAATTCAAGAGCTGTTGTGCTTTAAATATCATATGAACCTGTAAGTCAAAGACTGGAGTGGTTGAAATGCCTTTTTCATGCATAGGTGAAAGCAAGCAAATTCCAGTGCATCAAGGCAATATAGTTGAAGCTTTCAGTAGATGTCATTTATATTCCACCTATGGATGATGCTTGGGCTGAATGCTATTTCTTTTTTAAATATTCAATACAGCTTGGTGGATTAAATATGCCACCCTCGTACATTGATGGACTGTAGTATGCACAGTGTTCAATCCTTCTTCAGGCTTAAGCTTGAGTGGCTACATTGTAATATTGATCTGTATGCAAGTGCCGAGTGGTTGTAAAAGGTTTTTCTCCATCCCAATTCAAAACTCAAATCATGTGGATACCATTTACAACAACTGTAGTCTGTACCTACACACGGTGTTGACATTTCATTGACTCCAGTTCTACACCAGGGGGGAATAGCACATTTCATCTGCATCTTCTTCTCTGTGATGGTTTTAATAGCTGTAATGTGAATTTATTAGAGATGCGTGCTGGAGCATTTTCAGTGTGACATGTGCCAGTAGGTGAAGTCTGGGGTGGTTAGATTGTGCTGTCCGAATCACAGGTGACTGCTGGCAATCTTTGCTGTCAAGGTGCCATATGTAATGTTGCAGAGAATATTGCCTCTCATCTCATTGAGGCAAGCTTCTACAATGATTTAGAAGCAGTGGACTTGTGTCCACAGTTACTTAGAAAGTGAGGAGCAGGTCCGGACAGTGTGATATGAAATCTAGAGGTTACTTAACATTGGAGATGACTGCAGGCAGTAGGTGGGAGTGGCTGGCAACATTTTGACCAGTAATCTGTCTTCTGCAGTTCTATTAATCTACTACTGATAATGACACTGACAGTGAAATGTTATTGTATAGATACAAATACATCAATTAAAATAGAAATGAAACAATAAAATAATAACTTGGTGCAAATAAAAGCATCCAATAAATTATTTATATTACAATTATTCCTATAACCCAAATGACTAATAAAGTGGCTGGGTTTCAACTGGAATGGCATTGGGAGCAAAAAAAACAATGAATTTAGGCCCAGACTTCTGTACAGGGTTGAATGTTTGATGTTGTTCAACATTCTGTCCATGAATTGTTCTTTTTGCATTTGTCACCCGAGTGGGACGGGTATGCCCAGACGTGGGTCCTGTGCTCTCCATGCCACTGGAGTCAAGCTAGCCTGGCTGATGAGGGATAATAACCCGAAACTGGTCCCAGTATGCTTGTTTCCAGGGAAGACCTGGCTTCCCAGTTCGAGCTGGACTGTTCCCATTGGGAGCAGGGTCAAGACTGATTTGCACATGGCTGGGTTTAAACAGAAATGGCATGGGGAGTAAATAAACGATGGATTTAGGCCCAGATCTCTGTACTGGGGTGAATGTTTGACATGGTTCAACATTCTGTCCATCAATTGTTCTTTTTTCATTTGTCACCCCGAGTGGGGCGGGTATGCGAAGACGTGGGTCCCGTGCTCTCCATGCCACGAGAGTCAAGCTAGCCTGGCTGATAAGGGGTAATACCCCAAAACTGGTTGCAGGATGCTTGTTTTCAGTCCAGGGAGGACCTGGCCTGGCATTTTGGGCTGGACTGTTCCCATTGTGAGCAGGGTCAAGGCTTATTTGCATATGGCTGTGTTTAAACTGGAATGGCATGGTGAGCATAAAAACAATGGAGTTAGGCCCAGAACAGGGGTGAGTGTATGACATTGTTCTGTATTCTGTCCATCAATTGTTCTTTTTGCATTTGCCACCCCGAGAGGGACGGGTATGCCAAAACGTGGGTCCCACTGGAGTCAAGCTCTCCTGGCTGATGAGGGGTGAAACCCCAAAACCAGTCCTAGGATTCTTGTTTCCAGTCCAGGGAGGACCTGGCCTGGCAGTTCGGGCTGGACTGTTCCCATTGGGTGCAGGGTCAAGACTGATTTGCATATGGCTGGGTTCAAATTGGAATGGCATGGTGAGCAAAAAAACGGCGGATTTAGGCCCAGATCTCTGTACTGGGGTGAATGTTTGACATTGTTCAACATTCTGTCCATCAAATGTTCTTTCTGCATAATAAAGTGTTTTAGCACAATCTGGTAGCCTTGTTTTTAGTTCTAGCCATCAGTCCTTGGTTGACAAGTGCAGCCTTTAGTAGGAAAACTGAAGAATTTTATGAGTCTGCAAATAATGACATTATTTGCGATATCAAACAAAACCTAATTGCCTTTTTTATAGTTCTTATTTTTGCATCGACGGATGAGGCTCTCAAATAATTCTTGCTGGTATACATATGTAGTAATATTTTCTCCTAAATTGTCTGTAAAGGATTCCATTGAGAATTTCGCCCCGCTTGGGATACTCGCCCTCTTTCCATATGGAATACCGGTTCACCCGGTTGTTTTGATGTGCTAAAAGCAGCGGTTACAGCATGCAGGGTTAGGAAAGGCTCTCTGAAATGCTCCTTAAAAGGTGTGTGGCCTCACAAAGAAAGACAAGGTTTGTCTGGAAGTAGGTCTTAAACTTCACAAACAGAAGCCCTCCATCTGACTGCCATTTTCTTGATGGAAGCTCTGCAGACACGTGGTCGGGGTTCGCTTTTCAGCGAAATGTGTGAGCAGGCCGAGCCGCATCCCCCGGGGAGGCTGTGCCGCCGACCACCTGTCACCGCCGTACCGTAAACCCCTTCTATGCATACAGAAGCCGGCTAATCTAATGTATTTCTATAACCAGCATATAAAAAGCTCAGCAAAATGCAGGCCGGCGCCGTCAAAGAGAGGAAATCTGAAATTGAAATGACACGCAGTCCATTACGCTGGCAGTATCTCCTGCGCCGTGAATTCTATTACCCCTGCCGATCGCGGCGTCCCGCCTTCTTAGCGACCTTAAAATCGGGCATATTTTTTATTTAACAATGCCGCCTTTCGTACGCACAGCATTAAACCCAACTTTTCGCTGCTCGCGAGCTTGTTTATCACAGATTGTTTATGTGCTCAATTGGCTCGATAGGAGATGTGCGCAGGGGGAGTCTCATGCAGGACCGTGCCGCGCGCGCGACGTGCCACACAATAGAACGCCGCTGCAGAGGCAGCCAATTATTAATCATGACGTATACGGACCCGACCCTCACCACACAATTGATGAGAAATGGACTATCCCACAAACGACCCTCCCTTCTATTGAGAATACCAAAGTATGCCAAACTACCAGTGTGACAGACTAGCATATCCACCGCTCAAATTAATTTAATATTCACTATACTAATTCACCACTAATCCTTTTTGGGTTCCGGAGTAGCGTGCTACTCACCGAAGACGCCTCGTCAGGGGTAGTAAGCGCTTTATAAATGCAATTACAATACAATACATATGCAAAACACTTTCAAACAGACACGCATGGCAAAATGCTGCTAATCAGGGCCGAAGCTACTAATAATCCATCAGGTGCAGTGACACCGAGGCCCAGAGGTGTGAGGGGCCCTCTGTACATAAATGTATGGCCTTTTTTTAACTACCTAAACAGGGGATGGGGTCCAATGGCCTTTCTTGTACTTCAACCCCTGGCACCATTGATGTGGCACTGCTACTAAGGTGAATGTTTTTCAAAAACTCTGGCTCCAAAGGAAGTGGCAACAAGGACACATTTGATAATAACATGTTATGGCTTCCTCACAAACAATCTGCATTTTAACTATTTTGTGGAATTAGGGTACCTGCTGCAGACATCTTTGTGCGTCAAGCAAATTCCAGGATATGATAGTTTTAAAACAACACAGGTTCTTATAACTCTTTGTTGTTTGATGACACAAAAAACTACCGCACTTGCACCTTCGACCTCAACATCTGTTGCTTCCTCACGGTCAATTATTCGTGCAATGTTCACTAGAAGCTCCTACCAGAATCGCCCTTGTCTACAAGAGAGAACCTCGCTAGTGATTTCCGCCATAGGCCTTTACCTGAGGAGGAACTTCAGACAACACTAGGCGGCAAAGTTGACGATCACAACTTGTAAAGGTGGACAAGTCAGAAAATTCAAAAAATAGAAGCTAGCCCGGGGTTTGGTTAGGCTCTATAGGCCAGATGTAAGAAACATTTTCCTGCTCGCAAATGGCCAATCGGGCTGTTTATGACTGGTTGTACTTTTTGGGATGTACCAACCCTATTTTGCAAGTTGTTAACCTATTACCGACTTACAAAATAAGGTTTGCGAGTTGCTATTAGGAAAGGGCTTGTTAAGGGTGTCCCTTCCTAACAGCGAGTCGCACTTGTATGTAGGAATATTTTACGACCAGGAATGCAGTTGCAAAACATTCGCAATTGCCACCAACTTTAAGTTGGTGGCAATTAATTCACAAACGGGAAGGGGTCACCAAGGGACCCCTTCCCCTTTGTGAATATGGACGCCAACATTTTTTAAGAGCAGGCAAAGGTCCCAAGGACCATTACCTGCTCTTAAAATATGAAAAGGTAGCTTTTCATTTTGATTTTTGAAATGCATCCCGTCTTCCTTTAAGGAAAATGGGCTGCATAACAAATAAAAATTATCCTTCATTTCAAAAGGAATCACAGACAAGGTGGTCTGCTGACCCCAGAAGTCCACCATCCCTGTGATTGTAGCTATTCACAATGGGTCACAAATTGTGTCCTTCCTTATGAATATTGATGAGGCAGGTCCATGTACGACCCACTGTAATTTGCTAACAGCGTCGAACACATTGTTGTACATCGCAGTTTGCAATTTCTTAACAATGAGTCACTAAAATTCGCTATTAGGAAATTGCAAACACGCGATTTCATACATCTGGCTCTATGAACCATAGCAAGAGCCGAGACAGAAGGGGCAAGGTGGAATGGCCATGGGTGGCTATGGGCCAGCTTTGACAAGTCAGTGCCCATAATAGGCCTGTGGTGCAGTTAGCCACAGTCAATTACATGTTGCATTTTTGACTGTGCCCCATCCCTAAATGCCTTTGATGGCAGCCTGTCCCAGTCGCTATGTTTCAGATCAGTCTTTCTTGTTGAATTACAAATAAACCAGCCTTAATGCCTCAGAAATGCCCTTAGAAACCTCCTCGCTGGGCTGCTACGAGGCCCAAACAATCATCCTGTGAAGTCATTAGCTTGAGTCGGGCTCTCCAAACAGGACCCCAACATTCTCAGGCGTAACCTCCAGTAGTGGGAAAATAGATGACTCTAACAGTTTCCTAAACGGTCTGAAATCGATGGCTAATAATGCTTTAACATTGCCCCCTTATGCCTTTGCTGACACCCCAAAACGTCTAACTCTGTTCTCTCTCACACAACTCCCTCAGTTTTGCTTTTTACCTTTCTCTCCTTTTCTTTTAGCTGCCTTAACTATCTCTTTCGCTTTCACTTTTGTTCCTGCTTTTTTACCCTCTTTGTCTCCATTTTGATCTTCTCTTTCTCTCCCTCTTTCTTTTACTCCACCATCCATCTCTTTTCTCCTCATCACTAACTTTTAAGCCTGGGCGGTGAACTCAGCTCCGCTTGCGGAGTTTGCGGAATTTTCCGCACTCCGCGTTATTCGGAGGTCGCGGAGTTCCGAAAAACTCCGCCACGCATATCGTAGCAAAGTTTTTTTCCTTGCTCGTTCGCATTTGTCAACGTCAAGTTGGTGAGCGCAAGCGAGGTAAATCAACCTCCCAGTGAGATTTTTCCTCGTTTGCGATCGTCAACATCAAGTTGGCGAGCGTGAGAGTGGAAAATAAACCTCCCGGCAAGATTTCTCAATGCGGGGGGGTCAGGTTTCTCATTGTGAGTGGTCACGTATGCTTCCGACCCTCGCGTTGATAAACTGCCCGTTCGCGATGAGAAAGCTGCCGCTCGAGTAAAAATCTACTCGAGCAGTAGAAAGGAAAGCAGCGCCTGCTTGTGCTGTGCATGGTGCCGTTCGCGATGATTGCACAGTGTGGACAAGCATCCGGCACTGAAAATCACAGCTAATGGCATTTTCCTATCACACTCTGCCACTTGCGGAGCTCCGTGTAGTGCAGCGGAGTTTATTTCCCACTTCGCGGAGTTTCGCGTAGTGCAACTCCGCAAACCCACCCAGGGTTACTTACTCCCCCGCTCTCCTCCTCACTTTCTTTCTGATGTCACCCCTCTCTCTTTATGTCTCATTCTTTGTCTCTCTCTCTCTTTCTCGTATTTTTGTTGCCAGGACATCGTTTGGTTCAAGTACAAGTAGAAAAAGTAGCTCCCTGGTACAAATTCAAAAAGTCCACAAGCTTTGGCCATTCTGTGTGCAGCAGAGGAGGGGGCTGACAATCTCCATTGGCTCTTGGCATGTTGTAATGTGCACAATCTGAATACAAAGCCCTCAGCGCTTGCCAGCACCATCTCCTTTGCACCCAGTGGGACTTGGGGAAAGATGAGGTGCATGAATAGTACCCTGATACAGACACCCGGCAGCACTGCCATGTAATGTACAAAACAGATTTTGTAGAATGATAAACCGGTTTCAAACACCTATATCTGTTACCTATACCTCTGGCAGTAAGAAATCAAAGACTAGCCCAGGCCACAGCGGACAGACATATGAAACGCCTCCAGCTTCTTTCTAAAAGAGGGGCGTGGGAGCACGTGTCTGACCATGAGCACATGCCTCACCTTGCCACATGCAATGCAAGTACTCGTCCTCTCAACGTAGGCAAGGGTTACCCAACCTTCAGGAAGGCTCTAGGCAGGTTTCAAGTTGACCAGATACAGACTGCAGGATCCCAGAAGCCCGCTCTTTCCAGTAATACAGCCTAGCATTAATCACAAAGTTTCCAAAAGTACCCCTATCCCACATGCACCACATAAAAGCAAATCTACAGCTGAGCTGTAATTCACTCCTTGATTGATTTGTTCAGCGTGGAGTGCCTTAACAAATATATCATAGTGCAATAGAGCTGGCTGCTCAAATCTTCAAGTTGCTCTCTTGTGTGCAGACAAGTCTATTAAATTAAGAGCTTTTGCTTAATTTAATTATTAGATCAATACACAATTTGAAAAATGTGTGTCTTTTCAGAACTCATAAGTAAATGTTTGGAGAAAAATGGTTGACTTTCCAAAATATATGTAAACGTTATATTTGAATGATAAATCACGCTGCATTGGAGAGATTTATCATTAATATTATTATTACCTTGGTCTCACAGGCATTGCAGCTATGGATTTTATGGGTACTCATGTTGAGGCATTTCAAATTGATAATGTGTTTTTTGACATTACTGCTGATGCAGTAAGGTCATCACTATTGGCAGCCTTACACAGCGTACCCACTAGTGTTATATTGTCTGCTTATTACAACACCAATAATATTTGTTAGAAGCCCTGGATGAATTTTACTAAACGTAAGTTTCTCTGATTACAGACAATGTTGGAGACCCCTGGCCTAGAGGCGTCTTGATTTTTTTTTTAGTACTATAAGTTAGTGAGAACTGCTCCATATAGGCCCGACACCATCCCTGTTACAGTCCTCATATTCTTGGATACTGTCCAATAGGAGATTCTGGGAGATTCATCAGTGACACTAATAGCCAGTTACAGAGACAATGCATTTGTTAATTATATTTCAAATGATCTACATTTGTCAGCCAATAGTCTTCTTGCATCCCAGGAAGGGGGTAAGGTGTCCCATCAGCCAAAAGTTGATAAATGCATATCAAACCACCTTCAAGTCAACTTGGCCAAAGGAGATCCAGTCTTGATGAGAGGGGAACAGTGAAGGAAGACTGAAATCTATATCAGAGGATGAAGAGCTAGGACACCCGCAGATTTAATAGGTGACAAGGAAAGAAGGCAGGGATACATTAGTGGGAGAAGGGAATCATGCTAGATTGTAAGGAAAGGGTCCGTACACATGAAGGGGTAGAAGTGAGAATTGGAATGGAGGGCTGCTTGATGAAGTATGAGGAGATGTTCAAAAGGAATAGCTTGGGCACAAGTACAGAATGCCATAGTCTGGCAGATATTACTTATATGGAAGGTACCATTTCTATGCTGAGTGCTGACGCCAAGCTACACATGCATTCTCGCTCTAAGCTGTAACAGCTTGAATAAACATTAAAATGAAAGGGCCAACAAAAAAACTAACTGATCTGTCTTGTGAGTTAGAGATGATGGTTCCTGATGCATTCTGTGGAACAGTGATGTAAATGCGTTGGTGATCTCATTCATGATGTAGAATGTTCAATTAACGATTACACTCTGAGGAATATTGACTTGTAATACCAAGCTCCCTGTGTGGCATGATCATTTGCATGTACTCGGGCTGGGGAGGGTGCCAGAGCTGGCAATAAGATAGGGAATTACGTACATCTATGATCTGAAGAACTGACAGTGCTCTCCCGGAGAGGTTGTTGAGGTCGAATAAACTACTTGTGCGTACCACGTGTGCCTCAGTCGAAGTAGAAATAGATGGTTGGCATATGTGGAGTCAAAGCATAACTCCAGCTAGTGCAAGTCCTGTGAAGAAAGTGAAGGCCTTTCAGAAAGTTTTATTGTAATCGGCTAGAAATTTGCTGGTAAGGTCGAAACAAAAGATACTGTGCCACAGCCTACACAAAACTGTCTTTCATACAGTACAACAATGCTGAAGGCAGAAAACAGAGAAGCACTAAAAGCAGTGATGGCAGAGTGCAAGAATGCACTAAAAGCAAAAACATTTCTGAACCAATTAACCCCTTCGCCGCGGCAGGAATTCCGCCGTGGCGCTGGGGGGGTTTGGGGGCAGTTGCGGTGCCGCCGTGCTCGTGACGGAACCACTCCGTCATGAGTCACGGGTGAGCTGTGCTCATGACGGAGTGGTTCCGTCACGTCTCCGCCCACTGTGCTAATCGCCCGCACAGGCGGGGAATTAGCGCCGCGTGGGCGAAGCGGCCGCCAACGGCCGCAGCATGACGGAACCACTCCGTCATGAGCACAGCGCACCCGTGGCTCATGACGGAGTGGTTCCGTCATGAGCACGGAACGGGTTAAAATGCTAAAAGCAGTAGAAACCAGGTACAATGCAAAGAGGTAAGAAGGGTGAAGAACCCGAGCAAGAAACAAAGCCGCTACTCACTGCCGAGGAAGAAGACAGCACTTCACGGCCAGAGAACGGGCGTGATGACCTAAATAGTACCCACAACAAAGAAAAGGGGGGAGAAGGCACAAACCCTACCTCATCCTCCTCAAGAAGTACGTAAACACACACTAAGAGGTAGAGCGACAAAAAAGCGGCCTATATATGTTAGCAATTGCAAAGGGTTCAAGAGAGCACACACACTTTGTAAAAACTGCCCTCACCCACAAGTTGTGGCATGCTTCATCATAGGGCTGCTACTAACGCCTCTGCGCAAACCCAACCCTAGAGGCGGAGCAAAAGGGAGGGGTAAACAATACAACAGTGATACAAACAAATGGAAAAAGCAGGATCCTGAAGCGCAGAAGTAGTGAATCTTAAAACTGGCTCAGGGATATCTCTATAATAATTTTATTTATGGATTCCCTAGTCAGGATTAAAAAAGTATATAAAAGAATATATACCTAATGGATAGTGGTGGAATGAGTAAATTAAGTGCTCACCACCCCTCCATTCTGCATAGCGGTCAACGTGTTTCCGCCGGTTCAAAGCTTAATCTCCGGCATTCCTCAGGACAAGTTGGATCCCTATGCCCTTTTTCCAAAACCCCTCTCACTACCCACTTCAGTGGGCTATAATCCACCTGTAAGTCTGGAGTCTTTTCGTACCTTTACTCTTTCAATAGGAACTGAAAGGTAAAAGACAAAACAATAACAACAATTGTTTTCACATCAAATACAAAGACCAAATTATTAAATGTGTGCTCTCAAACAATCCAAAACAGTTGCAAACCACCCAATTGGTGTGACCAGAATCTTGCTTACGCAGTGCGAAATCCACCATCATAAGTCAGTGGGCAATCAATGGCCCTCCTAATGGTATCTATAAATCGCGTAATCTGTGATTCATATCCATTTAAGCTAAAAATATATACTTCACAAAAGAAACCATGTGCTGAGTAAAATGGGAAGAGACATACTCCAAGAATCCAACATGATGTAAAGGACATAGAGGCGTTACTTCCCATATCATAATTATAAATTTTAAATTCATGTGCACACATTCTGGGTCGTGCAATGTCCAGCCTTACCCACTTCTTACCAGAGTTTATTATGCAAATCGCTAGAAATGGCACTGGAGTAGAGAGCGACCCTCTGTAGTCACACACTGCGGGAGGGAAATCACAAGATGTTCAATTCTTAGTTTGTTTTCACTCCAAGCGATATACACCCTGCTGAGTCGATGTTCTCCCTTAATGTTATAGCCATAAGTTTTTAGGTATGTACTACACGTGTTATATCCTGCCCATATTCAAAGGCACACACCAATTTCACCATCTGCACCACCCGTTAACATAAGGAGGCTATGAGAAATATTATCATAAGTAAAGCTGAATACCCAATTTGCCCCCAAGAAGGAAAATAACTTATCCTTCAGTCGTCAGCCTTCTCTACTGAGATAATCTTGCGAATAGATGTAACAAAATACTCTACTCCCCCCAATGTCTGGCCAAATACCCCTTACTTCATCAAGAGTGGTACTCCGCCTGTGAAATCCACCTCTCCTGGTGCCGTGTAGGTACCACAGGCTTCCATAACCCTTGTGTTATCTCTTCCGCTCTCTCATCACGTGATGCGTGCGAGTAACGAAGCACGCATCACGTCGGGAACTAGTCTGCTAACCTCTCAATCCCACCAAGGTATTGCGTGTTCTCCATAAGGTCTACGGCTCACCCATCCACATTACGTATCTCAAAAGAATGTCTCATTTTTCCAATATATTCCAGGCAAAAATGTCTCAAGTCTTCACCAATATTCCCAAATAGGTAATCGTATATAAAATGTCAATACCAAATAAAATAACTACAATAACTTCCTCCATAGAACCTTATAATACAGAGGGTGATTCTAGGCATGATTTTACAGATATCCTTAAAACTTATGGTCAACTCGAAGTGAAATCGAGTACTCTTTTCTTAATATTCCTCTACTCCCTCCACCCACAGGACCTGTAGTAAATGGAGCGAGACCTCCGGGTACCAATTCATTTCCTACCTAGGGCAGACCACGGTATATCGTTGTTGAGTCCGGATTCATGACTCTTCGTACGGTATACCCACTTCTGCTCCCATACGAAAAGGGCCTGTGAGAGGTCTGTCATTGATGGTCTAAAGGCGGGTTTATCCAACACTGTCCAGTATATATCCTGTGTTGTATGCCCTTTCTCAGCAAAATGTAATGTAAGGCGTGTATTGATCCTGGAACATCTGATATTGCTTCTATGCTCCATAATCCTCACTTTCACCTTTCTACAAGTCATCCCAATGCAAATCAAATTATACGGGCACTTGATCATGTAGATCACATAGGACGAGTTACAGTTCGTATGTACTCGCTGTTGCCAAAGGTATTTCAGACCCACATCAACCTCTTTTGTATTCTTGGTCAGAGAGCAGACATCACATGACCCACACCGTGTGTGTCCCGTGACTGGTGTTAAATGTCCACCCACCCGAGGAGCCCCCGGGCGCTATTCTGTGGGCGAGAATGTACTAGTTGGTCCTTAATATTTTGGCCCCTCCTAAATGCAAAGAGGGGTTTCTCAAGTTTAAGGCCACTAGAATTCAAAATGCGCCAATGTATCAAGATGATACGTTTAATGGCCATAGAAGACGTATTGAATGTAGTAATACAAACAGTGTTATTTTTTGTTGGTCTATCTACTTTGGTCAGTAATGCCTCTCTAGGGCAATTCCATGCTCACTTCCGAGCCCGCCTGATTATTTGCTTCGGATAACCTCTGTCATCCAATTTTTCTGCTAAGCGAGCTGCCTCTGCCTTAAATTCATCCAGTTCTGAATAGTTCCTGCGAAGCCGCAGGAACTGACCCATCGGTAGATTTTCCCGCAAAGCTCTAGGGTGAAAACCAGGGGTAAAATTTTAATCCTATGTACCAAAATTATCAAGGTCATGGATTTGGCTGGCCCCCTATGTATCAGCCCTTCCCACCCATGCAGGGCCCTAATAACATCCAGAATTTCCCACAGATACCTGGTTCCCCTTTTTTAGGCAGAGGCAGGGGCCGGGGCAGGGGGAGACAAAGAGGCAACCTGGGTGTTCAGTGGGAAGATCTAAATCAAAGAGTAACCCGGAGCATGGCACGGGACCCAGTACCGGGAACCAGCAGGGAGGCGACTTAGTAATGAATCTTACAGACCTTCCTTTAACATCAGCACAACGAAGGGTGCTTAAAAAGGGCCTGGGATTTGTCCCTACTAACACCATGGATAGTTTCAGGGTGCGCCAGGAACTCTCATATTTTTTTAGATCAGTGAGATTAGATGTCTTCTTTTCGGATCGAGACGATAGAACAGATAAGAGAGGGGACACGGATTTTCGCCCCAAGTCGACCTTCACACCCATGAATTCGGTCCTACCAAATGAAGTTGTCACCTTTGAGAGAGCAGTTGTTTATGATATAGACAAACCAGGTAACAATCAGAGGTACCTTTACAGGAATATCACGAGAGAAGAAAGGGAAGCCC
The DNA here is from genome assembly GCF_964204655.1 of Triturus cristatus. NCBI lineage: Eukaryota > Metazoa > Chordata > Amphibia > Caudata > Salamandridae > Triturus > Triturus cristatus. The sequence continues at coordinate 682,204,307 of NC_140594.1, forward strand.
TAGAAGAGTTAAAGAACAACCAACATATAACTATAAAACCCGCCGATAAGGGTGGAGCAATAGTTATTCAAATGAAAGAAGTGTATGAACAGGAGTGCAGAAGACTATTAAGTGATGAAAGGAACTATAAGATTCTCCAAAACGATCCTACTCCAGGATTAAAGAGAGAAATTGGTATTATCATAGAGGAAGCCCTGAGTAATGACTGGATAACAGAACATGAGGCTGGTTTCTTATTAAAGCAAGACCCTGTTATACCAGCATTCTATACTCTACCAAAAGTACATGAAGTCACTAGACCACCACCAGGAAGACCTATAGTGGCGGGTATAGACTCCATACTGGAGCCCTTGTCACAATTCTGTGATTTTTTCTTTAAACCTTTGGTTCAGAGTAGGAGGGCATACCTCAAAGATACGACTGAAGTTCTCAATCTCTTAAGTGACATGGCCTTCTATCCTGAGGAGGAATTTTTGGTGGGACTGGATATAGAATCCCTATACACCAATATTCCGCAGCTAGAAACTTTGAGAATGATTGAGGAGCTTTTGTTTGATTTGCAAAATCAGACCCCTAGACCATTTATTTTACATCTGGCAGATTTAGCTCTCACTAGGAACTTCTTTGAGTTCAATGGAGAGCTTTATTTGCAAACCCATGGTACTTCAATGGGTAGTGCTTTTGCACCGAGTCTAGCGGGTCTTTATGTGGCCACCTTTGAGCAAAAATACATCTTTAGCTCTGATAATCCATGGATTGACAACACACGTGTCTGGAAACGGTTTATAGATGACGACCTCCTGGTTTGGAGGGGTAATGAGGCATCTATAAATGAGTTTATGCAATGGTTAAATGCACAAAATCATTTCTTACACTTCACCAACACTATTACTAAAGATAGTCTCCTTTTTTGGATTTGGTTATCTCTCCAATGGAGGGGAAACTGTCAACTAAAGTCTATCACAAATCTACGGATAAGAATGGACTCTTGCATTTTGGGAGTTTTCATTCTAGAGCTTTGCGGGAAAATCTACCGATGGGTCAGTTCCTGCGGCTTCGCAGGAACTGTCCAGAACCGGATGAATTTAAGGCAGAGGCAGCTCGCTTAGCAGAAAAATTGGATGACAGAGGTTATTCGAAGCAAATAGTCAGGCGGGCTCGGAAGCGAGCATGGAATTGCCCTAGAGAGGCATTACTGACCAAAGTAGATAGACCAACAAAAATAACACTGTTTGTGTTACTACATTCAATACGTCTTCTATGGCCATTAAACGTATCATCTTGAAACATTTGCGCATTTTGAATTCTAGTGGCCTTAAACTTGAGAAACCCCTCTTTGCATTTAGGAGGGGCCAAAATATTAAGTACCAACTAGTACATTCTCGCCCACAGAACAGCGCCCGGGGGGCTCCTTGGGTGGGTGGACATTTAACACCAGTCACGGGACACACACGGTGTGGGTCATGTGATGTCTGCTCTCTGACCAAGAATACAAAAGAGGTTGATGTGGGTCTGAAATACCTTTGGCAACAGCGAGTACATACGAACTGTAACTCGTCCTATGTGATCTACATGATCAAGTGCCCTTGTAATTTGATTTACATTGGGATGACTTGTAGAAAGGTGAAAGTGAGGATTATGGAGCATAGAAGCAATATCAGATGTTCCAGGACCAATACACGCCTTACATTACATTTTGCTGAGAAAGGGCATACAACACAGGATATATACTGGACAGTGTTGGATAAACCCGCCTTTAGACCATCAATGACAGACCTCTCACAGGCCCTTTTTGTACGGGAGCAGAAGTGGGTATACCGTACGAAGAGTCATGAATCCGGACTCAACAACGATATACCGTGGTCTGCCCTAGGTAGGAAATGAATTGGTACCCGGAGGTCTCGCTCCATTTACTACAGGTCCTGTGGGTGGAGGGAGTAGAGGAATATTAAGAAAAGAGTACTCGATTTCACTTCGGGTTGACCATAAGTTTTAAGGATATCTGTAAAATCATGCCTAGAATCACCCTCTGTATTATAAGGTTCTATGGAGGAAGTTATTGTAGGTATTTTATTGGGTATTGACATTTTATATACGATTACCTATTTGGGAATATTGGTGAAGACTTGAGACATTTTTGCCTGGAATATATTGGAAAAATTAGATAATCTTTTGAGATACGTAATGTGGATGGGTGAGCCGTACTCCATATGGAGAACACGCAATACCTTGGTGGGATTGAGAGGTTAGCGGTCTAGTTTCCGACGTGATGCCTGCTTCATCACTCGCACGCATCACGTGATGAGAGAGCGGAAGAGATAACACAAGGGTTATGGAAGCCTGTGGTACCTACACGGCACCAGGAGAGACGGATTTCGCAGGCGGCGTACCACTCTTGATGAAGTAATGGGTATTTGGCCAGACATTGGGGGGAGTAGAGTATTTTGTTACATCTATTCACAAGATTATCTCAGTAGAGAAGGCTGACGACTGAAGGGTAAGTTATTTTCCTTCTTGGGGGCGAATTGGGTATTCAGCTTTACTCATGATAATATTTCTCATAGCCTCCTTATGTTAACGGGTGGTGCAGATGGTAAAATTGGTGTGTTCCTTTGAATATAGACAGGATATAACACGTGTAGTACATACCTGAAAACTTATGGCTATAACATTAAGGGAGAACATCGACTCAGCAGGGTGTATATCGCTTGGAGTGAGAACAAACTAAGAATTGAACATCTTGTGATTTCCCTCCCGCAGTGTGTGACTACAGAGGGTCGCTCTCTACTCCTGTGCCATTTCTAGCGATTTGCATAATAAACTCTGGTAAGAAGTGGTTAAGGCTGGACATTGCACGACCCAGAATGAGTGCACATGAATTTAAAATTTATAATTATGATATGGGAAGTAATGCCTCTATGTCCTTTACATCATGTTGGAGTGTGTCTCTTCCCTTTTTACTCAGCACGTGGTTTCTTTTGTGAAGTATATATTTTTAGCTTAAATGGATATGAATCACAGATTACGCGATTTGGAGATACCATTAGGAGGGCCATTGGTTGCCCACTGACTTATGATGGTGGATTTCGCACTGCGTAAGCAAGATTCTGGTCACACCAATTGGGTGGTTTGCAACTGTTTTGGATTGTTTGAGAGTACACATTTAATAATTTTGTCTTTGTATTTGATGTGAAAACAATTGTTGTTATTGTTTTGTCTTTTACCTTTCAGTTCCTATTGAAAGAGTAAAGGTACGAAAAGACTCCAGACTTACAGGTGGAGTATAGCCCACTGAAGTGGGTAGTGAGAGGGGTTTTGGAAAAAGGGCATAGGGATCCAACTTGTCCTGAGGAATGACAGAGATTAGGCTTTGAACCAGCAGAAACATGTTGACCGCTATGCAGAATGGAGGGGTGGTGAGCACTTAATTTACTCATTCCACCACTATCCATTAGGTATATATTCTTTTATATACCTTTTTAATCCTGACCAGGGAATCCATGAATAAAATTATTATAGAGATATCCCTGAGCCAGTTTTAAGATTCACTACTTCTGCACTTCAGGATCCTGCTTTTTTTCCCGTTTGTTTGTATCACTGTTGTATTGTTTACCCCTCCCTATTGCTCCTCCTCTAGCATTGGGTTTGCGCAGAGGCGTTAGTAGCAGCCCTATGATGAAGCATGCCACAACTTGTTGTGGGTGAGGGCAGTTTTTACAAAGTGTGTGTGCTCTCTTGAACCCTTTGCAATTGCTAACATATATAGGCCGCTTTTTGTCGCTCTACCCCTTAGTGTGTGTTTACGTGATGACCTAAATATCAGCACGTGGCTAGTGTTTAATGAAGGTGCCGGTACAAGTGGGCAGAAGATGCTGGTGGAGCGAGCTCTGCTCCAGACAGCAGAAAGTTCCACCGGTTATGATGGTGCCGCGTTCTTAAAACCACTGCGCTGGAAGAAGCAAATTATAAAAATCACATTAAATGTCCAGAGAATTTAGCAGATGAAGGAGTAAAAGAAATGGTGAAGAAAATACCACAAGGTGGTGAAGTAACTTACTGCCAAATCAAAGAGTGGTTTAACACCAAGTTCAATCCAATGCCAAATGTCACTATGAAAGTACATTTCAGTCAGGAAAGGCAGAGAGCTGGTGAAACATTTGTAGAAAAACTTGGATTCGCTCATCAAACATTTCAAGTTCTATGAGCTCAATGATGAAGAGGCCATGCGTCTCAGAGAAATAGGAGGTTATCTCTCAGATGACAAAGACTGAAAGAGACGTTCCACTTGGAGCGAGTACTCATGGCTGCCAGAGCAGGATAAAGTAATGACACACAAGCAGGTAACATGGAGGCTGGAACTGCACAAAATGAATCAGCGCTAAATGTGAAAAGTAAATCAAACGCATCATCAACACCACTTTCGAAACAGGCATCTTTCCAGATGACTGGAAATGCACAGAAGTGAGGCCCCTGTTCAAGAAACCCTCAGCTGACCCCATGGACCTCAAGAACTACCGGCCCACCTCGCTCCTTCCCAGTCAAAGGGGAACTGACAAGATTCATCGAAGACAACACCATCCTCAACCATTCCCAATCCGGATTCCAAAGCAACCACAGCACCGAGACCGCCATACTCGCCCCCACCCTCCTGGACCAAGGCCACTCCGCAGCCCTGATCCTACTCGGCCTATCAGCAGCCTTGGACACTGTCTCCCACCGCACACTCGTTGCCAGACTACACAACGCCGGCATACTAGGAACAGCCTAGACTGGATCTGATTATTCCTCTCTGGGAGAAGCTAAAGAATTAGACTACCATCCTTCCTCTCCGATCATACAGAAATCACCTGCGGTGTCCCACAGGGGTCATCACTAAGCCCAAACCTCTTCAACATCTACATGGCCCCCCTCGCCGCCATCGTCCGACAACACTGCCTCAACATTGTATCCTATGCTGACAACACCCAGCTCATCCTCTCCCTCACCAAAGAACCCACCACCGCCAGACTCAACTTTCAGAAAGGAATGCAGGACGTTGCAGAATGGATGACCAGCAACTACTTAAATCTCAACGGGGAGAAGACAGAAGTCCTCGTCCTCAGAAACACCCCTTCAGCATGGGACAACACCTGGTGGCCGACTGCCCTTGGAAGCCCACAGACCCCCTCGGAGCAACCCAGAAACCTCGGCATCGTACTCGACTCATCCCTCACCATGAACCGACAGGTCAACGCCATCGCCTCCAGCTGCTTTAACACCCTCCGCAAGATTTTCAAATGGATCCCCCCGAGTCAAGGAAGACAGTCACCCATGCACTCATCACCAGAAGACTGGACTATGGAAACACACTCTACGCCGGCATAAACAAGTCCCTACTCCGCAAACTCCAGACGATAGAGAACACCACCGAAAGACTCGTCCTCGGCATTCCTCAGCATGAGCACACCAGCCAACACTTACAAGGGCTCCCCTGGCTTCCCGTGGAAAAAATAGTCACTTTCAAAATCCTCACCCACGCCTACAAATGCCTACACAACACTGGACCCAAATACCTCAACGACAGAATCAACTTCCACGTACCCAAAAAAAACCTCAGATCATCCAACCTCGCACTGGCCGAAACACCGCACATCTGCAGAGCCAGAGCAGGCAGAAGATCCTTCTCCTACATCGCGGCCAAAACCAGGAATGAGCTACCGGCAGACATCAGACGCGCCCCCCCCCCTGAACACCTTCAGAAAAACTCTCAAGACCTGGCTCTTCGGCTAAACAGATCTGTGGCCCCCCTGCCTCAGCGCCTTGAGACCATCACGGGTGAGTAGCACGGTTACAATCCCCTGATTGATTGATCGATTGAAATACAATGTAGAAGGACATAAAGTAGTGTTTACAAAAAAAAGAAGTTGTGTTTTTGATGTGGATTTTCCTTTCCCCATGAAGGTAAATGTCCCTCCATTGGACAGATATGCAAGGCTGAGGAAAAGATCAATTGTATCATGTAGAGAAAAGTTAAATAGAGGAAAGAGCAAAAGAAAAGAAAATTGATGTCAGAACGTTCCAGACGCAACGCTCTATGAGCACCCACAAGGCAAAAGCGACCACATCAGTTGCAGCAAGTAGAAACTGAACAACGTCAATTGTCATCAAATTCCTCGTCTATAGTTTGTCACCATCATTGTCAAGCTACAATGAGGAAGATGGGTGTGCGATGTCAATGCTGACTGCTGCGTGACATACACATGTAGTATTAGCTTCATGCAAGGAAGAATATCTGTCAAAGCTATTTCGACAAGTGAAAGTGTGAAATTCATTTGGACATTGTCCCAAGAACACAATGAAAGTAAATGGGTGCTCCATACCTCGCATCAATAAACAGCGAAAAAGTACAATGAATTGTCTTCAGCAACCGGTTTAGCCCCATAGAAAACCAAAGTGTATACGTGGGATGCTTCAAAGCCACTGCAAATCAAGGTCCATTCATAGCGACTGTGAAGCATAAAAAGACAAATGTACAAGCCCCAATTCATGCCTTGCCAGGCACTTCATTGAGTGCATGTTTACTCAGTTTCAGTACTGCTGCTGACAAGGGGCTGATATCTGTAAACTACAACATCAATATCTATCATGAGATAGTGAATCAGTTTACATCCTTGTTTGATGGGCTAGGAAGAATTAAAGACTATGAAAGTGCAACTTCACATAAATGAGGACATTCATCCTATTGCTCAACAACATTGTCGAATTCCATTTAATTTACAAGAAGCTGTTGCGAAATAACTTGAAACACTCTTAAAGCACAACATCCCTGAGCGATCCACTGGTGCAACGTCATGAGAATCACTCATAGTGGTAGTGCTGAAAAAGAATACTGGAGGAGCTGTGCGCATCTGCGTTGATACAGGTCAAGCAAACAAGGCTAATGAAAGAGAATGACATCCAGGCTGCTGACATGATTACGCAGCTGAATGGAGCTAAAGTATTTTCCCTTATTGATTTGAACAAAGGGTATCAACAGCTCAAACTGGAAGAAAAATGCAGATACATTACTACCTTTTCCACTCATGTTGGTTTATTTACATATAAAAGACTAAGTTTTGGAGTGTCACAGCTGCAGAACTTTTTTTTTATTTTTTATTTTCAAAAACCTTTATTGAATATTATGCACAGCAAGTTACAGGGAATTCAAGCAACACTTCCGCAAATAACAGGAAGGAGCAGACAAGCCACATCATTTATCAATCCGAGAGAAACTTTTATACATTAGCGGCACACCATTTGTCATAAAGAGGAGTGGCAGAAGACGGAGCATGGGGGGTAGAGAGGGGCATCGGACATGGTGGGGCACCAGCAGAGAGGTCGCAAGGAAACGGTAGAGAGCAGGGGAAGGAGGGTGGGGTCCTACGGACCAAAACCGGTGCCCGCCGCGGGTGGAGTGCCGGCAGGGAGAGCTGGAGAGGTCGCAGAGGGAGAGGCATTGCACAGCTGCAGAACTTTTTCAGGATGTCTCCAATCGCATAATACAGACAGTCACAAATGCTTTCAATTACAAAGATGACATACTGGTTTTTGGAGCCACAGAATAGGAACATGATATAGCTCTTACACAAGCGTGTCATATACTTGCTTATGCAAGTCTCACTTTAAATGCTACAAAGTGTGACTTTCATCAAACCAAACTCAAGTTCTTTCATCATATCTTTTCTGATGGGGGAATGACTCTGGATCCAACTAAAGTACAAACCTTGACATTCACTTCTCCCCAACAAGATGTAACTATGCTTTGCTATGGCCAGTTACTTTTCAAGGTATAAATGTGACTTTGTCACTGTAAGTGCCCCATCTAAATACTCAACATACCAAAATGCCCCATTTCGATGGTCAAGTGAATGTGAACAGAGCTTCAAGAGAATCAAGCTTGCAATTGAGAACACCACTGAAATTGTATACTTTGTTTTTAAATTACAGACAGTGGTTGTTGTTGATGCAAGCCCTGTGGGGTTGGGTGCCATCCTTTTCCAGCACACTGTACATCCCAATGCCCCAAGCCTCATTGTGGCTAATGCTAGCTGAAGTTTGTCATTGAGGGAATGTGCCTATTCGCAACCTGAAAAAGAAAGCCTCACTGTGGTGGGGGCTTGTGAGTATTTTCATATGTTCCTGTATGGAAATCACTTTACCACTAAGCACTACTCACCATTTTCATCCATCCTTAAGCCAAGATGCCCCCTTGCAGTGAGAGGTGGGGTCTGAGATTGTAGAAGTATGAATATATCATTTTGCGTTATCCAGGGAAAGATCAAAACCCTGCTGACTAATTCTCATGAGTGCCAATACAGTATACTGTATGCTTCTAAAGTGGCTGATGCTTATGTTAACTTTATTGTGAAATCCAATACCCCACTGCCATATCGGTGGAGCAATTCATTGCTGACACAATCACTGACAGATATTTGCTGATACTCAAAGACATTATTACACATCAATCATGGTGTAAACATATTCATCTCCTTCAAGATGTCCTTAAATACCAGAAGTTCAAAAATGTGCAGGAAGAACTTTCAGGGACCCCAGAAGGCATCTCTTAAAATGATTGAGAATTGTCAAACCCGAGAGTCTGGGACAACAAGTTATTGAACTGGCTCATGAGGGACATCATGAAGTTGTTGCTACTAAACGAGCCCTATGGAACTGAGTGTGGTTACTCATCTTGATGAAGGAGCTGAATAAGAGTTACCTACATGTCATTTGTGCAACTGCTTGTCATCCAAGACAACCCTGTATGCGTTAAACATGTCTGATCTTCAAAAGCATGCATAAGTGAAGATTACAGTTGATTTCTTTGGACCCCTTGACAACAGACATCATCTGCTGGTATTTGTTGAGGAATATTCCTGTTTTCCCCTTGTGGAAGATCTGTTGTCAATTACTCATGACAGAGTCATTGAAAGATTAGAAAATATTTTAGCAACATGGGGTGTTCCTTTGATTTTGAAATCTGACTATGTCCCGCCTTTCAACAGTCAAGAATTTAGAGCTTTTCTCACTCATCTAAATGTCAAGCATCAGAAAAGAACACCTCTCTGGCCACAGGTGAATGGTGTGGTCGAGAGATTTATGAGCACCCTCAAGAGCACCGTTCAGCACGTTGCACTGGAAAAGCTTGCACTCAAATCACCTCTTAAGTCTATGGTTCAAGCATACCGGTCAACTCCCCATTCTCCCACAGGTAAAAGTCTTGCCAGCTTAGTGTTTGGGAGAGCCAAAGGAACCAAATTGCCACAATGGACCAATGAGAGATCCATTGACATTGATAAACTTTGCACCACTGACTGGTATCACAAACGCAAAATGAAGAGCTATATGGAAAGACACCACTGTGCTCGCTGCACTGTGTTTAAAAGGGGAGACCAAGTTATCTTCAGGCAGGAACGGAATCGCAAGTATGATGCACCTTTTTGATGCTGACCCACTGATGGTTGTGACTAGCAAAGGACACTTGGTGACTGCGTACCAGTCAATTTTGTGTGATTCTTTGCATTTTAAGCATCTTCCTTAACCTTCGCCAGCTTCAGGTTGCAGAAGTGAAACTTATCCACCTGAGAATCCGGAAAGCCCAATGACTGTACCGATATCTCTGTCACCAGCTCCATTTAAGAGATCTTCTCCTGTATCTCCACAACCTCACATGACCAGATCTGGGTGATTGATTCGAGCACCAAAACGACTTATTGAAGAGTTAAGATGCATATATGTATTATTTGTACTTTTTATTTAACAAAGGGAGTGATGTAGTATCTTGTGAGTTAGAGATGACAGGACCCTTTTAGGACTTGACGGACTACGTAGAACAGTGACGTAAGTGTGTGGTTTTAGAATTCATGATGTAGAATGTTTAGTTAATGGTTACACACTGAAGAATAAAGACATGAAATGCCCTGGCTGTCGAAGACAGTACAATTTCCAAACGCAAAATGTGTTTTAGGGCCTGAGTCTTTGAAGTTTTATGTTGGGGTTCTGCTTCTTTTGAATTGTACATTCTTTCCTTTTCTTCTTTCCCCTTGTGTTCTGCTTGGGTTTTCGGATCAGATAGAACCCGCTCAACAGAGCCTCTCTAACCCAAACCAGAACGTTACCCCCTCCCTAGGGCCTATTCACACCTAAGAAACCGCATATATATGTACCACCTAAGGACAGGGAATTCCTATTACATACATGTATATATACCTACAAGTGGGGGCCTCGCGGTCCCAAACGGACCCAGGACTTCCTGCCCAGACGGCAGCCTCAGACAAGTGGCGGCCTCGCGGTCCCAAACGGACCCAGGACTTCCTGCCCAGACGGCAGCCTCAGACAAGTGGCGGCCTCGCGGTCCCAAACGGACCCAGGACTTCCTGCCCAGACGGCAGCCTCAAACAAGTGGCGGCCTCGCGGTCCCAAACGGACCCAGGACTTCCTGCCCAGACGGCAGCCTCAGACAAGTGGCGGCCTCGCGGTCCCAAACGGACCCAGGACTTCCTGCCCAGACGGCAGCCTCAGACAAGTGGCGGCCTCGCGGTCCCAAACGGACCCAGGACTTCCTGCCCAGACGGCAGCCTCAGACAAGTGGCGGCCTCGCGGTCCCAAACGGACCCAGGACTTCCTGCCCAGACGGCAGCCTCAGACAAGTGGCGGCCTCGCGGTCCCAAACGGACCCAGGACTCCCTGCCCAGACGGCAGCCTCAGACAAGTGGCGGCCTCGCGGTCCCAAACGGACCCAGGACTTCCTGCCCAGACGGCAGCCTCAGACAAGTGGCGGCCTCGCGGTCCCAAACGGACCCAGGACTTCCTGCCCAGACGGCAGCCTCAGACAAGTGGCGGCCTCGCGGTCCCAAACGGACCCAGGACTTCCTGCCCAGACGGCAGCCTCAGACAAGTGGCGGCCTCGCGGTCCCAAACGGACCCAGGACTTCCTGCCCAGACGGCAGCCTCAGACAAGCGGCGGCCTCGCGGTCCCAAACGGACCCAGGACTTCCTGCCCAGACGGCAGCCTCAGACAAGCGGCGGCCTCGCGGTCCCAAACGGACCCAGGACTTCCTGCCCAGACGGCAGCCTCAGACAAGCGGCGGCCTCGCGGTCCCAAACGGACCCAGGACTTCCTGCCCAGACGGCAGCCTCAGACAAGTGGGACCGCTCAGCACGAGTTCATCCTATGATTACCACGACATACAACAGGGGAATCAGTGTTAATATGTATCAGATCACACAAAGATTGCTAGTTGAGCACAACCTGTTCTCCAGTTCGAGGGGCTCCTTTCTCCCTTATTCAGTTACCACTTACCTGATCAGGGTTAACATCTGTTCATATCAAGTCACAGCTGACTAGAAGAATAGGCTACCCTCTTATACAAGAACACGCAGCTCATGTTGATTTACTGTAAACTGGATACTTTATTTAGTTACTACATACACACTCACAGAACATAGTACATATCATAACCTGCAAAGAAAAGTGAAAAGATTAAGTTGTACACTCTGATAAAAAGGGGTTGACATCACCTTGGTCGTATGTAGCCTGCACTCAATGGTCATCTAGGTTCCCTTCTCGTCTGTGCCTCGGCTTCGCCTGGAAGTTACACCTCCGCAGTCACGGATCTACTCCCGTCTCCCTCTCCGAGTCACTGGGACCTCTTCCTCATCGGCTACTCTCTTCTCTTTGGAATATCTATTTCTCGGTTTTTCTCCACCTTCAAGTTTGTCATCTGTCTTCCCTGAAATAAGTAGTAGCTTTACTGCTAACGGCCAGGGGCCGCCTACGGACTAAAAAGCAAGTGCCAGTATCTGCCTCAGACTTTCACTAATATAGAGGTGCATTCTCTCATGGAAAATTCCAGCCCGTAACCTGCCGCCCACCAAATTCTTGTACCTCCCCGTGCCAAGGACACGTTCCCAGCCGGCCGGCCTGATGTAGTGTCTTCGGCATGAAGAAAAATACAATCCTTCGATAAGGGCCGGCCTGAACCGGTTCTCTCCAAGCGAATAACACCTCATAACTAAAATACTGCCTTTGACCTAGAAGCATCCCAAGCTGCCAGAGCAGGAGGAAAGATGGAGTCTCTCCCGTTTAAGGCCTACCAGGCCTGAATTCAGCACGGCTCCATGAAATACCCTCACTACAGAACAGATTACCCCTAATGCTAACGAATCTATCCCCTAGGATATGTATGCAAACCCTGATCTATGGGGAAGAACACAGGATCATGTCGAAGTGCCTAATAAATAGGCTCTATACACTGCTCTAACCCTTAGACTTGAATGGAAAGAGACTGAAGTCACATTAATCACCCTACAACACAATAAGACCGGAAAAATCGAGCAGTACATTTCACCCTTGACTTCAGTCTATTATACATTCATTAAATGGAGCTAACATCTGTGGAAGAATAATATGAAACAAAGCTAACTGATCTATGTCTAGTACCAAGTGTGCAGAATTGAAGTAGTGAAGGAATACACTGAATAAAGCAACAGATAGAAATCAAAACAGCAACAGCAATCAAAATACCACCTAATGTTTGGCGTAGCATGTGTATATCGGGTAACCAATTAAAGAGCCAGTCAAACCAGCCCTGGTCAACGTGTTTTCTAACTTCTTCCGTTAAGTCATGCAACTTGTCAATATGTGCACGAATGGATTGTGTATGATCAGATAAGTTAAAACAGCAGAGACCTTCAAAGTCAGAGCAATCATGTCCATGTTTAAGCAAAAGATAATCAATGGCTGCTCTATTTTGCAAAATGGCCCTACGTTCACCCTGGGCGTCTAATAGCATGTCAGACAAGACTGTAGAAGTATGATTAATAGATTTCACCATCCAGCAGGCCATTTTCCCAATGGATTTGGCATTATAAACCGCCAAAGCAGGAACACCAATAATTGAAACAGCTAAGCTAAGGTATTCAGATTTGGAATATAAATGCAAAGATGAGTCACAATCCTCCTGTAACATCACAGTATCTCGAAGCACACGAGAGTTGGCATTCGGATGTGATGAAAACATCAACAAACTGAGTCTCGTAATGGCACAAGGGCCTCCGGAAATGTTTGCAGGGACATATGGCCAGGAAGTATTACCACATGAGAAAAGCCATCCGGCAGGTAGTAACATCGTGCGATAGTGACTGGGGGTAACTACCAAACTATTGCAAGTCATATTGTTCTGAACTGAAACACATGTGGTCGGTGTCCTTTGAAAGCACAAGGTCCGTTCATGAGCCGTAAATGAAGTGGCGCCTTTTAGTTTTAGGCGTAGACATTCAGAGATTGCACTAGGATTACATGTAAGAAAGAAGCATAAATCACCTTGTGTGATATTATAAGTAAGTATTTGGGACTGAATGGGGGGTTGCTCGTTCGGCAGTTCAATGCATAAGGGGCAATATACATGGGTAGCAAAATCACCCAGGAGAATATTGGGACGAGCCTTTGAAACATTAAAAATATGAATTAAAGTTTCCAATGAGGCGTGGACAGCAACCAGACAGGTCGCCAGAATGTCATGTACAGATCTCATCGGTGTCAAACAGAAGTGAGGGGCATCAGTCACCCTCTTGGCCAACAGTGTCCAAAAGTTCGATGATGAATCCCACGCATCGAAGGAACGCAACACTCGGGTTCTCAGTTCATCCCGGGTTGATGGGATCCCTTCTCTCTCGTCGAACCATCCCAAAAGGAGTCCAGCGCCGACACATCCTGCAGCAACAGTCCAAAGAATGATCTGAAAGAGAACCAAATACAGGCATTAATCATTCTCGTAAATAACATTTGTCAGCTGGGACCGCTTCCCAGCTATCTTTCCCTGGTCTCATAACCAAAATGGTATTCTCCTGACCGGTGGCAATGATCTCTGCTGGTTCAGGGGGATTCTTAGGCGACTGAACCCAAACCCTAGCCCCAGGGTTATCCGTAGAGCCAAAACCTTTCTGGCCTCGTACAGTTAGCAAAGTTGGGGCAGTGCCTTTCGTAATCTCACCACTGAAAACAGGCATTATGAGTAATTGAGCCACTCGGTCAGTGCGATGTATCAGTAAATCAACCTCACTGCTATTCAGCAGGAGCACCTTAATCTCTCCCTGATAGTCACTGTCAATTATTCCTCCAAGCACCTGAATGCCTTTTACAGCCAGCCCCGATCTAGGGGCGATCAATCCGAAATTTCCAGGTGGTATATGAACACCAACACCAGTAGTAATGATGACCCGGTCCTTGCTTTTAATAACGGTGTCATCCATAGCATGCAAGTCTAAACCTGCCGACCCAGGGGTCGCTCTGCATGGAGCCAAAGCTCCGGGAGTAATTTCCCAATACATCACAGTTTCTCTGATTTCATTAGGCATAGTCTCAACATTCGGGGGAAACAAACGCATAAGTGGAGATTCAGCATTTAAAAAAGGACGATTATTCAAAATCAATAGTGCTTGGGATAGAAAGTCTCGCCAATTTTTATACTTGTCATCTGTTAGCTTACGCAACTGGTCCTTTAACAGGCCATTCAATCTCTCCACCAGGCCCGAGGCCTGTGGGTAGTAGGGTATATGGAATATCCATTCAATATTATTTTCCGCACAGAATTCCTGTACCAATCTTCCACGAAAATGGGATGCATTATCAGATTGAATTTGGAATGGCACACCATAATACATCATAATCAATTCTAGTGTTTTAATGGTATTCAATTGGGTAGCTTGCTTACATGGAAGGGCTACCAGCAAGCCACTGTATGTATCGACAATTGTGCAAACATATTGACAATTCCTACTCATAGGAAGTGGACCGATGTAATCAATCTGCCAAATTTGAGCGGGCAGTTTTCCGCGATGTAAATGACCTTTGACAATTTGGGGCACCTTACGCTGTCTGATATGCTGACAAACTGGACAGTGTAAAATAACATTTTTAATTAAATCTAGGGGAATATAAATTCCTCGATCAGCAGCCCACCTGCTAGTGGCCTTCTCTCCAAAATGTCCTGCCTTCTGGTGTGCCCATTTCGCCAATCCCGCAATATCAGAATCTTGCCTGTCCACCACTGCCTCAGCAATTTTAGATTTCTCATCTGCAATGTTATGAAAAAAAAATTTGTCAAGGGAATCTATCGGGGTGTGAGCATCCACATGGAAGATTGTAACAGTACTCTGTGGGAGCATCTCCCAAATCTCCTGCCATAACTCTTTTCCCCATAGTTCCTTGGAATGTAACTTCCAATTATGAGAATGCCAAGTCGGCAACCAAATAGCCAGTCCATTGGCAGTAGACCAAGAATCGGTGAAAATATGACATGTACCAGGTAACTCTTGTTTCAAAACTTGGTAAACAGCGTAAAGCTCGGCAAATTGGCTGCTTTTACCTTCACCAGTTGTGCTCAGCAGTTTCTGTGTGACCGGATTATAGGACACCGCCTTCCAGTGCCGTGTCGTCCCTATAAACCTCGCTGAACCATCTGTGAACCAAACATGGTTTCTTTCCGCTGCGGACAAATCATCAAAAGGCTTACCCCATTTAACAGGAGACTCCTGCGCTAAAGGTACGGAACACTCACTCTCAGTCTCAGTCGACGGTGCTCGCGCCACCTGCTCATGTAAAGAAGCAACTCCTTTCGGGCCCACACGTGCCCTGTCTTGTATGTACCATTTCCATTTAATCACACTCGCCTCTTGAGCATGTCCAATTCGGTGAGTTCTCGGTGAACTCAGAACCCACTGCATGATAGGAATTTCAGGACGCAAAACTATATCATGTCCCAAAGTCAATTGCTCGGTATCCACCAGAGCCCAATAACAAGCAAGTAACTGTTTCTCAAAGGGTGTGTAACGCTCACCAGCATCAGGTAATTTTTTGGTCCAAAAACCTAACGGTACTCTACTCCTGCCTTGTTTCTGCCACAAACTCCAATTTGCATAAGGGCCCTGTACAGACACATTCAAATCCACATCACCATCACGTACAGGCCATAAATCCAGAGCATGTTGAATTGCCTCTTTTGCCAGACTAAACGCATCTTGCTGTGGTTTACCCCATTCAAATGCATTCTTTTTACGCGTAACCCGGTACAAAGGGGCCAATATTTGACTCAAATGAGGAATATGCTGGCGCCAAAAACCAAACAAACCAATGAAGCTCTGGGCTTCTTTCCTATTCCTCGGAACTGCAAAATCAAGAATCCTCTGTTTAACCTGAGGGATCACTTCACGGTGCCCTTCATGCCAATTAATACCCAAAAATTTTACAGCCTGGGACGGACCTTGCAATTTATCCGGATTGATTTCCCAACCTTTCTCACGCAGACACTCAATGACTCCGTCCAATTGTGTCTGAACTTCCTCTTGTGTTTCGCCTTGGATCAAAACATCATCAATATAATGACATATCTGAATTTGGGGATGAACCGGTACCTCAGCCAAATGCTCTGCCACCAGCCGGTGACATATCGTAGGACTATGCACATAGCCCTGGGGAAGACTTCTAAACGTCATCTGACGCCCGTTCCACGTAAAACTGAACTGTTCCTGACACTCAGGGGCAATTGGGATAGAAAAGAAAGCATTAGCAATATCAATGGACGCATACCATGTACCTGGATGTTTTTGTATTCTTTCAATTAGGGTAATAACATCCGGTACTGCAACAGTCAAAGAGGGCGTGTGTTTGTTCAATTCTCGATAATCAACAGTCATGCGCCAAGAATTATCACTCTTACGCACCGGCCAAACAGGATTATTCTAAGCAGAAGTAACTGGAGTTATAACTCCTGCATCCACCAACTCCTGAATAGTGGTACTAATCTCCTCATGGCCACCTGGAATACGATACTGCTTCTGACAAACCACTTTTGTCGCCTGGGGAACTTGTATGGGGGGCATTCTTAAACGACCAACCCGTATAGGCCTGGACGATATATAATGTGTCGTTCCAAATTGGTAACACCCATCATCTAGATGCAACGTCATTCCTTTCAAAATATCAATTCCAATTATGAATTCTAAGAGTGGCACCACTAATACAGAATATTCTTTTCTAGGGATTCTACCTATTCTCATTTCAAGCAAAGTTTGAACTGCAGGGGTTTCTTTTCCACCTAATCCGGTAATAGTAAAAGGCTGACCTGTAAACTTCTTTGATTTTCCATGAATAAGAGTGGCCTCCGCTCCTGTATCTACCAATGCTCGGGCCCTTTGGATATTACGATGTCTCCAATAAATATCAATATCTACATAGGGTCTATTATCTCTGTGAGCCCATCTGTGTACCGGAGCTTGACCTATTTCCTAGTCATTCTTACTGCATTCTGTGTACCAAGACAAATCAGGATAAAGACTCTCACGTTTCTTAGGTATCGGTACCTCCTGTTCATATCCATTCCCCGTACGGAACGGATTCGAGTCTTCAGTATTGTACCGCGGGTTACGATCGACCAAACTGTGACGATCCTCTCTCCTCCTCAACTCAGGGGATTGATCCCTATCATCTCTACGTCTGCTGTAAGCATAATCATTTCTCCCCCTCTCTCTTTCCCCCTCTCTCTCCCTGTCTCTCTCTCGACGGGGGGACACATCACGTACAGAACGCCGATCATCACGACGATCAGAGCGCCCACGGCGGTCGTCATCACCGCTACCGTCGGAACAACCACGATCACACTCAGTCATCCGAACACGTAGGGCACCCTCCTTCCGATCCAAACCACGTTTGCGAAACAACTCCCACAAACGAGTAGTGGTCTCACCGTCAATGTCTTCCCTACGCACACCATCGGCCACAAGACCAAAAAAGATATCACGTCTAGTAAGTTTATTCTCACCAGGAGTACGAGTGTCAGGCCGGGACTGACGTTCAGGTTTAAACCACTCACCCAACTCACCGAGTTGGCGCACTGATTCCAACACCGTAGATAACACATTACCAGTCTGATTAATCAATAAAGTCATCATAACCTGCTTGTAGGCAACAGGAGAAGAACGAATAATACGATTCCGCACAGAAGATGTCAACATCCCATCAAGCAACCTGTCAGCAGTACCCAGAAAAATTGCCGTCTTCATCACCTCCTCTTTGAGATGTTGCGCAGCGTCACGCAGAGTATACCACGGCTTGTCATTGACAGGCCAGTCAGATTCAGTAGGATATTTCAAATTACAACCCTCAGTCGCCAATTGGAGTAAAGAAATTTGACCGCCACCATTATAGTTACGAAAATGATCCTGCACAGTAGAATCCAAACTCAAGGAACAGAACTTCAAACAATCGCCAGTATCCAGCATAATACCAGCAGCGCCCAGTTCATAAAGGCGCACCATCCATGTGAGTAAGGCCTCACCAGTCCGCTGCCTAAATCGCTGCAAAATATCACTAATTTCCTGTTGCGTAAAGTCTTCCAAACAGTCCAAAGAAACACCCTGCGGAGCATTGGGAGACTGCTGCAACTTCCGACGAAAAACTGGATGCGCAGAGACCGCGGGACGAGCAGCACAAGGAGCCCGATCAGTACTCGTAGAGGGGCAATCAGTGTAAGAGGCATCGATCCCACCCGAAGAACGAGCGTAATCACAGGGTGCACCATCAGAGGTGCGAGAAGTAGACTTACACTCATGACGGGAACGAGAAGACTCGCGTTTGGCAGACTCCTCACCCGAGGAACAAGAGTCAGTCGAGTTCCAGATATTACCATCCCATTCATCAGGATCCCAATCCAGTCCGGCTTTCGCCACGACTAGACGCACCTTTCGCGTCGAAACACGACCGCGCCTGTTCTTGTATTTATAACGAGCAATTCGCACAGCCGCCCTTTCGGCAATCGTTTGGTAAGTCTCCAGTTTATCAGCAAGCAACTTATTTTGACACCGCAACAAAGTATGAGAATTCTGAATCTCAACAAAGTGCGCTTCCACATCTCGAAGAGAGACCTGTAATTTCAACAATCTCTCATGTAGAATCCGATACGCAGACAGAACAATCCAACCTCTGCGCCCCAAAACGGGAATCTCCTCACCCTTCGATACAGGTGCCTTCTGCAAACAAGCAATCACATTAGCCGGCTCCGCCAGCTCTAAAGAAGAATTCCAATTCTCACTCAAACCAGTAGAGTCAGCCCACTCACGGGCTAACGCTTCATAAGGCGTTGAATCCCAACCGGGAATATCAACGGGCAACTTAAAAGTAGATTTGGATCTTCTAGAAAACATCGTGAAAAAGAAAAAGCAGAAAAAGAAGAGAAAGAAGAAAAATAAAAACTATACACACAAGTATACAAAAATAAAATGCAAACAAAACCGCGCACGCGCCGAAAGCAAACACAAGACAACCACAACGCACACAGGTTTCGTAAACGGTTCGTGACGCCAAATGTTCTGCTTGGGTTTTCGGATCAGATAGAACCCGCTCAACAGAGCCTCTCTAACCCAAACCAGAACGTTACCCCCTCCCTAGGGCCTATTCACACCTAAGAAACCGCATATATATGTACCACCTAAGGACAGGGAATTCCTATTACATACATGTATATATACCTACAAGTGGCGGCCTCGCGGTCCCAAACGGACCCAGGACTTCCTGCCCAGACGGCAGCCTCAGACAAGTGGCGGCCTCGCGGTCCCAAACGGACCCAGGACTTCCTGCCCAGACGGCAGCCTCAGACAAGTGGCGGCCTCGCGGTCCCAAACGGACCCAGGACTTCCTGCCCAGACGGCAGCCTCAAACAAGTGGCGGCCTCGCGGTCCCAAACGGACCCAGGACTTCCTGCCCAGACGGCAGCCTCAGACAAGTGGCGGCCTCGCGGTCCCAAACGGACCCAGGACTTCCTGCCCAGACGGCAGCCTCAGACAAGTGGCGGCCTCGCGGTCCCAAACGGACCCAGGACTTCCTGCCCAGACGGCAGCCTAAGACAAGTGGCGGCCTCGCGGTCCCAAACGGACCCAGGACTTCCTGCCCAGACGGCAGCCTCAGACAAGTGGCGGCCTCGCGGTCCCAAACGGACCCAGGACTCCCTGCCCAGACGGCAGCCTCAGACAAGTGGCGGCCTCGCGGTCCCAAACGGACCCAGGACTTCCTGCCCAGACGGCAGCCTCAGACAAGTGGCGGCCTCGCGGTCCCAAACGGACCCAGGACTTCCTGCCCAGACGGCAGCCTCAGACAAGTGGCGGCCTCGCGGTCCCAAACGGACCCAGGACTTCCTGCCCAGACGGCAGCCTCAGACAAGTGGCGGCCTCGCGGTCCCAAACGGACCCAGGACTTCCTGCCCAGACGGCAGCCTCAGACAAGCGGCGGCCTCGCGGTCCCAAACGGACCCAGGACTTCCTGCCCAGACGGCAGCCTCAGACAAGTGGCGGCCTCGCGGTCCCAAACGGACCCAGGACTTCCTGCCCAGACGGCAGCCTCAGACAAGTGGCGGCCTCGCGGTCCCAAACGGACCCAGGACTTCCTGCCCAGACGGCAGCCTCAGCACGAGTTCATCCTATGATTACCACGACATACAACAGGGGAATCAGTGTTAATATGTATCAGATCACACAAAGACTGCTAGTTGAGCACAACCTGTTCTCCAGTTCGAGGGGCTCCTTTCTCCCTTATTCAGTTACCACTTACCTGATCAGGGTTAACATCTGTTCATATCAAGTCACAGCTGACTAGAAGAATAGGCTACCCTCTTATACAAGAACACGCAGCTCATGTTGATTTACTGTAAACTGGATACTTTATTTAGTTACTACATACACACTCACAGAACATAGTACATATCATAACCTGCAAAGAAAAGTGAAAAGATTAAGTTGTACACTCTGATAAAAAGGGGTTGACATCACCTTGGTCGTATGTAGCCTGCACTCAATGGTCATCTAGGTTCCCTTCTCGTCTGTGCCTCGGCTTCGCCTGGAAGTTACACCTCCGCAGTCACGGATCTACTCCCGTCTCCCTCTCCGAGTCACTGGGACCTCTTCCTCATCGGCTACTCTCTTCTCTTTGGAATATCTATTTCTCGGTTTTTCTCCACCTTCAAGTTTGTCATCTGTCTTCCCTGAAATAAGTAGTAGCTTTACTGCTAACGGCCAGGGGCCGCCTACGGACTAAAAAGCAAGTGCCAGTATCTGCCTCAGACTTTCACTAATATAGAGGTGCATTCTTTCATGGAAAATTCCAGCCCGTAACCTGCCGCCCACCAAATTCTTGTACCTCCCCGTGCCAAGGACACGTTCCCAGCCGGCCGGCCTGATGTAGTGTCTTCGGCATGAAGAAAAATACAATCCTTCGATAAGGGCCGGCCTGAACCGGTTCTCTCCAAGCGAATAACACCTCATAACTAAAATACTGCCTTTGACCTAGAAGCATCCCAAGCTGCCAGAGCAGGAGGAAAGATGGAGTCTCTCCCGTTTAAGGCCTACCAGGCCTGAATTCAGCACGGCTCCATGAAATACCCTCACTACAGAACAGATTACCCCTAATGCTAACGAATCTATCCCCTAGGATATGTATGCAAACCCTGATCTATGGGGAAGAACACAGGATCATGTCGAAGTGCCTAATAAATAGGCTCTATACACTGCTCTAACCCTTAGACTTGAATGGAAAGAGACTGAAGTCACATTAATCACCCTACAACACAATAAGACCGGAAAAATCGAGCAGTACACCTTGATAGGCAACCTATCACAGCAGGAAAATATTTGAACTTGATAGACCCACAACCCAGTTCATGGGGGTGACCATAGTTCACACCTGGATGTCAGCCACAGTGATATGTGCATCAAAAGGTTAATGCTGGGCTCCCAGCCCTACTCTTTAGGATTCGTTTATCAGCCCCATCTCTGCCCTGAGATATGTCCAGGCCCCTTCCGTGCAATCTATCACCAAATCAAAGAGCACACTTTTGAAGTGCAAAGGGGGCATACTCCTCCTGCTTCCCTCCAGTGTGTGTCCCACCCAACTCACAAGAATGCAGAAATACACAAACCTTTCTGAGGAGATTTCTCTACTCCTCATGACTTCACTAGGCAGGCCTGGACTTCCCAAAATGGAGCAGGAAAGGATCCTACATGTAATGTGCCATTGCAGGCATGCGTGCACTCAGTGTACATTCGCAGCACACTAAATGTCCAGCACTGTTACCTCTATTCACTGTGCCATTACAGACAATGCAGGCACACATACATTCAGCACACACAATCAGTATGCATACACTGTTCAGAACTGCAGCATTTCTGTACTGTTTCAGAATGTGCTATTTGAAAACACTCACACTGTCTGGACTCACACTCACCATGTGCATGCTGCACAACACTTCACCCTTCATGAATTGTACTTCATGCCAGCACACATACAGCCAACTAATGCTTCCATTGCGCATGCACTGCACAGCACTATATTTCTCATGTAATGTATTCCTCGCAGGTATATATACATTCGGTACATGCACTAACCAGACATACTGCACAGTACTGCTCTAACCCTGTATTGTACTGTTAAACCTGATAACCTTCAGGTAGTGTTTCCCTAAATGTTATGCTTTTTTCTCCTTGGTTTTGCGGATTCTCTTGTAGTGGCCCTAGGGCCCTAGGCCCACTGTAAATGCAGTGTGAAAGTGTGTGCGCCCTTCCTACACCCGGTGGGAAGGTGTGATTATATGACATTGTAAAACATTTCACTGGCCTGCCCTTGCAGGCTCACCTTCACACTTGCACCAATATTGTTCTTGAACATGTGCCTAGCCTGCCATTGACGGCCGGTGTGCGCACTTGCATTCATGGTGTTTCTAAACATGTGTCCAGCCTGCCATTGCAGGTCTGCCTGTGCACAATTCTGCCTCTAGTCAGGCAGGCCATCCTAAATCACTAGTGATCCTGAGGGGGGCTATTATTACCACTAGAGCACCCCAAGGGTACCTCTTAAGGGATGAAGAATGCCGATGTTTAGTTCAGTGAAAAAATTACTTTATTGTGGCTGAGCCATAAACGTTTTACATCAAAACCATAAAAACCTGTAGATGCTCCCTCTTAAAACTAACTCGCAATTAGTTTATATACACTTTACAAATATGTTAAAACATACTTTATATAATTACTAAACAATATTTACAGTCACAAATTAAAAGTTCAGCATTTAATAGCTAAACTTCTCTTTGTCCTCATCCTACCCAGGAATTTTGCTGTAGCACAAACATAGAGTGCACAGCCATCAAATCTTAATATCCTTCAGTCGGTGCGATGGCGCTGTGTCCCCATAAGCCTACATGCAGGTGCCAGTCAAAGTGAATGTATCTGGGCATAGACAGGACATACGAACAACATGTGAGGTACAGTCTCCACTTCTTCAAATCAATAAGGACAATTCACAGTTACAGAACCCTTCCATTTTGCCATAAAAGATTTTAAGGGTAGATTGCCAACTCTAAATTGATTAAACAATTTCCTGTCTAGTGGTGAGGTTATGAAATCCCAGTACATCTCAAATCCATACATTGATTTAAAATTCAAGAATTCTCCCATTAGAGAGTTACCTCTCACATCATGTTTCTCCCGCTGAATTGTCATTGCCCAAAATTGTGCTTTCAATATCTCTTTAGAAGGGAAAGAACCCAAGACAGGACGGTTCCAAAGGTTTTCACAATCTAGTACACTTAGCTGATTATTGATCGAGTGTAACCATGCTACTTTGTGGAGTCTATCAGCATTTATAACATCTAATAGTGCAGTAATAAAGTGGCTCAAATCTGGGTTTACCCAAAGCATACGCCTGTACAACAAGGCACAAAGCGTAGCCCTTAGGGCGAATTTTTTTAACAACCACATTTAACCTTAAGGGATGCAATGGGGTAATAGGGGGACGAGAAACCAAAGCACCTAAAAACCCATTTTCTGATCGTTCCAAGGCCGAAACCTACCCAAAGCCGCACAATTCAGCATAATATAATGCTGCACTGATAGCCTTCACCTCATACACCATAAGACCAGATTTTACTGGTTTAGTAAGGTTTGTACTATGTTCTCTCAAAATAACCCCTGCGATCTGTTTGTGCTTTAAACAAGCCTTTTCAATATGCTTAACCCATGACACGTTAGAAGAAAGTTTAATTCCTAATTAATCAAAAAGTAAACCCTCCCTATAGGCCTGTCCCCCAGCTTCAATCGACCCTTGGCCTTTCTCACATTGGCAAACACCATAAATTTGACTTTTGCTGCATTAATCTCCAACCCATGATCCTCGCATAAAGCACTACATTTGTCCAGGAGTAGTTAGAGACAATTTAGGGTTTTCAGGAATAAGAGTGTCATCTGCAAACATAAACATTGGGTTCCTGTAGGTACCTGTTGATGGAACACCTGCTGGCCAATCTAGAAGATAATCTACTGACCCAGTCAGATTTAGTGAGAACATGGTAGGGGCCAATACACACCCGTGTCTTGCACCTTTCGTTACAGGTATCCTATATGTCAATTGTCCCTGGAAGCCCTATCTAACCCAGGCAAAATTATTCTCATGTAGCCTGATTAATAGACTTAAAAGATAATGAGAATGCCCATTGTTTACAGGGCATGCCACAGCCTTCGTCTTAAAACCGTATCAAATGCAGATTTAAGATCTACAAAGGCAACAAACATATTTCCCCAGCCAAATCAAAATGATCTTCCAATATATTAAAGCAAACTGGAATGCGTGGTCCACAGTAGATGTTTTAACTTTAAATCCTGCCTGGAATGGGCTCATAATGTCTCTTTCAGTTATCCATGCTTCATTTTTACCACGATCACACGACTAAAGTCCTTTTGCACATAAACAATGAGGCTAATAGGCCTATAATTGGCCGGTAGGGACTTATTAGCTTTTTTATATGCCGGAATCACCAACTGCTCAGAGCCATTATTCTGGACTTGAAGCCCCCAGAGCAGGCTTCTCCAACGAGTAGCTCGTGAGCTACTGGTAGCTCCCCAGATACCTCTAAGTAGCTTTCCTGTGTGCAACCCAGACTACTTATTCAGAAGCTTTTACTTGGTTGAATTAATATGGTTTTATGATAGAAGCACTCATGGTTAAACTATGTGTGCCTCTACCACGCAGCCCAAAACACAAATGAGTAATATCCATTAATTCCTTTACCACGTATGCCTTTACCATGCAATTTTGTGGTATAGGCATAAATAGTAAAGGGTGATGTGTGTCTAAGGTCGCCACTACCCCAACCCTCCAACTCATGACTGCTACCTCACCCCTGCACTGTTCCTAAACCCCTGCCCCTTTACTAACACTACCCCAAACCCCACAACCCCCACACTGATTCCACCCATTCCCCCTGCTCTAAGGCCTAAAACTCTGCCAATTTACTTACACTACCCCCACCCCTACTCACTGTCCCTTAAACTACCCCAACCCCTTCCACTGCCCTGAAACCTACCCCATCCCCCAGCACTAAAAACTACCTTACTACCTATTCCCTTCCCACTAAACCCTGCCCCTTTCCTTACACTACCCCGACCCCCCACCCTGTGTTGTCCCTTAAACTACCCCAACACCTTCCACTGCCCTGAAATCCACCATGACCCTTCCAGCCCTAAAAACGGACCTAACCACCCATTTCCCTCCCACTGCCCTAAGGCCTAAAACCCTGCCCTTTTACTTACACTACCCCCCACCCCTGCGCTATCCCGTAAATACCCCAACCACTTCCATGGCCCTGAGACCTACCCCAACCCCATCCCTAAAAACTACCCCACCACCGATTCCACTCGCACTGCCCTAAGACTTAAACCCCTGCCTCTTTACTTACACTACCCCGAACCCCACCCTGTGCTATTCCTTAAACTACCCAACCGCTTCCACTGCCCTGAACCCAACCCTGACCCCTCAGCCCTAAAAACAATCTTGACTACCGATTCCACCTCCACTGCCCCAAGGCCTGAAACCCTGCCCCTTTATTTACACTACCCCGACAACCCCCACCCTGCGCTGTCCCTTACACTACCACTGCCCTGAATCCTATGCCAACCCCCCTTATAGCCCCACTCACCTCACTGCGGTGTCTTCCTGTTTCCGTCTTCACTGTGTTTCATCTAGCCAGCAGCTAGACTGTGCACTGCCTTAACCATGCATATGCATGGTTTAGGCATATGTGTGGTTAATGCAAGCGTAATTGCGCTTGCATTGTCGGAACACGTCTGGTTAAGACCGCGGTGTTCCAACTGTTCCCCAATTAATATATGTATACTAAAATTTAGAGGATTGGATGGTGTGAGACAGATAGCAAACTGTTATCCAGATAAGCAGGATAGTTGTTGTGGGTATGTGGGACATTTTGTAGATTTTGTACCCATGCAGAAAAATCCCGGACCAATGATTTTCAAACAATAACTGCTGAACACTTTTTCTTATAGACAATCAATGTTTTTGAAATTATTGCAGTTGTAGAATTTTTTTAAATGCTCATATTCCTGCATGAACTGTAGTTTACAGAATTATGCTATCCACATATTTTCATTTCTTCAGTCCTGCACGTAATGCGTAGCCCAATGCTATAAATTCTCAAATCTGCGGATTGTTATGACGCTCATTACCACTACTGGCTAATAGGCATATGTCCAAGAAGCTACATATTCAAACAATCCCTTCAACCCACCTGCAATGAACTACACCTCCAAGTGACCTCTGCCACTGAGAGGAGAGCTCAGACTGTTTCTGCTGGGTTTTGCCTCCAATCTCACTGGCCTCTTAACCCAGTGCCCTCTCCTGCTCATGGGATGCATGCGGGCAGAGCCTAGGCAAAGCCTGGGCCAAGGGTGGGCCGATCCCTGTCTGTCAGAACCCACAGGACCTGGGCTAGGCCACCCCTCTGTCTGCTGTCCCTGCCTTTGGGTTGCAGCTCCCTGGTCCTTGCACTGCTCGCGGTCTCTGTGCTGCTGCTCCCTCGGTTTCTGCACTGCCTGATGTTACTGCCTCAGGGCTGCGCTCTCCTGATCCCTGCGCTGCCTGCTGTCCCTGCACTGCAGCTCCCCCAGTCGTTTCACTGCCTGCTGTCACTCCCTGTACTACCTGTTGTCCTTGTCCCTGCACTGCCCACCCCAGGTCTTTGTCCGGTGCCCAGGACCACTAGGACCACCTTCCAGGAACACTAATGGGGGATGCTCCTCCTGCCACTCAGTGGTACACCGCCAAAGAACTCCTCCTGGACCTGGGCCCAGACCCGGGATGCCGAAGCAACAGCTGCATCTCCTCCTCCCCATGATTCATCAAAGACCCTTCACAGGCTGGCACTGCCACTTCTCCTGTGACACAACCTACAAAAGATCCAAACCACTGCTGCAAACGAAACAGAGAACACCCCAAAACCACTCCATTTTATCCTGCTCAACACCCGCTAACTCTGCCAATACGCCACAGAAATCTGAGACACATCACCACCCACTGCACAGACGTTGCTTTCCTCACCAAAAAATGGCTCAACCCCTCCTTAAACCCTAACATCACCACCACCACTCCCAAAGGCTACAAAACGATACACCAAGACCACACAAACAAAAAGGCGGAGGTATAGCCATCATCTTCAAGGAAATCATCAGATGCACTATCACCAACCATGACCTGACGCCCCTCATGAAACACCTCAACATCCTACAACAAACTGACGTGAAAACCACCATAAGAGGCACCCTCGCCTACAGACCACTGGGACTCCACAAAATAGTCTGCGATGCCATCTCCAACCTTATCCCCCCTAGCAATTGACTCTCACCACTATGTCCTACTCGTTGACCTCAACTTCCACATCGACAAGCCCAATGATGCCAACTCCAATTCCCTCCTTGAGAACCTGAACGAAATCGATCCCATCCAACTGGTCACTGAACCCACGCAAAAAGCCGGACAAACACTAGACCCCATTTTCCAATGAAAAAATCAATTTCAGCCACACCACAGAACTTATCTGGACTGACCACACCATCATACACTTCACCATCAGCAACACCCAGCACTCCATAACCAGGCGCCAGATCTCCTCCCACCGCAGCTGGAGCAAGGTCACCAAAACTAAGAAGTCACAGGCCCTCACCACCTTCCAAGCCGAGTACTCAACAGACTTCAACCAGGCCATCCAGAACTTCGCTGCCTGTATCACTGACAGTACCAAAAAAATTGCACCACTGAAACCAACACAATCCAACAAGACTTCAAAGAATGCCAGCTAGCACACCCCAGGATTCAGGAGCACCAAGCACAACTGCCACCAACTGGATATAAGATGGTGCACCACTAAGAACCCCGCCGATAGAGCAGCTCACAAAACAGCCCTCAACATCTATCACCGGCACATCAAGAAAGACAAGAAAGCAGCTTTGACCACCCGCATAGACTGTGCGGCCAACCATACAAAGGAACTCTTCAAAATAGTCAAAGAATTCTCCAACCCAACAGCCATAGAGAACAACATCCACCCCTCAAAAGAACTCTGTGACACCCCTAGAATACTTTGACAGCAAGATCACCAACATCTACAAACATTTCAACCTTCAGCCTGGCCCCCTCAACCCCAATGATCTCAACCAACCAGAGAACATCGGCCAAACCAATACCACCTGGTCTCCACTCACCACCCTGACCACCTCAGCTATCATGTCTTCCATCCACTAAGGTGAGCCCACTGACCTCTACCCCCACCACCTCTACCATCTTGCAACCAACCCTATTAGCAGACAACTCACCAGCATCCTCAACTCCTACATTTTTACTGCAACCTTCCCGGACAGATGGAAGCATGCAGACCCCTCCTAAAGAAAGCCCCCACCGACCCCAGCAATCTCAAAAATTATCGGCCGATCTACCTGCTCTACTCAGCCAAAGTACTCAAGAAAGCCATCAACCAGCATCTCACTGAATTCCTGGAACTAAACCACCTACTGGACACCTCACAATCTGAATTCTGGCAAACCACAGCACTGGGACCACACTGGTTGCAGCTACAGACAAAATCAGAACACTCCTCAACCGTGACGTAACTGTGGCCCTGATCCTCCCCAATCTCTTTACGGCATTCAACACCATTTCACACAACACCCTCATCAATGGACTCTACAACATAGGCATACAGCAAGTTGCCCTCAAGTGGATCGCCTTCTTCCTGACAGGACGCACTCAGAACGTCAGACTGACTCCCTTAATCTCCGCACCCAAAGGCATCATATTTGGCAAACCACAAGGATGGTCCCTCAGCCCCACCCTGTTCAACATCTACTTTACCCCCGTGCAGATGCCTTCAGATCCCATGGACTCAACATAATATCCCACGCAGATGACACTCAGTTGATCCTCTCACTCACCGAGGCCCCTCCAATGCAAAAGCAACTTCTACAATGCCATGACTAACGTAACCAAATGGATGAGAGACAACTGCCTTAAACTCAACTAAGACAAAACTGAAGTACTGATCTTCAGGAAGAACACCTCTGCATGGGCCCACAGCTGGTGGCCTGCAGAACTCAGATCCACACCCAGACTGGCCAACCATGCATGCAGCCTCAGCATCATCCTCGACAGCCAATTAACCATGAAATGACAAGCCAACGCAGTCCCGTCCTCCTGCTTCTACACACTTCACATGCTCTGCAGAATCTTCAGATTGATCCCAACCAACACCAGAAAGACCGTCACTCAGGCACTCGTCACCAGCCGCCTCGACTACAACAACAACCTCTATGCCAGCATCTCTATCCAGCTCCTCAGAAGACTCCAGAGCAATGGCATTAAATAAAGCTAGGAGATAGGTTGCCCAAATATCACTATCATGCGTTAATATATCAATGGGCACTCCATCTGGGCCAGGGTCCCTCCCTCTTGGAAAGTATACAAGAGTGTCTGTAACATCTTCCTTTGTGAATGGTGAAATACTAAAGTTCTGGGGGCTACTACATAGCACGGCACCCTCACTTGCGTCAGTATACTCATCTTGATACAAATCTGAGAAATGCAAAAACCATTCCCTATGTGGGACATGATTGCCCTCTATTTGTCCCTCCACTAGCAATTAGCCTCCAAAACTGTGCTTGGTCTCTAGCCAGACAAGCCTCTGATAGCTCGCTCCATCTCTTATTATCACACTCTTGCTTAGCCCTCCTCAGAGTATCCTTGTAATCCTGAATAGTATTGGCAATCATACATGGGCATTTTAATTTAATCGCCATATGTGTTTCCACTATCTATGAGGTTTGCTCACTTCCAGAGGAATCTGTTGAGCACAAGGAAGATTACTGCCATTTAAAGGGACTGTGTGCCCTTCCTGAATAGTGACTGTCCTGGGCTGACTGCCTTCTGCTGTGTGGCACCATGAAGTGTTCTCTCCAAGGGCTTGTTGGCTTGCCCCATGTACTTTCAGAGGGCTCAAAGATCTCCTGCGAGGGACCTCCACTGTCTACACGTGACACATGGAGAGCAGTGCCCTCTTAAGTGCCCACATCATCTGCTAGATCCAAACTGTTAGCGCTGCATGAGTGTGGAATTAAGAATTGTGCCTGGCAACTGGATTGCCTTGGGCAGAGCACCCAAACTCTTGCCCACATCTAAGGTGTGTGGCCCTTGTATCGTGGGGACCTCGGCATGAGTAAGCATCTTGGTGGTGAGCGGATTAACTGACTGTGACATCCAGTGTGGCCCACATCTTCAATCGTGCCACATTTCTCTCATGAAAAAACAATGGTTGATGTACAGAATGCAGAACAATGTCATACATTCACCCCAGTACAGAGATCTGGGCCTAAATCCATGTTTTTTTTGCTTACCATGCCATTCCAGTTTGAACCCAGCCATATCCAAATCAATCTTGACCCTGTGCCTCTTGGGAACCGTCCAGCCCGAACTGCCAAGCCAGGTCCTCTCTGGACTGGAAACAAGCATCCTAGGACGAGTTTCGTGGTCTCACCCCTCTTCAGCCAGGATAGCTTAATTCCAGTGGCATGGAGAGCACGTAACCCACATCTGGGTATACCCATCCCACTCGGGATGACAAATGCAAAAACAACGGTTGAAGGACAGAATGCAGAACAATGTCATACATTCACCCCAGTACAGAGATTTGGGCCTAAATCCATCATTTTTTTCCCAACCATGCTGAGTGGGACGGGTATGCCCAGATGTGGGTTCCGTGCTCTCCATGCCACTGGAATCAAGCTATCCTGGCTGAAGAGGGATAAAACCCCGAACCCAGTCCTAGGATGCTTGTTTCCGGTCCAGGTAGGACCTGGCTTGGCAGTTCGGGCTGGACTGTTCCCATGAGGCACAGGGTCAAGACTGATTTGCGTATGGCCAGGTCTAAACTGGGGTGGCATGGTGAGCAAAAGAATGATGGATTTAACCCAGATCTCTTGACTGGGGGTGAATGTTTTTATTTGTTCTGCATTCCGTCCATCAATTGTGTGTCTTTTACATTTCTCTCACGAAGCATGCCGACTGCATGCTCACTGCATGTGGTGTCCGATTCACCAGTTGCGACTCTCAGAGTTGGGGGTGTTACTGTGGTAGTGCCTCATTCTACCTCATGTGGCTTTGCTAAACTTGCCCCTTTGTGTCTGACTAGAACTGCCTGGTGCAACCCATATCAATGCAAACAGGGTACTGCGCCTCATTCTCAGGGAGGCACGAGAATGGCAACTCTTTGTTGTGTGTGACTGGAACTGTCTGGCATGGCCCGTATGAACGTGCACCGGACGTTGTGCTCGGGTGGCCGGGGTGCAACTCTGATTAGCGTGTACCTGATGGGGTGCCCCCTTCTTCCAAGAGGCTTCGCTGCTTCAGTCTTCGTTCATCAGTTGTTCCCTTTTTGGCCCTCAGCAGGGTGGACCAACTGCCCTCTCCTCACCCGGCCCCGGACGACATCATGTTGCCAGGTAGTATTGCCCAGCTTGGGCCTGGGTAGTGAGACTGATTGACTGGGCTGGAAGAATGTTTTCGAGAATGATCGGAAGCAGGCCAAGAGACTGTGTGACCCCTCTGTGCGTGGCAGAACTGAGCTGGTGCTGAAACTTCCTTGTGGAACCCTTTCGAGTGACCAGCTATTGCCCTCAGCATACTTCTGCTCCACATTCTGTGGATGAAAATGTCGAGTGTCTGCCAAACCCCCCTTTGATGACTACCTCCTAATTATTCCTGCTACCTACCCCCACTTGCTTCCATGGTACCCTTACTAAGTGTGACTTTGGCCTCTTGCAGCCTAGGATCCGTGGGGAGTGCTTGTTATCTTCCATCTGTGAGCGTAGGACAGTCAGTATGAGCTGGCGGGTGGAGGAAGGCTTGGGTCTCAGGGTCTGCAGTGTGTTATCATTTGATCTGCTGGGTATCAGTGCACTGTAATAGGGTGCTAAGTGCATATGTGTGTGAGCGTGTTCTGTACGGACCTGCCTAATATCCGTTGCACTGCACATTGGTGCAGAGTGAGAGTGGGAGTGGGAGTGTCTGTCTGCGGAACACCTCTGATTCATGCCACTGGCCAGCGGTGTTGCTTTGCACATTTATTTCTTGTCAGAAGAACCCTACATTTGACATTGGCCCGTGGTGAAATCGTTTGACATCGTCCCGCGGTTTTGCTAAAAAGTGTTATAAGTCTTTGTATGTACATATTTCTGATATTGTTGTAACCTAGGTTGCACCCTCTAACAGTGTGGAATTGGCCCATTAGAATTGCTAGGGTGTGCCTGGGGTGGATAAGAACTGCTAGGGTGGGCCTCGGGTTTACCACGTGCTGCACCACATAAGGGTGCTGGGAGAGGGTTAGAGTAGGATCTGTCCCAACTGTGCATATTGTTGATGTCATTTCAACGCAGTTGGGCCTAGTACTGCTAGTAATATTTCCAAGTGTGATTTATGCCCCGAAACACGTGATGTTAATTTTGTGTTGATTATTATGTCTTGAATATAAACATTATTTATGGACATCATGTGTAAAGTCTCATTTGTGACGCTCAGTGCATTTATCGTAAGTGAGTGCTGTGCCAATGTTTTACACATTGCCTCTGTGATACGCCTGACTGCTCAGTGCTAAGCTACCCAAGGGTGGGCTCAGGTTATATACAGTGTGTGCAATCAAATTCCCTGATGGGAGTGTTAGGTTCTGCCTGGCTGGTGCATCCCCTTAGCCAACCAGAATATGGCAGTTCCAACATGTACTCTTCCCAGGCATACATACATCCATCGCAGAGTCATTACTCCTGCACTGCACAGAACTTCACATCTATCTGACACAGGCCAAGGGCATGTTAAGCACACATCAGCTGAAGTTTTAAAAAAACTGGGTGTTCCTGTGGGCCTCACTCCAGTGGCACAGGGTAAAAAGCACCTGCTCACCACTACTGATCACTGCACATTAGACTGCCACCACCATGATTGCGCTCTTGGTGAAAACGGTAGTCTTCCACCACTATGAGGGAACCACTTTCGTAGTCCTCCCCATCCAACAAGATCACAATCTGTGACACAGGCCAATCTCATGATGCATACACATGATCCGTTTTTGCCTATGACAAAAAATCAGCATTAGGGAGCCAGATTACAGTACAATTGTGTACTCACGGCATGGGTTAATGTCTTCAACCATGCAAAGGACTTTTCCGGCCCAACAGCGTAGGTACATATATGTGGAGTAAGTTATAGAAGATCTAGATTTATCTTTCGATATTTTATTTTCAATTTTCTGTCCATCGATGTTGTGGTTTCGATATTCAGGGTGTACATTCCGTGGGCATATGGAAACTCTTAGCTACTGAGGCTCTCCATAGCAGCCTTGCCTTGCCTTGCAGGCACACGGGCTACAAGCAGAGCTACACCTGAAGGTATGCATATTTTGCAAACTTGTGTTTCAGAAATTAACGTTCTGGGTCCTGTAAATAATCAAAAATAGGTACCATGATCCACAGAGCAGTAACTTATGTTTGATAAATCTCGCAGGCATGTACGTGAACAAAGCAATTTTTCGAATTTGCGCAGGTTTTGTAGACCGTTATTGACAAACAGCAGTTGAATTTCAAATATTGCAGCACTTAATATTCTCTACAGCCAAATACCTTTTCAGGAAAGGACTTGGCTAACATGCTCGTTTGGAACGTCCACTTGCTCTGCCTTCCCTTCTCATCAGCAAGGGGTTGATGGAATAGATATAGACGCAGAGGCTGCTGGGACTGGTGACGTGACACTCCTTTGTCCTCGATCAGGCAGGGGATTAGGAGCTGAAAGGAGCGGGCTAGTCGAGTGGATTAACAAGCATGTTTTCTCAAGGTCACTTAGAGAGGCAGAGCACGGAACAGATATGCAGTCAAGCAACAGATATGCAGGGGGCATAGTGCCGCAGTGGAAAAAGAGGGGACCCCGCCATTCTGGAGAAAGAGGGGAGTCACTGCTCATTACGACGTCTTGGAATGCTTTTGCTCAGAAAATAGAGGGCCTTGTGGCACAATATCATGTTCGGAGAATCCAACTACCAAAACATCGCATTCGCTGCATTGTCTTCATTGTAAAGTAAATATGTGATTACTATTCTTGACTCCTCATCCAATTAACTTGACGACAAAATGCTAAAGGCCAAATAGCAGAGGAGATATTTTTCTTTGTCAGTATTTGCACAGTAATATAGTGGAAGAACATCAAAGAGAGCCATTATTTTTCACTCAAAATGCTTGTAATTAAGGGTGCAGGAACATGTTTCCTAAGAGTTAGAGGATCACACGAGTTCCTCTCCATGTATTTGACCACTGAGGTGAGATACATTGGGTCATATGTACAAGAAACTGGTGGAGCGCGGTGTAAGGGCAAAATTGGTAACGCAGCGCTCCATCAGTTTTGAAACGCAGGGATGCGCCGTATTTACAAAAATATGCCGCACCCCTGTGTTTCCCCTAGCTCTGGCGCTAAAGAAGCACCCTAGCGCCATTTTGCTAGGGTGGCTGTGCTGCAGGGGCGATTGTTTATGTGCTGGAAGGAAAACCTTCCTGCACATAAACAATCTTAACAATCAACTTGCTCTGTCCATGTGTGCTGCATTCTGCAGCACACATGGAAAGAGAAATATACGAGAAGAAATAAAAATGTCTTCTCGTATCCCCTGTTTAAGACCAGTAAGTAAGTAATCTTTATTGCTTGATTAATAAAAATCTTAGCAAGCAGCTACATAATAAAACACATATAAAATAAATCTGCACCTGATCCGATACAAATTTCAGTGATTTCGTAAAATACAGAAATATAAAACTTACGTATGGTACAAAAAATAAAATATTAATATATATTTTGTGTTAGGCACTCAGTGTCTGCTAGGAGACCATCGTCCTTGGAGTTCGCCTCAGTTCGAATGTCTATAAAATTGAGTGTAAGATCCTTACCAAATTGGTGGTAAGTCTAAGATTGATCATTCCCAGTGTGCGGATACCAGTTAATTAACAGCAGCCTGGGTTGCTAGCCAATTTGTTGGGAGGTTGCCAAGGTTAATTTAGTTTTTACTACATTCATAAAACGAACAAAGCTGCAGGCTAACCGGACGTCCGCCCCCTAAAAGCAGTCCCAGACATGGTGGTCTGCTGAGCCCAGCAGGCCACCAAACCTGGGAGGGCCTGCCATTCCCAATGGGGTCGCAAATTGTGAGAGGCTCATTAATATTCATGAGCCTCTCTATTTGCGACCCCATTGGGAATCGCTAACAGTGTGTTACACACCGTTGTACATCCTAAATAGCGCCTCCCAAATCGCGAGTCACAAAAGACTCGCAATTTGAGAGGCGCTATTTCGTCCGTCGTACATCTGTCTCAAAATGAAGTAAGTAGCTGAGAAATGTTTCTTCTGAGAGATGAAGAAGAAGACTAATACTTGCTGAACAGTTTGTCAGTCATGTGAACTCACACAACTGCTAAAGAAAGTTACCTAGCTCAGTGCAAGAACTCAGTTCATTCATTTTTAGGCACCAATCTGTCAAAGGAGAGATGTGCCTATCTTGAACATTTTGCAATTTTAACCACTTGTTGTAAATGGTTGGTAATCGTCTTTCCTCTCCAAGGCTAAAGGACCCACAGCGAGAGTTATGAAATAACATTTCATTCATGGAAGATCGGAGTTATGGATTCCATCTACATCATAAGACTAAGGGGCGTGATGAAGGCACCTGCAGCCCCACAAGTGATTCTTGTTTTGGAGCCACCCCCACCCTCTAAGCCAAACCATTGTATGCCTTGCATAAGGCATCCAATTGCATACATTAAGAAATAGTTAAATGCATGAAAAGCCACTCTGCTTTACCGTCCAGGACCCTGCAGTGAGGCGGGAAGAGACGAGATGAGGGATGGTCCGAAAAGCAGAGCTCCGGGCACGAAACCTGTCAAAGAGATGACAGTGCTTGACTCTGTCACCCAGTACAACAATAGTAAATTTTAACAGAATAAGAACAGTGCCTGATCAATAAAACTCTTCTAGCAGTTACATATATATAGCAACTAGGTATTTCAACACCTAATAGGGTGGATTACAGTTCTAAGGTATACACATAATAGTATGAGCCCATGGGGAGTAGAATGGTGAAGAACATGATGCAATGCAAATAGATGATAGAAACTGTCCACATCCTACCCTAAATTTGTTTCTAGAAAACGTTTTAGATTGTAATCTGTTTGTGTGCTCAGTGATGATTTAAAGTACTCTACTCACAGTTAGCTGTTAAAGGCAGAAGTTATTGGGAGAACTGTGGTTTGACAAAAAAATGGTGGAACCTGGTGCAGCAAATCTGGACTGCGCTGTAAAGCAGGTCTAAATCCAGGCGGAAATATTAGGCCACCACGGTCACAGTTGTGGTAGAATAAGCTGCATGTACAGAAAACATAGATGTGAACAGCACTTAATCTAGTCTATACTCTAGTAGAGTGGACAGGATTTTGGTGATCTGGAGGAGCTTCACTGACTCACCATAACAAAGAGAGTGGCTTTCAAGGTGTTGTGTACAGCGCACATAGCGCTCCACCTCACTGGTCCTGACTATCTAAAGAACAAATTCTCTTGGTACACCCACAGAAGATGCCTCAGGTAAGCAACTTCCAAAACAGTCAGGGTACCCAGAATCCATCCTGCCTCATGGTGTGGCAGAAGCTTTATCAGTTACACGGGTACCTTAGATGCCAGTCGAATCTGATGACTTTCAGAAAACACCTGAAAATATGGTTATTTCAATGCCCTATATAGTCGTGGGTATTCTTATCATGTGTAGTATTTTATTTTATTTGCAGGTGCTAGCACCAAGATGGCCTTGGGCATATGCCACACTATATAAAAATAAACATGAAAAATATATATATCAAATATCACTTACAATAGAGAAAAAACACCGAAGAGAGAGAGATGCTAAAATGGCTGGAATTAGAGCTGACCAGGAGAACATGGGCAGTTACAAATGGAGACACCTCTGACAGGTTCTAGTGCTTAGAACAGAATATATAAGGATGTGACCACAATAATGCACAAGATTAACATCTAACCAGACGGGAAGAACCCAAATAACACAAAACAGATAGATTGACACTGAAGGCAAAGGAGATTGGAAATTGTAGGGGAACTGTGGCATGCAGCTTAGCAGTACGACTAAGAGGAAAGCAACTGGGGAAAAAATGTCAGGAAATCTGCAGTGAAAGTTGAATGCTTACTAAATGCAGTTGATATTTGTTAGAAATTGAGTTTCTGGTTGACTGGGGTGTGAGCCCTGGTCTAGCAGTAAAAAAAATCCTAGTCAGGTTAAGGCACAAGGAAACCCCAAATTAACCTGTGCTCAACCACCCAGTAGGGTGGCACAGAACAGTCAGGCTTAACTTAGAGGCAATGTGTAAAGTATTTGTGCAACACTTCAAACAGTTAAACAGTACAGCACCACACAAGAAGATCCCACTGCGGATTAGAACACTAGAGCTTAATTTCATGAACAAAACAAGACCAAACCAACAAAAATTAAGTCAGTAGAACTGCAGTTATGAATTTATAAGGATTAAACTGAAATATATTGTGCCTAAAAGCATAAAGTGCCAACCGAGACAACATTGTTGCGCTATACCTGGATAAATCAAAAAGTTCAGGCTGGCTGCCATGGAGCTCAGTCCCAGATTAGTGCTCCTGAAGGTTTATCTTCGTAAGTTTTGTGCCAAGAGTCCCATTTGCGGGGAAGAAGTTTGCCTGGTGCAAGGAGTGCGTTGTTGGCGATTGTTGGAAGGGCACGAAGAGCTGCCCAGTCATCACGGACAAACAGGCTGAAGCCATGCCGTCGTAAGTGGCAAAACTTGCTGTGCTAAGAGGCGAACTTGCAGTGTTCGCATTGGATTTCTAGGCGACGATGAGGTTCCAAAGCAAACAGGCCCATTTGTGACGAGCCCAAAATCTTGGCTTATGGAGAAAAAAGACCACTTCCAAGGGCATAGGACTTTAGAGGCAGCTCTTGGGGGTCAGGAGCTCAATGAATACAGGTCCAGGAGCTGTGGGGAGCCTGTTATGTCCATGAGGCTCAATTCAGGAGGCCAGCAGACTAGACCTTTAAGTCACTCTTGAGTCCTGGGCTCAAGATGGGTTCCAGGTCCAGATCTTCTTCCCTAGGCAAGAGAGCAGCAGACAGCAGGTCATCCCAGCAAGGCAGCAGCTCCTTCAGAATAGCAGTCAAGCAGAGTGGCAGTCTTTTCAGCAGCACAGCAGTCCTTCTTTCTTGCATAGTATTCACAGGTCCAGAAGTGAACTGAGGTGGTGATGTCAGAGGTCCAGTACTTATATCCAGTTGTGCTTTTGAAGTGGGGGAGACTTCAAGAACATGCCTTTGAAGTGCATGGATGTCCTCCCGTCCTGCCCAGGCTCCAGACTCACTGCAGGGGGGTACACATCCCTTTTTGTGTGGACAGGACACAGCCTATTGTTGTGCATGTGAGGCAGGGTCCAGCTCCTCCCTCCCATCCTGCCAGGATTGCTCATCAAGTCACACCTAGGCTCCCATTGTTTTTGGCTGTCTAGGGGTAATACACAAAGCCCAGCAGTCACCCACCCCAGACATGTGTCAGAGACAGGCAGCAGGCGCCAAATAGCTAAAGTAAAAAGAAGTCAACTTTCTAAAGTGGCTTTTTCGAATTGTAATTTAAAATCCAACATCACCATAGGTTAAGATTTTAAATTAGGATTCCCGAGACACCAAATTTGTAAAGTCTATCTCTTCACATTTGGAAATTATACTTATAAAATGTAATAAGTTAACTCCAATGTTATCAAATGGGAGTGATAGGCCTTGCAGTAGTGAAAAACGACTTTGGGAGTTTTTCACTACCAGGACATTGAAAAACGTAAAAGTACATGTTCTTCCTTCCAAATACATTGCACCCTGCCCTCTGGGTTGTCTAGGGCCTTCCTTAAGGTGTTCTATTTGTATAAAAAGGGATGTTTTGGACCTGTCCCAAAAAAAATTTTTCCCAGGTCGACATGGCAGGGTAAACTGCACATACAGGCTCCGCAATTGCAGGCCTGAGACATGGTTTGAGGGCTACTTAAGTGGGTGGCACAAGTAGTGCTGCAGGCCCACTAGAAGCATTTAATTTACAGGCCATGGACACATGTGGTGCACTTTACTAGGGATTTATAAGTAAATGAAATATGCCCATTGGGTATTAGCCAATGCTACCATGATTTCAGGTGAGAGAATAAGCACTTTAGCACTGTTAGCAGTCCTAAAGCCAACAAAAGTGAATACAAAAAAAGTTGCATTTCCCAACAATATTAAACTAGAACCTTGGGAAATATTAGCAACTGAGGAGGAAATTTAATAGGAACAGGCACCAATTTATATAGTTATCTTGGACAGTAAGCTCAGACCAGTACTATAAACAGTAAAAGATTGGCAATAATAGAGGGGATTAAGAGCCTTGGAGCTGAGATTTCCAAACTTTTTTTAAACCATTAACTAGTCATAATTTCCTGCAAAAGCGAACCCTGTAATCTTATATTTTCAACACTCTCTCTTAGAGCTGCCTTGGAAAGGAAGAGTAAGAAATCAACTCATAAGTTCTGGAACTAAGACCAGGAAATAGCATGAAATTCCTGCATGGAGTAAGCATTTGGTTTCTGTGACGTCGATGATAAACCCTAAGGAACAAACTCTGGAGAAAGCTTGTAATAATCATTCTGCTCTGCTAGCACACATCCTTAATAAAACAATTGAGAGGGCCTGTCCTCCCAGTCTAAAGGCAGACACACCTGCCTCCTTGGATGCTCTCTGGCTCCATGAGTGCAAGAAGTGTAGAGTCATTAGCAGAATACATCTTGGCATCTTCAGTTTCTAACTACAAGGGTACAGCATGAACAGGATTTCAGAATGCATGTTCCAGCTCCCTGGTTCTTGGAAATGGAATGGTGTGTGCATTGAGGGCTGCTGTTTGTAGTTGCATTGTCAGTAGACCATCATCGTTAATTAGACTAAATTCTCATTGCAGATTCTCCAGTAGATCTGTTAAGTTCAGTGTTTTGAGGTGTAGTTTCTACCTGTGTGATATCCAACAACACAGCTTCAGTATGTTCAAAGTAACACGCTGAGGAAATTCGATTTTCGATCTCGATCGTATTAACCCGCCATTTTGTAATCCGTCGCCATTTTGTGTTGCCCTCACTCAGGCAGCACGACGAACGAAGTCTTTTCTGCTTTTCCTGCAGTATCATGTCAAAATAGCCTTCTGCCTCTGTTTACAAAGCTGGTGTTAGGGACTGGCCGAGTACACTAATCCCTGTCTGGTTTTCCTAATCCCTGTCTCAACTATCTGTTGGTTCACACTATTCTCTTCTGACTTTATCTTATCTACTGGCCTTCGCTGTTCTCTGCTCGTATTCTCTCGTGTCACAACTGTCCTCCAAAACACACAAATGTATCTCGCCACCTGCAAGTCAGCTACAGACACGTTAATAAATTAACCCGTAAGGAGGGGTGACAAACATAGTTGAAGGAGAGGCTTCTTCGGGTTACTCGATACTTTATTTTTAAACTATTTCTATTGGCTACATTTTGTTTTTAACCCTTTCTTATTGGTCCTTCATGTATGTATTGGGTGTGTTTCTGGTTAATCTATATGCTATCTATATACTATATAAGATTGTGCGCCACGGAGTGAAGTGGCAGTCTCCTGAGAACATACCGTGTGTACTTCTAGGACAACTGTACTAGCTGCAGCTAATAAATCTGATCTTTTACGCCGACAGAGTGTCCCCGTGTCTCTGTTAGCTGAAGCAGGAGAACCCAGGAGATTAAGGCGTACCCTGCGCCGCCAGGCCCATAAGGTTCTGGTTCTTCAACTGGCGCCCAACGTCGGGCGGTTTCAGAGGTAGTGGTTCTGCCTGAAGGTCATGAGGAACCCCGCAAGAAAATTCTGGAGGAATCGCGAACCACGTCAAGCGACCCCTGTATGTCGAAAGTGGTCCGAAGGTCTTTTGCAGCGTGGTTACTCCTTCCTGACGGCTACTGACGACTGCTGCCCTGACTGCCGCCCTGCCTTGGCCCTCTTTTTGGTGATGTATGGTAAGGCGAGACGATAGACGGGCCTCTGTTGGTGTAAGAAGACATCTTAGTTAAGTATTGGTGGGTCGCTCCCACAAGGTTCTTTGGTTCTTTGGTTCTTTGGTTCTTAGGTTCTTTGGGTCTTTGATTCGGATATTGCAATAACCGAAGCCGAGGGGTAAGTACATTTGTGCTGTGTTAATTGATTAAACCCCCTTGATGTTTGTGAACAGTCCAGTGAAATAACGATGCCTGGTCTGACTAAGTTTAGGAAACTTTGTTGTTTTGGTTGTAATAGGGATTCCCAGCTGGAGGACTCTTGTCCGATTCCTTCGGTTGGAACTCCCACTTGTGAGCTCTATTCTAAACATGGTGTTGGCCCCATTGCCTTTAACGAGGCATGGATCCGATACACGAAGAATTATGGTGTTTTAAAATAGCCAGAAAATGGTAGTTTTGAGCCTGACATACTAGATAATTTGGAAGCTATTTTATTTAAAAGAAAAGCCCGGCCGGCAATGTTTGACTCTTTCCGCCTTTGGCGTAAGGAAGCCAAACAGAGAAAAATTAAGCAAGAAAAACGAGATAGGAAAGCACAGGGTATGACGATTATACAGGCTGCTCAGCAATTTAAAGATAATGAAGTTGATAACACAATGGAAATCTCAGAGAGACAGCATCGTATGGCGATAGATAAATGTTATCCGATGTTGCCAGTTTCCCCTTCTGATGGAAGAAAGGATTTGGAGGAAGATCCCTTGATGTCTCACTTATTGAGATTGCCTCTGCCCTATGTACAAGGTGCTAATGCGACCCCGTTGTTACAGCCTGTTCAGCCGCCAGTTGCGCCTGCTCCGGCTCTTCCACATTTGCACCCTCAAGTATTGCCGCCTCCACCAGTTTTGCCTTCGACTCCTTTGCTTTCATCTTGTTTGCCTTCTGCTCCCCCGGTAATTACTGGTTCCCCTTCAGTTAGTTCGCCTAATACCTTGTCCCCTATCCTTATGTCCAATTCTCCGTCTATGCGTAAACGACTCACAGATACGGTCTCTGGTCTTTTATCTCCTTTCTTTGAGGCTTTAAATGTGTCTCCGTTTTTTTCTCGAAGACAGTCTCATAGTCAGTTCCCAGCTTCCGAAGAACGAGAAAGATTGGACTCTCTCGCTCATAAATGGATTGAGAAGGGTCCCCAGTATAGTGTACCCGACATTACGTCTACCTTTTCACAGTGGAATGCGCCCACGCAGAGATATGTATTCAATGTTATGTGTGATACTCTCATTAAAGAATGGGAGGACATGGATTTGGGTTCGGTTCCTCAGGGTCTGTTAGATGTTCAGGCTGATTTTGATAAGGGACTCATTGTGGGTTCTAAGGTTGAGGACGCTGTAAAGACACTTGTTAACTTTAGAACATTATTTACCTCACAGACTTTTCTTGACTCCGATCCCTCGGTTAGGATGACACTGAAAAATTACCCAATGAGAGAGGTTCCTCCAGTATGAAGAGAAGAGGTTGCAGCAGCAGGTAATATTCCAGCTATTCCTGCTCACTTCCAGCATATATGAGTACATGTCCCCTGGAAAAGATCTGAGGTTTTGGCTCTTAAACAGTCTCTACCGGATCCCCGTAAGAACCCTGCAGGTTATTATAAAGAATTGTCACAGACCGTTTATGCTTGTATTAGGAATTTAGCAGATATTGATATGTTGATGGGGAATGTAGTTCCACAAGCGTTATGGGCTAGGATTCGTAAAGAGAATCATGCCCAAGCATTAGGTGGTGACTGGGATGCTATAATTGCTGCAGATAGAGCCCAAGTGGGTGGTGCGAAGCCTGATGCTTTGATTTCAGAACTCCCTGGTAGGATTATTACGTTAATGAAAACGATGATGCCTGCCTTGAGAGTTAACTGGGATAAACTAGCTGCATGCAAACAGAAGAAAGATGAGAGTGTCTCCGATTTCTTCACTCGTTTCGAGGAGACATTCATTGATCACAGTGGTCAGGATATGACTACGGAGGGTGGACAGCGATTATTTGTAGATAAGTTCGTATTTAATTTGCTTCCCGAGCTGTCACACAAGTTGAAAGACTCCGAGAGTTCATGGGCTGTTTCTTCTTCTGCCCAGATATTGGCTACTGCACAATATTATGAAAACAGAGATAAAGAAGAAAAAGATAAGCAAGAGAAAAAACCTAAAGAATTGAAAACTAAGGTTCTCTTACAACAGGCTTATCCTCCTCGTTATGCTCAGCCCCAGTTTCAACAGCCCCCACAGTTTCAGAGGGTGTATCAAAAGCCTGAGCCTTATTTTCCGCGACCTTTGTTAGGTCCTAATCAATGTGCCTATTGTAGGGAGGAAGGTCATTTTAAGAATAGTTGTCCGGTTTTATTGCAGTGCAATGGAGCACTATCTGCTCCATGAGGTCGTGGCCTCCAGTCAGTAAACAGAGGTAGAGGTCGCGGTATGATGACCCAAGAACAGCGTTCCCTTCCGCCTCCTAATTCTGTGAACCACTTTGATAAACAAAACGCTCGGTCTACACAGTATTACAATAAGGATTATTATGTTGAAGGCGAAAATGAAAGTCTTCATGCTAACTAGGACAGCCATGGACAAAGTAAGGGAGTTGTGTCGATTCCAGTAGATCAGAATCGACCTTATGTTAATGTCACTACAATGGGTGTTTCAGAGCCATTTCTTTTAGATACTGGTGCGATGAGAAGTTCTATCATTCATTCAAAACTCCCTGGGGCACCTTTGTCTGGCTTAACGAATGTATCTGTAGGTTTTTCTGGCGCCCCAGTTCGTAATCCGGTTTCTTGCCCTTTGCCTATTTCAATTGGCCCTTATGATTTGGAAGCTCCGCTTCTCTTAACGAATGGTTGCGGCGAGAATCTATTGGGCTTGGATTTATTGAAAAGAATACATGCCACAATATCTTGTTCTTCTTTTGGTGTATATCTTACTTTAGGACAGAAATTGACTTCTCCTATGTATTTGTCTAAAGATCAATTTCCACCTGAATTGCTCTCTCTTCCTGCAACGCTTTGGGCTACGGGTCCAAATGATGTTGGTTGTCTTGAGATCCCACCTTATGTTCTTACTCTCAAGCCCAATGCAAAATTGCCACGTATTCCTCAATATAGAATTTCCACTGAAGGTGAAAGAGCGCTTTTGGAAATCATTCATGATTGGATTCAGAAGGATGTGGTTGAGGAAACATATGTAATAGCCCCATTCTTCCTGTTCTTAAACGCACTGATCCTTCTCAGCCTCCAGTTTATCGCTT
This sequence comes from Triturus cristatus, assembly GCF_964204655.1. NCBI lineage: Eukaryota > Metazoa > Chordata > Amphibia > Caudata > Salamandridae > Triturus > Triturus cristatus. The sequence continues at coordinate 682,249,123 of NC_140594.1, forward strand.
TGTAATTGATCTTCGGGAGGTAAACAAAATTGTTGTACCGCAGTTTCCTGTTGTCCCAGATATCACTGCGCTGTTGACAATGATACCTTCCACAGCGGTTTGGTTTTTTGTTATCGATCTTAAAAATGCTTTCTTTAGTATTTCCATTGCCGAAGAGAGTAGGGATATTTTTGGCTTCTCTCTTGGAGGCCGAAGCGTCCGGTTCAAGCGCGCACCTCAAGGCTATTGTGAAAGTCCCTCTATTTATAGTCAAGCTCTGAAATGTCACCTTGATGCTTTTTCTTTGTCGTCTGGTGCTGCTCTTATTCAGTACATGGACGACTTGCTAATCGCTGCTGATTCAGAGGAAATATGTAAGAATGTGACGGTTGCATTGTTGCGACACTTGTCTGATCTTAATCATAAGGTTTCACCTTCTAAGCTACAATATGTTCGCCGAGAGGTTACCTACTTGGGTCATCTCTTATCAAAGGAGGGAAGACGATTAACCCCAGAACGTATCCAAGCAATTACGCAAATGTCTGTGCCATCCACACAAAGAGAAGTGCGCGCCTTTCTGGGCATTACTTCCTATTGTAGGCAGTGGATTCCGAACTTCTCTCTGTTGGCACAACCCTTGTTGGCACTCACTTTGAAAGATACACCTCAGCCCCTTCCGTGGACTGACGAATGTCAGAGGAGTTTTACTGATTTACGTGCTGCTCTGTGTTCTGCTCCTGTACTAGGTACTCCTGATTACAGTAAGCCTTTCATGCTCTATGTTCATGAAAGAGAAGGTTGCGCGTTCTCAGTCTTGACGCAGCGATTTGGAGATAAACAGCGACCATGTGCCTATTTTTCGGCTACGTTGAATCCAGTAGCTAAAGCATTGCCTAGTTGTCTTAAAGCGACAGCAGCAGCAGCAATTTCTATTCGTCAGTTGGCTGGAGTGGTGCTAGATAATACTCTCATTGTTATGGTGCCGCATGCAGTGGATACTTTGCTAAACAGAACAAAAACACAGCATCTTACGAGTGCTCGTTTGACTGGATATGAGCTGACGCTCTTGGCTAGCCACGTACACATCAAACGATGTAACACTTTAAATCCAGCTACTTTGTTACCTCTTCTAGAAGAGAAAGGTGCTCAAGAACAACATGATTGTTTCCTCCGTACTGAGGAAGAGACAAAAGGTAGAATTGACTTAACGGATAAGCCATTAGTGAATCCGGATGGAACACTATGGGTAGATGGTTCTTGTTTTAAGCTTCCTAATGGAGAGACAACTTCAGCCTATGCTGTTACTACCTTGCATACAGTCGTGGAAACAGCACGCCTCAGACATAATTCAGCTCAGGCAGCTGAACTGATAGCTTTAACCAGAGCGTGTGTGTTATCCAAAGGAAAAAGAGTGAACGTGTATACAGATAGCCAGTACGCTTTTGGTGTGGCGTTAAATTTTGGGCATTTGTGGAAAGAAAGGGGATTCCTTACTTCCCACGGCACTAAGATACAACATGGTCAGTTGGTGACTGACCTTCTTGAGTCACTTGCTCTACCTACCCAGATAGCAATTGTGAAGTGTAGTGCGCATAAGAAGATTACTGACGATGTTGGTTGCGGTAATGCATTTGCAGATGAGGTAGCGAAAAAGACAGCTAGAGATGCTACAAGTCGCATGTATGTTGCGGGCCCTGCAAATTGGGTCAGAGAAGGAGGAATGTATGAGGACACAGTAGAAAGTGTGAAATCAATTCAAGAAGAGGCTACAGAGAAAGAATTGAGAAAGAGGAAAGAAAGTACACGAATGTTAGATGAGATGGGATGTTGGGTAGAATTATCAAAGCACCAACGTTGGCTGTTACCAGATGCCTATGTACTACCTGTAGTTACTATGGCGCATGGTCCAGCCCACCTAAGTGCGAAAGGAATATGCAAGCTTCTGGCTCCAGTGTGGCAGAATGAAGGAATACCGAAGTGTGCAGAAAATGTAGTGAAACATTGTATTATTTGCTTAATGTACAATCCAGGAAAGGGAACTCCAACTCCAGCAGGTCATTTTGCTCCTCCAACCTATCAATTTGAGGTGTTGCAAATCGATTACATTCAAATGGAACGATGCAACAATCTCAAATATGTTCTAGTGGTGATATGTGCCTTTTCCAGATGGATAGAGGCTTACCCCCTGAAAGACAACACTGCTTTATCTACAGCCAAAGTACTTCTAAAAGAGTTCTTCCCTAGATTTGGTTTGCCGCGCATTGTCTGGAGTGACAATGGGAGTGAATTTGTGGGTCAAATCATGCAAAAAGTTTGTGTGGGTCTTGGCATCAAGCAAATGTTCCATGCGGCAAACCATCCACAGTCAGCTGGTCTAGTGGAGTGCTATAATGGTACTCTAAAACTCAAGCTTGCTAAAATACAAGCCAGTACAGGTCTTAGTTGGCCCGATGACCTACCTTTGGCTCTTCTATCCACCAGAACGGTTGTGCATTCTCGTTTGGGACTTAGCCCTTATGAGGTAGTTTTTGGACGCCCAGCTAATATATGGGGAGTCCCTCGCCCTAAAAAGTATTCTGATATATCATACCCGATGTTGATTGATTATTTGCACGACCTCACAACTAAATTGCGTGTTCTCCATCAACAGGTTCAGAGCGCTTTGCCACAGGCCTCCACAGACTCAGGTCATTCCATCCAACCAGGTGACTGGGTTTGTGTAAAGAATATCCAAAGGACGTAGAATTTGGAGCCTCGTTGGAGGGAACCTCGACAGGTTCTTTTAGTCACCCGTACAGCAGTGAAAGTTGAAGGAAAGAACAACTGGATTCACGGCGTGCACTGTAAGAAGGTGCCTTTGTTGCCCTTTGATCAGTGGGTCCGTAAGGGTATAAGTGACTCTGAAAGCGAGAAGGTTCCCCGATTTATACCTTTTAGTGATGCACGCTTGAATGGAACACTGTCAGAAAAAGAAAACGATGACATTCTCCAAGAAGCTGTACCACCACATTTTCGTTTGAATACCACAAATCCACGAACATTGTTTCGGGATCAGACTGTACCTGATAAGGCTCATTACGATTTAAGATCTAGACTGAAGAAGGAAGCTTAAGATTCTCTCTTCCATGTAGTTTCTATCCTGGTTGCAGGGTCACGGTAGGAGTCTTGGTTGTGACCCGAGTAATGACAATAGGTCTGCAGGACGTGCAGTGTCATAGGACGGCAGACAATCATAACCAAGTGATTGAGGAAGATTGCCATGAACATCCACTTAGAAGATGGAGACTACATTAGGAGTAAGAGAGAAAAAGAATAAGATGAAAGGAAAATACTGTAAATTGATGTATAGTCGTTGTGGTATAACTTTATGTGTTTTCATATTATTGTGTATTTTATTGGCGTGTATAGGTTGGATTGTTCATGCTATGCAGCAAAAAGTTGTCCCTTCTTCTATCTCTGTGCCTTCTTATTCTACTATCTCTCCACATCTATTTCATACACTTCCTCAACATGAACTCGTTAGAAGAACCGAATATTACAATAATTCATTTATCCAGTTATTACACCAACACCAATTAGTAATTAATACAACCGATTGTTGGGTGTGTGGACTTATGCCTCATACCACAGAAAAAGGGATGCCATATTTAGTCCTTCCGTTCTCTTATGAAGGTTCCGCTTGGGCTTATTTTGTAATATTCTCTAACACCTATCAAAGCCGATTTGAACGACCTGTCAGTTCTAATATTGGTGGATCAGATTTCAGTCATAGTTCATTGATAAAGGCAATGGTAGCTATGGCTAAAATCATGGAAAATAGTAAAATTTCTATTGATGAGAGAAAAGCATATACTAATTGGAACGTCACTCATTATATCACTAGCCTTAGTGATAAGGTTAAACAGGGAAAATCTCCACCAATTTGGACTGTACCTCATCAAGGCAATTTCTGTTTGCAAATAAATGGCCAGACTGCTGACATCGAACAGAGAAAAAGCTTTTGTTCCCATACGTACATCCACTCATCTCAGAATTCGCCACCGTTAGTACCATCTCAAGGCACGTATTTCATCTGTTATGATAGAGCCTATACGTGGTTACCGACTGGTTTTTCTGGAACCTGCTATATAGCTTTTCTTCTTCCCCCTACGTACACTGCTTCTTCAAATTTTCATAAAAACAGATATGGCAGAGGAATTATTGATTCCAAAGACACAGCAGGACAAGAGGGAGGAGACTTCCTCAAAAGATTTCTTCCTTTTTGGGGTCCTATGGCAAACAGCAAGAATATGAGACAACTGGTTCGTGTTGTAGGGACTATCATAGACATCACTGTAGGAGCTTTGAGTAATATCACAGCGGAACTACAGGCGGATCGTCTTATAACATTACAGAACCGAGTTGCTTTAGATGTTATTCTTGCAGACTGTGGTGGAGTCTGTAAATTGATCAGATCAAGTTGCTGTATTTATATACCTGATGATGCTCCGACAGTATACCAGGCCATCTCTAAATTACATATAATCTCCGAGTCGATTCATCAAGACGAAGGAGATTGGTCGTTATTGGGGTGGTTTTGGGGACTACTGTCTAAGTGGGGATGGAAGGTATTAACATTCCTTGGAATGGTTTTGGCCATCATTTTTTCTTGTGTTCTCTGTATGCACTGTGGCCCCGCCATATGTGGCCTTTGTGCTACTATGTGCATCCCAAAACCTAAGTCACAGAGAACAGAGAATATTAAAATGATGTTGCAACAACAGCTTGATGACCTCATGGCCATTGACATTGACTCAGATTAACATGAGTCTGTGTATTATTGCCTGAGTTCTGGCAAAAGGAGGGTCTGAGGAAATTCGATCTTCGATCGTATTAACCCGCCATTTTGTAATTCGTCGCCATTTTGGGTTGCCCTCACTCAGGCAGCACGACGAACGAAGTCTTTTCTGCTTTTCCTGCAGTATCGTGTCAAAATAGCCTTCTGCCTCTGTTTACAAAGCTGGTGTTAGGGACTGGCCGAGTACACTAATCCCTGTCTGGTTTTCCTAATCCCTGTCTCAACTATCTGTTGGTTCACACTATTCTCTTCTGACTTTATCTTATCTACTGGCCTTCGCTGTTCTCTGCTCGTATTCTCTCATTTCACAACTGTCCTCCAAAACACACAAATGTATCTCGCCACCTGCAAGTCAGCTACAGACACGTTAATAAATTAACCCGTAAGGAGGGGTGACAAACATAGTTGAAGGAGAGGCTTCTTCGGGTTACTCGATACTTTATTTTTAAACTATTTCTATTGGCTACATTTTGTTTTTAACCCTTTCTTATTGGTCCTTCATGTATGTATTGGGTGTGTTTCTGGTTAATCTATATGCTATCTATATACTATATAAGATTGTACGCCACGGAGTGACGTGGCAGTCTCCTGAGAACATACCGTGTGTACTTCTAGGACAACTGTACTAGCTGCAGCTAATAAATCTGATCTTTTACGCCAACAGAGTGTCCCCGTGTCTCTGTTAGCTGAAGCAGGAGAACCCAGGAGATTAAGGCGTACCCTGCGCCGCCAGGCCCATAAGGTTCTGGTTCTTCAACGCTTGCACATATGTACGTGCTTAAGAAAAGCATCCAGGTCCACGTCATCCGGGACACCAGAGCAATCCATTGTGTGAGATATATAGCTTTTATCTAGTGAATAAAAAATGGTATGGAAATCTGACATAAGCAATCCACTTCAATTCCCAGCAGTGAGTAGCCAGCCAAACAAACACTCCATTTGGAGTCTACGTCCGCATATACCAATAGGGCAAGCTTTCTCAAAAGCCTGGGCAATGCCATATTATTGAAAGGTTAGAGATAGTTACCTCTAACTGTGAGAGAAGTTAACACTGTATGCACCAGTGCTTAGTGCTGACTCCCGTCGGAGAAGTAGTAATGGGCCATTCTGCCATGGCTTCAGAATGGATAGGGAGAGGATGAATAGGCATGTAGGCCCTCCATCGAAACTCTACCACACGGCTATACAATTCAATATTTATTAAAGATTTGGAACTTCAATGAGGTCCGCATAAAAAGATACATACAAATTATTGCATAAAATATAATAAAACATGGAGAAGCGCATTAATGGCAGCAACTACATATAGAGATTTTCTAATGCATAGCAGCTTCAGCAAATAACATTTGGGATTAGCAGCAAGAGGATTGAAGTAACAAAGCATATCCCGAATTGTGCAAAAAGCATTTAAGTAGCAGCCAGTTCATGTGCAAAATTCAATTAAAAATCCTGCTTCAGCAGAAAGTTAATTTGAAATTAGCAGCAAGAGAATAGGATTAACAAAGCATATCCTAACATGTGCAAAGAAAGCAGTTGAGTTACAGCTGATTCATGCGCAGAATACAATCCGAAATCCAGTAGAGAATTCAATAGAGAATCGAGTTTTAAAATTTGCAACAAGAAAGTGGGCGAGAAGCAAAACATATCGCAGTTGTGCAATGAGCAGGTAAATAGTAGCCAAAACATGTGCAAAATACAATCAGGAAAAGGAGAGAATATTAAGACTCCATAATAGGGCGACAGGCACAGGGGTAACAGCCCATTTAAAAGAATATATAAAAGATTAAAATATATACATAAACTCCTCAAAAAAGTTTAATAATTTCACACAGACTACTTCATTTTTCGGGCAAAAGAGATAGTTGTGGGCTGAAGCTACATATGTAACACTATTTTTAAAAAATATCGGCCGAAGCCAGCGACGACGACGTGATTTCCAATACTGGACAGACAAACAAGACATGATCCAGGTTATGAATGCTCAGCTCACAAACATTTTTTAAAAATCCGAAACAAAAGCACAGGTGCACCACACATCAAACATTCAGGAAGAACAATAATATAATTCATTCCCCACATCCAAGTTCTTCAAAAACAGTTCCTTTTTATTCCAAGATTATAATGATTCATTTTTTCATTTTAAAATACAAAATCATAGATACAATTTGATCTCGACAGCACAGCCGACGCGTTTCGTCCTTGAAGCGGACTTCTTCAGGGCTGTTTAAACACAAACACATAAATATACATATAAATACATATACAAACCCAAGACATTACATGTTACATACTCCATAAATACAATTACTTATAATTATATTACATCAACATAACCATTTAAAAGGCTACATAGCCTCTTTGTAAGAAATGGACGTATTCATTCAATATAGATCTTCTTATTTATCACTCAACAAATACAACGCAATATTGTTACTCTTGACAATCCTTGACATTTGTGTCCTAAGGATAAAAAACCTACATGGAGAGAGGACGGGAGGAAGAAAGGAACGTATTCAACATAACCTCAAGACTACCTGATTGGATCCCGCAGAACCAGTGAAAGCAAGAAGAAAGGGAAAAGGAAAAGGAAAAAACAGCAAGGATAAAAGTCAAGCATGAAAAATGAAGAGACAGAGCTCAACCGAGCTTTATAGTCTGAACCAATCAGCCAATTATATCTGGCTCAAAAGCTTCTTCTCAACTCTGCCTGTAACCATTACCTCATATAGGCAATGCAGCAACAATAAACTTAGAGTTGACAATGGCGTTTAGAGTGTCAACATCTCAACATCCCATGCTTTATGGGTACATGAGTACATAAATATTCAATGATACCCACCGTGTATAAGATGCAAGACTAATCAATACTATTCGGAAAGAATAGATACAAAGTCAGATCCGAAATTCTGTAGAGGATTCCCCTTTTCCTTATGTAGAATGAGATTATCTGTAAGTCGAAAACAATAAGAGTGGTCGACATTTAAAATCACTCTATCGCCCGTGTGTGAAATCAATACACTGTGATGTTTTGCCAGTGAATACCAGCCCTCAGGTTGGATACTTACATCAGAGCGTCGCATTCTCTAGGGTCACCATATTATTAACAACAATCTTACCAGGTCACGTCATTCCAACCATTTCTTTGTTATATAATACGAAAAGTATCCGTCTTCACAGCCTAAGGCAAAAAGGAACAGATTTGTATAATAATATGGCCTTAGGGGACAGATCTCCAAACGAAACGATCCTGAGATATCCCTTGACATAATCCTTGAAAAATTTAGCAAAAACAGCTGATTGTTCTAAACATCACCATTTACAAGCACGTTACACGGTACACCACGTTACTACTGCTGACTGATAGGCCAGCCTCCTACTAGTATTACTGCAAGTGTAGGAGAGATATCGCCGGCTACCAGGCTCTTTTCCCACAAGTATATATGACCCAAAGTTTGGGAGAAAAGGGACGAGTCGCATGCAAAGCACTTTAGTTAGTATGGGGCTGAGAACGTCGTACCAACCGAACAGCCTTTGGAAATACACCGCAAATATATGGCAAAAACATAGAGCAGAGAGCTGAACCAAAATCATACTGCACCTAACTAACAAAGTCAAGTTATATTCTCGCTGCAACAAGCATCCCGTAATTGACTTACCGGTATGGGGCTGTATCGAGCGCCCGAGTGTTCCGGAGATAACGGCTGGCGGGCAGAGAAAAAGTAACGAGTAAGCAAGAACCAGGGGAAATTCATCGTTTAAATATACGTGGTAATTACCATTCAACAAAGCACACCTGTAAACCTTCACAACGTGATGTGCGGACGTCTCCGTGGATCACGAAAAGTTCTCCAGCGACGCGGCCATCTTGAAGTGGTGTATTTAGATGACCGACTACTATTATTTATAATCAGGCCTGAGAAGGCTATGGCGTTAATTTGTTTAGAGAACAAATTCATTATATTTTGTTCTTGACATCCCTAACAATCTTTCTTTTTTGGATTATATAACAAAGAAAGGGTTGGAATGACGTGACCTGGTCAGATTGTTGTTAATAATATGGTGACCCTAGAGAATGCGACGCTCTGATGTAAGTATCCAACCTGAGGGCTGGTATTCACTGGCAAAACATCACAGTGTATTGATTTCACACACGGGCGATAGAGTGATTTTAAATGTCGACCACTCTTATTGTTTTCGATTTACAGATAATCTCATTCTACATAAGGAAAATGGGAATCCTCTACAGAATTTTGGATCTGACTTTGTATCTATTCTTTCCGAATAGTATTGATTAGTCTTGCATCTTATACACGGTGGGTATCATTGAATATTTATGTACTCATGTACCCATATAGCATGGGATGTTGAGATGTTGACACTCTAAACGCCATTGGCAACTCTAAGTTTATTGTTGCTGCATTGCCTATATGAGGTAATGGTTACAGGCAGAGTTGAGAAGAATCTTTTGAGCCAGATATAATTGGCTGATTGGTTCAGACTATAATGCTCGGTTGAGCTCTGTCTCTTCATTTTTCATGCTTGACTTTTATCCTTGTTGTTTTTTCCTTTTCCTTTTCCCTTTCTTCTTGCTTTCACTGGTTCTGCGGGATCCAATCAGGTAGTCTTGAGGTTATGTTGAATACGTTCCTTTCTCCCTCCCGTCCTCTCTCCATGTAGGTTTTTTATCCTTGGGACACAAATGTCAATGATTGTCAAGAGTAACAATATTACGTTGTATTTGTTGAGTGATAAATAAGAAGATCTATATTGAATGAATACGTCCATTTCTTACAAAGAGCCTATGTAGCCTTTTAAATGGTTATGTTTATGTAATATAATTATAAGTAATTGTATTTATGGAGTATGTAACATGTAATGTCTTGGGTTTGTATATGTATTTATATGTATATTTATGTGTTTGTGTTTAAACAGCCCTGAAGAAGTCCGCTTCAAGGACGAAACGCGTCGGCTGTGCTGTCGAGATCAAATTGTATCTATGATTTTGTATTTTAAAATGAAAAAATTAATCATTATAATCTTGGAATAAAAAGGAACTGTTTTTGAAGAACTTGGATGTGGGGAATGAATTATATTATTGTTCTTCCTGAATCTTTGATGTGTGGTGCACCTGTGCTTTTGTTTCGAAATTATTAGGTCCTGTTGGGGACTTGCATTGTAACAGTGGGTGCGATTCAGTGTGCACACAAACCCCTAGCAACTGTATAGGGACATGAATATGGGAGGGATAGCGGTTTAGGTGCTGTTCTATAGAGGGCTCCGCTGTTGGGTGTGTCTCATGCCAATTGTTTGTATATAGTTTAACCCCTCATCTAGCACTAACTAACCCTTTGTACTATATATTTAATTTCACAAAATTTCTTTAAAAAGTCTTTCCTTGTTCCTGGGATCTTAATTTCCAATGATGCCAGGTTTCAAGGATAGAAGACAAGAACTAGCCCAAGACCTATTTGCCCCAAGTTCCAAATCGGGAGGTGTGGGTAGTGCTGCCCCCAAACCAGAGGGCCTGAAAGTGAAATTTCAAAGGCTGGAAAAACTGAAAAAACATGAGATGCCTAGGTGGTGGGATGGGACCACCCTGGAAAAATATATTGAAAATGAAAAGATACCAAGAAGCCTCAGAATTTTGATTTTTCCGACCTTTGAAGACCTTGATAAAGACTCACTTGAGGACTGGGAGGGAAACTTACGTAATGCATCATTTAACATGATGCGTATTCTAATAAAAAATGCTGAAAAAAAGGGAATTAAGCTACAGCAAGAAATAGAGGAAATAGAGAAAGAGATTTCAACATCTGAATTAAAGGATGTGGTCAAAAAAAATTATGCCATCCTGGATGAAATCTTAGAGGGCCATCAACTGTACTTGAGGGACAAAAAGATCAAGAAGATTAAAAGAGATGATAAAGATTACAGAGATGGAAGAGTATACACGTTTTCTCACAAATATGATAATGTTAAAATTCCGGGAGTAGGAAAAAGTCTACGTGAGGACACTTTGGAATTGACTCCAGATTGTCCTCAGTGACCAGTTCAGTAATCTCGGAGGAATCCATAGGAACAAATGGGACTGAAAATAGATCTAATTTTTTATTAGAAATGGAGAGATTAAGGTTGGGGGCAAAAGCAGCACCCAAAGATCAAAAACCAGAAGGGGGGGGAGGAGATGGCAGGAGTGCAAACAGAAACAACAAAAAGACAAAGCAGGAACCAGTGGGCAGGATGACCAGATCCAGGAAAACAGGGAACACAAGGGACTAAATGAGAACAGCGGCCCTGGGACCCAGGAATTGATGATAATTAACCTTTCTGAAAGAACACTATCAGTTGATGATATTTCTGTGTTAAGCAAGGGACTTGGGTTCTGTCCTAATCAGATGGGCAATGATGTTGATGTATTTGTGGACCTGTCGAAATTTGTCAGATTGTTAAAATTGAAGGACCATTTCTTATGCAATCCATCTACATGTATTAAACCATCTGAGAAGTATGTTCCACCTTCACATACTGTAAATGAAATAAATGTTTTGCAAATAATGATGTCTGTTGAGTATGAAACACCAATTGAACTAGATTTGATCAGAAATGAATTGGAAATTTCGGAAGATGTGTCATTAGACAGCGGTTTAAGAGTAAAATATAAGTACACCCCAAACGGGACACACCCCAATATAGACTTGTTCAGAGATAAAGTCACACAGGGCTTTTACAAACTTTGGAAACATCCCACCCCCCCGAATCAAAGAAAGTATAATTTAACAACGGGTGAAAATGAAGCATTGAGGGGATTAAAATCTGATACCTCTATAGTCATTCGTGAAGCAGATAAGGGGGGGGAATGTTGTGATTATGGAAAGAACAAGCTATATGGGGGAGATTGTACGTCAGCTGTCAGACACCTCATGTTATATCAAACTACCAGGTAATCCCATCAAGACTTTGAGTATACATATTAACATGTGATTAATGGAATGGAGAGATAATGGTTTACTAAGTGAGGAAGAGTGCAGACACCTAATGGTACAAAAACCCACTTCCCCCTGCATATATATATTGCCTAAGGTACATAAGGGAGGCCTCTTTCCACCTGGCCGTCCTATCATCTCGGGGGTTAATTCACCCACTGAAAGACTCTTTGAGTATGTGGATCATTACATCCAACCATTGGTCCAAAATCTCCCTGCATACATCAAGGACACTAAGGATATATTGGGCAAATTTGAGGGTCTGACTTGGTCAGAGAACCTCATGTTTGTTACCCTTGACGTGACTAGTCTGTATACGTGCATTAAAAAGGAGTTTGGGATCCAGGCACTACAATGTTTTTTAGGTCAAAGGACAGCAGATCATTTTTTGCATAACGAGGTTCTCTTGGAGATGACGGACATCATCTTATCAAAAAATTTCTTTTTGCACGATTCAGAGTGGTTTCATCAGATCCAGGGAACGGCAATGGGCTCCAGGTTTGCTCCCGCTTATGCTGGGCTCTTCATGGGCTGGTTCGAGCGGGGGCATGCCTGGGGGCGCCATGCTGTGAAGTGGATGGAGCATGTCATTTTCTGGGGCAGGTACATCGATGATGTTATCATGTTATGGGATGGGCCTGCCCCGGAACTTCTGAAATATTATGCCTACCTAAATGACAACCCATTTAATGTCAGGTTCACGATCGATTACAGCAAGGAAGAAATTAACTTTCTTGATGTTACCTTTTTTGTCCAAGACAATCAAATCCAGAGCCGTACTCACAGGAAAAATACTGCATGTAATAGCACATTACATTTTCTAAGCGCTCATCCAAATCATGTGGTTAATAATATCCCCTATGGGGAGATGATTCGGTTGAGGCGCAACTGCAATATGGAAAGTAACTTCCTCCAAAACATTAGGGAAACGGAACAGCATTTCCTGAACAGAGGTTACCCAAAGGAAATACTTAACAAAGCACACAAAAGAGTTATGAAAGTCCCTAGGGCCAATAAGCTTACATCAAATCCAACAAAAAGGGTTAAACAGACACCAATCTCCTTTAACACACAATTTAACAATGATAGTAGCAGAATTTACAATGTTCTGCGAAAACATTGGCACCTTTTGACGGACATTCCAAGCCTGCAAGGGATACTTTCTGGTAAACCAAAAGTGACATACAGAAGAGGACAAAATTTGCGTAACAAACTGTGCCCTAGATATGTCACTACTCCTAAACCCCAGACTTGGTTAACTTCAACTACAAAGGTTTTTTTTACATGCAATGAATGTAATGTATGTTGGCTGGGCAAAAACAAGACTACACGTTTTGCTATAACACCAATCGAACATATAACATCAATCATATGATTAATTGTAAATCGACATTCGTGACTTACATTCTGGGCTGCCCGTGTAATAAGATCTATGTGGGCAGCACCAAGAGACACCTGAAAATAAGAATTCAGGAGCATCTACGTGCCCTCCGCAAAGGGGATCTCAGATACCCTCTTACATATCACATGCAGGAAAACCATTGTCTTTGTACCTAATGGACCCAGGATCCCCCTTACGTTCCCCTTCCTCTTTTTTGGTTATCTTTCCTTTGATTTATCAAGTTCGTTCTGGAAAGTCTTTTTTATGTTTGTGTCTAGATTTAAACGCACTACCTTACTATGGGTCCTGCTTTACTATTGGTTTGCAAGCTTGCGTGATATATTTACATTCTGAAATTGATTTCTGGCGCTCGGAGTATCCCCTGTGCCATTGTTCTTTATATAGTCACAAGCATGATATATGCACTAATAGCCTCATTAGAATTATATATATAAAATTAATATAAATCATATCGTGGTGTTTGCATATTTTAAACCGCAACATAAGCAAGACTCTGCATGACCTGTTAAGGCGGCCGTTTTCTGTGTTGTTAATTCAGTCTGACTGCATACATTAACATTTGCCTGACATGAGATGGCCGCCATTTATGCTATCTTGTCCTGTGGAGGCGGCCGGTCTCTGTGCCTCTTTTTTAATCCAAAAAAGAAAGATTGTTAGGGATGTCAAGAACAAAATATAATGAATTTGTTCTCTAAACAAATTAACGCCATAGCCTTCTCAGGCCTGATTATAAATAATAGTAGTCGGTCATCTAAATACACCACTTCAAGATGGCCACGTCGCTGGAGAACTTTTCGTGATCCACGGAGACGTCCGCGCATCACGTTGTGAAGGTTTACAGGTGTGCTTTGTTGAATGGTAATTACCACGTATATTTAACAGATGAATTTCCCCTGGTTCTTGCTTACTCGTTACTTTTTCTCTGCCCGCCAGCCGTTATCTCCGGAACACTCGGGCGCTCGATACAGCCCCATACCGGTAAGTCAATTACGGGATGCTTGTTACAGCGAGAATATAACTAGACTTTGTTAGTTAGGTGCAGTATGATTTCGGTTCAGCTCTCTGCTCTATGTTTTTGCCATATATTTGGGGTGTATTTCCAAAGGCTGTTCGGTTGGTACGACGTTCTCAGCCCCATACTAACTAAAGTGCTTTGCATGCGACTCGTCCCCTTTCTCCCAAACTTTGGGTCATATATACTTGTGGGAAAAGAGCCTGGTGGCCGGCGGTATCTCTCCTACACTTGCAGTAATACTAGTAGGAGGCTGGCCTATCAGTCAGCAGTAGTAACGTGGTGTATCGTGTAACGTGCTTGTAAATGGTGATGTTTAGAACAATCAGCTGTTTTTGCTAAATTTTTAAAGGATTATGTCAAGGGATATCTCAGGATTGTTTCGTTTGGAGATCTGTCCCCTAAGGCCATATTATTATACAAATCTGTTCCTTTTTGCCTTAGGCTGTGAAGACCGATACTTTTCGTATTATATAACAAAGAAATGGTTGGAATGACGTGACCTGATCAGATTGTTGTTAATAATATGGTGACCCTAGAGAATGCGATGCTCTGATGTAAGTATCCAACCTGAGGGCTGGTATTCACTGGCAAAACATCACAGTGTGTTGATTTCACACATGGGCGATAGAGTGATTTTAAATGTCGACCACTCTTATTGTTTTCGACTTACAGATAATCTCATTCTACATAAGGAAAAGGGGAATCCTCTACAGAATTTCGGATCTGACTTTGTATCTATTCTTTCCGAATAGGATTGATTAGTCTTGCATCTTATACACGGTGGGTATCATTGAATATTTATGTACTCATGTACCCATATAGCATGGGATGTTGAGATGTTGACACTCTAAACGCCATTGGCAACTCTAAGTTTATTGTTGCTGCATTGCCTATATGAGGTAATGGTTACAGGCAGAGTTGAGAAGAAGCTTTTGAGCCAGATATAATTGGCTGATTGGTTCAGATTATAAAGCTCGGTTGAGCTCTGTCTCTTCATTTTTCATGCTTGACTTTTATCCTTGTTGTTTTTTCCTTTTCCTTTTCCCTTTCTTCTTGCTTTCACTGGTTCTGCGGGATCCAATCAGGTAGTCTTGAGGTTATGTTGAATACGTTCCTTTCTCCCTCCCGTCCTCTCTCCATGTAGGTTTTTTATCCTTAGGACACAAATGTCAATGATTGTCAAGAGTAACAATATTGCGTTGTATTTGTTGAGTGATAAATAAGAAGATCTATATTGAATGAATACGTCCATTTCTTACAAAGAGCCTATGTAGCCTTTTAAATGGTTATGTTGATGTAATATAATTATAAGTAATTGTATTTATGGAGTATGTAACATGTAATGTCTTGGGTTTGTATATGTATTTATATATATATTTATGTGTTTGTGTTTAAACAGCCCTGAAGAAGTCCGCTTCAAGGACGAAACGCGTTGGCTGTGCTGTCGAGATCAAATTGTATCTATGATTTTGTATTTTAAAATGAAAAAATGAATCATTATAATCTTGGAATAAAAAGGAACTGTTTTTGAAGAACTTGGATGTGGGGAATGAATTATATTATTGTTCTTCCTGAATCTTTGATGTGTGGTGCACCTGTGCTTTTGTTTCGAAATTATTAGGTCCTGTTGGGGACTTGCATTGTAACAGTGGGTGCGATTCAGTGTGCACACAAACCCCTAGCAACTGTATAGGGACATGAATATGGGAGGGATAGCGGTTTAGGTGCTGTTCTATAGAGGGCTCCACTGTTGGGTATGTCTCATGCCAATTGTTTGTATATTTTTTAAAAATCCATTTAACATGTTCTGGGACCAGTTTACTGTTAAATCGTTTAAAGGTAAAAGATTCATGTGACATAAGGTGAGCCAACGTCGAATTCCATCTTCTAGGTTCCAGGATAATTTCTGGGAAATTCTCAGGTAGCTCGTCCTGGCTATTATCTTTAATCTCTCTTTAGTATTACAGAATTTATTTTTCTCTAGTAAAGCTGATCTTACCACTTAAGGTTTTTAAAAAGGATTTAAATTCTAATGGCAGGAGGGTAATCACTGATTCTTCTTGTACACAGAAGAGTTTTAGTGCCACAGAGAAATCACGATATAGGGAATATTTCCCCCAAAGATTTCTTGACACATGAAACCGCTTAATAAGTAAGGCTCGCTATTTTTTATCTGGTATCCCCAACGTAAAACCCTGGATACACCCTGGATATAGGAGCTTATCAGGCCAATTTCCAATCTAATAGCAGCTGATGGAACTAACATATTAAAATTGCACAATTTACATAAAATCTGGCCTTCAATCCTATGTAAAAAAACTCCATTCTTTTACAGGGATTGATTCAATAGCATAAAGCAGAGTTGGAGGGATTTTTGCTTAAAAAACCGTGAGCAGATGTAAAAAATGCCTTCTGCCTTTTGCACTATAGAAAATGCGCAGACCATTAGCGTGGGATATAGCTTTACAGGAACTGTGTTCGATATGAAGTTTATTCTTCGTATTACCCGCTATTAGTTTCCCTAAGTAAAGGTATGAATCTACCACCTCCAGCTTTTCAAGACCAATTTGCCACTTAACATTACTTGATTTTCTACTTCTGTTGCATTTCATGATTACATTTTGCTTTTTGATAAATTTATTTTCAAGAAATGAGCCATCGTATAATTCTGTAATGATATCAGCTTTTTTTCAGCCCAATAGGGGTTAGGTCCTTCACTACTATATTGTCTGCATAAAGGAGACATGCGAAAGGACGGCTGCCTATCTTTGGTGCATCTCCCTCTAACTGGGAAAAACAATCGGGTAAATCTGCTATATATATAAGGAAAATAGTAGCGGTGCTAGTAAGCAACCTTGTTTCAGGCCATTTTCTATGGGAATTACAGATAATAAGCCTTGGTTTCCTCCCATCAGTACCTAGCACCAAGTTTGAGAATGTAATGCAATAATTAAGGATAGCAGGGGAGCAGACAGTCCCATATTATGTAATATTCTCCAAAGTAATGGTCGGTCTACCTTATCGAAGCCCGTTGAAAAATCTATGAAGGCTGTGTAAACTTTTGACCTACGAGAGATTGTGTATCTCTCCTCAATTAGTTTCAGTTGGAGATGTTATCCAGGGTGGAATGATTTTTCCTATAACCTGATTGTTCTATCGGGAGGACCATCTTCTCAATCACCCATTCTGTGAGGTGATCGAGAATACTACATGCAAATATTTTCCCCGCTGCATCTAATTAGGATATTTGCCGGTAGTTACCCAGATGGGTTCTAGGGCCCTTACTGTGCAGTGGGATTAAAATACTTCCGGACTAATATGGCGGTGTCTTCCCCTGAGAGTAACAAAAATTAAACAATGGGGCTAGGTACGTGGCCCACAAAGTGGCTCCTTTTTGATTACCGTCATGGGGATTTCATCAGGACCCATTGATCCTGTAGATTTCATTCTTTTAATAGTTCCTACCACGCCATTCAATGAATGCGCATAGTTGAATATAGTAGTTTCAAAGGAGTCAGTTGCAGCGGGGACAAAGCTGGTAGAATAAAATTTTGCAGAGTAGAGTTCTACCAGGTGAAGTTTCCAATCCTCTTCTTTAATAGGAATGGGGAGAGATTTCACTCTTGTCAGCGATTATTTCCCAAAACGTTTTAGAGTTATTTTTTTAGGCTGCCTCTTTTAACTGCACCCATGCGCCATCTTCCTTTGTTTGTTTTAAGGAGCGTTTTTTCTCTGCCTTTTCCGCTTTAATAGGTTTATTAGATTGCTTCGTTCGATAGAAAAATTCAGGAACTGGGCCCTCACTAATTTATTTATTTCCCTATTTAAGGTGAGCATTGGATTAAAATATGATCTCCGTTTAGCTGGAGCATGCAATGATTTACATAGTATAGCCAAAGAGCCTACATTATGGGAAAAGGCTTCAAGTAAATCAAATTGAGGAGAGTCACACTCGGCCATTACTAAATGCTGTTCATCTTTTATCAAAGCTGTTAAGTTTGCTTTTAATTTAGCGGTCGTGTGAGTATTCCAGTGAATTTGTTGCATTGAACCCTACTGTGCTGCCTTTAAAGTTCCAGGGACCTACCTTAGCACAAGTAAAATTAAATTTGGAGCAGATCAACATATGGTCGCTAAAATCAGTTGCCAAAACTTCCATACAATTAGATAATCTATAATGAATCTCCCAGTTGGGGCCTTATGAGTATAATTTGCTGGAATATCATCTAATAATCTCCCATTAGCAAATATAAGATCTAAACTTCTCAGACCTTCGAGTAGTGTAGCACCTCTTTTATCTTTCCTGCTTTTTTTCGGAAATTGAACAGTGGGGATATTTAGGACTTCGTTTTTAGGTCGAGGACCGTCCGGTCTGCCGAAGGCAGAACCGGAAGTCGGAGATTTAATGTTTTGGAGAAGAGGGGCTTGAACCCGCCCCTCTTCTCCCCTCTTCTCCATTGGCTGGCCTCTTGAATGCTGGCCAGCCATTGGAGAAGAGGCTTTGTCACTCCGAACAGGCCCCGTCCTTTTTGGATTCGGGGCGTGTTTTTTCGTTACTTTTCTAATTATCTCCTCCAGCCAATGGCAAGAGGAGAGAAAAGCAAAACACGCCCCGAATCCGAAAACGCCACTGCGTTTCTCCGAGGCATTTCTGCTTCACCTCGGAGAAAGGCGGTGGTGTTCAGGGCGATTCCCGGCAGCATGTACACACAGGGCCAGCCGACTAACTCCGCAGCTGCACCATATGACGTTGTTTACTTTTTGTAGTAAATGCTCTCCCTGAGGTTAACTATAAAGGCGGTTCTTTATTTAGCCGAAGAGTATTTTTTAACTGTGTAAAACAATTGCAAAAACACAACTGCAGCTGCACTTGAAAGGAGCTATTTTGGGTCGCCTGCCTTTGAGTGTAATGAGCCGACTGTCACGAGGAAGGGCCGAGTCACACCTCCGCCGGGCGGGGAGAGGAGGTCTGGGAGTCTTCCTCTTTCTGCCTGCCTTTAGACGCGCTTTGTGCGCGCGCCTGGCCCCGTTCTGCCGGCGGCGGCTCTGTCTGCCTGACGTACCTATCAGATTCACGCACAGCTCTGCACTTGTTACGACTCTTCTTAGTTTCTTAGCCTCGCTGTTTCTTTTTAGGCGCTCCGAGGCCATCTGTGTGCCATGTAACGCTATGTAAAATTAAATGTAGTTGTTAACCTGTTGCTACCGTCTGCCCGTGTCTCATTCCATCACTCCACCTTTCCTCTGTCTCCTTCTCACGAAAGGCATCGAGGCCCCCTCAGTGCCCACCTCTCATGTGTCTTTCTCCCTGTGCGCAACACGCGCCTCATTAGGCGCTATAACAAATCTTTCCCCAAAGGTATCCTCTCTTTCTCACCTTCAGGTTCATCATTCCTCCCCTCGCTAATTATCCTCCCTCTCCGCCTCCACCTTTTTCCCTGTCCCTTCCCTTCTCTCACACCCCGTATCCCTTTCCCAACTGCACTGATTTTATTTCCTCCTCTCTGTAACGTTTTCTCTCTTCTGTCTGTCTCGGTCAGACCCTCTTTCTATCATTGTTTCTTCACCCCTTTCACTTGCTGACACTCCTCTGCTACACTCTTCTTCCCTCATTCACTCCTCCACCCCTGCCTTTGCCTTTCAGGCTTTCTCCTTTCCCTCTCTTTTACTTTCCATATCGCCTCTGTATAAACTCTGTGCCCCTTCGAGTCAGTGTCTCAACCCTCTCTTTCTCTAGCTCCTCTCTTCGTTTAGTCTCTCCCGCCCGCCCCTTGCTTTCTTCAGTTTTTCCTTTATTCTCTCTCTCTTTCCCTTCCATCTCATCTCGCCCCTTCCCTTTAGCTCCTCCTTTCTCTACCGCGCTCTCTCTCTTCCCCTCTTTTCTTTATTCTTCTTCGTTCCCTTTCTTTCTTCCTCTCTCCTTTGTCGCCTTTGTCCATTTCCCAGTCCTTAGTCCAAGTTTCGAGTTTAACTTATTTTGTGGGAAAGGGCATCGTTCCGAAAGGAGCTGTCAGGAGACAAACCACGCCGCTGTTGGAGCCTTCGAGACGCAGGGCCCACGCCAGCGAGTGGTGGGGGCTGAGTGGGGGCAGTGAAGGGAAAGATGTAATGTAAACCCCGCCTGCCCGTGCGGCGTGCGCTTCAGCCTCTGTTTAACGAGGGGCAGCTATACCCCAGGGCGCGTCCTCTCAGTAGGCAGCGAGCTGTCGAGGGCCCAGTCTGCGAGGCTGTCGCAGTGGCGTAACGCGAAATGATGGCTCCCCCATGCAGAATGTAGCGTGGGCCCCATAGTCTCTCAAACTGAATAGATATTCACTTGTCTTGGGCTCAATATCCCCCCCCCCGCCCCCACCACCCTCCAGGAGTGAGGTCCCCTCTAAAGGGTTGGAGGTCCCCCAGCGCCCTGCCTGTGTTACGCCCCTTCTATACACTTTAGCTTGGCCTCTGTCTGGCAGCAATATTTACTTACCAGATTTGTAATTCTGTTTGTTATTGTTCGGGACAGCAGAGTGGTTTTCCTGAGCTCTAAACTTTTTCATATTGCATGCCAACGTATGCGTTCTGCCAGCCTGCAATGGCAAGGCTAAAGGGCTGAGGGGGCCCTCTCCGAAACAAGTTACATAGGGCCACTCGCACCTCGGGGGCTGCAGAGGGTCTCCATTATGCCCCTGTGTTGTCGGATCCAAAGGCTTGTCAGCTCTTTTGGGAAAAAAAATGTAAGGCACTTTCGTTCGACCACACGCCTTTAACCCTACTATTTACATCTTAGGGTGCACCTCGAAAGGATCGCCAAACATACTAGCTAGTAGCACGCTTTTTCAATCTGGCTTTGAAACTGAGACAGATACAGACTATTGACCCGACCCACCCCCCAAAAAAACAAAGAAACTATAGAGGCGGTTTTGATCAGCAGGTCTCATCCATTGGTCTGTTGAACTGTCATTCACATGTTGCTTTCACCCATCACCGCATTGGGCTTTACCTGCTGGCACCATTCAGTAGAAATGACTGCACAAAGCTGGTGCACATTTTTCACATCTGTCTCAAACTATTTTTTTCCAGTGGCATAGGTGGTTCAAAGTGTGCGTTTATATATTATTTTAATTTTAACTTTAAATGCCAGCTATTTATTTTGCCTGCAATTCGTGTGTTCAGTTAGATGGTGATTTTTTTTAAAAAAAGGTTGTTATAATAATATCATTAAGTGACATTGAAACATTGTAGATGACCATGACTTGAATCCTTGTCTTGGTGGGGGGCGGTTTATTCTTGACTTCTTCTCAAACAATGATAATAATAAAATGCATGGAACTACTGAAAGGCTTTGTATTAAAAAAAAATCACCAGTTAAACAGCCACCTTAGTGGTTGTAAAAAAATAGTATTATTTTATTGCAATCCCTATGACTGTCACACTTACCAGGCAGTATGTTTTTTCGTTTTTTCTTTTTGAAGACAGTGCTTGTAATGAAAAATAAAAATATGTAAACATTGTCTCAGCATGTCAAGGCCACACCTATTGGCTTTGTCAGTGATTGTTTTTCTAAGTAGCTAGTGAGTTTTGGATTACACAAAGGGCTTGGGTTACACCAGTGTTGTGTCTTTTCCGGAGAAGCTTGAGAAAATATTGACTGAAAAAAACGATAGGCAAAATAGAGACTCCAAAAGGCAGACTGCCAAAATCCTGAATTTACATAAATTTGCTCCAAAAATTTTGACTTGCTCTCAAGCCCTTCTCCGCAAACATGCTGCAACTGGAGTCAGAACTGAAGAATGAGCCAGCCCTAATGCACACGAGAATAGGCTTTGACTGGATTTAGAAATTAAATACAGGTTGAATTTTTTGTAGGGAGTTATTTAAGGCTGATATATCAAATCATCTATAATTTAGAGTCTTCTTTCTTTAAAAATATGTTTTTATGGTCTAGGCTTCCACATGGGATTCTTTCCTAGTACTTCACCGTTCCCCCTTATCTCTCATCCTCTTTGTTTCCTAGTCTCTCCCTCCCTCTCATGCTCCTT
Source organism: Triturus cristatus (assembly GCF_964204655.1). Classification (NCBI taxonomy): domain Eukaryota; kingdom Metazoa; phylum Chordata; class Amphibia; order Caudata; family Salamandridae; genus Triturus; species Triturus cristatus. Next base: position 682,271,360 of record NC_140594.1, read on the forward strand.
CCTGCACACTGTCTCAAGTCCTACTTCTGTTGCTTCAGCCCCTGGCCCCCTTACAACTCTTATTCCTAGTTATCCTTGTTTCTATACCTCTCTTATTCATGGTTCTCCTTTCTATATCTGGTTCTCTTCCTCCATCCCCGATCTCTGGTTCTCCTTCTTGTTCCTTTCTTGTTAATTTATTTCTACTTCTTAAATAGTTCTTCAATTTTAAATACGTTTATATAAAAGAATATTTATTTTTAAATTATATATTTTTAACATTAAACTAATGATTATATATAACATTATATATATATCTGCTGAAATAAATACCTTATACTGGGTCAGCGAGCTCGTGGAGATTCTTTCTGTTGATTCTCCTTGAACTGTGCTATATATATATATATATTCAATGAAAAAACCAAAGGTTTCACACATGTTATAGTTAGCTGGACATTTCACTCGTAAAAAACCAATGAAATTCCCCCGTTATAGTTAGTTCAGCTAACTATAACTCGCGCGCCCGCAATGCACTGCTGATGACATCACATATTACATCACTCATGACATGGTCAGTGACATCACTCATGACATCACTGATGACATCTCAAATGACATCACTGATGACATCATCCAGTGAATGTGTGTTTTTCTGAAAATTAAATATGTTTTATATATGTATATCTCAAGGTCGATGAAAGAATACATGGGTATGTAAGTGTCTAAATGGATGATTTGTTTTTGAAAAATTGATTGTTTAACTGACTGATTAAGTGTATCATAGTGAATACATGGCTTAGTGAGTAATGTTTAAATATGTAAATATCTGTATCAGTCTCTCACTTTGTGTATAAGTGGCTGCATGGGTTGGTGAGTAGCTACATGGGTGTCTATATAGGTTTTAGTTGGTTTTTTGAGCATCAGTCTGAGTGTCTGCATGGTTCTGTGGGGGGTATTACGTAGTGCATAGGTGCATGAATGAGTGACTCACTCTTTGTATGTGTTGAAGACAGCATGTGTGCAGGACTGTATGGGTGGATGAGTGTGTGTATGGGTGTGTTAGTGAGTGAATGACTGTCTCAATAGTGTCTTTATGAGTAACTACATATCTTTTAAACTAGTATATGTGACTATTGGTGTATATAAGTGAGTATATGTGAGAGTGAGAGATTGAAAGAGTTCCTGTATTAATAAGTATGTGTTTCTATAAGTGATTGTTTAAAAGACTAAGTATGTGTAAGTTTCCGTAGAAGTAAGTGTGGTGGTGTGTGTATAACTGTATATGCAAGTAAATGTATGTTTGATTCTTTATTAGCATGAGTGACTATGTGTGTGAGTAACTCTATGGATGAGTGGCATTGTGTGACAGGATGTATAGGTGTATGAGTACATATGATGAGTGAATACATGTATGAGTGACTGTATAGGACTGTTGGTGAATGAGTGGATGTGTATGTGGATCTTAGAATTACTGAAGAGGTTGTTGTAACTGGTATTGGTATGTCCATTGTTTTGAAAATTTTAGTCTCTATTTTTGAATGTGTGTATCAAACGATATATTACAGTGAGAGAAGGTCTGCCACTCTATCACAAGGATGATGTCATCAGTGATGTCATCAGTGATGTCATTTGAGATGTCATCAGTGATGTCATGAGTGATGTCACTGACCATGTCATGAGTGATGTAATATGTGACGTCATCAGCAGTGCATTGCGGGCGCGCGAGTTATAGTTAGCTGAACTAACTATAACGGGGGAATTTCATTGGTTTTTTACGAGTGAAATGTCCAGCTAACTATAACATGTGTGAAACCTTTGGTTTTTTCATTGAATTTCTAAGGTTTTTTAAATGCTAATTCCTAACTATAACGTGTGTGAAACCCATGGTTTTTTCAGTGAATTTGCAATGTTTTAAATGCTAATTCTTATATTTAACGTTTTTTTTTTTTTTTTTTTTTTTTTGCAATGTTTTTTACATATTTTTATTTTAAATTTATATCCTCTTTAAAGACTATGGTTAAATTTTAAAAATTCTACAATATATTTTTTATCTTCACCTTTTTTTTAAACTAAACAGGTAAGATATAGTAGTATAACATAGTGAATCTTTTTTTCCCTTTTCTTTTTTTTTTAGTATTTTTTTAACGTGCGCGTACGGTAAGCGCACGTCTTGCTTTTAGTACGTTAGATTTCTACGCTGTTTGCGTTCAGTTACGCAATTTGCGTAGACGTGCGTCACGCGCACGCGGCACGCGCATGTTACGCGGAAGTGAAGGGGCGTGCCTGTTTTGCGCATGCGCGCGTGCGCGTGTCTTCTTTACGCACATGCGTACTTTTACCGTAAGCGCTCCGTAAGCGCACCGTAAGCGTAACGTACGCGCACGTTGGGTCATGTGATCAAGAAACAACACTTTTGATTGGTTTTTACTACTTTCAGTTCTAGAACTCTCCTACACCACACCCATTCCCCTCATTTCTGCTTGTGATCCCTTAGGAGAAGGAGCTGAGTTGTCTTTGTGATACGATGGCAGAACAGCAGACCTCTTCTGAGAGTGAGGCTAGCAGCACTACCATCAGGCAGAGAAGGAGGAAACAAAAGAGCTCTTTCATATGGGAGTATTTTTCTTTTCCAGAGGGCAAGAAAAAGGTAAATGCACCTTTAGTGACTTGTAAGCTTTGTGACCGTGTACTTTCAAGAGGGAATCCTAACAAGAAGTATTCCTTCGGGAATCACACTATGTTAAGACACCTTCATGATGTACACGGTAGGACATATGCTCGACATACTGGAGGAAACCCTTCAGTAAGTCAACCAAGCACATCCACCGCAGCTCAGCCTAGTCCATCATCTGCAGGGCCGAGTCCATCTTCGGCAGGTCAGCTGAGCCCTTCATCTGTGGGGGGAGCATCTCCTTTTTCTGGTCCTCTGGAAACTAACCATCGGTTTGCGAGTGTTACAATGCGGTGCGCCACTTGTTATGGTCTAATTGCTCATAGGGAGACCAGTGTTGCCCTAGTTAACAATAAAATAGACCAGCACATTTGTCCTACCGACTAATATTCCCATTCTTTCTTTCCTCTGTCCCTGTACGAACACAACAGCTCTTTTAAGAGCCAACCTTACCTATCAACTTTTTTTTATATATTTTTTTTAACTTTTTTTTGTTTTTGTTTTTACCGTACGCGTACGGTACGCGTAATTTTTTTTTTTTTTTTTAAAAACCCACTAAAAATCAATTACCACATTACAAGGTCCTTGAGAGATTACAATGAAAAACTGAAAATGTGATTGTGGAGAAGTGGAAAAAAGGGACCATGAAATTTCTGACTTACCATACCCACTCAAAAAATTATTTATTAATTAAAATTTAATTTTAATTGCTAGAAAAATGGTTCAAGTTTTCGAAAATTTTCTTTCTCAATCTGAAAAAAAAGAAAAAAGTATTAATATTTAATAAAACATTTTATAATACAGTACACATATTTACATATTTTCCAAAAACAATTTTTTGCCTTATTTTGCTGTTTTCAGAATATATTGCATTTCACTATAAATCGTGAAAGCAATTGCATTCATCACTTAACAGCGGGCAAAAAAAAAATAACAATCTCAAAGATTGTTTAAAAAAAGCCCAGAATCTCTTCTCAGTTAAACATAACATTATCGAAATGCAAAATATTATTCATTAAAAATATCATCTAATAACAAAAACTATTTCTAAAAAATACCGTCAGACAATTTTCTTACAGAAGCATAATCTCAAAAATAATATATCTCAAATAAATCCACAATACATCTAGCTTCCTTTCCTTTAGGCCAAATGTTAATTTTTGAAATTATTTTTTGATTAAATTTCGAACGATAATCCAATAAAATTCCAAAATTTAAATTGTACAGATGTTACCGATTCTCTCTAAAATTTTGGTTTCCGAAAGATTAATTAGGATTTAATTAAGTCCACAATACAATTGAATACCTTTCCTTTAGGCCAAATGGTAATTTTAAAAATCTTTTTTGATTAAATTTCCAACGGTAATCCAATAAAATACAAAAATTTAAATTGTACAGAAGTTACCGATTCTCTCTAAAATGTTGTTTTCCGAAACATTAATTAAGAATTATATAAGTACACAATACAATTGGTTACCTTTCCTTTAGGCCAAATGGTAATTTTAAAAATCTTTAAATTTGAAAATTCCAATGGTAATCCAATAAAATGGTAAAATTGTTTTGTACAGATGTTGCCAATTCTCTCTAAAATTTAGGTTTCAGGAAGATTAGATAGGAATTTGCTAAATCAAACGGCAAACGTTGCTTAAAAACCAATTGACAATCATTACACATTGTCCAGCCTTTTTTACATTTTAGATAAACTGTGTGATGACCAGAAGTTACAGTAGGTCCATCATGGAAAATTATTGCAACTGTTACAAAAGTTTTTCCTGAAATTGATAATTGCTGTCCTGTAAACTTCTTTATTAAAGTATCCAATTTTGAACCATCAGCTCTACATCGTTGCATCATTAAAATTACATACTGTCCGTATTCCTTTAAAATTAACGTTGAAAACATGTCAGATTTACACTCACCGCATTCCATGCTATGATTAGCATCTTTAACTAATTTAGCAAAAGTGACTGTTTTACTCTCTGGCAATGTTAAATAAATAAACCTTTCAGAATCAACATTAGAGCCACATGTATTGAAACAGTTTTCACAACTATGTTCCCATTTATAAGAGAGACCAAACAAATTTTCAATGTGTACACCTTCTTCTTCCAGTACCTGAAGAAAATACAACAAGAATTCCTGTGCGTCTTGCTGTACATTTTGAGAAAACTGTGTACATCCTGAACATACATCTAAAAGTTTTCTAATTTCAGTAGCACTTTCTATTTGAGTTTTATCATTACTCAGCTTTTGAAAAAGGAGACTCAACTCAGAACAGAATCTTTTTCTCTGATTTACTATTATCTGCTCTTGCAAACTTTCCAGATAAAATGCAACATTCAGCACTACATTAGCGTAGCAGTTGACACCAGAGCTATTTTCAAAATGACATCCTACAACCTCTTCTTCATTTTCCTTTTTCTTTTTGCTTGCAATTACATCACTCCTCTTTTTTTTCCTCCTCTCTACATCCTCATTACAGATATTCTCATTTCTCCTTTTACGAGAAACTACACGTTTCTCTAACACAGGATACTGACCTAAATGAGGAGCATAGGTTCTTCTTAATCTATTATACTCCTTTACACAATTTGTATCAGCACTAACTTTTGAGTCATCAAAGTCTATCATGAATAAACCAGATAATGTTTTCACTCGTGACAAAGCTACATAAGCCATACCTTCTTTGAACACAGTTGAACCAATGTTCACAAATGCACAATCTACAGTCAATCCTTGAGACTTGTGAATAGATACAGCATATGCTAGAGAAAACAGAAACTGTTTCCTTTGTACATATAAGTCTTTCACAAGCATAAAACGAACTGTACAACGACAAATGTCTATAACTTCTTCTATCTGATCAAATTTTATTTTTAAACATTCAATTCCATCTTTTTTCTGATAATTAATAAAACCCACAACTCTTCCCATAGCTCCATTAACTAAACCTTTTTCAACATCCAAATTTCTCCTTAAAAATACTCTACAGTTCATGCAAACATATAGATTTTTTTCTAATCCAGCAGTTTTGGAAATGTTCTTCTCTAGTGAATCCAATTTATTTTTCAGTTGCCTGTTAATGTGATAGTAATTCTTCCATCCTGAATTTTGTCCACTGCTTCCAATTTCCTGATATCTTCCTTTTCCAATTTCAAAAGCTCCTCATTGAATATTGAGCATTCACGTAGAGTTGGCATTAAGCAGATGACACTTTTCTTTTCTGCAATGTTCTTGTATATCTTCTCTGCAACTATTTCTTCCTTTGGAAATAAATTATGTAGCAACCGACTCTGTAATGCTTTTGTGCCAGCTTCAGTGAGTAGTCCAATTCTGATATCTTTCAGAATACTTCCATATTCTTCATCGTTTGCTTGCCTCATATTAGTAGTAAGTTCCTTGTACTCAAAGAAGGACCAAATATTTGCATTACCGATGCTTCCCAATGACTTCTTTGTGTCTTCATGTGTCCGATATTAAACACTGGTTGTCCTTTAACTGGAGTAAGCTGTAGAAGATCCCCAAAAACTATGACATGTTTTCCACCAAATAACACGTCATAGTCTGTCCTTAGAGTTTGCTGCATTCTTAAATGCACAAAGGCAAGCATTAAGTTTGATACCATGCTCACCTCATCAATAATGAGAACTTGCATCTTCTTCAATACTCTTGAAACTTCCAAGCATGCTTCTCCAGTTAGCTTGTGGTATTGTATTTTGTTCTCATGCTCCACTGGTAACATTAGCAAACGATGTAAGGTGATTCCTTTTATGTTATATGCTGCTAACCCAGTTGGAGCAGTAACCACACAAGACAAAGTAGAATCCGTTTTTTGCTGTAGGTAGCTTCTGATGACTTTTATTAGGAAACTTTTTCCAGTTCCAGCTTGTCCGCTTACATACATCCTGATTGGATGAAATGATGTGCATGAGCACTTTTTTTTTTCATGTAGTAATCCGTGATCAATTTTGTTTCTGATCTCTTCATAAATTTGTTGCTGCTCTTCATTCAGTTGGCTTTCCAAATTTGTTAAGTCTATAAATTCTTCTTGAGCTTGATTCATAGCCGTTTCCACTTCATTCATGGCTATTGCAGCTTCATTTTCAACGATTGGTTGTCCTAGGGGATCTTGACTGAGTGTTCCTGAACTTTGGCTGTCTTGAGAACTGTCTCTAGCTACTTCAGCTGCAATTGTAGTTTCCTGTTCAATTTCTTCATTTAACATTTGCACATAAGTTGTGAATGTACTGCATTGTATGCTGTCTTTGCAAGCATTAAATGAATCTTCATAGCTTTGAAATTCTCCCAGTAGTTCGTCCTCTGTACGCCATGGTTTAAACAGCTGTAAAAGAGCCAAGTAGTAAAATTCCTTTTTGTCAGTAGTGTCGCAACTCAGCTTCCTGTGATTTATCAAACTTCCTTTTGTTTGCTTCACCAAACATCCTTCCTCACCAATGACTTTATATTTTCCATTGTTGATGTCTTCTGCGGCTTTCCGTGAATAAATGTAGTTCTGCAGCACTTCATAGAGACACATGTTCTCCAGATGATGACTTCTCTTGGGATAATATGTGTCCAACATGTTTGATTTCAAAATATCTGTACTTTCTGGGTCATTCTCGGCCAAATATTCAATTTCTCCAACAGATTTCAGTACCCGATTTCTCATTGCTGCAAGGCCTAAACTTGCCCAAATTATTCTTCTTGATTTCGAGTAGAGACTTGCAGAAGATAACCTATCTGAACATTCGTAGGATCCAATTTCTCGATGCGATAACATCTTTAAACTGAAACTGTACAGCTTCTTACTGACAGTCTTCTCGTGACAAATCTCTTCCCACATTTCCTTCAATTCAGTTTTTTCAGATTTAGTAATGTAAGACGTTACATATCGAGCAACAGCAATGGAATTGTCAGCTACATACTGTATATCCATGTTAGCATTCCACATGGATAAAATGACTGGGTTGTAGTCATTTATATTTTTTGATTCTTCTTTTCTTTTAAGGTTGTAGGTATTCTTAGGTGATTTTCTTGTAATAGTATGTCTCACAGATGACATAAAACTGTTTACTCTTCCATTTGAAAGAACAGGTCTAGGAAATCCAAATCGACATTTAGTGTAGTATTTATCTTTGCTCTTGTATTTCCGTCGACAGTATTTTCCACACCGATGACTTTGGAAACGTAAAACTTGCTCCTTTAACTTTTTCTCTTCTGTGCTTTTTGGTATAGCACATGTTGCATATTCTTCAATGAAAGATAACACTGCTTCATCAGTATCTGTTCCAAACTTTGGGGCATCCTTGATCCACAACAGCATATGAATATGAGGAGCACCTCTTGCCTGGTACTCTTTTCTCCAAAAGAAATCCTCTACTTCTCCAAGAGGTGGATTTTTTTTATTGCAGATGAAGGACATCATAGCCTCAAATCTATGATTGAAATATCTGCAAACATTAACTGGATCCAATGAGCACAGTTCTCCTGCTGTCTTGTATTCGATGTTTTTAATGTTTGAATTTGCCTCTCGTAGAAAATCCAGTAAATCATCCCAAGCGTACTCAGCACAGCTTAGAGTAAGGAACCATGTTGGTGTTCCTAAATTTCGTAACATGCATTTTAATTCACCATGGCGTCGGTACCAATATTCATTTGTCCCACGCTGACAAGCCATCAGATTGATCAGTTGTGTTTCCAAATGATCATCTCGGTGCTGCACTTTCTCCATAAAATCCTTAGCAGACACATTTTGTAAATGTACTCCACTTTTTAAAATGTGATTTACTGCATATGATAGTGCAGACAAGTCGCTTTCAAATAAAAGATGGAATAAATAAGGAATACTTTGTTGAAATCTTGGATCTTCTGCATATAGTCTTGTAGTCCGATACTCAGAAGCTGGAATCTGTTCTGGACGTTCATCGTATCGTCCTCCTTTTCCTGTAGGAAACAGCTGGGGAAAACATCGAGCTTCCAAGCTCTCCTCCCATACACTCACAGGAGTTCCTTTTGCTTTCTTCATCTGAAACAGATCAATATTGTCTCCCATAACTTCTTTTGAATGAAGAGGATGTATGCTAAAATGTTCATAAACTTCTTCTTCCTTTGACTTGTCCACTTTTTCAATTTGTCCAGTTGGTGTTTCTGTGTCTTCTTGTAAATCTTCTTCTTCTTCTTCTATATAAATTGATTCATACCATTTGGTATTCCTTTTCAAATACAAATTTGCTCTTTGTACTTTCCGTACATCTACCAGCTCCTGCCAAATCTTCTTATTCTTTGTAGGTACACCATTAACCAGAATAACTAATGGTTCAGTTTCCGAAGTATTTGCATTAATAGTTTCCATATTTTTTTTCAAATCCAAGGGCAAATACACCACTCTTCCTTTTAAACCTCTCAGTAAATCTGAAGGAGGTAATTTACCAGTTTTTGGCTCCATACGCACTATGGTCTGGAACGGATGAACACATTGAATAAGTATAGACTCATATGTATTTAATTCAGAAAGTTCGGCAGGAATAGCATCCAATTCTAAATTATTATGTACAGCTCTGGTCGGCATTCTATTTTCTTCTAACTTGTTGTAACAGTATTTACAAATACGCTGATCTTCACCCAATTCAAAACAATTTTCAAGAAATATATATGTGGCAAAATCCTTCCACTTATAATTATCTTCATTTTCACTTTTTCTGTAGAGATCAACATTCCTGGTTTGTTTTCTATAATGAGTTCTGCGGCAACAAATACAAGTAATATTTGGTCTTTCATTAGAGATTATTGCAAATTTTGTTATGTGATCATTAAATGTCTTACTTACAGAGGGTTCTACATTCTCTTCCACTTCTTCCTCATTTACTGTGTCCTTTTCTGCTCTGTCTTGTTCAGGACCAAAGTAACAAAACTGAATTTCATCAATAACCTTCTCTACATCTGATACTGATCCACGGAACAGAGCCCTATTCAATTCATCTAACTTTATTGCTGGACTTTTAGCAAAATACAACCGTCTCACAAACTTTCTCATTTCAGTATGATGAACAGCCAGCATCATAAAATGATGAAAAACACTTTTACACACTTTTCTAGATAGACAAGCCAGAGAATGACCCTGCAAACCAGTATTCTCTCTCACTCTGCATGGATCTAGACTTTGAAGCACCTTAATCTTCTGTTTTACACTTTTTTTACTATATTCTCTTAGAAACTCACGAAATTTATCAATAGATTCCTGACGCACAGTGCAAATACTACTACAATTCCAAGTGTACACTGGGGCTTTAGGACGTCTCCCCATTGCCTCATCCGCCATCGCTTGTACCTCATCTCTTGGAACCATTTTCTCCTTCTCCATTATACAACCATTTTTCACTTCGTAAGCACGACCTCTGGTGTCAACTGCATGCAGCAAACTATTACTTTGAAAATAACTCTCTTCATTAAAAAAAGGTTCACTACTTGAACTATGCATCCATTCTCCTAAAAACACTTTACAAAAGTTTGTTCTTTTCACTTCTCTTTTCCTTTTGGTTTGTGATTTCAGTACATTAACCATTTTATCTAATGTACGCATCCTATTCAAAATTAAAATGAATAGTTTCCTTTTTAATTCTAATGCCTTAGCTGCAATGGCTTCAATTTCTTTTTTTCTCTTATAAAATTTAGCCTTTTGCTTATATTTCTTCACATCCTTTATCAAATTGGACATAACTCTTCTCTGAAACATTTTTCTACGTATCTCTTTAAACACTGTTTTTCTGTTTAAGTTAATCTTTATTGTTTCTGAAGGTATATTTGCATTAACTAAATGCTCAATTTTTTCCTGTTCTTTTCTATTTAAAACATTCTTTCCAGTACAGACATTTTGTACATTTTTCCTTTTTTTGAAGATGTTCTTTAAAAAATCTTTTGTCTGCTTACCAGAAGACTTTCTCTTTTTCCCAACATGAGCATCTCCAGCTAACTTAGGTCCTCCAGTTGTCTTCAAATATAGTTTTTTTTTGTGGTTTTTCCTTAGTCTGGATTTTGTAGGCATCTTAAATTTTGTTCACTGCTCTTCAGCAATACCTGAAAAAAACAAAAAAAAAAAATCTTTATTTTATTTAAATATATTACTACATTTTTTATGATCTTTTCAAATCTTAAAATACTAAGTACCCCTTTCCTACAAGTGAAAATCACAATAACACCTTCACAAATTAAATATCTAAAAACAATTCCTGTGTGCACACAGAGTCATGGTTTGAAATTAGGCAAAAAACGAAATTTCTATGCCAATTGGAAAGCACACTTCCTACTGCTTTTTTGGCAAGTGATAAGTACTTTTACAATCTGACACATTTCTAATCCACTTTTCAGATTCTCAAAAAAGCACATGTCCAAACAGCTTTTTTAGACCAGAAACATCTGTAACCTGGGTGACTGACTACACTCCAGCAAGGGCAACCAGCCTTAGTGATGCTGAATGTATTTGCATTACTAACTGCAACCTCAAACCCCACTCGGTTGTGAATACTGTGCATGATTCCACAGGATAAGCAGCTGGCTGTGTGCTAAGAGTCTGCTTCTGCATAAAAAAAATAGTTCCCCCTTTCCTACTAATGCAACTGTAAAATTACCAGAGCAATATGCAATAAATCTCTGTCTGTAATTCCTCTTTGCACACAGAGTCATGTTTTCATATTAGTCAGAAAACGAAATTTCTTTGCCAATTTGAAAGCACACTTACTACTCTTTTTTTTGGCAAGTGATAAGTACTTTTACAATCTGACACATTTCTAATCCACTTTTCAGATTCTCAAAAAAGCACATGTCCAAACAGCTTTTTGAGACCAGCAACATGTGTAACCTGGGTGACTGACTACACTCCAGCAAGGGCAACCAGCCTTAGTGATGCTGAATGTATTTGCATTACTGACTGCAACCTCAAACCCCACTCGGTTGTGAATACTGTGCATGATTCCACAGGGTAAGCAGCAGGGTAAGCAGCTGGGTGTGTGCTAAGAGTCTGCTTCTGCATAAAAAAATAGCTCCCCCTTTCCTACTAATGCAACTGTAAAATTACCAGAGCAATACGCAATAAATCTCTGCCTGTAATTCCTCTTTGCACACAGAGTCATGTTTTCATATTAGTCAGAAAACGAAATTTCTTTGCCAATTTGAAAGCACACTTACTACTCTTTTTTTTGGCAAGTGATAAGTACTTTTACAGTCTGACACATTTTGAATCCACTTTTCAGATTCTCAAAAAAGCACATGTCCAAACTGCTTTTTCAGACCAGAAACATCTGTAACCTGGGTGACTGACTACACTCCAGCAAGGGCAACCAGCCTTAGTGATGCTGAATGTATTTGCATTACTGACTGCAACCTCAAACCCCACTCGGTTGTGAATACTGTGCATGATTCCACAGGATAAGCAGCTGGCTGTGTGCTAAGAGTCTGCTTCTGCACAAAAAAATAGCTCCCCCTTTCCTACTAATGCAACTGTAAAATTACCAGAGCAATACGCAATAAATCTCTGCCTGTAATTCCTCTTTGCACACAGAGTCATGTTTTCATATTAGTCAGAAAACGAAATTTCTTTGCCAATTTGAAAGCACACTTACTACTCTTTTTTTTGGCAAGTGATAAGTACTTTTACAGTCTGACACATTTTGAATCCACTTTTCAGATTCTTAAAAAAGCACATGTCCAAACAGCTTTTTGAGACCACCAACATGTGTAACCTGGGTGACTGACTACACTCCAGCAAGGGCAACCAGCCTTAGTGATGCTAAATGTATTTGCATTACTAACTGCAACCTCAAACCCCACTCGGTTGTGAATACTGTGCATGATTCCACAGGATAAGCAGCTGGCTGTGTGCTAAGAGTCTGCTTCTGCACAAAAAAATAGCTCCCCCGTTCCTACTAATGCAACTGTAAAATTACCAGAGCAATACGCAATAAATCTCTGCCTGTAATTCCTCTTTGCACACAGAGTCATGTTTTCATATTAGTCAGAAAACGAAATTTCTTTGCCAATTTGAAAGCACACTTACTACTCTTTTTTTTGGCAAGTGATAAGTACTTTTACAGTCTGACACATTTTGAATCCACTTTTCAGATTCTTAAAAAAGCACATGTCCAAACAGCTTTTTGAGACCAGCAACATGTGTAACCTGGGTGACTGACTACACTCCAGCAAGGGCAACCAGCCTTAGTGATGCTGAATGTATTTGCATTACTGACTGCAACCTCAAACCCCACTCGGTTGTGAATACTGTGCATGATTCCACAGGATAAGCAGCTGGGTGTGTGCTAAGAGTCTGCTTCTGCATAAAAAAATAGCTCCCCCTTTCCTACTAATGCAACTGTAAAATTACCAGAGCAATACGCAATAAATCTCTGCCTGTAATTCCTCTTTGCACACAGAGTCATGTTTTCATATTAGTCAGAAAACGAAATTTCTTTGCCAATTTGAAAGCACACTTACTACTCTTTTTTTTGGCAAGTGATAAGTACTTTTACAGTCTGACACATTTTGAATCCACTTTTCAGATTCTTAAAAAAGCACATGTCCAAACAGCTTTTTGAGACCAGCAACATGTGTAACCTGGGTGACTGACTACACTCCAGCAAGGGCAACCAGCCTTAGTGATGCTGAATGTATTTGCATTACTAACTGCAACCTCAAACCCCACTCGGTTGTGAATACTGTGCCTGATTCCACAGGATAAGCAGCTGGGTGTGTGCTAAGAGTCTGCTTCTGCATAAAAAAATAGCTCCCCCTTTCCATCTAATGCAAATGTAAAATCACCAGAGCAATACCAAACAGCTTTCTGAGACCAGCAACATGTGTAACCTGGGTGACTGACTACACTCCAGCAAGGGCAACCAGCCTTAGTGATGCTGAATGTATTTGCATTACTGACTGGAACCTCAAACCCTAAAAGTATTCCTTATTTATACCAGTACACCTTAATTTATGGTGAAAACATAGTCCATATTATTTTACATGTTCCTCACATTTAAATTTCTCCCAAAACACAAAATGATAAACACAACTTCAACAAAAGGAATTCCAATTCTATTATTCATTTCTTAATTTACCATATACATCCCCTCTCAAACTCTTAACTCACCTTTAAAATTAGTTAGTTGTGAAAGAAATGTGGCACTCAAACAGCAGATTATCAGAGCCAGGATCTCTGTTCTGTACACCTCTCTCCTCTCAGCAGAACCAGATAATGGCAAAGTTTCCCTCTCTTTTTCCACACATATACATGTTAGTTTCAAATCTCAGTGCTTCCCCCTTTTTTTCAAATGTAATCACACATTTCTATTGGTTGAAAACCAACCCTTTTCCAACTGTACCCTTCCCCCAACTTGACTTCAGCCTAGTACCCTTCCCCCAACTTGACTTCTGCCTGCTACCATAGCAACTGCTCTTGAAACGCTGCTGTGTAGAGTTAGATCAGAAGTTCACCACACAATGTTTCATTTCCAAAGAGCAGGAGTGCTTGACTTTTCAAACCTAACAGCAAATCCATAGTACTGTTCTTTGGTAACACATTTTTCTGTACCAATACAAAACATGCTTCTATAAATTTACACATACAGCCTAGTTTTTAGTGTAGAATGGTATGAAACAGCCAATCAGTTCTTTTTAAAAAAAAAAAAATATGTATGCCTCCATTTCCAAACTGTCTTTCATTTCTTTTTACCATTCTACTGAATTACACCTCCTGAGTGCACCCCGATCTCCTTGGAAGATGTTCACAGTGTGGATTGTAGGACACAGCTATGTCTTCTGGAGTGAAAAGTATGCAGAGAAAACAGGTATGGTGAGAGACCTTGCTTTGCCAAATGTAGACATTAAATGGATTGGTCAGAGAGGGTTAAAGTGGCACCAATTGATGCCATTGGTGAAATCCTTCATGCAAATCCAACACCCTGACCTCATAATAGTGCACTGTGGTGGCAATGACCTAGGCACTTTGACTGGGGTAGGTCTGGAAATGCTTATGAAGGACACCTTTGCACAACTGTTTTCACTTTTCCCTAAAACTGCCTTTGTGTATTCTAACATATGCCAAAGGCAAAAATGGAACTGGTCCAATCAATTTTGTCCGCAGATTGACAAAGCAAGAAAGCACGTCAACAAATCTGTTTCTGCTTTTCTCCGAGACTATGGTATGGGTTCCATTTACAACAACAACTTGCGTTACGACATGCAAGACATTTATAGAGGAGATGGTGTACACTTCACTGATGAAGGAAACAGAGTCTTCCTCTTGAACCTTAGACTCTGCGTCGGTACTTACTTGTAGGTACCACTAAAAAATCAAATCACTTCATAAACACAACGGCTCTTTTTAGAGCCCCCTAATATCTAAACACTTATTTCTGAATTTTATTTCTTTTTTTATTTTTTTTTCTACCGTACGCGTACGGTAAGCTCACCGTAAGCTTACCGTACGCGTACCCCGCGATTTTTTAAAAAAATTAATAAATGTTTTTTTTGTACTTTTCTGTCCTTCTTTGACCCCCTTTCAAATGTTAGGGGGTCTGTAACTCTCTTCCTTGCCCCCTTTTCAAGTTATCACCCTTTTTTTTCTGAGTGAAACACACAAAATGGCGGCCGCTGCTTCCTGGTTTCGACCGATTCGAATGTTTACTAAGATCTAACAGCCAATCAGAATCGCGCTCGCGCACGTCACCGTATGCGTACGGTAAGCGCACGGTAAGCGCACCGTAAGCTGGCTCAGATATATATATTGATTTAAAGGCTATTTTCTCAGAATCTACTGAACAGATTTACACCAAACCTACAAAAGGCACTTCCTTGACCTGTAGACTACCTCTCTGCCAAATTTCAAGGAACTCTGTTCAGCCGTTCGGGCTGTAGCTGTGTCTAAAGGTCCTATGGAAAAATGCATGGGAAAAACGCGTTTTGGGACCCACCTTTTATCTCAGCCCCCGCTTGACGAATCCCCCCGAGACTTTCAGGGTAGGAGCGGAGCGTAGCGCCCCATTAGTTTTGAAAATTTTGCGAGGATTCGTCGACCGGCGCCAAAGTTATTCAAAATAGAATGTTGCGGTTTTCCTATGGAAACAGGGTCCTAACTATCACTACCTACTGGCGACCGCCAGTAGGTAATACATATCTATGCATATTTAAACCCAGGTGGAACTCAACCTCGTGTTTGCATATGATTAAGACCCACATGTTTTTAGGGCTCGTCTAGCGAAGGCTGCGCTTGCGCAGTCTCGCTTGCGAGATTTAATGTTAGGAGTGGGGCTTTAACCCGCCCCTTTCTTTTACCTCTTCTCCATTGGCTGGCCTCTGAAATACTGGTCAGCCATTGGAGAAGAGCATTGTCTCTCCAAACAAGCCCTGTCTTTTTCGGATTCAGGGGCTTGTTTTTTACTTTCTTTCTCTCCTCTGGAATGTAAACATTCCAGCCAATGTCAAGAGGAGAGAAAGAAAACACGCCCCCGAATCCGAAAACGCCGCTGCGTTTCTCCGAGGCATTTCTGCTTGACCTCGGAGAAAGGCGGTGGTGTTAATGGCGTCCTCTCCCCCTGCTGTCGGCTCCCGTGTTCGGCTGCTACTCTGGTCTCCTCCTCCCTGTCCTCACAGGCTGGCCCAGCGTGGGGCTCCCGGGGGCCTTTTGTGCACGGTAATTGGTTAAGGATATATGGCACTTGTTTTACTCGGTTCGCACAACATACTGCTTTTGGAAATGCCGTGAATTTCACTGTTTTCTATTCCTGAAGCACGAAGCTTCTCGTTCACACTCTCTAACTCTGCTCTGCTTTGACATGGAAATGCGCTCTAGTCTTTACTCTCCTATACTCACATCCGTATACAAGCTAGAAGTTACTTCCAGGTCACTGCTACTGCGTTCGGACTACACTTCCCAGGACTCTCCGCGGCCGCGTGTTGCTGGTACCTCCAGCAGATGTGAGTACCGGATTGTTTTTACTCCTCCGGTTCTGCTGCCTGCTACCCTCCAAGATGCCGATGAAGGGGCGCTTCCCTATCCGCCGCACCCTAGCCTACCTGCAGGAGGGCAAGATAGTCTTCAAGAGCTCGGTGAAGGTCATGACCGTCAATTACAACACGCACGGGGAGCGTGCGGAGGGCACCAGGTAAGACTACTAGCATCGGGGGAGTGAGATGACCGTCTCACTAACAGGGGGGCGGTTGGTGCTGGAGCTTGGAGAACAAAGTGCCACTGCATCTCTCTATGCAGCGTTCCCTGATGCACTATAATTTTGCAGAAACGGGTGGATTTTAGAATGAGATACCCTCTAAGAATTTTCCTATTGGCCGTTTGATTTTGATTTGATAAGTAGTTTTAGAGTTTGGAATCTTGAACTGTGTAAAAGTTGCACTTTCCTGTGCTGTTTGGTAATGTGAGACATTGAGCAGAAACCCGGATGCAGTTCTCAGAGGTTCGAGGGTAAGGTATGAGGAACTTAGTGCAACCTTTTACACTACAGTGCATACTTTTAACTGAAGGTCTACTCAACGTACATTTACCTTCATGACTAAGGTTGGATCAGGTGAGACTGTGCCTTGAGAACACGAATTCAATGAATTACCACTAAACAAGGGAGAGGGGACTTAGAGAAACAGTAATATGGTTAAAATGCCAGTTCACTGTAATCAAAGAAGTTGATGGGCTTGAGCATTGTAAATAACAATGCCGTTTCTTTAAATGTTTTAAAAACAAAAACATAAACAAAAATAATGTCATGAGCAATGCCAATAGCTTTAACTTTAACAATGCCGAGACCATTGCATTGTAAATGCTTGTTTAAATGTTAGAGAATACCCTTGTACTGTGAGAAGAGACTTTAGAATTCAAATCTCCAACTAACATTAGAAACCTGCAATCTTCCCTTTCCAAGGTAGAGGAGATAAAAACAAATAGGTCTTTTAATAGCTGAGAGTAAGTTGCATCAGGATGTAAATATACATTTACAATCAACAGGGAAATTGAATGATCCTCGACATCCTTGAGATCTAGCTTAATCGCCTGAATTAAGTTGGAGGCATGAAAAAATTATTTATATGACCAACTAAGACTTGTACTTAGCATAATAGCAATACCTCCTTTAGCATGTACTCTATTCACAGGGAGCGCAGGCCGGCCCAGCACTATATAATCTTCAGTGGACCAATCCTTTGTGATCCAAGTCTCTTGTGGACAAATTATATCTTCACTCTGCTCTTTCAAAAATAAGAGTGTATTTTTGTTGGTGCTTAGCACGGCTGCGTTCCAAGATATCACAATACTATCCTTGCTAGGAAGAATTCCCACATTTTAAGCCTATGGAACTATTTTTATTAAGAACGCCTGCTACCCAACTCCATTTCTTATCTTCCTCATCTGCGGAAAATTCATACTGAGTCTTTTTCTCTGTGAGTAACGAGACCCTCCTGCCTTCTCTACCAAGGGAGACCTACAATATACTCTCTCTCTCCTAGTGGGGTATGCCATCTTGTGGCGATTTCAGAATAAGTGTTAGACTGCTGATTTTGGACTACTTTTTTAAGGCTAGCTCCTCTTTAGGTATAAGTACACCAATGCCACAAGAACATAATTTATCACTGTGTAACACTGGGTGTACTACTGAACAGCTGCATTTTAACGGGACGATCCTGAGAGGGAACACAAAAATTGAAGGAAAGTGAGATAGCAGGAATATGATTCCTGGATGACTCTAGATTAGTTGCGTGGGGCATCTTGGAAGACTGATTTAAATTAATGTTGTGAGGTCAGGGAGGTCAGGGAGCATAACATCTTTCATCATGAGCTCTCCAACTTTATTGGTACTAGATGAGATACCCCTTCAAGTTGGGAGACTCCATTATCAAGGGAGTGGATGC
Organism: Triturus cristatus; assembly: GCF_964204655.1. NCBI lineage: Eukaryota > Metazoa > Chordata > Amphibia > Caudata > Salamandridae > Triturus > Triturus cristatus. Next base: position 682,289,901 of record NC_140594.1, read on the forward strand.
CAGCAAAGAGTCAGCCTCCCTAGTTTCCAAGTGTTAGGGATCCCCAGACCAAGTTCCTCCAGTTTTGGGAGATAATTTAATAGATACTAGTGGCGATGATTTTCCAGGGACTACTTTAGCCTCCCCATGAGCTTCTCGAGTAGACTCCAACATCCCTGCTGAATTTAAGCTTGTTTCTTTTTTTGAAAAAAAGGAAGGGATGGTATTGAAACTTTTCAAAATGTTTATTTGTAGTGAGTTGTTTCTTAAAGGATTAGCTTTCGTTTTTTACATGCTCTTGTATATAGCAATCTACCAGAGCGCAATTTCTTTGCGCCCATATCTTGGTCATTATGCAGAGGAACCCTTAGCCGGTTGGCCTACACAACCAGAGAGGTATAGCTCCTATTCACCGATGCGCCGCTCATGCAACACCGAGCACCGACTCACAGACTCGGGCCGCTACAGAGGAATTAGTGTTGGCAATCATAGGCAATGGGCTATAGAACAGCAAAGTTAAAACTAAAGGGAATCCATATCAATGACAGTATATAAATACAGCTGGCACAGTGAAAAGTATATTCCTAGGCAATCACAATAGATATAGATATCAGCCACTAGGTCAAATGATATAAAACTTAAAACATTAGAGAGACTTTTAATAAGAGCCAGTGTACCATACAATAGTGAAGATTAAAACATTTTTTTATTGTTGTCAGTATAAAATCGTATTTTACGTTTAAATCAACATAAAACTAAAACACAATACAATTTCTAAAAAATATACACAAATTTTATAAAAGAACAAAACTTTAACAAAATATAAATTGGAATACAAATACAATGACATAAAAAAGCTATTCAATAAACGCAATTTAGAATGATGAGGATAAACCAAAATGTAAACATTCAAGATATATAAAGTTGCGGCAATAGATTATCTTCGACGCGCGTTTCGGCGCAATAGCGCCTTCGTCAGGAAAGCCACACAATGTTTCCTGAAAATCAAAGGTACACTGGCTTAGAATATAAAACGGTATGATTATATAGATAACATAGTTGCCAAAGAGTTTGGCTATAGGATTAAAATTAGCTCTTCCGAATTCATCAACTACATACAAAAAATAGGTATGGAAGATGAACCACGTGGTAGGGGATGGTTGATAGTAGTGACTGGATACAGAAGTAAAAAGTGCTTTGAACAGAATGTCCAAGGTGAACAAAGTGAATTGAACATAATAATGATGATAGAGTACTTATAAAACTGACGATAGATAGACCTGTTTAGTGAAAGATTGTCTGAAAATCCCAAGAGTAAATAATGATCACCATTTGTGAAAGGAGTGATAGACACAAAATGACCATCAAAGAAAAAAGAAAAAAGGGGAAACTTACTCATAAAAACACTAAGGGTAAGAAGGTCGAGAGATATTGAGATCTAGTGCTTGCTGATAAAGTAGTCACTAGAGAATAGGTAAGAGAAGAGAAAACGGAATTATTCGAGTTAGACACTGATGAAATAGTAACTAAGTTTTTTGGTGTAGGTCTGAAAATGTAAATAAATTACCTTCTAACTGATACTTTAGTTAGTTGAGGTTCTGTGGTAGCTGGGATGTATTAAACAAGCGACTGATGAAGCAACAATTACACCGATGATTTCTACGGAGATATAGTTATAGACGTTTTTATAATTTAGCATATTGATCACATTGTTTGTGTGATGTAACAGTTAAAAAATAGAAAAGAGGGGAATAGTGCCTACCCGATTAAAAGCGGAGGCGAGGGTAGCAGACAGTTTGCGATATGTTATACTGATTTCTTTGATATGTTGAAGTATATATCTTCCTTTTTGACCTTTTTCCTTTCTTTTTTTCTTTCTTTGCTCCAGAAGGTCTAAGTAATAAAGTATAAGCGGATAGATTACATGATACTTTTAATATTTAGCAAAAAGATCCAGAGTAATTTAGTCTAGCGATATATCTTATGTTATAAATATGTCTTTGGTGATATAATTACACATTATCACTCTTCCCTGGTGGCAGCAAGCAAAACTACTTAAACAAGGCGATGTTATTTCTTTTTTAAGACCGTTCCCATTGATATGGTTGAGAGGTGATACTCGTGACAAGCACGGGGCAACTTTGATGTTTTTATCTGGCGGTGGTGTTTCTAATTTATACAAGTCCCTGGCGAGCAGACAAAAAACTAATGGGTTCCACAACGGTTACCAACGGATACAGGACCTTCAATTCCAATTTACATGTATTTCTAACGGCATGACAAAGAGCGGAGAGGTTCTACAGACGCTTACCTATGGATAAGAGATCCTCGTGGGAGGTAGGACGTGCCTCACTGTCTTCTTCTCTACTCTCGAAAGGTTTCGGCCATCGACATTGGATGGACTGAGGGTAGGGTTTTAACCAATGGGGTAGTACGTCGCGTACGTGACGGGTGTGCTAGTATAGTTACGTCCGAAACGGACGAAAAAATACATAAAGACTTGGATCTGTATGTTACACGTCACGGAGTACGTGAATTTTTACGTGAATGCGTGAATGTTTACTTTTGTTCAATGAAACTTTATTTATTGATAATACGTTATATGTGCATTTTAACAATGATATCATGTAGTTAGAAAAATACATGCAGATTTGGTTATGGAGGGGGTGTATATAACACGTACAGGTAAACGTGATTTTTTTCTACTTTTTTTTGATAACTATAAATCTTTATTTGTTGACAGTATGTTCTATCTACGCTTCGGCAAGAATATTATGTAGTTAGATGGTACATAAAGTATGTGATTTTAATATGTATCTGGAGACCATATAATGGAAAAATGGATACAATGAAGCTGTATGTTTCGTAGTTCATTATTTCTGAAATCCGACAATGATGTTGTATATTCAGTGGATACTTTAAATTTAGCATTATAATTTCTGATTAGAGACCCTATAGTACAGGTGGGGAGGGAAGGTTACTAACTTATTATGTTTATGATGGAATGTAGTATATGTAATATATATAGATATAACGAGTGGGGCATTAACTTTATACAAGAATAGAGAATAGAGATGATCTTCAATGTATAATATGGGGGACTGAAGATGTAAATAGACGATATGGAGAATAACCCTATCCAATGGCATTTTCCCAAGGCAATTCGTTGTTCAGGCCGCATTGGAATGTATTCAGGACAAAAATCCAGAAAACTTCCCTTTTCTTGCGTACCTTGTCACCACCACTGTTCTCAGGAATGTGAATTTTTTCTAGAATTCTCCATTTGATTTCTTCTGGTTTGTGTCCTGCATCCAAATAATGTTTAACCAGAGGTGCAGACAGTTTTTCATTACGGATGGCAGAGCGATGTTCAGCTATGCGGATGTGGGCTGCTCTGGATGTTTCACCGACATAGCCCAGATTACACGGACACAAAATGAGATAGATCACATTCTGTGTCTTGCAATTCCATAGTTGTGATGCTTGAATCTTGTAGTTATTATGCATTAAGGTTTCACCTTCTGAAACCTGAGCGCATGATTTACATGCGGAGCATCTCACGGTGCCTTTAACTGGTTTCTTGCCATCGATGGTTTTTTGGATGAAAGGAGTGTCTGACTTAAACCTAGAATGCACGATCATGTCCTTAAGATTTTTATTTCTTCGGTGTGCAAATAAGGGTTTAGCAATCTTGTTATCTGTTTCAGGGTGGCTATTTAAAATGTGCCAGTTGGCGTTTATTATTTGCTTCACGGTGGCATTTAGAGTGGAGTGTCTGGTAATGCAGACTAGTTGATCTTTCTTTTTGCGTGTGTTATTTGTGAGCAAATGGTCTCTATCAAAAAAACGTGCTCGTTTGTAGGATTCTCTGATCTACAGCTGGGCAAATGAAGTGTAACGATGTTTTTTGTTAAAATGATGAGGGGCTGAAGCAGGAGCAAGGACTTAGTCGAGCGGGGCTCCCAAGGTTCCCAAGGCAGTGTTGCAGGCCGCCTCCGCAAGACCCCAAGGGCTCACTGCCAGCACCGTCTATCTCAAGCAGACTTCCAAACCAGTCTTTCTCACTCCAGGCTAGATGGACAATTACCGAGGACTTGGTGGCGTGGGGCAGAGCAGGCAGAGCCGAGCCGAAGGGAGAGAGGGGGAAGGGTGGCAAGTCCTGCAGGTTTCCTCACTTGTGCCTGCCCAACAGCCTCACACCACCTCTTCACCCCTCCACCTCTCACCTCTCAGCTTCTCAGCTTCTGCTCCGTTCGCCCGCTCACCTTGTTCACTCGCTGTGCAGATCCTGCGGTGCTGCTGCCACTGCCGCTACCGCCTTCCTGCACTCTCCCTCGGAATCACAGGATAACGGAATCACGCACTTGCAGTTTTGTCGGCGATGGATTCCCGCTGTTGACAGCTATTAACGGGAACCACGAGCCGCAGCCAAAAACCAGCCCAAAAAAAACAGCCGCAGCAGTCTATGGCAATCTGAGGAACCGCGGTTGCAACAGTCTGAGAAACCAGCCTCCTCTCGCTCAGTTAGCTCAGACGGCTAACACTGGAGAAGAACAAAATAGGAAATGGGACATGCCACCCCCTTTGTCTGGAAGCAGGGACTCTCCTCCTTTAATGTAGAGGAGCAACCACTTTTGACAAACTAATCTTTGCCAGATTTCCCACTATATCTTGAGGGAACAAGTGGTGTCTGGAAATGGAGTGTCCCACTCTACCCATACTATGTAGGAGAAAGTACAACATTTCCCCACCTTTTCTGAACTCTTTGAGGTCTCTGGGAGTACTGCTGGCTCTGCTCATGTCCCAAGCCTTGGAGAGTTTCAGACCTTCCTGTCACAGAGGATGACAAAACATGGTGCAGATGTCTGAAGCAGGGAGGGCAGATGGCATGGGAAGCGAGCTGGTTTAGTATGTGTTTGACAGATATGACATTAGTTCTCATTTCTAATAATGGTTTCTACTGACAAAGTCACTTTCTGAAGTAACGAAAGGAGGTGTAGGGATAACGTGAAAGGAGCCAAACCTTTGCAAGTTCTTGTCTAAATTTACAGTGATGCATATTTCAACTCACTTTCGTACCCTGTGCTTAATTTGTGCCGGTGCTTTCCGGTGCTTAGCACCGGCACTTATTTCCCATGGCCGGGTCTATAGAATTTTTCAACCCTCAGCGGTAGGCCCAGTAATTATTTCTTGCCTGTGGTGCACCTTCCCTGTTCTACTCCTAGTCAAGATGAGTGAAAAGGCTGTTGCTGCTGTTGATTAAACTGAGCAGCAGCGCAAGACGGATTGACCTTTTCTCTGCACACTTTGAAGGAGCCGGAGGAAAGAGAGAAAGCAGCTCCCTGTTCTTAGATGGAGTGCTTGAATTACATGTCCCAGCCAATCTAGATGCCCCTTTAAAGTTTTTTATTGTAGTAAAGAGGAGAGTGGCTTCAGGATTGGATGGGAGGCCTGCCTTGGTGCAAATCAAACTGTAGACACGTGCACGATCAGGAAATGACAGGCAGCGCGAAGGTGAAAGGTGGAAGCACACTCATAGTCTCTCCAATCACAGCGCAGCTTCATTATGAAGGCACATAGTGATTGGATGTGTTTTTCTGGTTCATATCCAGTAATGCTTCTTCCTCCATTCGAAATTGCTTGCAAATGTGTGTGCGCTCGGACATCTGATAGCTTTTTAAAGCCGAAAGATGATGCAAAGCTGTCACCATCGGTGTAGTCTCTGACTTGTGAACACAGGCGCAGGCTCACCTTTCCTTGACCTGAAATAAATTCATCATACCGAGGGAAAAGGAAACTTGCAGCAACAGGTAAATGAATATATTGTATGGAAGACATGCACTCTGATCGCAGATGTTATTTTTTGGCCTAGACATGCACTTTATTTTTGTAACCATACTGATTACTTTCTTTACTAAGGCATTTGGCATCTAAAAATATTGAAGCATTATTCTGTTGGGCGCTTAGCTAGTGGATGAAGAAAGGTGCTGGGGAAATAGAGTGGTGCATGCAATATTCAGGTGTAAATTTAGAGGACGGGCTGTAGAGGAAAGTATGTACCAGGTCACTATGAAACGTAGACTTAACCAGGATGGAGAGGTACATGCACGGTTTATCTGGATGGCGGCACTATGTGTTTCCATTTCCCCATATAGAAGTGTCACATGGCTTTTCTTCCAGGTGGCCACCAATCTTTTCATTTCATTTGTATTTCTATGCCATCATCAAAACCATCATCTAACAAATGATTGAATCTTAGCATTTTACATGAATGTATATTAAAGCGAAAGCTTATTTTGGTTATATCACATAATGTATGTGTATGGTTGCAACTCAAATATTTCACCTCTCATTATTTACCCCCTAAGCTAGAGAGGCAGGCAACCATGTGTGCAAAAAGAAAAAGTACTACTTTGGTCACTGTACAAATTTGCCAAATTATTTACTTGTGTGCATGAGATAATTTTCACCAATGGAAAAAATATAAAGACACACTCAACCTTAAGAAGTACAATCGGAATTGCTTTTAAAACATATATTTCCAACCAATTGTGTTCTCAAAATATTCTGTAAAAAACTTCATTCTGCTCCATTCTCGGATATTTACCTTGCTTCCCTCTCTCAATTTGGGAACATTATTTAACACCACCACTGCACCAAATTACACTGTGTTTTTATGGTTTTTTTTTTATTTCTCACATCCCTCTATATTGGTGGGCCACCTTCTTGGCTTCTGGAAGGTGTAAGTGCTGTGTGCTTTTGATCAGGTTACATTTTCTTCTTTCCTTTGATTGTGGAGGCAGCGGCTGCTCTTTGACTTTGACACTCAGTGTGCTGTAGGACCGACCCGAGGGAAGCTGAAAAACATCACTCTCCAATCTCACTAGGCGTTTTCCCCATCTGGGGCCAAATAACGAGGCATACACTAAACACAATGGACTTGTACATTTCAGACTTATAATTCTACGCACATGCATGTCTGTGGGGTATTTATCTAGTGCAAAGTGAGCTAGAAAAGAACAAGGTGCTGTACAGAGACCGGTGTACAGACAGGGAGTACATCACACAGGCTCAAACTTACAGTACAGAGGAAAGGTTGCAGGAACGAAGAGGGGGTAGGCAGTGGCATGGCAAGTCTCCCATGGGCCCTAATGCTCGCAAAGAAAATTGTGCCTAAACGTTCCTGTTGGGCAGTAAAAACAGCAATTATTGTAGTTCATAGGGGCCCTCGCTGTCACTGCAGTTGCTGCACAATTGACAGCCCACGCCCCTGGGGTCCCAAAAGATTACCAAGCCTTAAAACAGCAGAGTGCTGAAAGTCACTGGTGAAAAAGGCATGCTGCTCTATTGATATGAAAGGTTTAGGTCAAAGAGTTTTAGATCACACCAAAGCTGAAAGATTCCATCGAACGTTACCGACCATCAAAATATCTACCAATTGTTTAAATTGTTTTTTTCCCGTTTGCAGGAGTGGACCCCTTTTCCCCTGTTTTTACCCCCTTCTGTTCCTTCTCATTCTTCCACCTTGCATACATTAATTTGGCCACTGGATTAAACGTCATCGCCTTTTAGACTTGTGGCTCATGGTAACCATGAACCAGGGGCAAAGCTGGGTCAGTAAGATTGGCAGGGTGAGCTTCAAGTTTCCCAACAATCACACTGCCATATAATGTTAAAACACAATATATGGAAAGCATGGTGCATGAGAAGGTTTAAGGGGCAGTGGAGAAGGAAAGGAATGTAGACTGGTAGGGGTACTAAATGAGATAAATTATAATAATTTGTAAAATTCTCAATATTTTTAAAGAGTTTTTTTCTGGGTGTGTGTAACAACTCTAGGTGAAATGTTTGATCTCAGGGCCATAAATTTAAATCTTGGTGTGGGCACTCAGCCTTTCATCTTTCTGAGGTGGATAAAATTAGGGCCTTTGAGTTGGATAACAACATTTTGAATTCGGTTGCAAGGCCTCCTCTGGCGAATATGCGATTTACAAACATACATGGTGTGTTAAGGACAAAGAAATTTATTTTAATCTTTTTTTTCTTTCAATTCATTTGCAATATTACTCACTCATTATTTCCTCTGTCCCTCCTTGACCCAGTACCTTTCATGCTTGTATCCATTCCCCTGATCTTCTTTCTTTCCTTCTTCTCAGCTTTTTATTTTTCTCTTCTCAGCACTTCAAGCCATGCCTCCTTTCTTCTCTCCATTCTTGCTTTCTTACATCCTCATTCATTCCCCCACTCTTCCTCCTTCGGTGCATATCTTCTTTCTTCCTCCATTTGTTCCTTACTTTCTTTTTTCTTGATCCTTCCTTCATCCCTTCTTTAATGTCTCCCTCTCTTAACCTCAACCAACCCTTCCTTCGGCTTGTCTTCATCCAATCCTTTCTTCTTTCTGTTCTTCCATCACACACAGTTTGCTTCATTTATCCCTTAATTTCTTCCTTTCACTTTATTTTCGTATTTCCTCCTTCTTTCATCCATTACTTATTTATTTCCTCACTCCTTTACTCCCCTTCCTGCCTACATGTGTTGATGCCTTCTTTAATGTATTCCTTCCTTCATCTTTTCCTTTCTTTTAAACAGCACTATACAACCGCAATCTCTTCAGTTTGCCAAGTTGCCTTAAGTCCTCAAATGACTTTTCCTAAAGCTACATTTTGAGGTGTACACACATTCTCTAATTTGAGTTCACTTTTGAGTTGTTTTCATAGGCTTTCCATAGGATATGTTATGTTATATTGATTTGTATAGTGCACTAATCACCTGAGAGGGTATCCAGGCGCTTGTGCAGGTGTGTAGTTGTGAGGTTCCCGTGGTGCATATATGAAAAGCCAAGTATTCAGCATCTTGTGAAACTTAAAAAGTGAGGAGAAGGCTCTTATGTGTTGAGGATTGTGGATGTGGGCGGAGCCAATAAAGTAAATGGGTGGAGCCAGCAGAGTAAGTGGGCGGAGCGGGTGGAAGTGGGGGTGGCCTCCTAAAAATAAATGTTAACACCTGCACTTAATATTTTACAATTTAAGCACTGTTCATAGCGTATTTTAATAGTCTTAGAGGGTAAGGGAATTTCCTGCCGCTGGCACTGCCTTGACCCAAAAAAATAATGTTCTGCAACAGCGAAGAAATAGCTTCGCACAAATTTTGTATAAAATGATATTCTGGTAGCTAGAATTTCGATATAATCACTCTTCTGTTAGTGGCGTAATGACATTTGATAGGGGGGTGGAGGGCTGCAAGGTACTTGGAAAGCGAGAAAGTGGCCATCAGATGGAATTAAGTCCGGCGGAAACGTAGTTGGACACCAGATGTACCAGCAGAAAAAGGGAACAAACATTGAATGTGATCGGTGGGAAAAAGTAGCAGCGGCATTCAGTGAGAGAACGAAACCAGGAATTTAAAGAGAAACATTCAGAGCAGGTTGTGTTAAGGACTGATTAAGGTACGATGCAGAAATTTTGGAAAGAGGGAGAGATGGAAAGACAAGAAAAGATAGCTTGGATGCAAGCAGGCAGGGAGAGGATTCATGAACAGCAGAGAGTGTTTGGGGAGGTGAGATAACACGAAACTGTGGAAAGCAGAAGAAAAACAATAGAGAAAGTGGCTGATGGGGAAGATAGGAGACAGAGGGGGACTGTCACAGATCAAGAGTGGACGGGGCAGAGGAGAAAAGCGTTGAGTGCAGGAGCCAAAAGACGTGATAGCGAAGGGGAACGAGGCGTAGAGAATCCCTGCTTTTTAATCAGACATCATGTAAAATGCATGAGGCCCAGGGCTGAGAACAGGACGCCTTGATGTCCTCTGCAGTTTTCTTTTTTCTCCTTTTTTTGTGCAGTGTTGTCTTGTCAGGGGCCAACAGAGCTTAGAGAATTAAGAAGTGTGCGTGGGCGTGGGGTGCCAGGGGCTGTATAGGGACGCAAAGTATTCTTTTTCTGTTTTTCCACTTCTAGCTTCATCCCGTACTACGAAATCTACTTAATTTGATGTTAGTTTTTATTCTTGTTTTACATCTATGTTGAGGCATCATTTCAAAGTCTGGGGGTAATTTATAGAGAGATATTATGTCTAACCCTTCACTTAAATCCACTGTTTTCAGTTGGATGCTACAATAATGTGACCACAATATCAACTCACAACATATAGGCACTGTACATTTATTATTCACGCTGCTGTGACAGTATTTTCAATGTACTCATTTGTAGAGTTAAATAAAGTACACACACATACACACACACATATATATGCAAGGACGAGCCACACCAATCTGGGAAGTTCAATGTATGCTTATTTGGGCACAACAACGCGTTTCGACCTCAACAGGTCTTGGTCACATGACCAGCTCAGCGAGTTTCCGTATTTTTAACGTATTTTTGGGCGTCCCACATGATGCAGATGACATGGAGAACAGACTTCATCAAAGCCACAAATCACAGTGAACCATAGCCAATATACAGTGTTGTGAAAATACATAAGTGCAAAAACAAGTAAATGCAAAAATGAAAATAAACAATCCAGTTGCAATGGGTACATAAGCAGTGGTGGCTGGTGACATTTTAAAGTAGTGGGGCGTAAAAGTTTGGGATGAGTGCCCTGTAGCGAGCGAGCCCGACTGTTGTAAGGGGATCAAGAGGATTCTCTCCTCGGGAACTTTTTTTGGGGGAAAGTGGGCAAATGGTGCATTTTCAAGAAAATGTATCCTGACAAATAGCTTGAATTTTACTACTTGCATTTGACAAGGCCTGCTTCGAGCAAACCAGTGATTGTTGTGTAGGCTGCATCCAAGCCATTTGTCAGGCCATAAAGACAACACACAGGGCTGAGGCAAGGGCTCAGGAGGAGTCAGACGGAATGATACAACAACCCAAGTCCATTGTGAAAAACTGTGAAACAGCTTGCAGTGTCCCCTCTCGCCCGCATGTAAATCAAAATTTTACAATAATAGTACTAAGCCAGCTCTCTGGAGGTCAGAGCGCTGAGCAATGAGTGCAAACGAGTGGAAACATCAGCCAAAGTGTACCCCTCATGCCGCATAACCATGGGTTTCACAATCACAGGCACAGCAAGTTTATGAAGTTGCACACAAGAAAATTTTCAGTGCGCACAATGACAAACTATGAAAAATGTTTGTTTCTTTCAGTGTTATATAGCGCCAATTCGCACCGAAGGCATTGAAGCGCTTTACACAAGCCCCAGTTACCTTACAAAAAAGGAAAGGTCATATTTTTGTTTTTGTTAGCCTCAGGGATTAAGTGATTTGCGCAGAATCGCAGGATGTTGTCGCGACATCGAAACTCGAACCAGGTACTCCAGTTCTCAAGTCGGGACCTCTGCAACGTAACATTTTGGACCCCCGGCTATGGGGCCCCTGGTTCTACTGTAAGATGGACGCTCCCCACCGCTTCTCATGAATCCCACCTTTCTGCTGAGTTGTTATAGTCACCATCTGTAATTTCGCATCAAAGCTCAACGCTAGTTTTCATTGAAAGAAAGGCATCTTTGTTCTGAGGTCGATTTAATCAGCACGATCGTCTGTGCACCCCCAGTCCCGGAATTTGTTTTACTATCACCCTCCAACTTAATGGTAGTGTATGTCCCAACCCCTCAGTGTTGGAAGGCTGACATGGCCTTGCGGAACCGACCTCGTGATCTGAGAGTGACGGTGGGTGTGAGTGGCGAGCGGTAAACTCCGCAAGCCATCTTGCCCGCTTTTTAGGTGGCAGTGGGGGTATTTTTGAGCCCCCTACCCTTTGCCCGTACATCTGACAATGGACTACGAATGCTAACAAGCAGAGCTTTAATCTGGTCTAGCTAATCCGCGCTTCCTGTGTAGGGGCCTGTACTGTGTTTGAGACATTCTGCAATGATTTTTTCAATCAAACTGCCCCAATGGGTGTTGTATATACTGTGTTGCCTGTCAATATCTGTTACTTTTACTAGTATCGAAGCACAGCCACATAGGGACCAAGGTTGCCATATCTTGCTTTGCCCAGTTAAGTGAAATGCACCAGTTTGTTTCAGAATAGCGACAGAGCTATTAACTTGTCTCAACTGAAGGGAACAACTCTTCTAAAGCCATAGACACACTTTTAAGTTGTCATACATGTTGTTTGTAGAGCATTATTAATGGGGCATGGGAAGTAAAAACTACATGTACCCGAATGTAACAAGGAAACTGGGAACTACACCCTTGCCACGATAGAACACTTGGTTTGTGGTGTCGCGGGGTGGGGGGGAATTAGCAAACAATTAAAATAAAACGTTAAAACATACCTGAGTGAGTGCCGAGGTACTGCACCGCCTCCGCTCCAGGCCGGTCACTGGTGAGTCATCGTATTCCTGCTGCAGGAAGCAGCCAGCAGGCAGCTTCCTGCTTCCCTCCCCTACGCAACGCACTATGCACACCAATCAAAACGCTGGTAGGCGCAGCAGGTGAGTGCCCCAGCCGGGGCCATTTTCTCTGCATAGAGAAAAAGGGAGAGTGGGCGGTCCTGCTCGAGGGCAGGGGGGAGTGGCTTGCCCACTGTTGTGGGTACTGACTGTTTGGTCGGCTCCAGGGCCGACCAAACAGTCAGTACCCACAACAGTGGGCAAGCCCCTCCCCCCCCTGCCCTCGAGCAAGACCGCCCACCCTCCCGCCCCCAGCCAAGCACAGAGGCACTTCTGCTTTCTCGCAATGCGAGAAGGCAGAAACATAAATGGTTGTTTTTACCGTTTATGTTTCTGCCTTCTCGGACCGCGAGAAAGCAGTGGGGCGACACCCACACGCCCTAATGGGGGAGCCGCCACTGTACATAAGATGCCTTCTGTAAACCTAATAATTTACGGCTTGGAAATCCATCAATTCTGTGTTTTATTCACACTGGCTAAATACCATGACAGAGATAAGCGTGTGTTGATATTTGACCTGACAAGATTGCACCAGGCTATTTCCGCGATTCGGGTAAAGTACCCACAGTGGGTCAAAGTTGACATTTAATTATTTATTCATATATACGCTTAATTCTCACTTGACTTCGTGATGTTAAACATAATACACGCATTCATTACAGTTTTGCACAGGTCAAACCTTGTAAGCATAATTGCTGTAACAGTAATACATGATATACACGGCACCTGGGTGGCCGGTTTTATTTCTTAGGTATATAACCTTTCTTAAAGTACGATTGATATGGTACAACATAATGTTCCTATTTTGTTTTCTAAATAGATTCATCTTGCAGTGCATTTCTCTCGGGTATAGTGCCCTTAAATCAATGTGGTGGCCCACTTCAATACCTACTAATAGTTTTGTGTCTATACCTTATAAATAGGGCTCTCGGTTTCATGGTATTTATTATTTTGCCATTTCCATCTGTATTTATCCATATTTATTTTTTGGGCATTTTATCTGTATTTATCCACATTTATTTTTGCCACAAGCAGAAGGCAAAGCTGCAGCTAGTATTCTTCCACATTTATTTAAATTGACAATGCACACATACTTTCGGTTATTATTGGTCATCACAATACATTCATCGGAAAACTTTGCCATTCGCAGAATGTCCCAAATACGCTTAAAAGTGCTATCACAAGCCATTTGTCTCAGAGCCTTGCAGTTTCTGTCATCAGCACAGAGTGCTACATCCTCTCCCCCACTGAACACCATACTGCCCCACTGAGAGAAACTCACACTCCCTTCAGCTACAACCCAATTGTGCCCCGCTATAAACACCTAGAAGCAACTCAATTCAAACTATGCACTAGACAAGAGTAATTTGCTGCCTGGAAAAAGTAACAACGTTCTGGAAAAATCAAACACTCATAGGAAATATAACTAAAAGCTTTTTACACTCATTATTCAGAAAGCTAAGGACATGAAAAGAAAAGTAGCGCTTGACTGGCAAACTCTGTAAGGTGGCGCTAATGTGTTTGGGTGTGAATAAAATCAATCAGGCCACTTTGCCCTGACTCTGTTTTTTTTTTTTTAGTTATGTAGTTATTGTACGTATTTTAAAACCTTATTTCTCTCCTCCTGAGGCCGCGTTTTGGTATAGAAAAATGTCAGAAAAAGACTTTTGTGAGACAAGTGTCCTTTTATTTGGATCCATTTCACTGGGGAACGAATGACAGATAGGAGAGAAAAGAACAGTCATGGTTTTCTGCAAGTGAGGAGCAGCGTGACAAAGAGAGGGAGTAAGAGGAAGAAAGAGGGGGGCAGCAGAATTGGACACTGTCCTTGTCTTGTTCGGGCAAGAAGGAAGAGACAGCAATAGTTATGGGCTATGCAGTCTGGTCACCAACTCTGCAAATACTCTGTTTCTGAGTCTCACTTACACCCTCTTCCCTGTGTGTGTCTGACTGAGCCCTGCCTTTCAGCGCAGCCCGGGCTGAAAATACAAGGATTGGGTTTCTTCTCTTCGCTGCCCACTCCACCCTGTCTACCCCAGGCATGTCTGCTAGAGAGTGAGAGCTCAGCCCGAGCCAAGGGAAGGGAAGGGGGCTGAATGCGTTGTGTGTGTGAGTGATTCACCTCGCGGAGGTGGGGCGCTGAGAACAATGCAGGGCTCATGGCGCTGGCAGCCGTGGATTATCCGGGAGCTCAGGGCACCACGCCTCCTGTCACGACCCCCCATTGTGCAGGCACTTACTGAGTGCGAAAACAATGAACAGGAGTAGCAGGCATTGTTATGGTGAGACTGAGGGAGGGGGGCTGCACACAACACAATCCGACGAGCTGAACGGGACAAACAACAGCAGCGCCAGAGTGAATTATTTAGAAGTGGCCCATGTGATTACACTCAAATCTATGTACCTCGGGGTCAGCTCTATGCGCTACCTATTGCTACATAGAGAAGGGGGTGCTTCTGCAGAAATTACTGGGCTTGTGTTGTTTCAGCTGGCCGATCCGTGTTGGGTCGGTAGGCTCTCAAGCCCTCTGTGTTCTGGGGTCCAGAAGTGAACCGGAATATAGGGAATGCCTGGGTAGTCTAAGACAGGCTGCAGTGGCTGGGGCAGTGTCAGTCACCTGGGTTGCATGTTGCAGGAACCAGCAGACATCTCTGTCATGGCCAGTGGTGTAGCAAGGCTTTGCCGAGTTTGTGGTCGGACTGTTCTTGCAGCACACGTACCCAGTGTAGTTCTCTGCAGTCCGGCCAAAAACTCAACAATCACTACACTGATGTAGCTAGGCTGTGCAGTCCCACCGCGGGGGGGGGAGGGAGAGGGGATTGTGGAGGGGAGGGAGCTGGCATCCGATTCCTGCTTTTGCCACCCCAAAACGGCATAAGCCACTGACTCCAGCCCCCCGTACTTACCTTTCTTTTGAAATGGCGGGCCAGGCTCACTCGAGGGGCACAGCGGAGCCCCGGACAAAGCTGGGGCAGCTAACAAAAGGCCGACAGGAGCGCAAAAAGACCCCTCATTGAAAGAAATTTCCAGCAAAACTGAAGCTGGTGTTTTGCGTTGCTGAAGGCAGCCACAGCCCTAGAATCAGCAAGAGGGTGTGGCGAGGCAACTCTGCTGGAGTACAGCAGCGCTGTAAAATGTGATAGTATTTACCATTTTTACATATAAATACAGACAAAGGAAAACTATGTAAAAATCCGTTTAAACGGATAACCGGGAGCTCTACTTATAAAGAGCAATATGCTACAAATACTAATCGAATTCATGGGGATTCTAATAATGAGAATAGCAGCTGTTACTTGAACCAGTCCGAATCTCCGTGCTCATAAACCTCTAATTGTAACCTTATGTGCCGGGACGTAGCAATCAAACACTGCCATTCTGCAAGAAAGGAAAGAATAAATACAGTTAATCACTGTTGGTTGGATCCAATTCATTTGTATTAACATATCTCAACAAGGTTTCTCCTGTTACAATATATTGGATTTATATGTATTGCAAACTAGTACCCATGGTTAAAATTTAGAATTAAGGAATACAGACAAGGAACAAAAAAGAAGAAAGGGTGTGGGTGATATGTATTACTTATATGCTAAATAAAAAAGTTTTTTAACAACAAAGATCATTCTGACAGTTAATCAGAAACTCTAGCTCCTGAAAGATAAAACGGGAGATCCTCACACTATTTACAAATGTACATGAAGCTTTTCATCATTATTCATGCCTATGGGTAAAACACTCCCGGCTTGCAAAATAAACTTGGATTCTGATCCACGTAAGGCTAGTGTCCGGTTGCCCTCTCTCGGGTTCTTAGGGATAGTGTCTAGTGCAAAGTCACCATTATGTATATATATATATTCACTGAAAAAAACATAGGTTTCAGGGCTGTTATAGTTAGCTGGACATTTCACTCGTACAAAACCATTGAAATTCCTCCGTTATAGTTAGTTGTACTCACTATAACTCGCGCGCCCGCAATCCACTGCTGATGATGTCACATATTACATCATTCATGACATGGTCAGTGACATCACTGATGACATCACTGATGACAGCTCAAATGACATAACTGATGACATCACTGATGACATCATCCAGTGAATGTGGTTTGGTTCGTTCGTTAAAAATGTATGATATATATATAGCAATCTGCATTGAAGAATGAGTGGGTATATAAATATAAATAGAGGATTTATTAGCAGTGTGATTGACTGTTTACCTGACTATTTTATAGTGTCTCACTAAATATATTGAATAGTGACTAAACTGTGTGAATATCTGTATCACTTTGTCAGTTGTTGTGTAAACTGCTGTACCAGTTGGTTACTAGCTATGTGAAAGTCTATATTAGTTGTTGATTAGTTAACTGAGTATTTGTATGGGAGAGTGAATGTGTGTGTGGTCCGGTGGGGGGTGTGTGACAGCCGAAAGATGTGTGAATAGTTGATTCAGTAGGTATATGAGGTTAAGACTACATGATATAACAGTTGTTTGGGTGAGTGAATAACTTTATGGGTGTGCTGATGAGCAAATATATCTCTTAATGGTACATGTCCAACAAACTAGAAAGATAAAAGGCAGTGTATGTGACAGTTGTTGTATATAAATAAGTATACATAAGACTCAGTGATTGTATGAGTGACTGTATGGATAACTGTATACTTGTAATAGTGATTTTATAACACACTAAGTATGAGTTACTATCTATATGAATAAATGAAGTGGTGTTTGTATAAGTGTGTAGCTGAGTAAATGTAAGTAGGATTCGTTGTTTGCATAAATGAGTATGATGACTGCATAAGTGAATAGGATGTGTGCTGGTGTGTAATGTCGATATAGGTGTATAAGTATATTTGATAGTGTTCTAGTGATCATTGACAGCATGTATGAGTGAATCTATAGGTAAGTGATTAGATGTGTGTGTAGATCCATGAATCACTGAGTGGGTTTTTAGAAACTTGTATTGGTGTGTCAATAGATTCAAATATGGTACTCTTTATTTTACAGTGAGTGATGAAAGGTAATACTCGTGTATGATGAGGTGTATCTGATTGTCACGTGGATGATGTTATCAGTGATGTCATCAGTGATGTCATTTGAGATGTCATCAGTGATATCATTAGTGATGTCACTGACCATGTCATGAATGATGTAATATGTGACATCATCAGCAGTGGATTGCAGGCGCGCGAGTTATAGTGAGTACAACTAACTATAACGGAGGAATTTCAATGGTTTTGTACGAGTGAAATGTCCAGCTAACTATAACAGCCCTGAAACCTATGGTTTTTTCAGTGAATTTCTAAGGTTTTTTAAATGCTAATTCCTAACTATAACTTGTCTGAAACCTATGGTTTTCTCAGTGAATTTCGAAGGTTTTTTAAATGATAATTTTTAAATGTAATAATAGTTATATGTATTTTTATACTGATTTTTAAAGTTTTTTAACTGTTTATTTTTACATATTTTAATTTTTAAATTACATTATATATTTTAAATATAAATGGAAATAAAAATGTTTTTTAAAATATTGAAACTGAAATATTGTTTTTTTTGTTGAATGTATAAGTGCAAAACTATAAGTGTGTTGGTTAGTTAGGATACTGTATGCATAGTGGATAGGGGTTTGAGGCAGTCCATGTGCTAATTCCTGGCTCGCTGCATGAGTACTTGGATACTGACTGAATGATTAGAGTACTGCAAGGAGAGTGCCTGGGTGAATTTATAAGTGTTAGAATTACTTTTCAGAATCTGTACTGGGCTGAAAGATGCAGCACTGAGGTCTCTCCTGATAACAGGTGAGTAAATCTGAATTTGTAGTGCGGCTGATTTTAGATGAATATTTTAAAGTTCCAAAACTGCACACTTAGAAAAATTTGCCAAGTGAAACCAGTCAATGTTAGCCTATGGAAGGAAATTCAAGTTACTGGTAAGTACGGTTAGAATTACTTTTCAGGATCAGTACTGGGCTCAAAGATGCAGCACTGAGGTCTCTCCATGTTCACGGGAATACTATTAAACAGGAACAGGGGTGGGAGCACACCGCTTCAAATCCCAGCAAGGTTCGCCTTTGGCATTGTAGTAAATGCAGTTTCAGTTACTTGCTTGCTTCAAGACTGTTCAAGTGTTTTGCCACAATTGGCACAGATAGTGCTGATCTCTAGACACATGGTTCGGGTTCTTTAACCGTCATCAGTAGAGATTACAGTCTTTCAAATGTGGAGTTTGCTGAGTAGGCTGCCAACATCTTTCTCAGGTAAGGTACCTCTCACATGCATGCGGGTGCTTCATCCACGAGCTCGTCAGCTCAATGACTCACTGGAGAACTATTAAACAGGAACAGGGGTGGGAGGATGCCGCTTCACCTCCCAGCAAGGTTCGCCCATGGCATTGTGGTAAATGCAGTTTCAGTTACTTGCTTGCTTCAAGAGTGTTCGAGTGTTTTGCAACAGTTGACGCAGATAGTGCTGATCTCTAGACACGTGGTTCTCATTCTTTAACCGTCATCAGTAGAGATTACAATATTTCAAATGTGGGGTTTGCTGAGTATGCTGTCAACATCTTTCTCAGATCAGGTACCTCTCACAGGCAAGTGGGTGCTTCATCCACGAGATCGTCAGCTCAATGACTCACGGGAGTACTATTAAACAGGAACAGGGGTGGGAGCACACCACTTCACCTCCCAGCAAGGTTCGCCCCTGGCATTGTGGTAAATGCAGTTTCAGTTACTTGCTTGCTTCAAGAGTGTTCGAGTGTTTCGCCACAGTTGGCGCAGATAGGGCTGATCTCTAGACACGTGGTTCTGGTTCTTTAACTGTCATAGGTAGAGATTACAGTCTTTCAAATGTGGGGTTTGCTGAGTAGGCTGCCAACATCTTTCTCAGGTCAGGTACCTCTCACAGGCATGCAGGTGCTTCATCCACGAGCTCGTTGCCTAATGACTCATGGGAGTATTATTAAACAGGAACAGGGGTGGGAGCACACCGCTTCACCTCCCAGCAAGGTTCGCCCCTGACATTGTGGTAATTGCAGTTTCAGTTACTTGCTTGCTTCAAGAGTGTTAGAGTGTTTCGCTACAGTTGGTGCAGATAATGCTGATCTCTAGACACGTGTTTCAGGTTCTTTAACCGTCATCAGTAGAGATTACAGTCTTTGAAATCTGGGGTTTGCTGAGTAGACTGCCAACATCTTTCTCAGGTCAGGTACCTCACACAGGCATGCGGGTACCTCATCCACCAGCTCGTCAGCTCAATGATTCATGGGAGAACTATTAAACAGGAACAAGGGTGGGAGCACACCGCTTCACCTCCCAGCAAGGTTCACCCCTGGCATTGTGGTAAATGCAGTTTCGGTTACTTGCTTTCTTCAAGAGTGTTCGAGTGTTTCACCATAGTTGGCACAGATAGTGCTGATCTCTAGACACGTGTTTCTGGTTCTTTAACAGTCATCAGTAGAGATTACAGTCTTTGAAATTTGGGGTTTGCTGAGTAGGCTGCCAACAACTTTCTCAGATCAGGTACCTCTCACAGGCATGCGGGTGCTTCATCCACCAGCTCATCAGCTCAATGACTCACGAAAGTAATGTTAAACAGGAACAGGGGTGGGAGGCAATGATATCCTATGGAAGGAAATTCAAGTTACTGGTAAGTGCGGTTAGAATTACTTTTCAAGATCAGTACTGGGCTCAAAGATGCAGCACGGAGGACTGTCCTGATAACATGTGAGTAAATTCGAATTCGTAGTTCGGCTGATTTTAGAGGAATATTTGTAAGTTCCAAAACTCCACACTTAGAAGAATTTCCAAGTGAAACCAGTCAATGTTAGCCTAAGAAGGAAATTCAAGTTACTGGTAAGTACGGTTAGAATTACTTTTTAGGATTAGTACTGGGCTTAAACATGCAGCACTGAGGTCTCTCCTGATAACAGGTGAGTAAATCGGAATTCGTAGTTCGGCTGATTTTAGAGGAATTTTTGTACGTTCCAAAAATCGACACTTTGAAACTTTTCTGCTGAAAACCACACAATGGATTCCTATGGAAGGAAATACAAGTTACTAGTAAGTACGCTTAGAATTACTTTTCAGTGTCAGTGTTGGGCTAAAAGATGCAGCACTGGGTTCTCTCCTGATAACAGGTGAGTAAATCGGAATTCGTAGTTCGGCTGATTTTAGAGGAATATTTGTAAGTTCCAAAACTCCACACTTGGAAACTTTTCTGCTGAAAACCACACAATGGATTCCTATGAAATGAAATACAAGTTACTGGTAAGTACGCTTAGAATTACTTTTCAGGGTCAGTGCTGAGCTAAAAGATGCAGCACTGAGTTCTCTCCTGATAACAGGTGAGTAAATCGGAATTCGTAGTTCAGCTGATTTTAGAGGAATATTTGTAAGTTTCAAAAATCGACACTTTGAAACTTTTTCAGCAAAAAGCAGGCAATCATATCATATGGAAGGAAATTGAAGTTACTGGTAAGTACGGTTAGAATTACTTTTTAAGATCAGTACTGGGCTCAAACATGCAGCACTGAGGTCTCTCCTGATAACAGGTGAGTAAATCGGAATTCGTACTTCGGCTGATTTTACTTCGGTCCAGTATATATAGAGCCACATTCCTACACCATCCCCTCCCTTTACCACTGTGCAAACAAGCCCTGTGGCGCATTTTAAGTTGGGGAAATAATTCCCCTTCAATCTTGAGGGTCCGTAGAGACCAACTAGCCCACTAGGTACATTCAGTAAGCGCCACAGAGCTGCGTAGCAGAGAGATGTAAAAGGCACACGGCCTGCACCACCTCTTTGCAATGCAGCACAGTGGCCCTTCCTGGAAGCACCTGGTGGGCTACTTGGCCCCCAGGGTCCCTCAGGATTGAAGAGGATTTTTTTTCCCCAACTTAAAACACACCACAAGGCTAAAGCACACGTCACCTCAAGCCCCGTCCTCTCCCTTCACCAGTGTGTAAACACGCCTCATGGCGCATTTAAAGTTGGGAGATAAAGTCCCCTTGAATCCTGAGGGTCCCTAGGGTCAAACTAGCCCACTAGGTACCTCCAGTAAGCGCCACAGATCTGCGTTGCAGAGAGGTGTAAAAAGGGGCGTGGCCTCTGAACACCTCTCTGCAACGCAGCTCCCTGGCGCATACTGGAGGTACCTGGTGGGCTAGTTGGCCCCCAGGGACCCTCAAGATTGAAGGGGAATTAATTCCTCAACTTAAAAAGCGCCACAGGGCGCGTTTGCACAATGGTGAAGGAAGGGGGCGGGGCCTGAGGTGACATATCTGCAAACACGCCCTGTGGCGCGTTTTAAGTTGGGGAATTAATTCCTCTTCAATCCTGAGGTCCCCTGGGGGCAAACTAGCCCACCAGGATCCTCCAGTATGCGCCAGGGGGCTGCGTTGCAGAGAGGTGTTCAGAGGCTACGCCCCTTTCTACACCTCTCTGTAACGCAGCTCCGTGGCACTTACTGAAGGTACCTGGTGGGCTAGTTGGCCCCCAGGGACCCTCAGGATAGACAAGTTTGATCAAAGCAATATATATTTGATAATAATTCATATTGGGGTTAAACATTAGTACCAAAAAGATTGATGTTGAGGTGGGCAGCCAGTCCAGGATCATGCCCCAATCTTCAAAGAATAAACATATGACTCATTTTGGACTGTATATATATATATATATTCACTGAAAAAACCATAGGTTTTAGGCACATTATAGTTAGGAATTAGCATTTAAAAAACCTTAGAAATTCACTGAAAAAACATAGGTTTCAGGAGCGTTATAGTTAGCTGGACTTTTCCCTCGTACAAAACCATTGAAATTCCCCCGTTATAGTTAGTTCAGCTAACTATAACTCGCGCGCCCGCAATGCACTGCTGATGACGTCACATATTTCATCACTCATGACATGGTGAGTGACATCACTCATGACATCACTGATGACATCTCAAATGACATCACTGATGACATCACTGATGACATCATCCAGTGAATGTGTGTTTTTCTGAAAATTACATATGTTTTATATATGTATATCTCAAGGTCAATGGAAGAATAAATGGGTATATAAATGTCTAAATGGATGATTTGTTTTTGAAAAATTGATTGTAAAACTGACTGATTAAGTGTATCTTAGTGAATACATGGCTTAGTGAGTAATGTTTAAATATGTAAATATCTGTGTCAGTCTCTCACTTTGTGTATAAGTGGCTGCATGGGTTGGTGAGTAGCTACATGAGTGTCTATATAGGTTATTAGTTGGTTTTTTGAGTATCAGTATGAGGGTCTGAGTGTCTGTATGGTTCGGTGGGGGGTATTACGTAGTGTATAGGTGTATGAATGAGTGACTCACTGTTTGTATGTGTTGAAGACAGCATGTGTGCAGGACTGTATGGGTGGATGAGTGTGTGCATGGGTGTGTTAGTGAGTGAATGACTGTCTCAATAGTGTCTTTATGAGTAACTACATATGTTTTAAACTAGTATATGTGACTATTGGTGTATATAAGTGAGTATATGTGAGAGTGAGAGATTGAAAGAGTTCCTGTATGAATAAGTATGTGTTTCTATAAGTGATTGTTTAAAAGACTAAGTATGTGTAAGTTTCTGTAGAAGTAAGTGAGGTGGTGTGTGTATAACTGTATATGCAAGTAAATGGATGTTTGATTCTTTATTAGCATGAGTGACTATGTGTGTGAGTAACTTTATGGATGAGTGGTGTTGTGTAACAGGATGTATAGGTGTATAAGTACATATGATGAGTGAGTACATGTATGAGTGACTGTATAGGACTGTTGGTGAATGAGTGGATGTGTATGTGGATCTTAGAATTACTGAATAGGTTGTTGTAACTGATATTGGTATGTCAATTGTTTTGAAAATTTTTGTTTCTATTTTTGAATGTGTGTATCAAAGGTTATATTAGGGGGAGAGGAGGTCTGCCACACTATCACAAGGATGATGTCATCAGTGATGTCATTTGAGATGTCATCAGTGATGTCACGAGTGATGTCACTGACCATGTCATGAGTGATGTAATATGTGACGTCATCAGCAGTGCATTGCGGGCACACGAGTTATAGTTAGCTTAACTAACTATAACGGGGGAATTTCAATGGTTTTGTACGAGTGAAAAGTCCAGCTAACTATAACGCTCCTGAAACCTATGGTTTTTTCAGTGAATTTCTAAGGTTTTTTAAATGCTAATTTCTAACTATGCCTACAGTGATAGGACATGTGAAGAAAGAAGAAAAAACGCACAGAAAGAAAAAAAAGGAAATGCAGAAAGAAGCAACAGAAGTCCTCAAAGACGAAGAAAAGTGCAGGAAGAAGGATAACATGCAGAAAGAACAAACAGAAGAGCAGAAAGAAGCCTTGTTGCAAAATCATCCTGTACCCTCAACTTTTTCAGACGGATACCGGTGGTAACTGAGTCTGACTAACCAGTCCTAGAGCCAGTGCTATGTTAAAAGACACTCAGAATACAGTGAAACCATACACTAGGGAACACTATGTGTTGGGATCACCGTGTGATCAGCATGACCTCCTCTGTAAGCTCCTAGTATGTAATAGGGCAGGGGATTAAAACTACCTCTTAAAACGCGCCACAGGGCGTGTTGGCACACGTCACCTCAGGCCCGTCCCCTCACTTCCCCACTGTGTAAACACGCCCTGTGGCTGTTTTAAGTTGGGAGATTAAGTCCCCTTGAATCCTGAGGGTCCCTAGGGTCCAACTAGACCATTAGGTATCTCCAGTAAACGCCACAGAGCTGCATTGCAGAGAAATGGAAAAAGGGGCACGGCCTAGACCACCTCTCTGCAACGCAGCGCAGTGGCGCTTACTGAAAGCACCTGGTGGTCAAGTTGGCCCCCAGGGTCCCTCACGATTGCAAGGGAATTATTTCCCCAACTTAAAACGCGCCACAGGGCGTGTTTGCACACGTCACCTCAGGCCCCATCCCCTCCCTTCACCACTCTGTAAACGCGCCCTGTGGCCGTTCTAAGTTGGGAGATAAAGTCCCCTTGAATCATAAGGGTCCCTAGGGTCAAACTAGCCCACTAGGTACCTCCAGTAAGCGCCACAGAGCTGTGTTGCATAGAGGTGTAAAAAGGGGCATGGCCTCAGAACACCTGTCTGCAACGCAGCTCCCTGGCGCATACTGGAGATACCTGTTGGGCTAGTTGGCCCTCAGGGACCCTCAGTATTGAAGGGGAATTAATTCCCCAACTTACAATTGGCCAGGGGGCATGTTTGCAGAGTGCTGCAAGGAGGGGGCGTGGCCTCCGGCACCATGCCGGTCTTTTATTAATTTTATTTTTTAAGAAGGAGGGCTGTGTGGCCCCCCTTCTTTTTCTAATTTACTGGCCCTGGGGACCCCATCCCCCAGAGTCTGCACCCTCATTTGTTTTGTTGAAAAAAATTAATTTGGCCCTCCCAAGGTCTTAATCGGCCCCGGGGACCCCAACCCCCTGGTCATGGCCTTTTTTTAAAAAAATTCTTTAGGAGGGGGCTGCGTGGCCCCCCTCCTCAGGCCACTTATGGCCCCGGGTACCCCATCCCCCGGGGCCGGCCTTTGTTTTTTATTATTTAAAAAATATATATATTTATGGAAACACCTAGGACATGCTGGACAAACCGTATGTACCTATCACCATGACGATTTGAGTGATATTCATTAAAAGGCGACTATGCATAGAATGAATCCACGTGGAATGTATTTACACTGCTAGTGAAGCTCTGACGTGTCTGACGACCCACCGTGCCTAATCCCGGCGTCCCCGCCATTGGGTACTCTCCAAGTAGACACCCTTGTTGTTTATTTATACAAACATGGATAGCTATTGACAGGCACATTTAATATAAACGCACACCAAGCCATTCAAAGGGGATTCAACAAAAATTCGACCCAACTATGCAAGAAACCCCCCTCACGGTTAATAAAATACACATCCACTACCGGATGTTTAATACTTTTTATTTTACTCTCTGGAAAGGAAACAAACCTCACTTGAGAGTCACAGCGTGCTCCTGGTTGAGCCCAATGCTGTGTTACACCCACCAGTGCCCGTCGATTGCCTCACACCTCTGTGTTGTATTCCACCAGCTAGTGCGTATGCTATGACACTCTCTAGCCCATGTGCACTGTAACACCACCCCGTGAATATGTCATGCCACACTTGCCTTCGCACGGGTTATATTGCCCCATCTAACGTGCCTTCCTCGATGTGTATGTTATAAAGCACAGTGCTATGCCATACATATTACAATCTGGGATCCATATCTTTGTCACAGTGCATATGCAACGTTACACTCCCCAGCACATATTTTATATTACAACTTTAGAGACTAGTTATGTTACACAACACTGCCCTGTGCATATTACACTTCAAGGCGCATATCGCATAGCACGCGCTAGTGCCTGTGCTATCTCGCGCTCCCCAATGAATCTGTCATTGCGCACAATGTATTGCATATTATATTTCAAGCCCGGTTTATCTTATATCACACTTTTTGGTGCATAGTTTATACCATATACTATTTCTAGTTTTCGTTTTCAATCTTGCTCTCAGGACTATGTTTCATATTACACTGCGTCCACCTACCGTTTTCACGGGCATTACATTTTGCGATGGGGGTGGAGGGTCAGGGGCTGTTTCTGCCAAGTGAGCCCGGAGTCACAGTCACAAACGTCCTCTTCTTCCTGAATAAAAGTGAGATTATGCTGCATACTTGTTCATATTTTAAGTAGTTCGCACAGACACACATTTTAAAAACAATAAAGTTCCTAATACCCACCTTCTCTGAATAGTTAGCTTGCTGCCCCATCCACCTCCTCCCTATCCTCTGTTGTATGAATCCAGGGACTAGCCCCCTCCCTCTTGCCATGCATGGTCTGATGAACACTCTGAGACATTCTGTCATCGGGCTATACGTGGGCTACATCTGGGTGATATTTGGGCTATATTTGGGCTCTTTTGTCTCTGGTGGCCATCTTGGGAGATTTATTTGTTATGAAGTTTCCTAATTTCCTCATTTACTGCAGTCTCCTCAGTAGGAAATACTTTCAGTTTTTTACTTTGGTTCCATCAAGAAGGCATTCAGATGTGTCACACATTTGCCATAAATTCTGAATGTTAGCACTCTAGTTGCTCATTAGATCACTGTAGTAAAGCTACTGCTCACCAGGGAAGTCTGCTGCTGGTATTCAAAGTGCATGTTTCAGTCTGCATGTCAGAATTTTTTTATGAAATAGAAGAGGATTTGAGAAGTCAAAATGTGCCCTAATTTTTCTTTCTGCAGCACTAATCATAATTTCTATGGCAAAATGAACCCCCTCATTTTGTTCCTTTGTAAATTAAATGTTTTAAGTGTTACCACTTTATTCCAATCAAGATGGCTTCAGGTGTGCCATACTTTTGTCATAAGTAAGACTGTTAGCGCTCTAGTTGTTCGTTAGAACACTCTGGGATATTCTGTCATTGGGCTATACTTGGGCTACATCTTGGTGATATTTGGGCTGCATTTGGGCTTTTTTGTCTCTGGTGGCCATTTTGGGAGACTAATTTGTTATGATGTTTCCTAATTTCCTCATTTACTACAGTCTCCTCAGTAGGAAAAACGTTCAGTTTTTTACTTTGATTCCATTAAGAAGGCATTCAGATGTGTCACACATTTGCCATAAATTCAGAATGTTAGCACACTAGTTGCTTATTAGATCACTGTAGTAAAGCTACTGCTCACCAGGGAAGTCTGCTGCTGGTATTGAAAGGGCATGTTTCAGTCTGCATGTCAGAATCTTTTAATGAAATAGAAGAGGATTTGAGAAGTCACTCAACATGTGCACTCATTTTTCTTTCTGAAGCACTAATCATACTTTCTATGGCAAAATGAACCCCCTTATTTTGTTCCTTTTTAAATTAAATGTTTTAAGAGTTACCACTTTATTCCAGCCAAGATGGCTTCAGTTGTGCCATACGTTTGTCATAAGTAGGACTGTTAGCGCTCTAGTTGTTCTTTAGAACACTCTGGGAAGCTGCAGTAGAACACAAAGGAATCAACTGACAGTCTCTGCCCTTGTTGGATGTACATGTTTTATTGAGAATGTCGGACTTCATTCTCACATGACTGAGAAAGATAATGTGAATTTACAGAAAATATGCTCTCAGTTTAGCTTATAGATCACCTTCCAAACCTCTGTGGGAAAAGCATGAGAAAATAGTTTTCTCTCAAACATGATTCATGATATCACAGCAGAAGGCTTTTTCACATGGTAAAATCACCTTAGAACACACCACAATACCTAAAATGAGTATGGTACCATCAACAAATGATTTATAATGTAACTAAAACCTTAAAACCTTCTATTAACTGCAATGCTTTTTAATGAGGTGCTATCATGTATATTGGTCCCAAGATGGCTGCCAACACTTCTTGGATGAAGTGCTGACAGCCAATCAGATCTCACGATGAGATGTGTAGTTAGGCTCCGCCCAGATATATATGTGATTTTACTTTTGATTTTCTCAGGAACTACTGAACAGATTGACACCATATATGCAAAAGGCACATGCCTGACCTGAGGACTACCTCTTTGCCAAATTTCAAGTAATTCTGTTCAGCCGTTCGGGCTGTACCTTCGACTAAAGGTCCTATGGGAAAATGCATGGGGAAAATGCGTTTTGGGACCCCCTCTTTTTTCTCAGCCCCCGCTTGATGAATCACCCCGAGACTTTCAGGGTAGGAGCTGAGTGGAGAGCCCCATTAGTTTTGAAAATTTCACGAAGATAAGGCAACCGGCGCCAAAGTTATTCAGAATAGAATTTTCAGATTTCCTATGGGAACTTGGTCCTAACTATAACTATCTACTGGCGATCGCCAGTAGATAATATATATATATATATATATATATATATATATATATATATATATATATATATATATATATATATGTATAAATTCACTGAAAAACCATAGGTTTCAGGCACGTTATAGTTAGAAATTAGCATTATAGGGAAAGTTATAGTTAGTTAGACATTTCATTTGCACAAAACCAAAGAAATTCCTCCGTTATAGTTAGTTCTGCTAACTATAACTCACGCGCCCGCAATGCACTGCTGATGATGTCACATATTGCATCATTCATGACTTGGTCAGTAAAATCACTGATGACATCACTGATGACATCTCAAATGACATCACTGATGGCATCATCCAGTGAATGTGGTTTAGTTAGAAATTTAAATATGTATTATATATATATCAATCTGTATTGGAGATTGAGTGGATATATAACTGTCTGGTTGGAGGATTTAGTAGCTGTCTGACTGTCTGTTTAAGTGAGTAATTAAAAGTGTCTCACTTAATACATGGATTAGTAACTAAACTATGTGAATGTGTGCAGCACTGTCTCTGTTGTTGTATAACATGCTGCATCAGTTGGTCACTAACTACATGAGTGTGTATATTAGTTATTGATTAGTGGTGTGAGTATTTGTATGGGACACTGAGTTTGTGTGTGGTTGGATGGGGTGTGTGTAACTCTATGCACAGATGTGTGAATGGTTGATTGACTAGGTGTATAGGTTTAAGAGTGCATGTGGAAACAGTTGTTTGGGTGACTGAGTGTATTTATTTGTGTTTTGGTGAGCGAATATATGTTTTAGTTGTACATCTTCAACAAAGTAAAAAAATAAAAGGCATTGTATGTGAGAGTTGGTGTATATAAATAAGTATTTGTAAGAGTCAGTGATTGTGAGAGTAACTATATGAAAGAGTGTATAATTGTAATGGTGAATTTTTAACATATTAACTATGAGTTACTATGTGTTTGAATAAATGAGGTGTTGTTGGATAATTTTGTAAGGTGAGTAAATGTAAGTGTGATTAATTTTTTTCATGAGTGAGTAGGATGACTGCATAACCGACTAAGATGACTGCTGATGTGTCAATGTCTATATATGTGTATAAGTGCATTTGATAGTGTTGTATTAATTAGTGACTGCATGTATAAATGATTCTGGTGTTGAATGGGTAGTTGTGTGTGTAGACTTAGGAATCAGTGAGTGGGTATGTAGTAACTGGTATTGGTGTGTCAATGGTTTCAAATATGGTACTCTGTATTTTACAGTGAGTGATGAAAGAATTATACTAGTGTATGATGAGG
This sequence comes from Triturus cristatus, assembly GCF_964204655.1. Classification (NCBI taxonomy): domain Eukaryota; kingdom Metazoa; phylum Chordata; class Amphibia; order Caudata; family Salamandridae; genus Triturus; species Triturus cristatus. The sequence continues at coordinate 682,319,420 of NC_140594.1, forward strand.
TGTATCAGATTGTCACGTGAATGATGTCATCAGTGATGTCATTTGAGATGTCATCAGTGATGTCATCAGTGATGTCACTTACCATGTCATGAATGATGCAATATGTGACATCATCAGCAGTGCATTGTGGGCGCGCGAGTTATAGTTAGCAGAACTAACATAAACGGAGGAATTTCTATGGTTTTGTACAAATGAAATTGCCAGCTAACTATAAGACCCCTGAAACCATGTTTTTTTCTGTGACTTTCTAAGGTTTTTTAAATGCTAATTTCTAACTAGAATGTCTCTGAAACCTATGTTTTTGTCAGTGAATTTCAAAGGTTTTTCAAATGCTAATTTTTAAGTGTGATAGTAGTTATACCTATTTTTTTGTACTGATTTTCAACAGTTTTTTAACTGTTTATTTATAAATATTTTATTCATTAAATAACATTATATATTTTTCTGAAAATTGCACAAAAAAAAGAAAAAGTTCAAACGGAAATATTGATTAATTTTCTTGTTTTCATTTTCTATTTTAATATAATATATATTATATATTTTAAAAAAAACAATTCGGAGTTGCGCACTAAAAGCATACACATAATGGTGGGTGCGCCCATTCTAGTCACCATTTTAGAAAAGTCGTGAAGGATCCGAGTATGTAGTGTGACGGCTACGTGTTTTTCAGTTACATCATATACATTTAATATTACGTAATGTGCACGATTGGTATGCGACCAGTCCGCGACTCCTGCTCCCGCGCATTCGCAACACATGCACATTACGGTATGAGATGCTTGCACGGTTGTGGGTCCCGTGTGACATCATATATGTGCTGGGGCGCGTTGGGTGTGCGACTCCCGTAAAAAAATTTATGTTCCAAAATGATATATATATGTCTTTAATATACATATTAGGGCAAGAGATTATCTAAAGATATTCATAAAAATAATGTATTTGTACTTATAATAAACTTATATTATTTTTAAATATATTTTTGCGGAGTCGGGTGCATGCATCGTAAGTGCAGAGAACCAGGTCAGCAGAGCTGCTGTAGAGCCAGAGAAACCAGGTCAGCAGAGCCATTGTAGAGCCAGAGAACCAGGTCAGCAGAGCTGCTCTAGAGCCTAAGAAGCAGGTCAGCAGAGCTGCTCTAGAACCAGAGACCCAGGTCAGCAGAGCTGCTCTAGAGTCAGACACCGAGGTCAGCAGAGCTGCTCTAGAGGCCGAGAACCAGGTCAGCAGAGCTGCTGTAGAGCCAGAGAAACCAGGTCAGCAGAGCTGCTTTAGCGGGAGAAAACCAGGTCAGCAGAACTGCTTTAGAGCCAGAGAACCAGGTCAGCAGAGCTGCTCTAGAGCTAGAGAACCAGGTCAGCAGAGCTGCTGTAGAGCCATAGAACCAGGTCAGCAGAGCTGCTCTAGAGGCAGAGAACCAGGTCAGCAGAACTGTTTTAGAGCCAAAGAACCAGGTCTGCAGATCTGTTTAGAGCCAGAGAACCAGGTCAGCAGAGCTGTTGTAGAGCCATAGAACCAGGCCAGTAGAGCTGCTCTAGAGCCTAAGAATTAGGTCAGCAGAGCTGATCTAGAGCCAGAAAACCAGGCCAGCAGAGCTGCTGTAGAACCAGAGAAACCAGGTCAGCAGAGCTGCTTTAGAGCCAGAGAACCAGGTCAGCAGAGCTGTTGTAGAGCCAGAGAACCAGGTCAGTAGAGCTGCTCTAGAGCCTAAGAATTAGGTCAGCAGAGCTGCTCTAGAGCCAGAAAACCAGGTCAGCAGAGCTGCTGTAGAACCAGAGAAACCAGGTCAGCAGAGCTGCTTTAGAGCCAGAGAACCTGGTCAGCAGAGCTGTTGTAGAGCCAGAGAACCAGGTCAGTAGAGCTGCTCTAGAGCCTAAGAATTAGGTCAGCAGAGCTGCTCTAGAGCCAGAAAACCAGGTCAGCAGAGCTGCTGTAGAGCCAGAGAAACCAGGTCAGCAGAGCTGCTTTTTGAGGGAGAGAACCAGGTCAGCAGAGCTGCTTTAGAGCCAGAGAACCACGCCAGCAGAGCTGCTTTAAAGCCAGAGAACCAGGTCAGCAAAGCTGCTTTAGAGCCAGAGAACCAGGTCAGCACAGCTGCTCTAGAGCCAGAGAACCAAGTCAGCAGAGCTGCTTTATAGCCATAGAACCAGGTCAGCAGAGCTGCTTTAGAGCCAGAGAACCAGGTCAGCAGAGCTCCTCTAGAGACTTAGAACCAGGTCAGCAGAGCTGCTCTAGAGCCAGAGAACTAGGTCAGCAGAGCTGCTGTAGTGCCAGAGAAATCAGGTCAGTAGAGCTGCTTTAGAGGGAGAGAACCAGGTCAACATAGCTGCTCTAGAGGGAAAGAACCAGGTCAGCAGAGCTGCTCTAGAGCCAGAGAACCATGTCAGCAGAACTGCTTTAGAGCCATAGAACCGGGTCAGCAGAGCTGCTTTAGAGCCAGAGAACCAGGTCAGCAGAGCTGTTGTGGAGCCAGAGAACCAGATCAGCAGAGCTGCTCTGTAGCCTAAGAACTAGGTCAGCAGAGCTGCTCTAGAGCCAGAGACCCAGGTCAGCAGACCTGCTGTAGAGCCAGAGAAACCAGGTCAGCAGAGCTGCTTTAGAGGGAGAGAACCACCAGGTCAGCAGAGCTGCTTTAGAGCAAGAGAACCAGGTCAGCAGAGCTGCTCTAGCTGACATTGACTGATTGACACTGACTGACACTGACTCACACTGATTGACTGAAACTGACTGACTGACAATGACTGACACTGATTGACTGACACTGACTGACTGACACTGACTGACTGACTGACAATGACTGTCACTGACTGACTACTCTCTACTACTCTACTACTCACTCTATACTACTCTCTACTACTCTCTCTGTACTACTTACTGTCTACTACTCACTCTCTACTACTCACTCTCTACTAATCTACTACTCTCTACTACTCACTCTCTACTACTCTCTACTACTCACTCTACTACTCTCTACTACTCACTCTACTACTCTCTGCTACTCACTCTCTACTACTCTCTCTACTACTCACTCTCTACAACTCTCTACTATTCAATCTCTACTACTCACTCTCTTCTACTCTCTACTATTCACTCTACTACTCTCTACTACTCTCTACCACCACTCTCTGTTACTCTACTACTCACTCTCTACTACTCTCTACTACTCACTCTCTACTACTCTTTACTCTCTACTAATCACTCTCTACTACTCACTCTCTACTACTCACTCTGACCTGCTCACTCTCTACTACTCACTCTCTACTACTCTTTACTACTCACTCTCTACTACTCACTCGCTACTACTCTCTATTACTCAATTCCTACTAGTCACTCTCTACTACTCTCTCTCTACTACTCTCTACTGCTACTCTCTACTATTCACTCTCTACTACTCACTCTACTACTCACTCTACTACTCTCTACCACTCACTCTCTACTACTCTACTACTCACTCTCTACTACTCTCTACTACTCACTCTCTACATCTCACTCTACCACTCTCTACTACTCACTCTCTAACTCTCTCTCTCTACTACTCACTCTCTACATCTCACTCTACCACTCTCTACTACTCACTCTCTACTACTCTCTCTCTACTATTCACTCTCTACTATTCACTCTCTACTACTCACTCTCTACTCTCTACTACTTACGCTCCACTACTCACTCTCTACTACTCACTCTCTACTACTCTCTACTACTCACTCTCTACTACTCAATCTCTACTACTCTACTACTCTCTACTAGTCTCTGTACTACTCACTCTCTACTACTCACTCTCTACTACTCTACTACTCTCTACTACTCTCTCTACTACTCACTCTCTACTATTCTCTACTACTCACTCTACTACTCTCTACTACTGTCTACTGCTCACTCTCTACTACTCTACTACTCACTCTCTACTTCTCTCTCTCTCTACTACTATTCACTCTACTACTCTCTACTACTCACTCTCTACTACTCTCTCTACTACGCTCTCTCTACTAATCACTCTCTACTACTCACATCTCTAATACTCTCTACTGCTCACTCTCCACTACTCACTCTCCACTACTCACTCTCAACTACTCTCTACTACTCACTCTCTTCTACACTACTACTTTCTCTAGTTCTCACTCTCTACTACTCTCTCTACTATTCACTCTCTACTACTCTCTACTACTCACGCTCTACTACACACTTTCTTCTACTTGCTCTCTGCTACTCGCTCTCTACTATTCACTGGTACTCACTCTACTACTCACTCTCTACGACTCTCTACTACTCGCTCTATTACTCACTCTCTACTACTCTCTACTACTCCACTACTCTCTACTACTCTCTCTCTACTACTCACTCTCTACTACTCACTCTCTACTACTCTCTACTACTCACTCTCTACTACTCTCTACCACTCACTCTCTACTACTCTACTACTCACTCTCTGCTACCCTCTACTACTCTCTCTCTCTACTACTCACTCTCTACTACTCACTCTACTACTCTCTACTACTCACTCTCTACTACTCTCTCTCTACTACCCACACTCTACTATTCAGTCTCTACTACTCACTCTCTACTACTCACTCTCTACTACTCGCTCTCTAATACTCTACTACTCACTCTCCACTACTCACTCTCTACTACTCACTCTCTACTACTCACTCTCTTCTACTCTTTACTACTCTCTCTACTACTCACTCTCTGCTACTCTATTACTCTCTCTACAACTCACTCTCTACTATTCCCTACTACTCACTCTACTACTCTCTACCACTCACTCTCTACTACTCTACTACTCACTCACTGCTACTCTCTCTCTACTACTCACTCTACTAATCTCTACTACTCATCCTATACTACTCTCTACTACTCCCTCTCTACTACTCACTCTCTACTACTCGCTCTCAACTACTCTCTACTACTCACTCTACTTCTCACTCTCTACTACTTAACTACTCTATCTTACTCTCTCTACTTCTCACTCTCGACTACTCTCTCTACTACTCACTCTCTACTACTCTCTCTACTACTCACTCTCTACTACTATCTACTACTCACTCTCTACTACACTCTCTCTACTACTTGCTCTCTACTACGTGCTCTCTACTACTCTCTCTCTACTACTCCACTAGTCTCTACTACTCACGCTCTACTACTCACTCTCTACTACTCTACTGTTCTCTACTACTCTCTCTCTACTACTTTACTACTCTCTACTACTCACTCTACTACTCACTCTCTACTACTCTCTACTACTCACTCGCTACTACTCACTCTCTACTACTCTGTCTCTACTACTCTCTACTACTCACTCTACTACTCACTCTCTACTACTCTCTACTACTCTCTCTCTGCTACTCACTCTCTACTACTCACTCTCTACTACTCACTCTACTACTCACTCTCTACTACTCTCTACTACTCACTCTCTTCCACTTACTCTCTAATACTCAATATCTACTACTCTCTACTACTCACTCTCTACTCTCTATTACACACTCTCTACTCTCTACCTCTCTCTCTACTACTCACTACCTCTCTAACTCTACCTCTCTACCCCTACCTCTCTACCCCTCTACCTCTACACCTCTACGTCTCTCTACATGCACACATATGCACATATATATGCATATGCATTTATATATATGTATGTGTATATATATATATACATACATATATAAACATATATATAATCTGCATATCTCTATAAATACAAATATTAATGCATGCATACATATGCATGTTATGTACATGAAAGTTTGAAAAACACTAAAACAAGCAAAGCTAAAAATCCACCTAATTACAAACAGAATTGCTTGAACTTAAACGAGGGCGAGACCTATTGCATTTTCAATGCTTGTTTACTTTGGTTCCATCAAGAAGGCATTCAGATGTGTCACACATTTGCCATAAATTCTGTATAGGGGTGCTCTAGTTGCTCATTAGATCACTGTAGTAAAGCTACTGCTCACCAGGGAAGTCTGCTGCTGGTATTCAAAGTGCATGTTTCAGTCTGCATGTCAGAAGTTTTTAATGAAATAGAAGAGGATTTGAAAGTCAAAATGTGCCCTAATTTTTCTTTCTGCAGCACTAATCATAATTTCTATGGCAAAATGAACCCCCTCATTTTGTTCCTTTGCAAAATAAATGCTTTAAGTGTTACCACTTTATTCCAATCAAGATGGCTTCAGGTGTGCCGTACTTTTGTCATAAGTAAGACTGTTAGCGTTCTAGTTGTTCTTTACAACACTCTGGGACATTCTGTCATTGGGCTATACTTGGGCTACATCTGGGTGATATTTGTGCTACATTTGGGCTCTTTTGTCTCTGGTGGAAATCTTGGGAGACTTATTTGTTATGGAGTTTCCAAATTTCCTCATTTACTACAGTCTCCTCAGTAGGAAATACTTTCAGGTTTTTTACTTTGATTCCCATAAGGAAGGCATTCAGATGTGTCACACATTTGCCATCAATTCGGAATGCTAGCACTCTAGTTGCTTATTAGATCACTGTAGTAAAGCTACTGCTCACCAGGGAAGTCTGCTGCTGGTATTGAAAGGGCATGTTTCAGTCTGTATCTCAGAATTTTTTTAATGAAATAGAAGAGAATTTGAGAAGTCCTAATTTTTCTTTTTTCAGCACTAATCATAATTTCCATAGCAAAATGAACCCCCTCATTGTGTTCCTTTTAAATTAAACTACTCACTCTCTACTACTCACTCGCTACTACTCTCTACTACTCACTCTCTACTACTCACTCTCTACTACTCACTCTCTACTACTCACTCTACTACTCTGTACTACTCTCTACCACTGACTCTCTACTACTCTACTAATCACTCTCTACTACTCTCTCTCTACTACTCCCTCTCAACTAGTCACTCTACTACTCTCTACTACTCACTGTCTAGTACTCTCTCTCTACTACTCCCTCTCTACTACTCGCTCTCTACTACTCTCTACTACTCACTCTCCACTACTCACTATCTAAAACTTGATCTCTACTACTCTCTACTACTCACTCTCTACTATTCACTCTTTACTACTCTCTCTACTACTCACTCTCTACTACTAACTCTCTACTACTATAGTATTCTCTACTACTCTCTACTACTCACTCTCTACTACTCTCTACTACTCACTCTACTACTCTCTACCACTCACTCTCTACTGCTCTACTACTTTCTCTCTACTACTCTCTACGACTCTCTCTACTACTCACTCTCCACTACTCACTCTCCACTACTCACGCTCCACTACTCACTCTCCACTACTCACTCTCTACTACTCACTGTCTACTACGCGCTCTATACTCCTCTCTACTACTCACTCTCTACTACTCTACTACTCTCTCTACTACTCACTCTCTACTACTCTCTCTACTACTCACTCTCTACTACTCTCTACTACTCACTCTCTACTACACACTCTCTACTACTTGCTCTCTACTACTCGCTCTCTACTACTCACTCTACTACTCACTCTCTACTACTCACTCTACTACTCACTCTCTACTACTCTCTACTACTCACTCTCTACTACTCCACTACTGTCTACCACTCACTCTTTACTACTCACTCTCTACTACTCACTCTCTACTACTTACTCTACTACTTACTCTCTACTACTGACTCTCCACTACTCACTCTCCACTACTCATTCTCCACGACTCACTCTCTACTACTCACTCTCTACTACTCACTCTAATACTTACTCTCTACTACGCGCTCTCTACTACTCTCTACTACTCACTCTTCTACTCACTCTCTACTACTCTACTACTCTCTCTACTACTCACTCTCTACTACTCTCTCTACTACTCACTCTCTACTACTCTCTACTACTCACTCTCTACTACACACTCTCTACTATTTGCTCTCTACTACTCGCTCTCTACTCACTCTCTACTACTCCCTACTACTCACTCTACTACTCACTCTCTACTACTCTTTACTACTCACTCTCTACTACTCCACTACTCTCTACTACTCACTCTCTACTACTCACTCAGTTAATCCTGAAATTGATCACTCCTGCTCTAGCGCTCTCGGTGATAGCACCATTTGTGTTCTGCTGTATGTGTTTTAAAAAAAAGAAGGAAAAAATCGTTTTTATACTTGCAAATTTGCTGTTGCTAGTGAGACCTGATTTGTGCACTGACTCCCCGGTCCACCGCAGCTATTCGGGCTGATTGATGTGGAGGGAGAACAGGGCGATCCTACTTCCTGGTATTGCCATTATTCGGGGGCCATCTTAGTGGGGTGACGCTCTAGTGTTCCTTGAGCCCTGACTATTTAGGCTCCCAGCGCCGACACGCTCGAGTTAATCCTGAAATTGATTACTCCTGCGCTAGCGCTCTCGGTGATAGCACCATTTGTGTTCTGCTGTATGTGTTTTAAAAAAAAGAAGGAAAATCGTTTTTATACTTGCAAATTTGCTGTTGCTAGTGAGACCTGATTTGTGCACTGACTCCCCGGTCCACCGCAGCTATTCGGGCTGATTGATGTGGAGGGAGAACAGGGCGATCCTACTTCCTGGTATTGCCATTATTCGGCGGCCATCTTAGTGGGGTGACGCTCTAGTGTTCCTTGAGCCCTGACTATTTAGGCTCCCAGCGCCGACACGCTCGAGTTAATCCTGAAATTGATCACTCCTGGGCTAGCGCTCTCGGTGATAGCACCATTTGTGTTCTGCTGTCTGTGTTTTAAAAAAAAGAAGGAAAATCGTTTTTATACTTGCAAATTTGCTGTTGCTAGTGAGACCTGATTTGTGCACTGACTCCCCGGTCCACCGCAGCTATTCGGCCTGATTGATGTGGAGGGAGAACAGGGCGATCCTACTTCCTGGTATTGCCATTATTCGGCGGCCATCTTAGTGGGGTGACGCTCTAGTGTTCCTTGAGCCTAATCTATATCAACTCCCATTGTACCGCGCAGCGGCACGCGCAGCGGTAGCGCCCTAGACGCGCTGAAGAGGCGCCAAAGAGAAGCCAGTCTGCGCCAGTCCGCGTCCAGACGCTTCCAGCTTCCGGTCCTAGCCGTTAACATGGTAGGAAACTTCCTTTCATATAGTACCTCCTCACTGTACGCACTGCGCCCTACCTGCAACCCATTATGCATACACTCAGTCCTTCCTACAAATTCGAAGGCCCACTGTAAAACATGTGATTGGGGCATTCTTACCCCAAATACAGGGAAACATTCCTTCAAGCAGAAATGGAGGATGTTCCTCCTCAATTGCCGATCCCTGCCGAAACACTATGCTGAGCTGGCCATGTTGCTAGAGGAGCTCAATCCTGATGTCCTCTTCTTAACAGAGACATGGCTTCAGCTAGAAACCGATCCTGCAACAGTTTGGGCCATCCCCCAAGGTTATACTCTTAAACGATTGGATCGCAAGACTGGCAGAGGTGGAGGGTTGGCCATTATCTATAGGGACAACTTTAGATGCCGGGTCACTCCCTCCTCCACACCAGCGTGCGAGAACTTACATTTCACTCTTGAGTTCTCCCCTTCCACCACTTTCTCTGGTATTTTAGTCTATCGACCACCTGGCACCCTTAACAACTTCATCACTAACATGATGGATATAGTTGCCAGCCTAGTGCTCACCTCGGCAAATTTCACCCTGCTGGGTGATCTGAATTTACACCTAGACGATCCGCTTGACTCAATAGCCAACAGTTTTCGAACTAACCTTCAGTCCATTGACCTGTCCCAGAAAGGTTTTCAATCAACGCATATCAAGGGCATCTTCTAGATCACATTTATAGTAATCTAGATAGCCTAATCGTCGAGGCTCCTGTACCACTACCTTGGACCGATCACTTTTTAGTACCCTTTACATGGTCCACATGCACTCCCCCCACTTTACGAATTCACAATAAGCATTGGGGAAGAAAATGGGCCTCTCTCCCACTTCCCAAGTGGAAACTAGCTCTCACAGAACATCTACCCCCGAAGGTGGCCAATCCCAATACAGCCACTGTCAATTTTGATAACTGGATTTCCAGTTCCCTTGACCTAGTCCTGCCAAAGGAATCCCTGCACTTAATAAACAGAGCTAAAGTTGCTCCCTGGTCCTCCCCGGTTCTTAGGACTATGAAACAATCCTGTCGCAAATTAGAGAGAGCCTGGAGACAAGAATACTCACAATCAAAGAAAGCTGAGTACAGAGCCGCAATAAAGCTCTACAAAAACCAAATAAAATCTGCACAAGTCCATTTCTATGAAGCCAAATCAACCTAGCTGCAAACTCCCCTAAAGAAATCTTTAAAATAGTCTAATCTTTAATCTCCCCCCCTCCTCCTGAGCGTCTGTCATCCGACGGCGCGCAAACCCGTTGTAATCATTTAGCCACCTTCTTCTCTCAGAAGATCCAGGCCATTTATTCTTCATTTTCTACTGGCAATGGTGACACGATGTGCACCACCACTACAGATTCTGACCTCTTGGTTCCCAGCTCACTGGACAAATTCCCCCTCCTAGATCCCGTCACTTTAGATAGAATGCTTCTTAATGTCACCTCGGGATCTCCTAATGACCCAGCACCTCCGCAGACTCTCAATAAGGTGATGGATGTCATCCGCCCAGTCATCTTGGATGTCCTTAATGCCTCCATCTCCTCTAAATCTGTCCCAGTACCCTGGAAGTGTGTGATAGTTAGGGCCCTTTTGAAAAAGCCCACCTTGGACCAGAACAACTTGGCCAACTTTCGCCCTATCTCCTTACTGCCCTGGATGAGCAAACTGCTTGAAAGGCACATCAATAATATCTTAGTAGACTACTTAGAATCAAGTAATCTGCTATGTGCCTCTCAGACAGGTTTCCGCCCTCAGCATGGAACTGAAACTGCTCTCCTAGCGGTGACGAAAGAAACTAGATCGGTGCTGGATCGGGGAGGAAAAGCAGCCATCATATTACTCGACCTCAGTGCCGCGTTCGACACTGTTAACCATGCCACACTACTACATCGTTTGAAAGGCGTGGGCGTGTCGGGCTCGGCCCTGGAATGGCTGACCTCCTTCCTGGACGAGCGTTTCTTCCAGGTGTTTGAGGGTGAGGTAGTCTCCCCTAAGCAACCACTTAGCTGTGGGGTTCCCCAGGGCTCGTCCCTGAGCCCCACCCTTTTTAATGTCTATATGCGACCTCTAGCGGAGATAGTCCAGTCTTTTGGTGTGCGTATTGTCTAGGGGTGGGCGGAATTTGCGTAATCGCGTTACGCAAAGCTCCGCGAAACGGTAAAAAATCTCCGCGAACACGCAGAAATTCCGCGAACACGCGGAATTGCTTGTTCGCGATGCTTTTTTCCTGTTCACAATCGCTGTTTGCGTGCTCGGGGAGAAATATCTTGCGAACACGCATTTTTAGAACGCGAACAAGCAAAAATTTCGCGAAATCGCGGAAAGCGGATTTTTGGGCAATTTTGCGCTCTCCGCAGAACGCGAAATTACCCAAATTCCGCAAATTCCGCGAACGGAACGGAATTTACCGCCCAGGCCTAGTATTGTCACCTACGCGGACGACACCCAACTGGTGGTCTCTCTGGACCACACCGAGGAGTCGTCCAACACCCTGGGCCTCTGTCTAGAGGCCGTTGCTAAGTGGATGCAGTCCTCCTGTCTCAAACTTAATGGGGAGAAGACGGAGATTATGTTATTGGGCAACTCTTCCCCGTCCACGCTGGCTTCCATTTGGCCCACTTGCCTCGGTGCTCCTCCTCCTCCTAAACCTCAGATAAAGAGCCTTGGAATCTGGCTCGATAAAGCGCTGGACTTTTCGATCCAGGCTACCAAAACTGCCTCTACGTGCGTCGGTCTAATGAAAATGCTCCGTAAAGTCCTCCCTCTGCTTCCTTTCAAGGCGAGGAGAATCATGGTTCAGGCCCTGATACTCTCCCGCCTGGACTATGGAAATGCTCTATACCTAGGTGCTCCGGCATCAGTGACCAATAGGCTTCAAATCACACAAAACTGTGCCGATCGATCACTATTTAACATCCCCCGTTGGCAGTCAGCTAAGAAAGCTCTAAAAGAACTGCACTGGCTCCCAATGGCCGCCAGAGCTCAGTTTAAGGCTATGTGCATTGTGCACAAATCCTTCCATCGTACAGGCCCTGCCATTCTGTTCCCCTTAGTTATGCCTTACGCTCCATCTAGAGCCCTTCGCTCTGGTTCACTGCACCTAGCAACTACAACAAAAATCAACAAAGCCCGATGGGGTGGCCGTTCCTTCTCCCATACCGCCGCGAGACTCTGGAATTCCCTCCCCTTAGCTCTCAGAGAAAATAATAACCGGTTGGCATTTAGGAAGGCTTTGAAAACCCACCTGTTCGCAAAAGCGTGTTAGTCTCACCCTGCGGCCCGCCACAGTGATCAATTAAAGCACTGCGAGGCCTCCGGGTAGTTACGCGCTATATAAATATAATTTTTCATTTCATTTCACTCTCTACTACTCAATCTCTACTACTCACTCTCTACTACTCAGTCTCTACTACTCACTATCTACTACTCTCTACTACTCACTCGCTACTACTCTCTCTCTACTACTCTCTACTACTCTCTACTCCTCACTCTACTCCTCACTCTCTACTAGTCACTCTCTACTACTCTCTACTACTCACTCCCTACTACACTCTCTCTACTACTCTCTACTACTTACTCTACTTTTCTCTCTCTGCTACTCTCTACTACTCTATCTGTGCTACTCACTCTCTACTACTCACTCTCTACTACTCTCTACTACTCACTCTCTACTACTCTCTACTACTCACTGTACTACTCACTCTCTACTACTCTCTACTACTCACTTTCTATTACCCACTCTCTACTTCTCTCTACTACACACTCTACTACTCTCTATTACTCACTCTCTACTACTCACTCTCTTCTACTCTCTACTACTCACTCTCTACTACTCTCTACTACTCACTCAGTACTATTCTCTCTCTACTACTCTCTACTCCTCACTCTACTCCTCACTCTACTACTCACTCTCTACTACTCGCTCTCTACTACTCTCTCTCTACTACTCTGTACTACTCACTCTACTACTCTCTACTACTGTCTACTACTCACTCTCTACTACTCTACTACTCACTCTCTACTTCTCTCTCTCTCAACTACTATTCACTCTACTACTCTCTAATACTCACTCTCTACTACTCTCTCTACTACGCTCTCTCTACTAATCACTCTCTACTACTCACATCTCTAATACTCTCTACTGCTCACTCTCCACTACTCACTCTCCACTACTCACTCTCAACTACTCTCTACTACTCACTCTCTTCTACACTACTACTTTCTCCAGTTCTCACTCTCTACTACTCTCTCTACTATTCACTCTCTACTACTCTCTACTACTCACGCTCTACTACACACTCTCTACTACTTGCTCTCTACTACTCGCTCTCTACCATTCTCTGGTACTCACTCTACTACTCACTCTCTACGACTCTCTACTACTCGCTCTATTACTCACTCTCTACTACTCTCTACTACTCACTCTCTACTACTCCACTACTCTCTACTACTCTCTCTCTACTACTCACTCTCTACTACTCACTCTCTACTACTCTCTACTACTCACTCTCTACTACTCTCTACCACTCACTCTCTACTACTCTACTACTCACTCTCTGCTACCCTCTACTACTCTCTCTCTCTACTACTCACTCTCTACTACTCACTCTACTACTCTCTACTACTCACTCTCTACTACTCTCTCTCTACTACCCACACTCTACTATTCAGTCTCTACTACTCACTCTCTACTACTCACTCTCTACTACTCGCTCTCTAATACTCTACTACTCACTCTCCACTACTCACTCTCTACTACTCACTCTCTACTACTCACTCTCTTCTACTCTTTACTACTCTCTCTACTACTCACTCTCTACTACTCACTCTCTGCTACTCTATTACTCTCTCTACTACTCACTCTCTACTATTCCCTACTACTCACTCTACTACTCTCTACCACTCACTCTCTACTACTCTACTACTCACTCGCTGCTACTCTCTCTCTACTACTCACTCTACTAATCTCTACTACTTATCCTATACTACTCTCTACTACTCACTCTCTACTACTCACTCTCTACTACTCGCTCTCAACTACTCTCTACTACTCACTCTACTTCTCACTCTCTACTACTTAACTACTCTATCCTACTCTCTCTACTTCTCACTCTCGACTACTCTCTCTACCACTCACTCTCTACTACTCTCTCTACTACTCACTCTCTACTACTATCTACTACTCACTCTCTACTACACTCTCTCTACTACTTGCTCTCTACTACATGCTCTCTACTACTCTCTCTCTACTACTCCACTAGTCTCTACTACTCACGCTCTACTACTCACTCTCTACTACTCTACTGTTCTCTACTACACTCTCTCTACTACTCTACTACTCTCTACTACTCACTCTACTACTCACTCTCTACTACTCACTCGCTACTACTCACTCTCTACTACTCTGTCTCTACTACTCTCTACTACTCACTCTACTACTCACTCTCTACTACTCTCTAATACTCTCTCTCTGCTACTCACTCTCTACTACTCACTCTCTACTACTCACTCTACTACTCACTCTCTACTACTCTCTACTACTCACTCTCTTCCACTTACTCTCTAATACTCAATATCTACTACTCTCTACTACTCACTCTCTACTCTCTATTACACACTCTCTACTCTCTACCTCTCTCTCTACTACTCACTACCTCTCTACCTCTCTACCTCTACCTCTCTACCCCTCTACCTCTACACCTCTACGTCTCTCTACATGCACACATATGCACATATATATGCATATGCATTTATATATATGTATGTGTATATATATATACATACATATATAAACATATATATAATCTGCATATCTCTATAAATACAAATATAAATGCATGCATACATATACATATATGCATACATATGCATGTTATGTACATGAAAGTTTGAAAAACAATAAAACAAGCAAAGCTAAAAATCCACCTAATTACAAACAGAATTGCTTGAACTTAAACGAGGGCGAGACCTATTGCATTTTCAATGCTTGTTTACTTTGGTTCCATCAAGAAGGCATTCAGATGTGTCACACATTTGCCATAAATTCTGTATAGGGGTGCTCTAGTTGCTCATTAGATCACTGTAGTAAAGCTACTGCTCACCAGGGAAGTCTGCTGCTGGTATTCAAAGTGCATGTTTCAGTCTGCATGTCAGAAGTTTTTAATGAAATAGAAGAGGATTTGAGAAGTCAAAATGTGCCCTAATTTTTTTTTTTGCATCACTATTCATACTTTCTATGGCAAAATGTACCCCCTCATTTTGTTCCTTTTTCAATTAAATGTTTTAAGAGTTACCACTTTATTCCAATCAAGATGGCTTCAGGTGTGCCATACGTTTGTCATAAGTAGGACTGTTAGAGCTCTAGTTGTTCTTTGGAACACTCTGGGAATCTGCAGTAGAACACAAAGGAATCAACTGACAGTCTCCTCCCTTGTTGGATGTACATGTTTTACTGAGAATGTCAGACTTCATTCTCACATGCCTGAGAAAGATAATGTGAATTTACAGAAAATATGCTCTCAGTTTAGCTTATAGATCACCTTCGAAACCTCTGTGGGAAAAGCATGAGAAAATAGTTTTCTCTCAAACATGATTCATGATATCCCAGCAGAAGGCTTTTTCACATGGTAAAATCACCTTAGAACATACCACAATTCCTAAAATGAGTATGGTACCATCAACAAATTATTTATAATGTAACTAAAGTCTTAAAACCTTCTATTAACTGCAATGCTTTTTAATGAGGTGCTATCATGTATATTGGTCCCAAGATGGCTGCCAACACTTCTTGGATGAAGTGCTGACAGCCAATCAGATCTCACAATGAGATGAGTGGTTAGGCTCCGCCCAGATATGTATGTGATTTTACTTTTGATTTTCTCAGGAACTACTTAACAGATTTACACCATTTAACCCCTTCCATGCTCATGACGGAACGATTCCGTCATGAGCATCGGTTGAGCTGTGCTCATGACGGAACCGTTCCGTCATGGCCCCGCCCGCGCTCGAACCCTTCAGCACCGCGGGGGAATCCGCGCAGCGCTGAAGGGGTTAAGCAAAAGGCACGACTCTGAACATTGGTCTATCAAATTTGGTGTAATTCCGTTAAGCAGTTTGGGCTGTAGCTGCGTCTAAAGGTCCCTATGGAAAATTGCATATGGAAAATACGTTTTGTGATCCCCCTTTTTTCTCGGCTACCACTTGACGAATCACCCGAGACTTTCAGAATAGGAGCGGACCGGAGCAGGCAAGGGGTTTTGAAAATTTCACCAGTATTCGTCAACCGACACCAAAGTTATTCTAAATAGAATGTTGCGGATTTCCTATGGATAATAGGTCCTAACTATAACTACCTACTGGTGACCACCAGTAGGATATATATATATGTATATATATATATATATACATGCGGGATGCACTACCGCTTCAAAGCGGGTCTGTGACAGCTGATGGCAGGCTGTGTCGCGCAGAGCAGAGGTGAGGGTGTTTGCACTGGGGAGGCCAACTGTTGGTGAATGGCACAATTGGAAAACATTTGGTTATGGAAATGACTGCAGCCCACATGGGCTCGATGTACAAGGACTTCCAATCCCATAATGCTATGCGTGAATGCTCACCTGAGTTGAATCTGCAAAATAAAAAGAGGAAAATATTGGAGGTCCCTTTCATTCATTTCTCAGCAGCTTACCTTTGACAAAGGGCGTTGGCCCGCAACGCGTCAGGATTGCTGAGACGTGCTTCATCACAGAGCCCTCCCTGCTCGTTACTGTTCCTCTGCAAGTGCGTCCTATCCGGTGGGCAAAACCCTTTCTTCTCATTAATGGCGGCCGTGCCCGGTCGCGGGATGCACTACCGCTTCAAAGCGGGTCTGTGACAGCTGATGGCAGGCTGTGTCGCGCAGAGCAGAGGTGAAGGTGTTTGCACTGGGGAGGCCAACTGTTGGTGAATGGCACAATTGGAGAACATTTGGTTATGGAAATGACTGCAGCCCACATGGGCTCGATGTACAAGGACTTCCAATCCCATAATGCTATGCGTGAATGCTCACCTGAGTTGAATCTGCAAAATAAAAAGAGGAAAATATTGGAGGTCCCTTGCATTCATTTCCCAGCAGCTTACCTTTGACAAAGGGCATTGGCCCTTAACGCGTCAGGATTGCTGAGACGTGCTTCATCACAGAGCCCTCCCTGCTCGTTACTGTTCCTCTGGAAGTGCGTCCTATCCGGTGGGCAAAACCCTTTCTTCTCATTAATGGCGGCCGTGCCCGGTCGTGGGATGCACTACCGCTTCAAAGCGGGTCTGTGACAGCTGATGGCAGGCTGTGTCGCGCAGAGCAGAGGTGAAGGTGTTTGCACTGGAGAGGCCAACTGTTGGTGAATGGCACAATTGGAGAACATTTGGTTATGGAAATGACTGCAGCCCACATGGGCTCGATGTACAAGGACTTCCAATCCCATAATGCTATGCGTGAATGCTCACCTGAGTTGAATCTGCAAAATAAAAAGAGGAAAATATTGGAGGTCCCTTGCATTCATTTCCCAGCAGCTTACCTTTGACAAAGGGCGTTGGCCCGAAACGCGTCAGGATTGCTGAGACGTGCTTCATCACAGAGCCCTCCCTGCTCGTTACTGTTCCTCTGCAAGTGCGTCCTATCCGGTGGGCAAAACCCTTTCTTCTCATTAACGGCGGCCGTGCCCGGTCGCGGGATGCACTACCGCTTCAAAGCGGGTCTGTGACAGCTGATGGCAGGCTGTGTCGCGCAGAGCAGAGGTGAGGGTGTTTGCACTGGGGAGGCGAACTGTTGGTGAATGGCACAATTGGAGAACATTTGGTTATGGAAATGACTGCAGCCCACATGGGCTCGATGTACAAGGACTTCCAATCCCATAATGCTATGCGTGAATGCTCACCTGAGTTGAATCTGCAAAATAAAAAGAGGAAAATATTGGAGGTCCCTTGCATTCATTTCCCAGCAGCTTACCTTTGACAAAGGGCGTTGGCCCGAAACGCGTCAGGATTGCTGAGACGTGCTTCATCACAGAGCCCTCCCTGCTCGTTACTGTTCCTCTGCAAGTGCGTCCTATCCGGTGGGCAAAACCCTTTCTTCTCATTAATGGCGGCCGTGCCCGGTCGCGGGATGCACTACCGCTTCAAAGCGGGTCTGTGACAGCTGATGGCAGGATGTGTCGCGCAGAGCAGAGGTGAGGGTGTTTGCACTGGGGAGGCCAACTGTTGGTGAATGGCACAATTGGAGAACATTTGGTTATGGAAATAACTGCAGCCCACATGGGCTCGATGTACAAGGACTTCCAATCCCATAATGCTATGCGTGAATGCTCACCTGAGTTGAATCTGCAAAATAAAAAGAGGAAAATATTGGAGGTCCCTTGCATTCATTTCCCAGCAGCTTACCTTTGACAAAGGGCGTTGGCCCGAAACGCGTCAGGATTGCTGAGACGTGCTTCATCACAGAGCCCTCCCTGCTCGTTACTGTTCCTCTGCAAGTGCGTCCTATCCGGTGGGCAAAACCCTTTCTTCTCATTAATGGCGGCCGTGCCCGGTCGCGGAATGCACTACCGCTTCAAAGCGGGTCTGTGACAGCTGATGGCAGGCTGTGTCGCGCAGAGCAGAGGTGAGGGTGTTTGCACTGGGGAGGCCAACTGTTGGTGAATGGCACAATTGGAGAACATTTGGTTATGGAAATGACTGCAGCCCACATGGGCTCGATGTACAAGGACTTCCAATCCCATAATGCTATGCGTGAATGCTCACCTGAGTTGAATCTGCAAAATAAAAAGAGGAAAATATTGGAGGTCCCTTGCATTCATTTCCCAGCAGCTTACCTTTGACAAAGGGCGTTGGCCCGAAACGCGTCAGGATTGCTGAGACGTGCTTCATCACAGAGCCCTCCCTGCTCGTTACTGTTCCTCTGCAAGTGCGTCCTATCCGGTGGGCAAAACCCTTTCTTCTCATTAATGGCGGCCGTGCCCGGTCGCGGGATGCACTACCGCTTCAAAGCGGGTCTGTGACAGCTGATGGCAGGCTGTGTCGCGCAGAGCAGAGGTGAGGGTGTTTGCACTGGGGAGGCCAACTGTTGGTGAATGGCACAATTGGAGAACATTTGGTTATGGAAATGACTGCAGCCCACATGGGCTCGATGTACAAGGACTTCCTATCCCATAATGCTATGCGTGAATGCTCACCTGAGTTGAATCTGCAAAATAAAAAGAGGAAAGTATTGGAGGTCCCTTGCATTCATTTCCCAGCAGCTTACCTTTGACAAAGGGCGTTGGCCCGAAACGCGTCAGGATTGCTGAGACGTGCTTCATCACAGAGCCCTCCCTGCTCGTTACTGTTCCTCTGCAAGTGCGTCCTATCCGGTGGGGAAAACCCTTTCTTCTCATATATATATATATATATATATGAGAAGATTTAGACCCAAATCAATTTTCCTTCCCCAAATCAAGAATGACACCATTGATGTATTTGAAAGAGGGGTAATGCAAGAATTTTCGAAATTATCCAGAAAACGTTGGCATGGTAACAATAATTTATCTGACACCCAAATGAATGCTATTGTAAACCTTAGAAATGATCGCACCATTGTCATAAAGAAAGCTGACAAGGGTGGAAATGTGGTTGTTTTATCACGTGAGATGTATGTTAATGAAGGTTTGAAACAGTTGATGGACCCAGAGAAATATGAGGCAAGCAGTAAAAAAGAATATGAGAACTCTGTTCATTCTTATCAAATACTATTATCAGTCTGGTATGAGAGAGGTATTCTAGAGAAAGATGAGTACAATTTTCTGGTCTGTAAACATCCCAAATTACCGGCATTGTACCTGCTCCCCAAAATTCATAAGGACAAATCAAATCCCCCGGGCAGACCTATCGTTTCATCTAGGGGAAGCTTTCTGGAGAACACATCTAAATATGTTGATTTTTTTCTCCAGCCTTTCGTGCAGAAATTGCCATCCTACGTCAAGGACACAGGGGATTTCCTTAGACTCCTTAGTACAATACAATGGGAAACTCGTTATAACCTTTTATCCCTTGACGTTGCAAGTCTTTATACCTGCATCCCCCATGATTCGGGTATAAGAGCCTGCGAACACTTCTTGAAAGAGAGATCAGCCTCATTTACTTCACACACTGAAATGTTAACCTCAATGATGCTCAGTTGTTTAACACAGAATTTTTTCATATTTGATGAGAAAATCTATAGGCAAACCCTGGGAACTTCTATGGGTAGTTGCTTTGCTCCTTGCTTTGCGGGTCTCTACCTAGGATTTTGGGAAGAGACCATAGTGAATAAAATGGAAACCAGAAAGAGAAATGTAATTGTCTGGGCACGCTACATAGACGACATTTTTGTTGTCTGGGATGGCAGCGAAGAAGAGGCTATGAATTTTGTTTAAGAGTTGAATAGTAATGATTTCAACTTGAATTTTACTAGTCAATTCTCAAGCTCAGCACTAGAGTTTCTTGACCTCAAACTGACGGTGGTAGAAGGCAAATTAGAAAGTATGCTGTTTCGCAAAGAAACAGCAGGCAATAGCCTTCTACACGCAAGAAGCTGCCACCCAAGAAATCTGATCCACAGCATCCCCTTGGGGGAATTTTTGCGCGCAAAACGCAATTGCAGCACAGACTATAGCTATCACCTGGAAGAGGAAGCTATGACTAAACGTTTTCTTGAGAGAGGTTACACCAAGACAGTCATTAGAAAAGCTAAAACTGAAGTCAGGGCCCGCAACAGAACTGATCTTTTGACTGAAGCCAATGTAGAAGCTGTCATCCCTGATGATAAGATCAGATTTATAACCACGTTTAGCAGACAGGCCCAGCAAGTAAGACAGAGTCTCAACAAATTTTGGAATGTACTTTCCACTGACAAAGACCTGGTTTCACAAGTGGAAACCTACCCACAGATCACGTATAGAAAGGCTAAGTCTTTAAAGGACACTATTTGCAAAACATTAGAGCCATCTAAAGAGAAAGGTTTCAATATCAAGGGTTTTTTCACTTGTCGCAATTGCAAAGCATGCAAATACAGTAAAAACTGCAAAGAATGCAAATTATCACCTTCATGCAAACCATTCACAATCCAAAAACATCTATCCTGCAACACAGATCACGTAGTGTATGCTCTGCAATGTCCATGCAAAAAGACGTACATAGGAAGCACACTACATAAAGCCAAGAAACGAGTACTAGAACACTTGAGAGCCATAAGAAATGGCGACAAACAATACCCCATGGCTAGACATTTTCAGGCAGCCCACAACAAAGATGAAAGATTATTATCCTTCTTGGTGTTGGATTCGGTTAATGTGAACATAAGAGGAGGCAATCGTGTACAAGATCTAAGACGGTAAGAATCAAGGTTGATTATCCAATACCACACGATGGCCCCTGAAGGGCATAATTGTGACGAAGAATTGTCTGTGCATTTAGGATAGAAGTCCACATCACTCAACACAGATTTGTTGCGTAATTTAAAAGAAACCTTTTGAAATTTAGTTCAGCAAGTCGAGTATTTCCAAGCAACCTAGGTTGCATTTAAATCTCGCCTTTTATTCCTGCTAGTTTTTTCTGCATCCATGCCTCCACAATTGTCAATGTTTTAAGTAACTGAATGTGATAGGTATTTTCACAAACTTTAATGAGCTGTATTTACTAGACTTTTCCAATAGTACAACAGACTTTCCTTAGGGATTGTATTTAACACTGTTTTTTTAGTATTCTTATTCTAAGTAGCAAGATCTTTTTTATAGCCTGTAACATCACACATTTTTGTATGTTTATGTGTATCTGTTTGACATGTGTAATTTATGAAACTTATTGATCATTGTTGGTTTTTGTTTAGATCACAGATTTGTTGGATTAGGAAGCAGTCATGAAAAGGATGGAGTTCTGTTCAGTGTTACAGAAGATCAGCCGATTTTCCGTCCAACACCCTTATATATAATCATTTTGAGAAACACAATGATTGCCCACTGGGGCTTTATTATTTTCTTGAGCATGACCCAAGTTATGATTCATTAATTTAAGAGAGGAACAATAAAGTTTTCCTAGGGTTCTATTGAATGGACAGATAGCTAATAATGACATGTTTAATGAATTTCAGACCTATCCTTGAGACTATTTATCTTTCCATTGTGAAGTTAACACTGTGAAAAATAATTTAAATCAGCAATTATTTTGTTTCCAATGCTTTAAAGAACATTTCATGTTTTTGTCACATTTATTTAATTTTAAAACAACTTTTGGAGTGATGGTAACTCTTCAAGTCTGTTTTCCATTATTATTTGTCACATGATGGTTTGTTTATTTCAAGTAGATTGGCCAAACGATACCTGTTACTCGTGATCAAGGGGTTGTCCCCGAAACGCGTTGGGTTGAGTGCGAAGCGACAATAAATCACCGCTTTCTGCAACATTATGGTCTTCGGCTGTTGATTGAATGAAGAAAAATCGACAATTGTTTGGATGTATATATATATATATTCAGTGAAAAAACCATAGGTTTCACACATGTTATAGTTAGCTGGACATTTTACTCGTAAAAAACCAATGAAATTGCCCCGTTATAGTTAGTTCAGCTAACTATAACTCGCGCGCCCGCAATGCACTGCTGATGACGTCACATATTACATCACTCATGACATGGTCAGTGACATCACTCATGACATCACTGATGACATCTCAAATGACATCACTGATGACATCACTGATGACATCATCCAGTGAATGTGTGTTTTTCTGAAAATTAAATATGTTTTATATATGTATATCTCAAGGTTGATAGAAGAATAAATGGGTATATTACTGTCTAAATGGATGATTTCTTTTTGAAAAATTGATTGTGTAACTGACTGATTAAGTGTATCATAGTGAATACATGGCTTAGTGAGTAATATTTAAATATGTAAATATCTGTATCATTTTTTCACTTTGTGTATAAGTGGCTGCATGGGTTGGTGAGTAGCTACATGGGTGTCTATATAGGTTATTAGTTGGTTTTTTTGAGTATTAGTCTGAGTGTCTGCATGGTTCGGTGGGGGGTATGACGTAGTGCATAGGTGCATGAATGAGTGACTCACTGTTTGTATGTGTTGAACAGAGCATGTGTGCAGGACTGCATGGGTGGATGCGTGTGTGTATTGGTGTGTTAGTGAGTGAATGACTGTCTCAATAGTGTCTTTATGAGTAACTACATATGTTTTAAACTAGTATATGTGACTATTGGTGTATATATGTGAGTATATGTGAGAGGGAGAGATTGAAAGAGTTCCTGTATGAATAAGTATGTGTTTCTATAAGTGATTGTTTAAAAGACTAAGTATGTGTAAGTTTCCGTAGAAGTAAGTGTGGTGGTGTGTGTATAACTGTATATGCAGGTGAATGTATGTTTGATTCTTTATTAGCATGAGTGACTATGTGTGTGAGTAACTCTATAGATGAGTGGCATTATGTAACAGGATGTATAGGTGTATGAGTACATATGATGAGTGAGTACATGTATGAGTGACTGTATAGGACTGTTGGTGAATGAGTGGATGTGTATGTTGATCTTAGAATTACTGAAGAGGTTGTTGTAACTGGTATTGGTATGTCCATTGTTTTGAAAATTTTAATCTCTATTTTTGAATGTGTGTATCAAAGCTTATATTAAGGTGAGAGGAGGTCTGCCACTCTATCACAAGGATGATGTCATCAGTGATGTCATCAGTGATGTCATTTGAGATGTCATCAGTGATGTCATGAGTGATGTCACTGACCATGTCATGAGTGATGTAATATGTGACGTCATCAGCAGTGCATTGCGGGCGCGCGAGTTATAGTTAGCTGAACTAACTATAACGGGGCAATTTCATTGGTTTTTTACGAGTAAAATGTCCAGCTAACTATAACATGTGTGAAACCTATGGTTTTTTCACTGAATTTCTAAGGTTTTTTAAATGCTAATTCCTAACTATAACGTGTGTGAAACCTATGGTTTTTTCAGTGAATTTCTAAGGTTTTTTAAATGCTAATTCCTAACTATAACGTGTGTGAAACCCATGGTTTTTTCAGTGAATTTGCAAGGTTTTTTAAATGCTTTTTTTTTTTTTTTTCTTCATTTTTTTCAAACATATTTTTAATTTAATTTTCTTACCTTTTATAAAGACTATGCTTAAATTTTTAAAATCATTAAATATTTATTTTATATAAATTTTTTAAAATAAACATGTAAAATTTATTTCCAGATTTTTTTTTTTTTTTTTTTTTATAGTACCCGTACCGTAAGCTCACGGTAAGCGTACGGTTTACGCAACGCCCGTAATCTATCTACGCTGCTTGCGTATAGTTGCGTACTTTGCGTAGCCGCGCGTACTGCGCGCGGGTCGCGTGCGCGCTTACGCCACACGCGCACGTTACGCGGAAGTACCGGGGAGTGACTGTTATGCGCATGCGCGCAAGCGCGTGTCTTTTTTACGCGCATGCGTACTTTTTGCCGTAAGCGCACCGTAAGCGTACCGTAAGCGTACGGTAGGTCATGTGATCATGAAACACAACTTTTGATTGGTTGAAAGTACTTTCAGTTCTAGAACTCTCCTACACCACACCCATTCCCCTCATTTCTGCTTGTGATCCCTTGGGAGAAGGAGCTGGTTTGTCTTTGGGATACGATGGCAGAACAGCAGAGCTCTTCTGAGAGTGAGGCTAGCACCAGCAGCACTGTCTTGAGGCAGAGAGCGAGGAAAGTAAAGCCTTCTTATGTTTGGGATTATTTTACTTTTCCAGAAGGCCAGCAAAAGGTGAATGCACCTTTAGTTACTTGCAAGCTGTGTAAGCGTGTACTTTCTAGAGGTAATCCTAACAGGAAGTATTCCTTTGGGAATCACACCATGAAGAGACACCTCCAGGATGTACACAGAAGGACACATGGTCATCTTTTTGGAGGTAACTCTTCAGAAAGACGAGCCAGTACATCCACAGCAGCTCAGCCTGGACCATCACCTGCAGGGCTTACTCCTTCTTCTGCAGGTCAGGTGAGCCCTTCATCTGTGGGGGGAGAATCTCCTTTTGCTGGCCCTCTGGAAATGAACCTTCGATTTCGGAAGGTTGATATTCATTGCACATTTTGTAAAGGTCTAATTTGTCATAGGGAGACCAGTGTTTCCCTAGTGAACAACAAAATAGATCAGCACATTTGTAGCTTTGAATGATTTTCCCATGCTTCCTTTCCTCTGTCCCTGCATGAACACAACGGTTCTTTTAAGAGCCAACCTTATCTTCCATCTTTTTTTTACTTGTTTTTAAAAACTTTTTTTTTTTTTTTTACCGTACGCGTACGGTAAGCGTACCTTTTTTTTATTTTTTTTAAAAAAACACTAAAAATCATTTATCACATTACAAAGTCCTTGAGAGACTACAATTTTTATTTTTGACTTACCATACTCACTCAAAAAAATATTTATTCATTTGTTTTTTTTAAAAATAGTTTTTAAAATGGTTGTAGTTTCCGAAAATTTTCTATATCGATCTGAAAATAAAGAAAAAAGTATTAATATTTTTAAACCATTTTATAATACAGTACACATATTTACATTTTTTACCAAAAAATATTTTTGCCTTATTTTTGCTGTTTTCAGAATATATTGCATTTCACTATTAATTGTGAAAGCAATTGCATTCATCATTTTACAGCGGGCAAAAAAAATTAACAATCACAAAGATTGTATTAAAAAAGCCCAGAATCTCTTCTCACTTAAACTTATCATTACAGAAATGCATATTATTCTAAAAAAATATCATCTAAAAACAATACTTTTTTCTTTAAAATACCGTCTGATATGTTTGTTTGAGAAGTATAATCACAATATTATATCTCAAATAACTCCAAAATACATCTGATTTTATTTCCTTTAGGCCAAATAGTATTTTTTTTTTTTTTCCTGGAATAAATTTCCAAGGGAAATCCATTAAAATTCTAAAGTTTAATGTGTCCAGATCTCACCGATTCTCTGTAACATTTTGGTTCACGAAAATTTTTTGAATAATTTATTTAGTCCACAATAGAATTGCTTACTTTTCCACATGGCCAAATAGTAATTTTGTAAATCTTTTTTGTAAAAAATTTCCAATGGCAGTTCAATAGCATTCCAAAATTTAAAATGTGCAGAAGTTACCGATTATCTCTAAATTATTGGTTTTTCAAAATTGCATTAAAAATTAAAAAAGTCCACATTACAATTGGTTATCTTTCCATTAGGCCAAATGATAATTTTAAAAATCTTTTTTTTACAAAATTGCAATGGTAATCCAGTAAAATGGTAAAATTATTTTGTCCAGATCTTGCCAAGTCTCTCTAAAATTTAGGTTTCAGGAAGATTAGATAGGAATTTGCTAAATCAAAAGGCAAACGTTGTTTGAAAATCAATTGGGAATCATTACACAGTGTCCAGCCTTTTTCACATTTTAGATAAACTGTGTAATGTCCAGAAGTAACAGTAGGTCCATCATGGAAAATTATTGCAACAGTTACAAAAGTTTTTCCTGAAATTGATAATTGCTGTCCTGTAAACTTCTTTATTAAAGTATCCAATTTTGATCCATCAGCTCTACATCGTTGCATCATTAAAATTACATACTGTCCGTATTCCCTTAAAATTAATGTTGATAACATGTCAGAATTACACTCACCACATTTCATGCTATGATTAGCATCTTTAACTAATTTTGCAAAAGTGACTGTTTTACTCTCTGGCAATGTCAAATAAATAAACCTTTCATTATCAACAATAGAGCCACATATATTATAACAATTATCACAACTATGTTCCCATTTATAAGAGAGACCAAAAAAAATGTCAATGGGAACTCCTTCTTCTTCCACTACCTGAAGAAAATACAACAAAAATTCGTGTGCATCTTGCTGTTCATTTTGAGAAAACTGTGTTCGTCCTGAACATACATCTAAAAGTTTTCTAATGTCAGTAGCACTTTCTATTTGAGTTTTATCTTTACTCAGCTTTTGAAAAAGGAGACTCAGCTCTGAACAGAATCTTTTTCCCTGTTTTACTATTATCTGCTCTTGCAAACTTTCCAGATAAAATGCAACATTCAGCACTACATTTGCATAGCAGTTGACACCAGAGCTATTTTCAAAATGACATCCTACAACCTGTTCTTCATTTTCCTTTTTCTTTTTGCTTGCAATTACATCACTCCTCTTTTTTTTCCTCTTCTCTATATCTTCATTACAGATATTCTCATTTCTCCTTTTACGAGAAACTACACGTTTCTCCAACACAGGATACTGACCTAAATGAGGAGCATAGCTTCTTCTTAATCTATTATACTCCTTTACACAGTTTGTATCTGCACTAACTTTTGAGTCATCAAAGTCTATCATGAATAAACCTGATAATGTTTTGACTCGTGACAAAGCTACATATGCCATACCTTCTTTGAACACAGTTGAACCAATGTTCACAAATGCACAATCTACAGTCAATCCTTGAGACTTGTGAATAGTTACAGCATATGCTAGAGAAAACGGAAACTGCTTCCTACGTACATATAAGTCTTTCACAAGCATAAAACGAACTGTACAACGACAAATATCTTTAACTTCTTCTATCTGATCAAATTTTATTTTTAAACATTCAATTCCTTCTTTTTTCTGATAATTAATAAAACCCACAACTCTTCCCATTGCTCCATTCACTAAGCCTTTCTCAACATCCAAATTTCTCCTTAAAAACACTCTACAGTTCATGCAAACATATAGATTTTTTTCTAATCCTGCTGTTTTGGAGATGTTCTTCTCTAGTGAGTCCAATTTATTTTTCAGTTTGCCTGTTACTGTGACAGTAATTCTTCCATCCTCAATTTTGTCCACTGCTTCCAATTTCCTGATGTCTTCCTTTTCCAATTTCAAAAGCTCCTCATTAAATATTGAGCATTCACGTAGAGTTGGCATTAAGCAGATGACACTTTTGTTTTCTGCAATATTCTTGTATATTTTCTCTGCAACTATTTCTTCCTTTGGAAATAAATTATGTAGCAGCCGACTCTGTAATGCTTTTTTCCCAACTTCTGTGAGTATTCCAATCCTGATATCTTTCAGAATACTTCCATATTCTTCATCGTTTGCTTGCCTCATATTAGTTGTAAGTTCCTTGTACTCAAAGAAGGACCAAATATTTGTATTTCCAATGCTTCCCAATGACTTCTTCGTGTCTTCATGTGTCACAGTATTAAACACTGGTTGTCCTTTAACTGGAGTAAGTTGCAAAAGATCCCCAAAAACTATGACGTGTTTTCCACCAAATAACACGTCATAGTCTGTCTTCAAAATTTGCTGCATTCTTAAATGCACAAAGGCAAGCATTAAGTTCGATACCATGCTCACCTCATCAATAATGAGAACTTGCATCTTCTTCAATACTCTTGAAACTTCCAAGGATGCTTCTCCAGTTAGCTTGTTGAATTGTATTTTGTTCTCATGCTCCACTGGTAACATTAGCAAACGATGTAAGGTGATTCCTTTTATGTTATATGCTGCTAACCCAGTTGGAGCAGTAACCACACAAGACAAAGTAGAATCCGTTTTTTGCTTTAGGTAGCTTCTGATGACTTTAATTAGGAAACTTTTTCCAGTGCCAGCTTGTCCGCTTACATACATCCTGATTGGATGAAATGATGTGCATGAGCACTCTTTTTTGATATGTAGAAATCCGTGATCTATTTTGTTTTTGATCTCTTCATAAATTTGTTGCTGCTCTTGATTCAGTTGTGTTTCCAAATTTTCTAAGTCTATAAATTCTTCTTGACCTTGATTCATAGCCGTTTCCACTTCATTCATGGCTATTGATGCTTCATTTTCAACGATTGGTTGTCCTAGGGGATCTTGACTGTATGTTCCTGAACTTTGGCTGTCCTGAGAACTGTCTCTAGCTATTTCTGCTGCAATTGTAGTTTCCTGTTCAATTTCTTCATTTAACATTTGCAGATAAGTTGAGAATGTACTGCATTGTATGCTGTCTTTACAAGCATTAAAAGAATCTTCATAGCTCTGGAATTCTCCCAGTAGTTCATCCTCTGTACGCCATGGTTTAAACAACTGTAAAAGAGCCAAGTAGTAAAATTCTTTCTTGTCGGTAGTGTCGCAACTCAGCTTCCGGTGATTTATCAAACTTCCTTTGGTTTGCTTCACCAAACATCCTTCTTCACCAACAACTTTATATTTTCCACTGTTGATGTCTTCTGCAGCTTTCCGTGAATAAATGTAGTTCTGTAACACTTCATAGAGACACATGTTCTCCAGATGATGACTTCTCTTGGGATAATATGTGTCCAACATGTTTGTTTTCAATATATCTGTACTTTCTGGGTCATTCTCAGCCAAATATTCAATTTCTCCAACAGATTTCAGTACCCGATTTCTCATTGCTGCAAGGCCTAAACTTGCCCAAATTATTCTTCTTGACTTCGAGTAGAGACTTGCAGAAGATAACCTATCTGAACATTCGTAGGATCCAATTTCTCGATGCGATAACATCTTCAAACTGAAACTGTACAGCTTCTTACTGACAGTCTTCTCGTGAGAAATCTCTTCCCACATTTCCTTCAATTCTGTTTTTTCTGATTTCGTAATGTAAGACGTTACATATCGAGCAACAGCAATGGAATTGTCAGCAACATACTGTATATCCATGTTAGCGTTCCACATGGATAAAATGACTGGGTTGTAGTCATTTATATTTTTTGATTCTTCTTTTCTTTTAAGGTTGTAGGTATTCTTAGGTGATTTTCTTGTGATAGTATGTCTCACAGCTGACATAAAACTGTTGACTCTTCCATTTGAAAGAACAGGTCTAGGAAATCCAAATCGACATTTAGTGTAGTATTTTTCTTTGCTCTTGTATTTCCGTCGACAGTATTTTCCACACCGATGACTTTGGAAACGTAGAACTTGCTCCTTTAACTTGTTCTCTTCTGTGCTTTTTGGTATAGCACATGTTGCATATTCTTCAATGTAAGATAACACTGCTTCATCAGTATCTGTTCCAAACTTTGGGGCATCCTTGATCCACAGCAGCATATGAATATGAGGAGCACCTCTTGCCTGGTACTCTTTTCTCCAAAAGAAATCCACTACTTCTCCAAGGGGTGGATTTTTTTTATTGCAGATGAAGGACATCATAGCCTCAAATCTATGATTGAAATATCTGCAAACATTAACCGGATCCAATGAGCACAGTTCTCCTGCTGTCTTGTATTCGATGTTTTTAATGTTTGAATTGGCCTCTCGTAGAAAATCCAGTAAATCATCCCAAGCGTACTCGGCACAGCTTAGGGTAAGGAACCATGTTGGTGTTCCTAAATTGCGTAACATGCATTTTAGTTCACCATGGCGTCGGTACCAATATTCATTTGTCCCACGCTGACAAGCCATCAGATTGATCAGTTGTGTTTCCAAATGATCATCTCGGTGCTGCACTTTCTCCATAAAATCCTTAGCAGACACATTTTGTAAATGTACTCCACTTTTTAAAATGTGATTTACTGCATAAGACAGTGCAGACAAGTCGCTTTCAAATAAAAGATGGAACAAATAAGGAATACTTTGTCGAAATCTGGGATCTTCAGCATATAGTCTTGTAGTTCGATACTCTGAAGCTGGTATCTGTTCTGGACGTTCATCGTATCGTCCTCCTTTTCCTTTAGGAAACAGCTGGGGAAAACATCGAGCTTCCAAGCTCTCCTCCCATACACTCACGGGATTTCCTTTTGCTTTCTTCATCTGAAAGAGATCAATATTGTCTCCCATAACTTCTTTCGAATGGAGAGGATGTATGCTAAAATGTTCATAAATTTCTTCTTCCTTTGACTTGTCCACTTTTTCAATTTGTCCAGTTGGTGTTTCTGTGTCTCCTTGTAAATCTTCTTCTTCTTCTTCTTCTTCTATATAAATTGATTCATACCATTTGTTATTCTTTTTCAAATACAAATTTGCTCTTTGTACTTTCCGCACATCTACCAGCTCCTGCCAAATCTTCTTATTCTTTGTAGGTACACCATTAACCAGAATAATTAATGGTTCAGTTTCCAAAGTATCCGCATCAATAGTTTCCATATTTTTTTTCAAATCCAAGGGCAAATACACCACTCTACCTTTTAAACCTCTCAGTAAATCTGAAGGAGGTAATTTACCAGTTTTGGGCTCCATACGTACTATGGTCTGGAACGGATGAACACATTGAATGAGTATAGACTCATATGTAATTAATTCAGAAAGTTCAGCAGGAATAGCATCCAATTCTAAATTATTATGTACAGCTCTGGTCGGCATTCTATTTTCCTCTAACTTATTATAACAGTATTTACAAATACGCTGATCTTCACCCAATTCAAAACAATTTTCTAGAAATATATATGTGGCAAAATCCTTCCACTTATAATTATCTTCATTTTCAGTCTTTCTGTAGAGATCAACATTCCTAGTTTGTTTTCTATAATGAGTTCTGCGGCAACAAATACAAGTAAAATGTGGTCTTTCATTAGAGACTATTGCAAATTTTGTTATGTGATCATTAAATGTGTTACTTACAGAGGGTTCTACATTCTCTTCCACTTCTTCCTCATTTACTGTGTCCTTCTCTGCACTGTTTTGTTCAGGACCAAAGTAACAAAACTGAATTTCATCAACAACCTTCTCTACATCTGATACCGTTCCTCGGAACAGAGCCCTATTCAATTCATTTAACTTTATTGCTGGACTTTTGGCAAAATACAACCGTCTCACAAACTTTCTCCTTTCAGTATGATGAACAGCCAGCATCCTAAAATGATGGAAAACACTATTGCACACTTTTCTAGATAGACAAGCAAGAGAATGACCCTGCAAACCAGTATTCTCTCTCACTCTGCATGGATCCAGACTTTGAAGCACCTTAATCTTTTGTTTTACACTTTTTTTACTATATTCTCTTAGAAACTCTCGAAATCTGTCAATAGATTCCTGACGCACAGTGCAAATACTACTACAATTCCAAGTGTACACTGGGGCTTTAGGACGTCTCCCCATTGCCTCATCTGCCATCACTTGTACCTCATCTCTTGGAACCATTATCTCCTTCTCCATTATGCAACCATTTTTTACTTCGTATGAACGACCTCTGGTGTCAACTGCATGCAGCAAACTATTACTTTGAAAATAGCTCTCTTCATTAAAAAAAGGTTCACTACTTGAACTATGCATCCACTTTCCTAAAAACACTTTACAAAAGTTTGTTCTGTTCACTACTCTTTTGCTTTTGCTTTGTGATTTCAGTACATTAACCATTTTATCTAATGTACGCATCCTATTCAAAATTAATATGAATAGTTTCCTTTTTAATTCTAATGCTTTTGCTGCAATGGCTTCAATTTCTTTTTTTCTCTTGTAATATTTAGCCTTTTGCTTATATTTCTTTATATCCTTTATCAAATTGGACATAACTCTTCTCTGAAACATTTTTCTACGTATCTCTTTAAATGCTGTTTTTCTGTTTATGTTAAACTTTTCAATTGCAGAAGGTATATTTGCATTAACTAAATTCTCAATTTTTTGCTGTTCTCTATGTTTTGTTACATTTTTCCGAGAACAGACATTTTGTACATTTTTCTTTGTTTTAAATATTTTGTTTAGGAATTGTTTTTTTTCCTTACCAGAAGATTTTTTCTTTTTCCCAACATCAGCATCTTCTACTAACTTTGGTCCTCCAGTTGTCTTCAAATATAGTTTTTTTTTTAGCGTTTTTTGAACTCGAGATTTTGTAGGCATCTTAAATTTTGTTCACTGTTCTTCAGCAATACCTGAAAAAAACTAAAAAAAAAATCTGTTATTGTATTTAAATATATTACTACATTTCTTTTCACAATAGTCACAAAACGAAATTTCTTTGCCAATTTGAATGCACACAAACTGCTCTTTTTTTTGGGCAAGTGAAAATCTCTTTTACAAACTGTCACATTATGAAACCACTTTTCAGATTTTTTAAAAAGCCCATGTCCACAGTGCTACACTCCACCAAGGGCAACCAGCCTTAGTGATGCTGAATGTATTTGCATTACAGACTTTAACCTGAAAACCCCACTGGCTTCTAAATACTGTGCATGACTATACACGGCAAGGACATGGGTGTGTGCTAAGCCTCTGCTTCTTCCCCCAATAATTCGCTCCCCCCTTTCCATCTAATGCAACTGTGAAATCACCAGAGCAAGACGCAATAAATCTCTGCCTATAATTCTTCTATGCACACAGAGTCATGTTTTCACATTAGTGCCAAAACGAAATTTCTTTGCCAATTTGAAAGCACACTTACTGCTCTTTTTTTTTCGGGCCAAGTGAAAATCTCTTTTTACAATTTGAAATCACTTTTACAGACTGACACATTATGAAACCACTATTTTTGATTTATTTAATTGCACGTGTCCAAGCTGTTTTTTTTTCAGACCACCACCATGTGCATTCTCTGTGACTGCCTACACTCCAGCAAGGGCAACCAGCCTTAGTGATGCTGAATGTATTTGCATTACAGACTTAAACCTGAAAACCCCACTGGCTTGTAAATACTGTGCATGACTATACACGGCAAGGACATGGGTGTGTGCTAAGCCTCTGCTTCTTCCCCCAAAAATTCGCTCCCCCTTTCCATCTAATGCAACTGTGAAATCACCAGAGCAAGACGCAATAAATCTCTGCCTATAATTCTTCTATGCACACAGAGTCATGTTTTCACATTAGTGCCAAAACGAAATTTCTTTGCCATTTTGAAAGCACACTTACTGCTCTTTTTTTTTCGGGCAAGTGAAAATCACTTTTTACAATTGGAAATCACTTTTACAGACTGACACATTATAAAACCACTTTTTTTGATTTATTTAATTGCACGTGTCCAAGCTGCTTTTTTTTCAGACCACCACCATGTGCATTCTCTGTGACTGCCTACACTCCAGCAAGGGCAACCAGCCTTAGTGATGCTGAATGTATTTGCATTACAGACTTAAACCTGAAAACCCCACTGGCTTGTAAATACTGTGCATGACTATACACAGCAAGGACATGGGTGTGTGCTAAGCCTCTGCTTCTTCCCACAAAAATTCGCTCCCCCTTTCCATCTAATGCAACTGTGAAATCACCAGAGCAAGACGCAATAAATCTCTGCCTATAATTCTTCTATGCACACAGAGTCATGTTTTCACATTAGTGCCAAAACGAAATTTCTTTGCCAATTTCAAAGCACACTTACTGCTCTTTTTTTTTTTCGGGCCAAGTGAAAATCTCTTTTTACAATTTGAAATCACTTTTACAGACTGACACATTATGAAACCACTATTTTTGATTTATTTAATTGCACGTGTCCAAGCTGTTTTTTTTTCAGACCACCACCATGTGCATTCTCTGTGACTGCCTACACTCCACCAAGGGCAACCAGCCTTAGTGATGCTGAATGTATTTGCATTACAGACTTAAACCTGAAAACCCCACTGGCTTGTAAATACTGTGCATGACTATACACGGCAAGGACATGGGTGTGTGCTAAGCCTCTGCTTCTTCCCCCAAAAATTCGCTCCCCCTTTCCATCTAATGCAACTGTGAAATCACCAGAGCAAGACGCAATAAATCTCTGCCTATAATTCTTCTATGCACACAGAGTCATGTTTTCACATTAGTGCCAAAACGAAATTTCTTTGCCATTTTGAAAGCACACTTACTGCTCTTTTTTTTTCGGGCCAAGTGAAAATCACTTTTTACAATTGGAAATCACTTTTACAGACTGACACATTATAAAACCACTTTTTTTGATTTATTTAATTGGACGTGTCCAAGCTTTTTTTTTTTCAGACCAACACCATGTGCATTCTCTGTGACTGCCTACACTCCACCAAGGGCAACCAGCCTTAGTGATGCTGAATGTATTTGCATTACAGACTTAAACCTGAAAACCCCACTGGCTTGTAAATACTGTGCATGACTATACACGGCAAGGACATGGGTGTGTGCTAAGCCTCTGCTTCTTCCCCCCAAAATTCGCTCCCCCTTTCCATCTAATGCAACTGTGAAATCACCAGAGCAAGACGCAATAAATCTCTGCCTATAATTCTTCTATGCACACAGAGTCATGTTTTCACATTAGTGCCAAAACGAAATTTCTTTGCCAATTTGAAAGCACACTTACTGCTCTTTTTTTTTTCGGGCCAAGTGAAAATCTCTTTTTACAATTTGAAATCACTTTTACAGACTGACACATTATGAAACCACTATTTTTGATTTATTTAATTGCACGTGTCCAAGCTGCTTTTTTTTCAGACCACCACCATGTGCATTCTCTGTGACTGCCTACACTCCAGCAAGGGCAACCAGCCTTAGTGATGCTGAATGTATTTGCATTACAGACTTAAACCTGAAAACCCCACTGGCTTGTAAATACTGTGCATGACTATACACGGCAAGGACATGGGTGTGTGCTAAGCCTCTGCTTCTTCCCCCAAAAATTCGCTCCCCCTTTCCATCTAATGCAACTGTGAAATCACCAGAGCAAGACGCAATAAATCTCTGCCTATAATTCTTCTATGCACACAGAGTCATGTTTTCACATTAGTGCCAAAACGAAATTTCTTTGCCAATTTGAAAGCACACTTACTGCTCTTTTTTTTTTCGGGTCAAGTGAAAATCTCTTTTTACAATTGGAAATCACTTTTACAGACTGACACATTATAAAACCACTTTTTTTGATTTATTTAATTGGACGTGTCCAAGCTTTTTTTTTTTCAGACCAACACCATGTGCATTCTCTGTGACTGCCTACACTCCACCAAGGGCAACCAGCCTTAGTGATGCTGAATGTATTTGCATTACAGACTTAAACCTGAAAACCCCACTGGCTTGTAAATACTGTGCATGACTATACACGGCAAGGACATGGGTGTGTGCTAAGCCTCTGCTTCTTCCCCCAAAAATTCGCTCCCCCTTTCCATCTAATGCAACTGTGAAATCACCAGAGCAAGACGCAATAAATCTCTGCCTATAATTCTTCTATGCACACAGAGTCATGTTTTCACATTAGTGCCAAAACGAAATTTCTTTGCCAATTTGAAAGCACACTTACTGCTCTTTTTTTTTTTCGGGCCAAGTGAAAATCTCTTTTTACAATTTGAAATCACTTTTACAGACTGACACATTATGAAACCACTATTTTTGATTTATTTAATTGCACGTGTCCAAGCTGCTTTTTTTTCAGACCACCACCATGTGCATTCTCTGTGACTGCCTACACTCCAGCAAGGGCAACCAGCCTTAGTGATGCTGAATGTATTTGCATTACAGACTTAAACCTGAAAACCCCACTGGCTTGTAAATACTGTGCATGACTATACACGGCAAGGACATGGGTGTGTGCTAAGCCTCTGCTTCTTCCCCCAAAAATTCGCTCCCCCTTTCCATCTAATGCAACTGTGAAATCACCAGAGCAAGACGCAATAAATCTCTGCCTATAATTCTTCTATGCACACAGAGTCATGTTTTCACATTAGTGCCAAAACGAAATTTCTTTGCCAATTTGAAAGCACACTTACTGCTCTTTTTTTTTTTCGGGTCAAGTGAAAATCTCTTTTTACAATTGGAAATCACTTTTACAGACTGACACATTATGAAACCACTATTTTTGATTTATTTAATTGCACGTGTCCAAGCTGCTTTTTTTTCAGACCACCACCATGTGCATTCTCTGTGACTGCCTACACTCCAGCAAGGGCAACCAGCCTTAGTGATGCTGAATGTATTTGCATTACAGACTTAAACCTGAAAACCCCACTGGCTTGTAAATACTGTGCATGACTATACACGGCAAGGACATGGGTGTGTGCTAAGCCTCTGCTTCTTCCCCCAATAATTCGCTCCCCCTTTCCATCTAATGCAACTGTGAAATCACCAGAGCAAGACGCAATAAATCTCTGCCTATAATTCTTCTATGCACACAGAGTCATGTTTTCACATTAGTGCCAAAACGAAATTTCTTTGCCAATTTGAAAGCACACTTACTGCTCTTTTTTTTTTTCAGGGCAAGTGTAAATCACTTTTACACACTGACACATTATGAAACCACCATGTGTAACTACAACAAAAACAATTCCCATTTCTTTTATTCATTTCTTAAGTTACCACATACATCCCCTCTCAAACTCTAAACTCACCTTTAAAATTAGTTAGTTGTGAAAGAAATGTGACACTCAAACAGCAGATTATCAGAGCCAGGATCTCTGTTGTGTTCACCTCTCTCCTCTCAGCAGAACCAGATAATGGCAAACTTTCCCTCTTTTTTTCCACACATATACATGTAAGTTTCAAATCTCAGTGCTTCCCCCTTTTTTTCAAATGTATTCACACATTTCTATTGGTTGAAAACCAACCCTTTTCCAAAAGTACCCTTCCCCCAACTTGACTTCTGCCTAGTACCCTTCCCCCAACTTGACTTCTGCCTGCTACCATAGCAACAGCTCATGGAACACTGCTGTGTGCAGTTAGGTCAGAAGTTCGACACACAATGTTTCAATTCCACAGAGCAAGAGTGCTTGACTTTTCAAACCTTACAGCAAATCCATAGTACTGTTCTTTGGTTACACATTTTTTTGTACCAATA
Source organism: Triturus cristatus (assembly GCF_964204655.1). Lineage (NCBI taxonomy): Eukaryota > Metazoa > Chordata > Amphibia > Caudata > Salamandridae > Triturus > Triturus cristatus. The sequence continues at coordinate 682,357,165 of NC_140594.1, forward strand.
CAAAACATGCTTCTATTAATTTACACATACAGCCTAGTTTTTATTCTAGAATGGTATGAAACAGCCAATCAGTTCTTTTTGTTTTGAAAAAAATATGTATGCCTCCATTTCCAAACTGTCTTTCTTTTCTTATTGCCATTCTACTGAAAGACACCTCCTGAGTGCATCCAGTTCTCCTTTGAAGATGTTCACAGTGTGGATTGTAGGGCACAGCTATGTCTTCTGGAGTGAAAAGTTTGCAGAGAAAACAGATATGGTGAGAGACCTTGCTTTGCCAAATGTAAACATTAAATGGATTGGTCAGAGAGGGTTAAAGTGGCACCAATTGATGCCATTGGTGAAATCCTTCATGCACATCCAACACCCTGACCTCATAATAGTGCACTGTGGTGGCAATGACCTAGGCACTTTGACTGGGGTAGGTCTGGAAATGCTTATGAAGGACACCTTTGCACAACTGTTTTCACTTTTCCCTAAAACTGCCTTTGTGTTTTCTAACATATGCCAAAGGCAAAAATGGAACTGGTCCAATCATTTCTGTCCGCAGATTGACAAAGCAAGAAAGCACGTCAACAAATCTGTTTCTGCTTTCCTCCGTGACTATGGTATGGGTGCCATTTACCACAACAACTTGCGTTATGACATGCAAGACATTTATAGAGGAGATGGTGTGCACTTCAATGATGAAGGGAACAGAGTCTTCCTCTTGAACCTTAGACTCTGCATCGGTACTTACTTGTAGGTACCAGTAAAAAAATGACTTCATAAACACAACGGCTCTTTTTAGAGCTCCCTAATTTCTAAACTCTTAAATCTGCATTTCATTTCATTTTTTTTTTATTTTTTTACCGTACGCTTACCGTAAGCTTACCGTACGCGTACCCCGTGATTTTTTTTTAAATCAATAAATGTTTTTTTTGTACTTTTCTGTCCTTCTTTGACCCCCTTACAAATGTTAGGGGGTCTGTAACTCTCCTCATTGCCCCCTTTCCTTGTTTTCACTCTTTTTTTTCAGAGTGAAATACACAAAATGGCGGCCGCCGCTTCCTGGTTTCGACCGATTCGAATGTTTACTAAGATCTAACAGCCAATCAGAATCGCGCTCGCGCACGCCGCCGTACGCTTACCGTAAGCGTACGGTAAGCGTACCGTAAGCGGGCTCAGATATATATATTGATTTAAAGGGTATTTTCTCAGAATCTACTGAACAGATTTACACCAAACCTACAAAAGGCACTTCCTTGACCTGAGGACTACCTCTCTGCCAAATTTCAAGTAATTCTGTTCAGCCGTTCGGGCTGTAGCTCGTTCTAAAGGTCCTATGGAAAAATGCATGGGAAAAACGCGTTTTGGGACCCCCCTTTTATCTCAGCCCCCGCTTGACGAATCCCCCCGAGACTTTCAGGGTAGGAGCGGAGCGTAGCGCCCCACCTATTTTGAGAAATTCGCGAGGATTCGTCGACCGGCGCCAAAGTTATTCAAAATAGAATGTTGAGGTTTTCCTATGGAAACGTGGTCCTAACTATAACTACCTACTGGCGACCGCCAGTAGGTAATATATATATATACAAACTTTGCGAAAATCTTCTGCTTTGGTCCCTGAACCAAATCTCAAGAAAAAAACACAGCGGTTCCAATATATTATGAAGCGTGTTTATTGTTTGTGCAAGAACGCTGCCCAACGCATTTTGGAGCATAAAACTCCTTGCACTCCGAAAAGCGTTGGGCAACATAGTTGCACAAACAATAAACACGCTTCATACCCTTAGAGGACACAAGAGGACCTCATCACCCCTCCAGCAGTGCAGAGTGGTGTAAAAAGGGGCGTGGCCTCAGACCACCTCTCAGCAATCCCACTGTGTGGGGTTTACTGGAGGTACCTGATGGGCTAGTTGGCCCCCAGGGACCCTTAGGAGGCAAGGGGACTCAATCCTCCAATTCAGAACGTGCCAGGAGGCGCGTTGCACAGTGGTGCAGGGAGGGGGCTAGGCCTGCGGTGAGATGCCGTCTTTTCCTTTTCCTGTGTGGCCCCATTTCTTTTAGTATTTTTTGGGCCCTGGTGTCCTCATCCCACAGGGCCTGAGCATATATTATTTGAAAAAAATGGAAAGGGGGCCTCATGGCCCCCCTTCCCTGGGCCACTATTGGCCCCGGGGACTCCATCCCCCAGGGCCTGGCCTCATTTTATTTTCCCGGGACGGGGGCTGTGTGGCCTCATCCACCGGGGCCTGGCCAGCATGGTTTTATTTGGGGAGGGGGACTGTGTTGCCCTCCTCCTGAGGTCAATTATGGCCCGGACACCCCATCCCCTCAGGCCCAGCTGTGTTTAAAAATAAAAATACATCAAAAGGGAGGGGGCGGAGTGGCCCCCCTCCTGGGCCACTTCTGGCCCCAGGGACCCCATCCCCCAGGGCCTGGCCTTACATTGGGGACTGTGAGGGGAACCCCAATGCCCCCACAGTCCTAGCTGGCTTCCAGCGGGAGCCGTCATTGCTTTTTTTCAAAGGGAGCTGCAAACATGCCGCTCCCCTTGCCCAAAAGCAATTCTGCTTTGCTTCTTGGAAGCAAGAGCAGGTTTCCTGCCCTATCTTCCAAGAAGCAAAGTAGTGTTTGCTATGGCAGTGCTGGAGCCATGCTACCGCCCTGCCATAGCAAATGGCAATGTCCCAAGGTGGGTACCCCAGGACATTGCAGGAGCTGGCCCTGGGGGGGTGGTGGTCTGCAGGGCCATCTAGGGCTCCCAGTAACTTTGAAGCCCTGGGGAGGTGGTGGACACCGGGGCCAGGGGGCTGCTATGGACCCCCTGTATTTACATATTCAATGCCCTGGGGAGGTGGTGGTCCCAGGGGCAGTGTGGGGGGGCTTGAGCCCCTCACACTGTAGTTTTAGAAGTAGCCCCAGGGAGATGGCGGTCCCTGGGGCTTGGGGGGCCCATGAACCCCCTTGCCCAAAATATTTTAAAGCCCTAGGGAAGTGGCGGTCCCCGGGGCTTGGGGGCCCACGAGGCCCCCTACCCTAAAATGTAAATGACCTGGGGATGTGGCGGTCCCCAGGGCAGCGTGGAGGGCCATAGCCCCCATGCATTGTTAAAAAAAAGCCCTGGGGAGGTGGCGATCAACGTGGCTGCAGGGGGCCACGCTTGCCCTGCATATAATTATTCAAGTCCTGGGGAGGTGGCAGTCCCCGGGGCTTTGGATGCCCCCGTGGTCACCCGCTACATAATTAGACATTGCCCCCGGAACCTGGCCCACCCAGGGGCTTATAGAAAATGCTTTTTTGGGACCCCCTGAGCAGGACTAGGGGGTCAGGGTGTTTCTGCCCTGCCCCCTTTTCTTGTTTTTCATCTTTTTTCTATGGTTTTCTTGTGACTCCGTTAAGGAGTCACATGATGGCTGCCAAACACATTCTGGTTTGGCAGCCAATCAGAATGAAGTACCTGATCGGGAGTGTTTGAGAATCCTTCTTTGCCCTCTGATATCGATATTTATATTTAAAAATGTCTCAGGCATTACTGAACTGATTTACACCATTTAAAGTAAAGAGTGCACTCTGGACCAAATTTGGTGTAATTCCGTTCAGCAGTTCAGGCTGTAGTCGCGACAGACGATCCCATGGAAATTAACACGGGAAAACGTGTTTTGGGACCCCCTTTTTTTTCTCAGCCCCCGCTTGATGAATCACCCCACAACTTTCAAGACAGGAACTGACCGGAACAGGCCATTAGTTTTCAAAATTTTGCAAAGATTCATCAAACGGCAGCAAAGTTACTGGCAAATCAAAAATGCTTTTTTTATGGTAACTAGGTCCTAACTATAACTACCTACTGGTATATATAACTTTGTTCCGACTGGCAGTTGCCAGTAGGTAGTTATAGCTAGGACCTAGTTTCCATACAAAGTGCATTTTTTGTTTTGCCATAAACTTGGTGCCGCTTGATGAATCTCCATGAAATTTCCAAAACGTATACTTTAGTCAGTTCAGATACTGTGTTGAAAGATTGAAAGATTCATGGTGATCCGTCAAATGGGGGCTGAGAAAAAAGGGGGGTCCCATAACTCATTTTCCCTATGAATTTTCCCTTAGGGATTTTGAACATGGAGTAGCCTGAACCGCTGAACGGAATTATACCTAATTTGCCAGAAAGCTAAATGTTGGTGAAGAAAGCGTGCTTTTTGTGATTTGATGTAAATTTGCTCAGTAGTTTTAGATATATTCAAGTTTAAAAAATAAAGATATCTAGGGAAGCTGATCCTTGCAGTGGACTCGTGGATCCATAGTTCCCATGTTGAAATTGATAGGCTGCCAACACTTCAACCAGGAAGTGTTAGTAGCCATCTTGGTACTTGGCTTGAAGCTGAGTCCCATAAAAAAATTTAAACATAAAGAAAAGGATGAGGATTTTCTCCCTCACCAATGAACCAACAGTTGCCAAGAACTTCTTCCACGATGGGATGAAGGCTGTCGCCACCTGGATGAGGAACAGCTGCCACAAGCACAACTCAGTAAAGACAGAAATCCTGATCCTGGCCTCCACCCCCTCTGCCTGGGATGACTCCTGGTGGCCCGCAGCGAATATATGATATTACTTAGCATACCGTTACTCTGCAGTTATTTACTTCGAAGTTTTTACTTCGCAAATACCTTTACTACGCATGATTTTAGCGTGCATGCTTTTACTTTGCAAATATATACAAATACATTAAAAATGCTTTTACCGCGCAGTTAATTATTACGCATACCGTAACAACGCGTTATTGGTACTTTAAAACAAAAAAATTATCGTAATAGTAACCTGTCCCCTGGCACACATCCTGAACCCTAAAAATACCCCTACACTCCAAAACCCTATCTCACCATGACCCCTAAAATTACCCCAGCACCCCAAAACCTAAATGCACCCTGAACCCCAACAATACGCCAGCACCCCAAAACCTTAAATGCACACTGAACCCTAAAATGACCCCCTACACCCCAAAACCTTTAACCCACCCTGACATCTAAAATCACCCCAGCACCCCAAAACCTAAACCCACCCTGAATCCCAAAAATACAACAGCACCCCAAAACCATAAATGCACCCTGAACCCTAAAAATACCCCCTGCACCCCAAAACCTTAAACCACCCGACTCTAAAAATACCCCTGTACCCCAAAACCTAAATGGACCCTGAACCCCAAAAATACCCCAGCACCCCAAAACCTTAAACACACCCTGAACCCTCAAAATACCCCATGTACCCCAAAACCCTAACCCACCCTGACCCCTACAAATACCCCTGTAACCCAAAACTTTAATTTGCACAGTAACTCCATTATGCATAGTAAGTGCATGTTAAGTAATGGAACATGCGTAGTAAATACATGCTAAGTAAATGCATGCTAAGTAATGGCATCTGCGATCTAAAATATGCGTAGTAATGGTATTAGAAAGTAATGACCGCGTAGTAAAGGTAGAATACCCAATAAACCGCCAGAGCAACGCCGTCTCATCATCCTGCTTGTACACTCTACGCCTGCTCCAAAAGATCTTCAAGTGGATCCCCACCAAGTCTAGAAAGATGGTCACCCATGTACTCGTCAGCAGCAGATTCGACTATGGCATGCACTCTATGCTGGCATCCCTCAGAAACCCCTCAAGAAACTGCAGAACATTCAGTACGCCTCCGCCAGACTCATCCTCAAATCCCCCACCACAGCCACATCAACAGCCACCTGAGAGACCTCCACTGGCTTCCAGTCAACAAAAGAATCACCTTCAAACTCCTCACACATGCCTACAGAGCCCTACATGATGCGGGACCTCTGTACCTCAAGCACCACCTCACATTTTATACACCCACCAGAGACTTCCGCTCCATCCATCTGGCTCTTGCCACCATCCCACGGATCTGCAAGACCACGACTAGAGGAAGATCCTTCGCCTACCTCACAGCAAAGACTTGGAACACCATGCCTCACCACCTCAGGCAATTACCATCACTGCCTCAATTCAGGAAGAACCTCAAGACCTAGCTCTTCGACTAAACCACAGCGCCTTCGACAGATCAGCAACCCCCCCACTGCCTTGAGACCCTTATGGGTGGGTAGTCACGCTTTACAAGACACTTGATTGATTGTTGATTGGGTAGGAATACCATGACACCACGGATACGTTGGGTGGGACCCAAAGTGGCTTTGCAATTTTGCTGCAAGTTTACAGGCGGATATGTGGACCCATGGCAAAATTGCAGAAAAAAAACCTGCTCGTATTTTTAAGACAGCCCCCAGGTGGGCCAAATCTAAATCCTGGGGCATGAGGGGTTATTAAAATAATGGAGGGGGTCTCATGGGGCTCCCCTCCTATGGTTTAGAAACAAGGGGACCACCCTGGAGAAAATTGCTATAAAATAATGCGGGGGCACACTGGGTCCCACCGCAGCCCTGGAGACCACCACCTCCCTGGGACAATGAATGTAAAATAATGCAGGTAGCCCATGTGGACCCCCCGCAGCCTTGGGGACCATCACCTTGTCGGGACAAATAACGTGAAAAGATGCAAAGTGCCTTGCAGTCCTCCTGCAGCCCCGGGGTCTGCCACCTCCCCAGGGCAATTACTGTAAAATGATTCGCGGGACCTGCGCACCCCCTGCTGGCCAGGGACCTCTACCTCCCCAGGGCAATAAATTTAAAATAATGTGGGGGCCCGCACAGCCCCACTGCAGCCCCAGGGACTACCACCTCCCTGGGGCAAAAAAGTTAAATTGATGCGAGGCATGTGGGCCCGCATCATTTTACATTCTTTTCCCGGGCTCACGCTGCCCCCTTCCTTTAATAAAATGACAAAATGTATAGGTTGGTGCCCCAGCGAATGTGATCCCTGGGCCAAAAGCGGCCTGGGGAGGGAGGCCTTGTGGTCCCCCTCCCCTATTAAAATGAAAACAAATTATAAGTTGGGCCCTGGGGCATGGAGTTCCTGGGGCTGAAAGCAGACTGAGGAGGAGGGCCACTTAGCCCCCTCTAATTTAAAAATAGTTATTTGGCACCGGGGTGGTAGTGGTACCCGTGGTCTGGGGATCTACTTGTCTCACCTTATATTTATTTAATGTAGCCCTAGGAATGTGGCAGCCCCCGTATATTTATTTTATGTTGTTCCAGAAAGGTGGTGGCCCCAGGAGCCATGGGGGTCCACGTGGCACCCCAAACCTTTTTAGTAATGGTTTCCCCAGGGAAGTGGTGGTCTCTGGGGATCTGCGTGGCCACACATATTTATTTATGATAGCCACAGGGAGGTTGTAGGGGTCAGAAGTTCACTTTACTGCTGAGGCCCTCAGGAGGCTAAGCGACCTCATTCCCCACCAGCAGCGTGCTGAGAGTCACGTTTGCAGAGTGGTGGCGAAAGGGGGCGTGGTCTCCAAACACCTCTCAGCAATCCCACTGTGTGGGGATTACTGGAGGTAACAGGAGGTATTGTAGGCCCTTAAGAACTCTCAGCAGCCAATGGGACTTCATCACTCAACCAACAGCACACCAGGATTCACGTTTGCAGAGTGGTTGAAAAAGCGAGCGGGGCGCCAGTGAGGTTTATTTTTGCCCCCTTTTTAAAAATTGTATTTTACTTTTTGTAAAGGGAGCGGGCCGCGTGGCGCTCCTCCCGGGTCCAATTTTCGCCCCTGGGACCCTATCCCCCAGGGCCTGCTCCTTTTTTAATTTAATTTAAAAACATTTTTAAAGGTATGGGCTTCACATCCCCCCTCCCAGGCAATTTACAGCCCCGGGGACTGCATCCCCCAGGTTCTGCTCTCTTTTTTTTAATTTGAAAAAACAAGTGAGGGCGGCCCCCTCCTGGGCTGATTTTGGCCCCAGGGACCCCATCCCACAGTCTGTAGTGTGGGTGCCCAGCGCACCCACACTTGGAACATTGGGGACAGCAGGGGTCCATCAATGTCCATGCGGTCCCTGCCTTCTCCCCGCCTCCTGCAAACATGCAGCTTCCGGGATTCCAAAGCAGTGTGTCTGTTTCCCTGCTCGCATCACAGTGTGCAGGTAAACAGACACTTCCTCTGCTTTCAGCAAGCAAGAGCATTTTTGCTCTCTCTTGCTGAAAGCAGAAAGTTTGCTATGGCTTGGCGGGAGCAATGCTCCTGCCAGGCCATAGCGAGGGCACCCAGGGACATTGCTGGAGCTGGCCCTGGGGGGCGGTGGTCCCCAGGATCATCTAGGGCTCCAGGAAGAGGGCTGCATGGCCCGCTTCTTTCTTGACTGGGGCCCCTTCAACCCAAACATTTAAAGGAGGGGGTTGTCACCATGGTGGGGTGGTCCGCGCGGCCCCCGATATTATTATATATAGCACCATGGAGATGGCAGTCCCCAAGGCAGAGGGGTTCGCGAAACACAGCCATACAATATAGAATTAGTCCCGAGGAGGTTGCGGTCCCCGGGGCTGAAGATGGGCCCACTGTGCCCACCTGCATGCATAATACTGGGCAGTTGACAGTTCCCTGGGCAGGGAGGTCTGTGAGCCCCCCCACACTATATGGAATTAGCCCCAGGGAGGTGGTGGTCCCCAGGTTGCAGTCGGGCCCTCTGGGTCCACCCGTATACATAATTAAAAGTGCCCCAGGGAAATGACGGCCCCATGCGTCCCCCTCCTATCTAATCAATAGCCAATCAAGTTTTAGTAGGATCCGCGAGTCAACTTCAAGGACTCGCGTCCCCAGATATCTAGATTTTTTTAAGTAGAAATCTCAAGAACTACTGGACTGATTTACATAAAATTACAAAAACCATGCTGTCTATACAACATCTAGCTTACTGCAAAATTTGGTGTCATTCCATTTAGCAGTTTGGGCTGTAGTTGTGTTCAAAAAACGAAAAATCCCCACAGACTTAACATGGGGAAAACCCGTTTTTGCTTGGCCCCTGCTTGATGGATCAGCCCAAAACTTTCAACACACCAGCTGAACCAAAAAAGAGAGGTTTTGTGAAAATGTTGTGGCGGTTCGTCAAGCAGCGACCAAGTTATTGGCAAAACAAAAAACACTTTTTATATGGAAACTCTGGTTCTAACTATAACTACCTACTGGCGACTGCCAGATATGTGTATACAAATATAGATATATATTACCCACTGGCCGTCGCCAGTAGATAGTTATAGTTAGGACCTAGTTTCCATAGGAAAAGCATTTTTTGTTTTCCCAATAACTTTGGCGCCGGATGATGAATCTTCCAGAAATTTTCAAAACTTGTGGGGCACTCCGGTCAGCTCCTATCCTTAAAGTTTCGGGGTAATTCACCAAGCGGGGGCTGAGAAAAAAGGGGGGTCCCAAAAAGTGTTTTCTCCATGTTAATTCCCGTAGGAAACTTTAGACATGGCTACAGCTCGAACTGCTGAATGGAATTACACCAAATTTGGCAAAAAGCTATCCCTTGTTTCAGAAAGAGACCTTTTTTTTAACTGGAGTAAATCCGTTCAGTAGTTCCTGAGAAATTATAAAAATGGAGGTCGGAAAATCAATTTCCCATAGAAAATTTTAGACACGTTACAGCTGAAACTGCTGAACGGAATTACACAAAATTTGGCAAACAGGTAGCCCTTGGTTCGGAAAGAGACCTTTTTTTTAAATGGTGTAAATCCGTTCAGTAGTTTTTGAGATATTAAAGGAAAAATGTGTATATATATCTGGGCGGGACCTAACTACACAAGCACGAGCTTGGCTCTAATTGGCTGACAACACTTCAATCCAGGAAGTGTTGGCAGCCATCTTGGTGCAATGCTTTTAGGTTTCACCTAGCGACGCAGCGCTTGCGCTGCGCGCTTGCCAAGATCCATTGTTGTCGATCTACCCAAACACCATTGCACTAACCTAAACCCTAAAACACTACCCCCAGCATGACACCATACACTACACAAACACCACTGCACTACCCTAAACCCTAAAACACTAAACCCAGCACGACCCACTACACTACCCAAACACCACTGCAATACCCTAAACCCTAAAACACTACCCCAGCACAATCCCCTACACTACACAAACACCACTGCACTGCCCTAAACCCTAAAACACTACCTCCAGCACGACACCCTACACTACACAAACACCACTGCACTTCCCTAAACCCTAAAACACTACCCCCAGCATGACCCCCTACACTACACAAACACCACTGCACTGCCCTAAACCCTAAAACACTATCCCCAGCATGACCCCCTACACTACATAAACACCACTGTACTACCCTAAACCCTAAAACACTACCCCCAGCACGATCCTCTTCACTACCGAAACACAACGGCACTACCCTAAACCCAAAAACACTACCCCAGCACGACCCCCTACACTACCCAAACACCAATGCACTACCCGAAACCCTAAAACACAACCCCCTACCATACACAAACACCACTGCACTACCCTAAACCCTAAAACACAACCCCCAGCACGCCCCCCTACACTACACAAACACCACTTCACTAACCTAAACCCTGAAACAATACCCCTACACTACACAAACAACACTGCACTACCTTAAACCCTAAAACACTACCCCCAGCACGACCCCCTACACCACACAAATACCACTGCACAATCCTAAAACCTTAAACACTACCCCAGCACGACCCCCTACACTACCCAGACATCACTGCACTACCCTAAACCCTAAAACACTACCCCCAGCACTACCCCTATACCACCCAAACACCACTGCACTACCCTAAACCATAAAACACTACTCCAGCACGACCCCCTACACTACACAAGCACCACTGCACTTCCCTAAACCCTAAAACACTACCCCCAGCACTACACCCTACACTACCCAAACACCACTGCACTACCCTAAACCCTAAAACACTACCCCAGCATGACACCCTACACTACACAAGCCCCACTGCACTACCCTAAACCCTAAAACACTACCCCCAGCATGACACCCTACACTACCCAAACATAACTGCACTACCCTAAAGCACTACCACCAGCACGACTCCCTACACTACCCAAACACCACTGCACTACCCTAAACCCTAAATCTATCCCAGCAAAACCCCCTACACTACACACACACACCACTGCATTACCATAAACCCTAAAACACTACCCCCAGCATGACCCCCTTCACAACACAAATACCACTGCAGTGTCTTAAACCCTAAAACACTAGCCCCAGCACGACGCCAACACTACCCAAACACCACTGCACTAACCTAAACCCTAAAACACTACCCCCAGCACGACCCCCTACACTACACAAACACTACTGCACTACCCTAAACCCTAAAATACCACCCCCTACACTACACAAACACCACTGCACTACTCTATACCCTAAAACACTACCCCAGCACAACCCCCTACACTACGCAAACACCACTGCACTATCCCAAACCCTTAAACACTACCCCAGCATGACCCCCTACACTACCCAAACATCACTGAACTTCCCTAAACCCTAAAACACTACCCCAGCACTACCCCCTACACTACACAAACACCACTGCACTACCCTAAACCCTAAAACACTTCTCCAGCATGACCCCCTATACTACACAAGCACCACTGCACTACCCTAAACCCTAAAACACTACCCCCAGTACGACACCCTACAGTACCCAAACACCACTGCACGACCCTAAACCCTAAATCTACCCACAGCACAACCCCCTACACCACACAAACACCACTGCACTACCCTAAACCCTAAAAAACTACCCCCAGCATGACCACCTTCACTGCTCAAACACCACTGCAGTGCCTTAAACCCTAAAACACAAACCCTAGCACAATCCCCTACACTACACAAACACCACTGCACTACCCTAAATCCTAAATCTACCCCCAGCATGACCCCCTACACTACACAAACACCACTGCACTACCCTAAACCCTAAAACACAACACCCTACACTACACAAATGCCACTGCACTACCCTAAACCCGAAAACACTACCCCCAGAATGACCCCATAGACTACACAAACACCACTGCACTACCCTAAACCCTAAAACACTCCCCCTACACTACACAAACACCACTGCATTACCCTAAACCTTAAACAACTACCCCAGCACGACCCCCTACACTACACAAACACCACTGCACTACCCTAAACACTTAAGCACAACCCCAGCACTACCCCCTACACTACCCAAACACCACTGCACTACCCTAAACCCTAAAACACTACCCCAGCACGAAACCCTACAATACGCAATCACCACTGCACTACCCTAAAACCTAAAACACTACCCCAGCACAAACCGCTACACTACCCAAACACGACTGCACTACCCTCAACCCTAAAACACTATCCCCAGCACTACCCCCTAAACTACACAAACACCACTGCACTACATTAAACCCTAAAACACTACTCCCTTCAATACCCACCAATCTACCCAAACACCACTGCACTACCCTAAACCCTAAAACACTACCCCCAGCATGACCTCCTACACTACACAAACACCACAGCACTACCCTCAACCCTAAAACACTACCCCCAGCAGCACCCCCTACACTACAGAAACACCACTGCACTACCCTACTGCACTACCCTAAAACCTAAAACACTACCCCAGCATGACCCCTACACTACCCAAACACAACTGCACTACTCTAAACCCTAAACCACAACCCCCTACACTACACAAACACAACTGCACTACCCTAAACCCTAAAACACTACCCCCATAATGACCCCCTACACTACACAAACACCTCTGTACTGCACTAAACCCTAAAACACTACCCCCTACACTACACAAACACCACTGCACTACCCTAAACCTTAAAACACTACCCCCAGCACGACCCCCTACACTACACAAACACCACTGCACTTCCCTAAACCCTTAAACGCAACCCCAGCACTATCCCCTACACTAGCCAAACACCACTGCACTACCCTAAACCCTAAAACACTACCCCAGCACGAAACCCTACACTACACAATCACCAATGCACAACCCTAAACCCTAAAACACTACCGCCTAGCACGACCCCCTACACTACGCAAACACGACTGCACTACCATCAACCCTAAAACACTACCCCCAGCACTACGCACTACACTACCCAAACACCACTGCAGTACCCTAGACCATAAAACACTATCCCCAGCACTACCCCTAGACTACACAAACACCACTGCACTACCTTAAACCCTAAAACACTACCCCCGTCGGTACCCCCACACTACCCAAACACCACTGCACTACTCTAAACCCTAAAACACTACCCCCAGCATGACCCCCTACACTACACAAACACCACGGCATTACCCTCAACCCTAAACCACTATCCCCAGCAGTACCCCCTACACATCCCACACACAACTAAACTACCTTAAACCCTAAAACACTACCCCCAGCATGTCCCCTACACTACACAAACACTACTGCACTACCCTACTGCACTACCCTAAAACCTAAAACACTACCCCGAGGATGACCCCCTATACTACTCAAACACCACTGCAGTACCCTAAACCCTAAAACACTACCCCCAGCACGACCCCCTACACTACCCAAACACCACTGCACTACCCGAAAGCCTAAAACACTACCCCCAGCACGACCCCCTACACTACCCAAACACCACTGAGCTTCCCTAAACCCTATGACACTCCCCCCAGCATGACCCATTACATTACTCAAACACCACTGCACTACCCTATACACTAAAACACTACCCCCAGCATGACCCTCTACACTACCCGAACACCACTGCACTACACTAAACCCTAAATCGACCCTAACACAAATCCCTACTCTACCCAAACACCACTGCACTGCCCTAAACCCTGAAACACTATCCGCAGCATGAACCCCTACACTACACAAACACCACTGCACTGCCCTAAACCCTAAAACTCTACCCCCCGCATGACCCCCTCACTACCTGAACACCACTGCACTGCACTTCCCTTAACACGAAAACTATACCCCCAGCATGACCCCCTACATGACCCAAACACCACTGCATTACCCTGCACCCTAAAACACTACCCCAGCACGAACCCCTACAATTGACAAACACCACTGCACTACCCTAAACCCTAAAACACTACGCCAGCATGACCACTACACTACACGAACACCACTGCACTACCCTACACCCTAAATCACTACCCCAGCACGAACCCCTACATTACACAAACACCACAGCACTACCCTAAACCCTAAAACACTACCCCCAGGACGACCCCCTACACTACACAAATACCACTGCACTACCCTAAACCCTAAAACACTACCCCCAGCATGACCCCCTACTCTACACAACAACCACAGTACAACCCAAAACTCAAACACTATCCCCAGCATGACCCTCTACACTACCCAAACATCACTGCACTTCCCTAAACACTAAAACACTACCACCAGCACCACTCCCTACAATACCCTAACACCACTGCAGTACCCTAAATCTACCCCCAGCACAACCCCCTACACTACACAAGCACCACTGCACTACCCTAAACCCTAAAACACTACCCCCACCATGACCCCCTTCACTACAAAAACACCACTGCACTGCCTCAAACCCTAAAACACTACCCCCAGCAGGACCCCAATACTACACAAACACCACTGCACTACCCTTCACCCTAAATCACTACGCCAGCACGACCCCCTACACTACCCAAACATCACTGCACTACCCTAATGACTAAAACACAACCCCCTACTCTACACAAACACCACTGCACTATCCTAAACCATAAAACACTACCCCCAGCACGACCCCCTACACTACACAAACACCCATGCACAACCCTAAACCCTAAAAAACTTCACCCTACACTACACAAACACCACTGCACTACCCTAAACCCTAAAACACTACCACAGCACAACCCCCTATACTACACAAACACCACTGCACTATCCTAAACCCTAAAACACTACCTCAGCACTACCCCCTACACTACCCAAACAGAATTGCACTACCCTAAACCCAAAAAACACTACCCCCAGCACGACCCCCTACACTACAAAAACACCACTGCACTACCCTAAACCCTACCACACTACCTCCAGCACGACCCCCTTCACTACCCAAACACCACTGCACTACACTAAACCCTAAAACACTGTCCCCAGCATGACCCCCTACACTTCCCAAACAGCACTGCACTACCATATACCCTAAAACATGACCCCCTACACGACACAAAAACCACTGCACTACTCTAAACCCTAAAACACTACCCACAGCAGGACCCCCTACACTACACAAACACCACTGCACTACCCTAAACCCTAAAACACTACCCCCTACACTACACAAACACGACTGCCCCACCCTAAACCCTAAAACACTACCCCAGCATGACACCCTACACTACCCAAAAACCACTGCACTACCCTAAACCCTAAAACACTACCCCCAGCATGAACCCCTACACTACCCAAACGCCACTGCACGCACTGCTAAACCCTAAAACACTACCCCAGCACAACCCCCGACACTACACAAGCCACACTGCTCTACCCTAAACCCTAAAACACTACCCCAACATGACACCCTACACTACCCAAACATAACTGCACTACCCTAAACCCTAAAACACTACCACCAGCATGACTCCCTACACTACCCAAACACCACTGCACTACCCTAATCCTACCCCCAGCACAACCCACTACACTACACTCAAACACCACTGCACTACCATAAACCCTAAAACACTACCCCCAGCATGACCCCCTTCACTACACAAATACCACTGCAGTGCTTTAAACCCTAAAACGCTAACCTCAGCATGACCCCCTACACTACCCAAACACCTCTGCACTACCTTAAACCCTAAAACACGACCCCCTACACTACAAAAACACCACTACACTACCCTAAATCCTAAAACACTACCCCCAGCACGACCCCCTACACTACACAAACACCACTGCACTACCCTAAAACACTACCCCCTATACTACACAAACATCACTGTACTACTCTAAACCCTAAAACATTCCCCCCAACACGACCCCCTACACTACACAAACACCACTGCACTATCCCAAACCCTAAAACACTACCCCCAGCACTACCCTCTACACTACCCAAACAGCACTGCACTACCCTAAACCCTAAAACTCTACCCCAGCATGACCCCCTACACTACACAAGCACCACTGCACTACCCTAGACACTAAAACTCTACACCCAGCATGACACCCTACACTACCCAAACATAACTGCACTACCCTAAACCCTAAAACACTACCACCAGGATGACTCCCTACAGTACCCAAACACCACTACACTACCCTAAACCCTAAATCTACCCCCAGCACAACCCCCTACACCACACAAACACCACTGCAGTACCCTAAACCCTAAAACACTACCCCCAGCACGACCCCCTACACTACCCAAACACCACTGCGCTTCCCTAAACCCTATGACACTTTCCCCAGCATGACCCATTACATTACACAAACACCACTGCACTACCCTATACACTAAAACACTACCCCCAGCATGACCCACAACACTACCCGAACACCACTGCACTACACTAAACCCTAAATCTACCCCAACACAAACCCCTACACTACCCAAATACCACTGCACTGCCCTAAACCCTAAAACTCTACCCCCCGCATGACCCCCTACACTACCTGAACACCACTGCACTGCACTGCCCTTAACACAAAAACTATACCCCCAGCATGACCCCCTACACGACCCAAACACCACTGCACTACCCTGCACCCTAAAACACTACCCCAGCACAAACCCCTACAATTGACAAACACCACTGCACTACCCTAAACCCTAAAACACTGTCCCCAGCATGACCCTTTACACTACCCAAACAGCACCGCACTACCCTATACCCTAAAACATGACCCCCTACACGACACAAAACCCACTGCACTACCCTAAACCCTAAAACACTACCCACAGCATGACCCCCTATACTACACAAACACCACTGCACTACCCTAAACCCTAAAACACTACCCCCTACTCTACACAAACACAAATGCCCCACCCTAAACCCTAAAACACTACCCCAGCATAATACCCTACAATACACAAACACCACTGCACTACCCTAAACCCTAAAACACTACCCCCAGCATAACCCCCTACACTATACAAACACCACTGCACTACCCTAAACCCTAAAACACTACCCCAGCATGACCCCCTACACTACCCAAAAACCACTGCACTACACTAAACCCTAAAACACTACCCCCAGCATGAACCCCTACACTACACAAGCCCCACTGCACTACCCTAAACCCTAAAACACTACCCCCAGCATGACACCCTACACTACCCAAACATAACTGCACTACCCTAAACCCTAAAACACTACCACCAGCACGACTCCCTACACTACCCAAACACCACTGCACTACCCTAAACCTACCCCCAGCACAACCCACTACACTACACACAAACACCACTGCAGTACCCAAAACCCTAAAACGCTAACCCCAGCATGACCCCCAACACTACCCAAACATCACTGCACTACCTTAAACCCTAAAACACGACGCACTACACTACAAAAACACCACTACACTACCCTAAATCCTAAAACACTACCCCCAGCACGACCCCCTACACTACACAAACACCACTGCACTACCCTAAACCCTAAAACACTACCCCCCACACTACACAAACACCACTGCACTATCCCAAACCCTAAAACCCTACCCCAGCATGACCCCCTACACTACACAAGCACCACTGCACTACCCTAAACCCTAAAACTCTACACCCAGCATGACACCCTACACTACCCAAACATAACTGCACTACCTTAAACCCTAAAACACTACCACCAGCACGGCTCCCTACAGTACCCAAACACCACTACACTACCCTAAACCCTAAATCTATCCCCAGCACAACCCCCTACACCACACAAACGCCACTGCAGTACCCTAAACCCTAAAACACTACCCCCAGCATGACCCCCTTCACTACACAAACACCACTGCAGTGCCTTAAACCCTAAAACACTAACCCCAGCACAACCCCCTAACTACACAAACACCACTGCACTACCCTAAACCCTAAATCTACCCCCAGCATGACCCCCTACACTACACAAACACCACTGCACTGCCCTAAACCCTAAAACACTACCCCAAGCACGACCACCTTTACTACACAAACACCACTGTACTCTTCTAACCCTAAAACACTACACCCAGCACAACCCCCTTCACTACCCAAACACAACTGCACTACCCTAAACCGAAAAATACTACTCCCGGCATGACACCCTACACTACCCAAACACCACTGCACTACCCTAAACCCTAAAACACAACCCCCTACACTACACAAATGCCACTGCACTACCCTAAACCCTAAAACACTACCCCCAGCATGACCCCATACACTACACAAACACCACTGCACTACCCTAAACCCTAAAACACTCCCCCTACACTACACAAACACCACTGCACTACCCTAAACCCTTAAGCACAACTCCAGCACTACCCCCGACACTACCCAAACACCACTGCACTACCCTAAACCCTAAAACACTACCCCAGCACGAAACCCTACACTACGCAATCACCACTGCACTACCCTAAACCCTAAAACACTACCCCCAGCATGACCTCCTACACTACACAAACACCACAGCACTACCCTCAACCCTAAAACAATACTCCCAGCAGTACACCCTACACTACCCAAACACAACTACACTACCCTAAACCCTAAAACACTACCCCCAGCATGACCTCCTACACTACATAAACACCACAGCACTACCCTCAACCCTAAAACAGTACTCCCAGCAGTACACCCTACACTACCCAAACACAACTACACTACCCTAAACCCTAAAACACTACCCCAAGCATGACCCCTACACTACACAAAGACAACTGCACTACCCTACTACACTACCCTAAAACCTAAAACACTACCCCCAGCATGACCCCCTTCACTACCCAAACACCAATGCACTACCCTAAACCCTAAAACACGACCCCCTACACTACACAAACACCACTGCCCTATCCTAAACCCTAAAACACTACCCCCAGCACAACCCCCTACACTACTCAAACACCACTGCACTACTCTAAATCCTAAAACACTACCCCAGCATGACCCCCTACACTACACAAACACCACTGCACTATCCTAAACCCTAAAACACTACCCCAGCACTACCCCCAACACTACCCAAACAGCATTGCACTACCCTAAACCCAAAAAACACTACCCCCAGCACAACCCCCTACACTACAAAAACACCACTGCACTACCCTTAACCCTAACATACTACCTCCAGCACGCCCCCCTTCACTACCCAAACACCACTGCACTACACTAAACCCTAAATCGACCCCCAGCATGACCTCCCACACTACCCAAACACTACTGCACTACCCTAAACCCTAAAACACTACCCACAGCATGACCCCTAACACTACAAAAACACCACTGCACTTCACTAAACCCCAAAACACTACCCCCTACACTACACAAACACCACTGCACCACCCTAAACCCTAAAACACTACCCCAGCATGACCCCCTACAATACACAAACACCACTGCACTACCCTAAACCCTAAAACACTACCCCAACAATACCCCCAACACTACCCAAACAGCAATGCACTACCCTAAACCCAAAAAACACGACCCCCAGCATGACCCCCTCACAAAACCCTAAGACACTACTCCAGCACAACTCCCGACACTACACAAGCACCACTGCACTACCCTAAACCCTAAATCACCACCCCCAGCACAACCCCGTACACTACACAAGCACCACTGCACCACCCTAAACCCTAAAACACCACCCCATCACGACACCCTATACTACCCAAACATAACTGCACTACCCTAAAACCTAAATCTTCCCCAGCACAACCCCCTAGACTACACAAACACCACTGCACTACCCTAAACCCTAAAACACTACCCACAAAATGACCCCCTACACTACACTAGCACCACTGCACTACCCTAAACCCTAAATCTACCCCAGCATGATTCCCTACACTACACAAACACCACTGCACTACCCTAAACCCTAAAACACCACCACAAGCATGACCCCCTACACTAAACAAACACCACTGCACTACCCTAAAACACTACCCCCAGCACTAACCCCTCACAACACAAACACCACTGAACAACCCTAAGCCCTAAATCTACCGCCATCATGACACACTACCCACACACCACTGCACTACCCTAAAGCCTAAAACACTACCCCTAGCATGAACCCCTACACTACCCAAACACCACTGTACTACCCCAAACCCTAAAGCACTACCCCAGCACTACCCCCTACACTACACAAACACCACTGCACTACCCTAAACCCTAAAATACTACCCCAGCACTTCCCCTATACTACCCAAACACCACTGCACTACCCTAAACCCTAACACACTACCCCAGCACAACTCCCTACACTACCCAAACACCATTGCACTACCCTAAACCCTGCATCTACCCCCAGCATGACCCCCTACACTACCCAAACACCACTGCACTACCCTAAACCCTAAAATGCTACCCCTAGCACGACCCACTACACAAACACCACTGCAATACCCTAAAACCTAAAACACTACCCCCAGCATGGCCTCCTACACTACCCAAACACCACTGCACTACCCTAAACCCTAAAACACTACCCCAGCACGACCCCCTACACTTCCCATACACCACTGCACTACCCTAAACCCTAAAAGAGTACCCCTAGCATGACCCCCTACACTACTGCACTACCCTAAACCCTAAAACACTACCCCAGCATGACCCGCTACACTATGCAAACACCACTGCACTACCCTAAACCCTAAAACACTACCCCCTACACTACCCAAACACCACTGCACTACCCTAAACCCTAGAAAAGAAACCCTCACCCCATTCCCAATTCCCCTTTCCTCTCACTCCTCGTGGTTCCTCTCTCCTCATGGTTCCTGCTTCACATCGTGTCTGAGGGGCGGTGCACGTCGTTGTTATGTTATGTTATTAAAGCTTGTAGAGCGCACGGTTACCCTAGGGTGTCCTGGCGCTAAGCAGTGAATACCTGCGGGGCAAAGATCTAAAACTGGGAGAAGAACCATGTCTTAAGGTGTCTCCTAAAAGAGGTGAGGTCGTAGGCGCTTCTCAGAATGAAGGGCAATTTATTCGAGGCTTTAGAGGCACAATAAACTAAGCTTCTACCTCCCCAGTTTGTTTTCTTAAAAGAGGGGGTTGTGAGGAAACGGAACAGACTCTGTTTCCTTACAACGACATGGATCGTGTATATGTTTTTTAGAATGCATGGTCATTTACCATACATACCTTTACAATGAAATTCGTTGTAAAGGCATGCGTTGTAAATGACCATGCGTTCTAAAACAATGCGTAGTAATGACTTCGCAATGTACAACGCCTGTGTGGTAATGCATGCGTTGAAACTGTATCGCAAAGTAAAAAAGTGGTTGTAACTGCTGTTTACCAATTGAAACTGGCCCCTGTTCTTCAGTGACTTATTTATTTGATAAATTAGGAGGAAGGAATGTATTTTTTTTCTGAAAAGTCCTTTCCCGGCTGTTGCATTGTGAAAGTGTCCGCGTGGCCTGGTTTCACTTCCGGTGAGAGAGTGGAAGAGTCTGTTTGGATCTAAAGGAGTTCTGTTGTTGGACGGGGCCGGCGCGATACATCATCAGAAAACACAGCTAATGGAAAGCATCCTCCCTGAAGTGTGGAGTAGTGCCATGAGAGGTAAACGAGTGTGCATCCCACCGCAGTATGACCATACCGCGTGACCCATGTGCCGCCTCCAGGGTACGGGAGGCAGAAGCGGCATCGCAGGTCCTCTTGAAGACCGTTGTAGCACTAATTCTACATTTTGGAACTAGGGCATTTTAATCTTGTTGTTCCTGCCAGATACAAAGAGAAGATCCTGCGTTATTCAGTGCCCTTGTTACCTTTTTTTGTGGGGTGTGGTGTTTGTCACTTCGTTGCCCCGCCGGGGCAGACGACTGGGCACCCCACCTCGTGTGCCATCTGCAGGGCCTCTGCCCTCTGATCACTGGTTTCAGTTTCTGGAGTGGCAACATAAACAGTTGCTCCCAAAGGACTAGCCTGAACACTAGGTGAATATCTCCTGCACCAGCATTCCACGGGAATTCTTTCCTAGCTCTCCCACGTCGACGAGGACATCATAATAGCACGGCTCCGCTCGCGACACCGTATGACGACATCGGAGCACTAAGAGGACCTTGTTGGCGTGCTGATGTCAGTTCCACCCATTTTTTCCGTGCCACTGAGGCAAACAGGCGGACCAAGACATTTTCACATGTATACTAAATAAATAAATAAATAAATATATATTATATATATATATATATATATATATATATATATATATATATATATATATATATATATATCCAACAACAAGTTTTGCCCTTGTGACAATGGCCTCCCAGAGTGCTTCATCCTTTACATGAGGGCTGCATCGGTATGGTGAATCACTCTCAGACACAGAAATATGGCTCAACATGTTTCAAGCTTGCGCCCTTTTTCACGAGCCTCCGCTGACATGGAGAACTGCACCCGGTAAGTATGGACACCTGCTCCAAATAATCAAATGTTCCGCCCAAATGGGCGTATTTTTATTCACCCTCTGCCTCTCAGCATTATGGTATTTGCAGTTCCATCTTAGATAAATACCCCAGTGGGTGGTGCCATCGTCCTTCAGCCAGTACAAAAATGAATACCCCAGTGGGTTTGGTGAAAGTAATAAAACACAGTCCGTTGCTGTAATCCTGCCGCTCAAGTGGAACACTCTGCTCCCTTCGCGAAGGTGTCCGAACCTACTGACACCTAGGGATCCGTCTCTTTTCTCAAATGGCGGGCCACCATCGCGGCTGGACAGAGCCGCTACATATCCAACAACAAGTTTTGCCCTTGTGACAATGGCCTCCCAGAGTGCTTCGTCCTTTACATGAGGGCTGCATCGGTATGGTGAATCACTCTCAGACACAGAAATATGGCTCAACATGTTTCAAGCTTGCGCCCTTTTTCACGAGCCTCCGCTGACATGGAGAACTGCACCCGGTAAGTATGGACACCTGCTCCAAATAATCAAATGTTCCGCCCAAATGGGCGTATTTTTATTCACCCTCTGCCTCTTAGCATTATGGTATTTGCAGTTCCATCTTAGATAAATACCCCAGTGGGTGGTGCCATCGTCCTTCAGCCAGTACAAAAATGAATACCCCAGTGGGTTTGGTGAAAGTAATAAAACACAGTCCGTTGCTGTAATCCTGCCGCTCAAGTGGAACACTCTGCTCCCTTCGCGAAGGTGTCCGAACCTACTGACACCTAGGGATCCGTCTCTTTTCTCAAATGGCGGGCCACCATCGCGGCTGGACAGAGCCGCTACATATCCAACAACAAGTTTTGCCCTTGTGACAATGGCCTCCCAGAGTGCTTCGTCCTTTACATGAGGGCTGCATCGGTATGGTGAATCACTCTCAGACACAGAAATATGGCTCAACATGTTTCAAGCTTGCGCCCTTTTTCACGAGCCTCCGCTGACATGGAGAACTGCACCCGGTAAGTATGGACACCTGCTCCAAATAATCAAATGTTCCGCCCAAATGGGCGTATTTTTATTCACCCTCTGCCTCTCAGCATTATGGTATTTGCAGTTCCATCTTAGATAAATACCCCAGTGGGTGGTGCCATCGTCCTTCAGCCAGTACAAAAATGAATACCCCAGTGGGTTTGGTGAAAGTAATAAAACACAGTCCGTTGCTGTAATCCTGCCGCTCAAGTGGAACACTCTGCTCCCTTCGCGAAGGTGTCCGAACCTACTGACACCTAGGGATCCGTCTCTTTTCTCAAATGGCGGGCCACCATCGCGGCTGGACAGAGCCGCTACATATCCAACAACAAGTTTTGCCCTTGTGACAATGGCCTCCCAGAGTGCTTCGTCCTTTACATGAGGGCTGCATCGGTATGGTGAATCACTCTCAGACACAGAAATATGGCTCAACATGTTTCAAGCTTGCGCCCTTTTTCACGAGCCTCCGCTGACATGGAGAACTGCACCCGGTAAGTATGGACACCTGCTCCAAATAATCAAATGTTCCGCCCAAATGGGCGTATTTTTATTCACCCTCTGCCTCTCAGCATTATGGTATTTGCAGTTCCATCTTAGATAAATACCCCAGTGGGTGGTGCCATCGTCCTTCAGCCAGTACAAAAATGAATACCCCAGTGGGTTTGGTGAAAGTAATAAAACACAGTCCGTTGCTGTAATCCTGCCGCTCAAGTGGAACACTCTGCTCCCTTCGCGAAGGTGTCCGAACCTACTGACACCTAGGGATCCGTCTCTTTTCTCAAATGGCGGGCCACCATCGCGGCTGGACAGAGCCGCTACATATCCAACAACAAGTTTTGCCCTTGTGACAATGGCCTCCCAGAGTGCTTCGTCCTTTACATGAGGGCTGCATCGGTATGGTGAATCACTCTCAGACACAGAAATATGGCTCAACATGTTTCAAGCTTGCGCCCTTTTTCACGAGCCTCCGCTGACATGAAGAACTGCACCCGGTAAGTATGGACACCTGCTCCAAATAATCAAATGTTCCGCCCAAATGGGCGTATTTTTATTCACCCTCTGCCTCTCAGCATTATGGTATTTGCAGTTCCATCTTAGATAAATACCCCAGTGGGTGGTGCCATCGTCCTTCAGCCAGTACAAAAATGAATACCCCAGTGGGTTTGATGAAAGTAATAAAACACAGTCCGTTGCTGTAATCCTGCCGCTCAAGTGGAACACTCTGCTCCCTTCGCGAAGGTGTCCGAACCTACTGACACCTAGGGATCCGTCTCTTTTCTCAAATGGCGGGCCACCATCGCGGCTGGACAGAGCCGCTACATATCCAACAACAAGTTTTGCCCTTGTGACAATGGCCTCCCAGAGTGCTTCGTCCTTTACATGAGGGCTGCATCGGTATGGTGAATCACTCTCAGACACAGAAATATGGCTCAACATGTTTCAAGCTTGCGCCCTTTTTCACGAGCCTCCGCTGACATGGAGAACTGCACCCGGTAAGTATGGACACCTGCTCCAAATAATCAAATGTTCCGCCCAAATGGGCGTATTTTTATTCACCCTCTGCCTCTCAGCATTATGGTATTTGCAGTTCCATCTTAGATAAATACCCCAGTGGGTGGTGCCATCGTCCTTCAGCCAGTACAAAAATGAATACCCCAGTGGGTTTGGTGAAAGTAATAAAACACAGTCCGTTGCTGTAATCCTGCCGCTCAAGTGGAACACTCTGCTCCCTTCGCGAAGGTGTCCGAACCTACTGACACCTAGGGATCCGTCTCTTTTCTCAAATGGCGGGCCACCATCGCGGCTGGACAGAGCCGCTACATATCCAACAACAAGTTTTGCCCTTGTGACAATGGCCTCCCAGAGTGCTTCGTCCTTAACATGAGGGCTGCATCGGTATGGTGAATCACTCTCAGACACAGAAATATGGCTCAACATGTTTCAAGCTTGCGCCCTTTTTCACGAGCCTCCGCTGACATGGAGAACTGCACCCGGTAAGTATGGACACCTATCGTCCTTCAGCCAGCCGCGATGGTGGCCCGCCATTTGAGAAAAGAGACGGATCCCTAGGTGTCAGTAGGTTCGGACACCTTCGCGAAGGGAGCAGAGTGTTCCACTTGAGCGGCAGGATTACAGCAACGGACTGTGTTTTATTACTTTCACCAAACCCACTGGGGTATTCATTTTTGTACTGGCTGAAGGACGATGGCACCACCCACTGGGGTATTTATCTAAGATGGAACTGCAAATACCATAATGCTGAGAGGCAGAGGGTGAATAAAAATACGCCCATTTGGGCGGAACATTTGATTATTTGGAGCAGGTGTCCATACTTACCGGGTGCAGTTCTCCATGTCAGCGGAGGCTCGTGAAAAAGGGCGCAAGCTTGAAACATGTTGAGCCATATTTCTGTGTCTGAGAGTGATTCACCATACCGATGCAGCCCTCATGTTAAGGACGAAGCACTCTGGGAGGCCATTGTCACAAGGGCAAAACTTGTTGTTGGATATGTAGCGGCTCTGTCCAGCCGCGATGGTGGCCCGCCATTTGAGAAAAGAGACGGATCCCTAGGTGTCAGTAGGTTCGGACACCTTCGCGAAGGGAGCAGAGTGTTCCACTTGAGCGGCAGGATTACAGCAACGGACTGTGTTTTATTACTTTCACCAAACCCACTGGGGTATTCATTTTTGTACTGGCTGAAGGACGATGGCACCACCCACTGGGGTATTTATCTAAGATGGAACTGCAAATACCATAATGCTGAGAGGCAGAGGGTGAATAAAAATACGCCCATTTGGGCGGAACATTTGATTATTTGGAGCAGGTGTCCATACTTACCGGGTGCAGTTCTCCATGTCAGCGGAGGCTCGTGAAAAAGGGCGCAAGCTTGAAACATGTTGAGCCATATTTCTGTGTCTGAGAGTGATTCACCATACCGATGCAGCCCTCATGTTAAGGACGAAGCACTCTGGGAGGCCATTGTCACAAGGGCAAAACTTGTTGTTGGATATGTAGCGGCTCTGTCCAGCCGCGATGGTGGCCCGCCATTTGAGAAAAGAGACGGATCCCTAGGTGTCAGTAGGTTCGGACACCTTCGCGAAGGGAGCAGAGTGTTCCACTTGAGCGGCAGGATTACAGCAACGGACTGTGTTTTATTACTTTCACCAAACCCACTGGGGTATTCATTTTTGTACTGGCTGAAGGACGATGGCACCACCCACTGGGGTATTTATCTAAGATGGAACTGCAAATACCATAATGCTGAGAGGCAGAGGGTGAATAAAAATACGCCCATTTGGGCGGAACATTTGATTATTTGGAGCAGGTGTCCATACTTACCGGGTGCAGTTCTCCATGTCAGCGGAGGCTCGTGAAAAAGGGCGCAAGCTTGAAACATGTTGAGCCATATTTCTGTGTCTGAGAGTGATTCACCATACCGATGCAGCCCTCATGTTAAGGACGAAGCACTCTGGGAGGCCATTGTCACAAGGGCAAAACTTGTTGTTGGATATATATATATATATATATATATATATATATACATACACACAAATGCATAACCAATAAAGGCATTAACAAATAGCAGCAGATCAAGCATTTCTCACTATTAAAACATACGCATGATTAAGACATATTAAAAACATTCCTGCCAAACAGTAATAGCATCTTTTTAGTAGAAACAGGTGGACAACGGGAAGGAGGGTGGGACAGGGAGGCATCCACAGGCAGATACTGTATCCACCAGAAAAAGCGTTATCGAAGGTAAGTAACTTGTTCTTCTGATGGATACTTCTGCCTGTGGATTCCTCACCTTTTGAATAGAATCCTCAAGCCGTACCTCACCTGGAGGAGGGTGTCCACCTGACTAGACAAAAAAATCTTGCAAAACAGATCAAGCATAAAGGCCATCCCTCCTAACCTCCGAATCCAATAATAATCGAATAATTTCTCGTTGAAATTATATTGAAAATAATACTTTAAAAATACTTCTATTAATAAATTTGGACAAACACTTAAAGGAAAACTTTTATTTATAATTAATTTAAAGATATTCATACTTTACAAATTACGCCGAAGTCGCGACCCCAGCGCGACTTTTCAAAATGGCTACCAGAATGCGCGCAGCCATCGTGTAGGGTGTGGGAAGGGTGCGCAACTTCTGTATAATAAAAAAAAAAAAGATTGACTATAGTTTTCCTAACTAAAAATTATTCACAATTTTTTTTTAATTCCGGCGTTATAGTTAGTTCAGCTAACTTTAACTCGCGCCCCTGCAATGCACTTATAGTTAGATATTAGCATGTAAAAAACCATAGAAATTCACTGAAAAAAACATAGGTTTCAGGAACGTTATAGTTAGTTGGACATTTCACTTGTATAAAACCATAGAAATTCCGGCGTTATAGTTAGTTCAGCTAACTATAACTCGCGCCCCCGCAATGCACTGCTGATAACTTCACATATTACATCATTCATGACATGGTCAGTGACATCACTGATGACATCACTGATGACATTTGTTATAGGAGACACTGGTCCCTGGAGAGGAGAATAGTAAGTAACCAATGAATATAGCCTCAGTCGGTGCTATATTTACGCCAATATCCAGACGGATAGAGGCAATTTTTAATATGTACAATAGTTAACAATGAATGGCGAAACAACTGGTATCAAAAAGGTCACCTTCACACAAGATTATATACAGGGAATGCTGTGTGTAAGGTTGACAACTATGTTGACGGCGTTTCGATCCTTATCTGAAGGATATCGGAAATCAGGACTAACAATTAAAGTGCCTGTTAATAATTGCCTGTGATTTAACTATACAGTTCGCATTATCAATACAGAAATAGGAAAAAAGAGGGAGAGAAAAGAAAATACATAAAGTGTGATGAGTCAAGGATTGGCAATGTAAAGATGATGAAACGACATGCTGAGTGCAATAGGGACACAAACTGAAGTGAATTACGCGTGATGTCAAAAGGAGCGATTGGTCCGGTTAAGAGGTTGGAGGTGCTAACGGATAAGTCACAATTTACACAAATTGCCCGTACGATGGAAAAAGGAAAAGTGCGTGATGCTATGAATAATGAAAAAATGCGGGTGGATCCTAGGAAATTGTGCAAAGGTCTTGGCAGTGATTGGTAAGTGAGCGCGTTAGTCATGCACAGCTAAGTCAAAGGTATTAGCGAGGTGATCCTATGGGCAAGTGGTGCCCAAATCCAAAAAATCACTGAACCGCATTGTGTGTGTCACTACTTTCTCTCCAACCTCAAACCAACTACGCAAGAGCGTGTTAAAACACTGGAATGTCATTAATGCTGGTATACTGAATCTTGACAGACCCCTCTTCGCTTTCAAAAAAAGAAAGAACATCAAAGACCATTTGGTCGGGCTGCACTACCAAGTATGCCTAATACAGGCACACTTCATGATCACTGGGGGCTCCCACCTTTGACAGGACACGCAAAATGTGGGCATTAGACGGTTTGTAGATTCACTTCGGACTGTACGTAATTTGTGTTTGATATCATAAAATTTGCACTAAGAGAGTTTTCCAACTGTAACACTAGCGATGTTATCTATGCTATTTTATGCCCCTGTGATAAGATCTACATAGGCCAGACAATGCAAAAGATCCGGATCAGGATCTGCCAACACAGAAGTAGGCTTCGTTGTAAAACACCAAATGCCCCTTTGGTAGAACATTTTGAAACCTGTGGCCATACTGAAGATGACATACGGTGGACGTTAATAAGTGTGGTAAAAGTGCCTCCAAGAGGAGCTTCCTCTCACAGCTGCTCAACAAAGAGGAATTGAAATGGATCCTCAAGACGGGCAGCATCCACATGGGATTGAACCGCCTTGAAGATTGGACAACACTGCTGTAATCTTATTGTCATGCCAACTGACAGTTCAATCTTCACATCTTCCCTTGAGTCCAATAACTCTGTTACTTGCAATGACCCTTGCTGTATAATTTGTAACTTTTAATTTCACTTCCCGATATGTATGGTTTATTCACATTTGCTGTGTCATACACGCTTAAGCTCCAGATGCATTTATTATCGATACAATGACAGTTCAATCTTCATTTCATTCCTATGACTCCCATTAACTTTGTTACATGCAATGTCCCTTGCTGTATACTTAGTAACTTTTAATTTCACTTCCCGATCTGTACGGTTCATTCGAATTTTCCGCGTCATACATGCTTAAGCTCCATAAGCCTTTATTACCCCTACAGGAGCCATTTATACATTGGTCATGCCTCTTTGATCTGTATATCCTCACTTTATGAACACATTCTATGTTCATAAATATTACATTGACCATGCTACTTTATGACCGCATTTTATTGTTCATGAATATGACACACCTTGTACCTCTAACTCTTTAACACCACTATTAGAGACTACTTTCCTGTCTCCTCATATATCCGCCTCTTCGCCGCTCACCTCCTCTCAAAGATGGCCGCCGTGTTTATTCACTTCACGTTCTCCTGCTGCCTCCCCTGTGACACAACTGCAGTCATGTGACCCACTCGCTGTCACATGACTTCCCTTTAAATATCCCACGCTATCCCCACTTCCCTCTCCTGGAATACGGCAATCTTCGGACGCTACATTAACCATTGACCTGAGGTAAGCACTCCCCGTAGTGTCAGGGCAGACTCCGCCACTCCTCTTTACTCATTACGGACCCTAAGACTTAATTTATCTCCACAGGCCTACCCTATTCGCCCTGACCTTTGGTTTGCCACTACACTGCTAGTGCCCCCCCAACTGAGGTAAGAGCTCAACCAGCATGGATTAAGACCATTTCCAACTCACGCCCACCTCCCCGAGTAAATTATAGTTTATTCTCTGCAGGGTTCGCAATTCGAGAATCCTTCGTAACTCACGTCCACATCCTCGTATCCATGATCGTAACCTACCTTCCAAGGTAAGCCGCGCTATGAGTCCATCCACCTCACTCCACCCCCACGCCCCTTCACTTGTTGAGTATCCCTCCTTTTTCACCCCCAGGTATTCAAGCCCTGGTCCTTCCCGGCTATCTCGCAGGCCCTTGCCCTCCGGGCCCTTTCTCAGGTATTTTTCCATTTGCCCCCCACCTTCACCACTTGCCCATATGATCGCCTTGCTAATACCTTTGACTCAGCTGTGCATGACGAACGCGCTCACTTACCAATCACTGCCAAGAACTTTGAACAAAATCCTAGGATCCACCCGCATTTTTGTCATTATTCATAGCATCACGCACTTTTCCTTTTTCCATCGTACGGGCAATTTGCGTAAATTGTGACTTATCCGTTAGCGCCTCCAACCTCTTAACCGGACCAATCGCTCCTTTTGACATCACACGTAATTCACTTAAGTCTGTGTCCCTATTGCACTCAGAATGTCGTTTTATGATCTTTACATTGCCAATCCTTGACTCATCACACTTTTTGTATTTTCTTTTCTCTCCCCCTTTTTTCCTATTTCTGTACTTATAATGCAAACTGTATAGTTAAATCACAGGCAATTGTTTACAGGCACTTTAATTGTTAGTCCTGATGATGATCCGATATTCTTCAGATAAGGATCGAAACGCCGTCGACATCGCTGTCAACCTTATACACAGCATTCCCTGTATATAATCTTGTGTGAAGGTGACCTTTTTGATACCAGTTGTTTCGCCATTCAAATATTCACTGATTGAAACAACCGCAAACTGCCAGAGCCTTTTTTCACTTTATTTGTTTGTCTGATATGTAGGTCTTCGGATACAGGCTTGTATCCCACTGTTATTTGACTTGCATTTTGTGCTTCATTGTTAACTATTGTACATATTAAAAATTGCCTCTATCCGGCTGGATATTGGCGTAAATATAGCACCGACTGAGGCTATATTCATTGGTTACTTGCTATTCTTCTCGCCAGGGACCAGTGTCTCCTATAACAAATTAGTTCCCAAGGTCCATGACCGATTGATTTTTGGGTGCCCTTGTTCTTCAAACATCACTGATGACATGTCAAATGACATCACTGATGACATTATCCACATGAAAATCTGATGCACCTCCTCACACCTGAATATAACCTTTGATACACCCACTCTAAAATACAGACTACCATTTTCGAAAAAATAGACACATCAATACCAGTTACTAAATACGCACTGACTGATTCCTTGGTCTACACACACATCCACTCATTCACCCATACAGTTACTCGTACATGCAGTCACTCATCAATATAACACTATCATATGCACTCATACACCTATACAGACACTCACACACTGCCACATATCCAGTTACTCACACACCTAGTCAGTCATGCAAAGAATCAATCATACTTCCATTTACTCACCTATACAGTTATAAAGACACCACCTCACTTATTCATACAGATACTAACACATAATTACACTCTTATAGACTCCCTGATACAAATACACACCCATCCATGCAGCCACTCTCACAATTACTGAATCTCACATATAGTTATTTATATACACAATCTCTCACATATACTGCCTTTTACATATGTAGTTACTTGTACATGTACCACTAAGACATCCATTCACTCACCAACACACCCATAGACACACTCACACACCCATACAGCTGTTTTCACATGCACCTTTGAACCCATACACCCAGTGAATCAACCACTCACACATCTATGCAAAGAGTCACACACCTCCCACCCACCCACACATACACTCAGGCAGCCATACAAATACTCAGGCAAGCAATCAATAACCCATATAGACACTCATGCAACTACTCACCAATCCATGCAGCAGCTTACACAACAACAGACTGATACAGACGCTCACTCAGTTTATTCACTAACCCATGCATTCAGTAAGACACATTTAATCACTCACTGATACAGTCAGTCACGTACCTACTAAATCCTCCATACAGACACTTATACACCCACTCATTCTTCAATACAGCTTGGCATATATATAAAACAAATTTAAACTTTACAGAAACACAGTCACTGGATGATGTCGTCAGTGAAAAGCTGCATGGTTTTGCGCCATGTTTGCAGCGCTTTATGTTCAATCGCCATAGTGGGCGTGGCTGATATGCACTCTGGCCTTTGTAGTTTTGAGTCTGTAGTAGTTTGCCACTATGCCTCCTTTCAATATTAAAATCCATTAGTAGGTTCGCTGATTTAGAGTGCATATCAGCCATGTCCACTATGGCGATTGAACATCAAGCACTGCAAACATGGTGCGAAACCACGCAGCTTTTCCTCCTTATGACACCAGTGAACAAGGGCTGATGAAGCCTGAAACGTGTTTGGTACTGAATAATTGCTGTTGGGAGATGCCGTTTTCCTTGCCACCTCTGAGAATAAAAGGTTAACATCGTTGATGTGTGGCGCCTCAATTTTAGGGCAGCATCATATGGAATATATGTATGATGAGTCAAAATTGCCACAATTCCGATGTCTTACCAGCAGGAACAGTAATCATCAGAGCTAGCTTGACATTTTTATTATTGCCTCAAAATTGCTGAACGCTCATGGAAGTTTCCGTACTTTTAAACCCATAAGTTATTTTTATACGCAGATAAAATGAACCAATTGGACAATCGTTCTTGACACCTAAGACTTACAAAAGGAATGGCCAGCACTTGAACCCGTGGAAACTTATACAAGTTTATACACAGTTTAGTAATTTGTTTTTATGCAAACTAGCGCATCGCCATGTGGAAATGACGATGGCAGCAGAAGCAAGTCACCCCATTAGTTCCTTCCCTGAGTGATGCTACGGCCAAAGAGGGAAGTCGAAAGTTCCACATCTCCAGCCCCCTGCTTTTGCTGCTGGTGTCCATATCTGTTTATGGACTCACTGCGCCACTGGAGTCAAGCTATCCTGGCTGATGACGGCTGACAGCCAGAAACCGGTCCTAGGATGCTTGATTCCGGTCCAGGGAAGACATGGCTTGGCAGTTCGGGCTGGACTGTTCCCATGAGGCACAGGGTCAAGACTGATTTGCATATGGCCATGTCTAAACTGGGGTGGCGTAGTGGGCAAAAGAACGATGGATTTAACCCAGATCTCTTGACTGGGGGAGAATGTCTGCATTGTCAGCATTCCGTCCATCATTTGTTTGTTGTAACGCTTTTCGCCCTAAGTGGGATGGGTATGCCCAGACGTGGGACCCGTGCTCACTACGCCACTGGAGTCAAGCTATCCTGGCTGATGACGGCTGATAGCCAGGAACCGGTCCTAGGATGCTTGATTCCGGTCCAGGGACGACATGGCTTGGCAGTTCGGGCTGGACTGTTCCCATGAGGCACAGGGTCAAGACTGATTTGCATATGGCCATGTCTAAACTGGGGTGGCGTAGTGGGCAAAAGAACGATGGATTTAACCCAGATCTCTTAACTGGGGGAGAATGTCTGCACTGTCAGCATTCCGTCCATCATTTGTTTGTTGTAACGCTTTTTGCCCTAAGTGGGATGGGTATTCCCAGACGTGGGACCCGTGCTCACTACGCCACTGGAGTCAAGCTATCCTGGCTGATGACGGCTGATAGCCAGAAACCGTTCCTAGGATGCTTGATTCCGGTCCAGGGAAGACATGGCTTGGCAGTTCAGGCTGGACTGTTCCCATGAGGCACAGGGTCAAGACTGATTTGCATATGGCCATGTCTAAACTGGGGTGGCGTAGTGGGCAAAAGAACGATGGATTTAACCCAGATCTCTTGACTGGGGGAGAATGTCTGCATTGTCAGCATTCCGTCCATCATTTGTTTGTTGTAACGCTTTTCGCCCTAAGTGGGATGGGTATTCCCAGACGTGGGACCCGTGCTCACTACGCCACTGGAGTCAAGCTATCCTGGCTGATGACGGCTGATAGCCAGAAACCGGTCCTAGGATGCTTGATTCCGGTCCAGGGAAGACATGGCTTGGCGGGAAACACCCATTACAACGACTCCTTCTTCACGCGCTGCCATCGCAACGCGGCTTTTACATCGCGGGAGTCTTTACATAGCACGGTTTAACATCGCGTGGACATTTACTTCGGGGACGTTTGCAACGCGGATTTCACATCGCGGGAGCCGTAACAACGGAGGGTTTGAGATGTAACGGTGAGTTAACACTGAGCTTGAGCCATTCAGTGTTAGCAGATCAACCACCCAGAGCTGCCAGGGGCTCAGGCCTCAAAACTCTCTTACTGGTTTGTATTCCCTTCACACCGGTTATTTGGTCTCCTACCAGCTCGCTCTCGCTCTCCCTGAAGCGGAAACGTCCCCCCACCACCTTCATGCGCTGCCTTGCAAGCTGCTCACACTGTCAGGCGCAGCTCCACCTTTGTCCACCTTCAAATGCACCATCACCGCACTGCCAGCCAAGCCTACACCGCATATTTGAAGGGAACGCACTTGCGGTGTCCGTTGCAGGGCTGCAGCACCTGTAGTACGACTCAACTTGAGAAATGCGGAATCAGCAGCAAGTCTGCTATTTATTCTGCATCCCAGACTACACCACAG
Source organism: Triturus cristatus (assembly GCF_964204655.1). Taxonomy (NCBI): domain Eukaryota; kingdom Metazoa; phylum Chordata; class Amphibia; order Caudata; family Salamandridae; genus Triturus; species Triturus cristatus. The sequence goes on from NC_140594.1 coordinate 682,392,250, forward strand.
AGGGGCATTGCCTCGAGGACGGGCTGCGATTTATAATATATAGTTGTGAAAAATCCACATTTGCATAGGGCCAGTATTGTGCATCTATCGATGCTGTCTGGCCCTTTAGCACCCTTAGCAAACTAGAAACGCCCTCTTTCGTTGAAAAATGCTAACAGAGATTGCTGCGCTGACGTTTATGTAAAGAAAAGCCAGTTTATACGTTGCTTAGAATTGTTAAATATTTCCCTGCTTCATTTACACACGCACGCATTTGTGGATGTAACGTGTGTTTTATAGGGTGCTTGCTGTTGCCAAAGGTGTCGTTGTGTCATGTTGAAAATAATTAGTGACGTTATCGTTCAACTGGATGTTGGAATGATGAAAGGTGAACATTGCCAAACGCATAAGAGGCACTCCCACCCGCACTCACCCCCAACCCCAATGTCGTTGTGTCATGTTGAAAATAATTAGTGACGTTAGCGTTCAACTGGATGGTGGAATGATGAAAGGTGGACAACATTGCCAAACGCATAAGAGGCACTCCCACCCGCACTCACCCCCAACCCCAACCTTTTAGCATTATAAGAGGCCTAAGAGGCCCTACACACGTATGGCTGGATGGTGGCATGGATGGAGGGGACAGCTGCTCTGATATCATGCACATCCAATGTTTGGCCTGTCTGCACAGCACACATAGCAATTGTCACATATGCACGGGCGACGGCTGGCCACACAAAAATACCTTATTTGCCTGAAGCCTCGTATACAGGCAAAGAAAAAAAATACACGTACGTGTTAAGGATGAGGTCACAATGCAGAGTGATCAATAAGGGGGGTGGGATATGCCACGTATGATTCACAAATTTTCATGGCACACGTATGATAATTAATATTTGCTTTATATACGGCTCAACAGTAAATGCTAGGACAAGGTTTGGGTTCTTTACGTTTTTATTTACATGTGGGCACCACTCCTGAACTGGAAGCAGAGCGCTTCCTTAGCTCATTTTTGCTTTGTTGAGCTATAAGCTGACATTGGCCTATAAACTGACATTAGTTAGCAGATATATTCTGTCACAGAAACTCGACATGGGCCATTACGAGAACTCCCACCCCACCCCCCGCACCCACTCCTGAACTGGAAGCAGAGCGCTTCCTTAGCTCATTTTTGTCACTCACAGTTCGAACTTTGCCTACAGCCACCACCACCTCCCATTGGGCTATAAAGCTGACATATATATTCTGTCACGTCATGCCTGTCAGGCTGGGCTGTAAGCAGACAAAAGCGACGGGAGAGGTACATATTATTTCATGCTAGCCACGCGCATAAGGATCACAATCCACTTGCTATATATTGATATATCAAATACTGATATATAAATATATATCAAAAGATGATAGATTCGTTGTTGCGTGTGTTAATTCACCAAAAAAAGGAACGGGGGAGCGGTACATTGCTGGAGACGCGCATATTATTTCATGCTAGACACGCGCGTACGGATCTCAATCCGCTATATATTGAAATATAAAATACTGATATATAAAGATATATCAATAGATATCAACATCTACTGCAATTAATATTTGACAGTTTCTTCATTTCGAGGCCAATCCCATTGTACGTTTAACCATACTCATGTACTGCTATTAGAATACGACCCCGCCACACACAAAGCCCTGATTTCGCTGTAGCCACATTCCAGGGAGTTTACGAGCACCATAGAGAAAAAAATATGCGTTGTAACGGCGAGCTATATTTCAGTGTGCGATCTAATGGATTTCGCAATTGGGTAAACAGCATTGGCGTTGAAACGCCGTGCGTTGGGAAAACTTGCGATGTTACAGTCTTTGCGATGTGGGAACCGCGTAGTAAAAGCACGCGTTGAAACGGTGTGCGATGTACTATCATACATCCGGCTTGGCAGTTCGGGCTGGACTGTTCCCATGAGGCACAGGGTCAAGACTGATTTGCATATGGCCATGTCTAAGCTGGGGTGGCCTAGTGGGCAAAAGAACGATGGATTTAACCCAGATCTCTTGACTGGGGGAGAATGTCTGCATTGTCAGCATTCCGTCCATCATTTGTTTGTTGTAACGGTGTCCATATCTGTAGCACCATTTTTGAGTCGGTGGTCCCCTCTATCTGAAATAGCATTGCAATGGCACAATGAGATGTCGAAATTGTTAATAGTTGCCACGTTTAGGCATGTAAATTATTGTGCGCAAGAGGAACACCGGTTGCAGATTCCTGTGCTATGCAGTGTTTTGGTGCCAATGAGACTCGTGCAATCCTTGCGCTGTGTGTCTTTTTGCAAGCTGCAAATTTATTTTCAGCCACAATGGTTGTTTTTTTTATGATTGAAAATTCGTATTTTGTCGCATCAGTGGGTGATTGAAAAACTGCTGATTTCATCCAAAGCTTTCCCTTTCACTGAGGGTTTTCTCTCTTATTCACAATGTTTGAAGTCTGATCTATAATATAGCTTTTACAACAGCTGTGAAATTAGTACTGAACTTAAAAGAAAGAGTAAATTGAAATTGAAACTATATGAGACACTTAAGATGAGAGTCCATGAAATCATCATGTGGCAGATCAGGCAAACGGAGAACTGAGGCTGCCTCTCTGTGCCCATTACTGAATGATATATCTGACTCTTTGCTAGCAATTGTTATTTCGAGCGCTCCATCACTACTGGTGTGTAGCATGCTGCACAAATGCGTTACGCTGTATTTTCTGATAAAGAAATCGTTTCGTCTACTAAGATTTTACTCATATGAAATGTTCTTACCATTTTTCTAGATCTAGAACGGAGGCAGGTGGGGCATTTGAGATTTCTGTAACCAGTAGTGTAAGGGGTATGATGGGGACCCCGCCAAATGTGAAGAGGGGCCCCCGAGTCTTCCCCCCTATTTCAAAGATATTCATTGGCCTTGGGGTGGACTAGGGCGCCCATGAAGGATTGGGGGCCAATGAAGAACCATGGGTCCTCTGCGCCGCAGGGGTGGCAGGGGGGTACTTTATGCCCGTGTCTGTCACTTAAAGTGCCTGCCTAATCCAACATGTTTCTAAGAAGAATTTGAAGATAAACAGCTTGTCATCTTTAACATATCTATATACAAAAAGAGGTAATGAGAAGTAGCTTTAACATTGTTTTACAACAAGGTGTGAATAATTCTAGAACAAATAACCCTGGAACCAGTGGTGGAATTGGAAGAATGTACTCTGAGAACCCATAAACTACTCACAGATCATACATTACACTCCTAATATAGTACAGTGAGCTATGAACTGGCATCAAGGAGATACATGCAAACAACATGCATGGCTTTGGAAGCTTATTATTTTAAATCTGTCTTTAGTATAGGGCTGCTAAAAGGGTTACATTTGGTAGTAATAACTTCATATTAAGACCAGAGAACCCCAAGTTCCGCACTACATTTTAAATCCTGACTTAGTGTTTCTCCCAACCATGCACATTTAACATCTATTGCATACCATATGTGACTACGGCACCTTGTAACCAACGTCATTGTCTTATGTAGCACATCCTGTACATTGATGTGCACACTTATATGATTTATTGTCAATGTATTATGTGTGCACACCCTCCAGTGGGATGAGTAGAGATATACAATAAATTTAAAAAGACATTATTAAGTGCTATTTAAATTTTAATTTATGTATCTACTCATACAGGTCAATTGGTCTTACAATATTACAGTGCACGGAAGTACCTTTGAAGCACTTACGAACTGTGTGCCTTTATTCCCCCTCCATTGCATTGGCATCTAGGTTACAGGCTCCAGATAGCACCCAGTCAGGATTACATTCCACCACCAAAAAGAGGGCTGATGGCCCTTAAATTCGTCCTTTGTTTTGGGCTCACAAGGAACTGAAAATAAGAAGTCCCTTTTGACGCCTGCATGTTGCTGCTTGTAATGGAAAGCAAAGTGCATACACTTGCTGAATGCATCCTGGTGTCTGCAAATTACACCTGGTCAAATTCAGCATATTTCACCCGGTCCAGCCTGGATACAGCTCAATAATGGCTGCTAACTCATAGATCTGGTTGGATCCATGTCATTTCCTACTCTCCCGGGAGCTACTAGCAAGGAAAGTGGGGAAAGCTGGTTCAGTGAGAAAAATGAACATAGAACCGAGCAGGAAGTGATGGAGCGGAGCCGCATAAGTGCTACCTCTGCACACCGATGTCAGTTTCTTGGTTGACTCTTTCAGTACCCTCAGACGAGGAGCATAAATAATTGTCGAAATTAGTGTGCAGACTTGGGACATTTTATACAGTATAAAAATGCCACTCCACAGAATGGGGAGGCAGTAGGCAGTAGGGCAGTGAGGACCTACAGATAGATAGAGTATCCAGAAAAAAAGCATTACTGACAGCATATCCTCATTGATAGTTTTAACTGCAGAGTCCTCACCTTTAGAAAAGATACCAAAGCAGTATCTCCCGTTTGTGGAGGGTCCGTGGAGTGGACTCAGATCAAAAAGTCTTTTAGGAACTAATGGATGAAATGTCCTTCCTGTTGAATGTGGTTGTCAAGGAAGTAGAGCTTTGTGAATGTGTACAGCAAGGCTGGCAAAACTGTCAGGAATGTGTCACTCTGTATGCCAATGCAACAGTAACAGCCTTAGTGTTGGAGAAATGGGCCCTCAGTCCCTCCAGAGGCTGCTTTGATGTGAGTCCATAGCAGATTTTAATGCAGAGGACTGTCTTCCTCAACAGAGTCCTTTTCAGCACCGCCTTTCCTGTCTTTGCCCCCAGAGAACCCCATAAACTGCTGATTCACCTGATGGATTTTGGTATGATCTATGTAAATGCTTAAAGCTTTGAGCTCTTTTGAGGACCATCCAATGGAGTGTCTTGTCTTCTTTTGAGGGTTAAGGAGAGGCAAACAATGCTGGAAGAGTGATGTATTTCCAAACGTGGAAAGGAGTCCTGACTTTCAGCAAGAAGGCCACCAGAGTCGCCAGCACCAGTTGGTCCAGAAAAAAGGTGGTGTAGAGAGGTTGCACCGACAGTCCCTGGAATTCACTCAAGCAATGAGATAAGTGATTTCAATGAATAAGACAGTCTTTAGATTCGGAGGACACAACAAGCATCATTTGGAGAAATGAATCCTCCAAATCATTCAACATGGCCATGCCTACTGTTTCTTTCTCCCCTGTTTTGAGGGGCATCTTTTCATTTTAAAGGAAGAGATGCAAGATTTTCTCTCCAAAGGGGCCATCAAAAGAGATGCAGACTCAGAAATAGGACGGGGATGTTAGTCTTGCTATTTACTTGTGCCAAAGAAGGATGGAGGGCATTTGCCTATTTTAGATCTTCGCCCTCTGAATGCTTTTCTGGAGAAGGACAAATTTAAGATGGTCATGCTGGCCCAGGTTCAGTCTGCCCTTGACCCAAGTAACCGGATGATATTCTTGGACCTGCAGGATGCATATTTTCATATACCCATCCTGCTGTCCCACAGGCATTACCTGCGGCTCAAGGTAGACCATGAGGATTTTCAGTATGCAGTGCTCCCCTTTAGCCTCATCAGTGCCCCTTTGATGCTCACAAAAGTGATGGCAGTGTTTGCCACCCATCTTCGGAGATTTGGGGATAGCAGTTTTCCTCTACCGCATTGACTGGTTGTTGAAGGTGGTCTCACCATGGTCAGTCATGGACCACCTCCAGAAGATGGCGAACTTCCTAACTTTGTTAAGGTTCTCCATGAATGAGTGTAAGCTGCACCTGTGTCCTCCGGAGAGCTTTTCTTACATAACATCTGTCTTGGACACGGTATAATGAAGAGCCTTTCCTCCATTGCAATGAGTCCAGAACAACCCCCATGTTTTCAGGCTCGGATTTTGGTGAGAGCAGCCCTGGGGCTTCCAGGCCTTTAAGCCTCATGCATCCTGCTTGTTGACAGCCAGATTTTTGAATGGGCCCAGCACCAAGGAAACCAGTTGGATGCTATTCAGATTTCAGAGGAGACTGAGCACCACTCTGGGAGAAAGTAATGGATCCTTCCTTCAACAGGGTAGATGTGCGCCACAAATGACAAGTTAAAGTGGCTCTGAGGCTGTTGCTGCAAGAAAGGGCAACCAGGAGGACTGATGCCTTTGGGGAACTGGGCATTGCCTGCCAAATCCATCTTCTCAGCCTTGAAAGAACAAGAGTGACTGTAGTAGGAGCTGGAGTGACTGGCACTGCCTATACGATAACCTCCTAGAGTAACCCCAGATTTTCCTAAACTGATGAGGAAACAGGAAGGGCTGGAAGACCCAGGGACCATATCATGACCCCATTTTGGTACAAATGATCCAAGATAGAATCTTTCTCATCAAATAGGTGTGAGCCATCAAAAGACATATCCATGAGAGACGCACGCATGTGTACAGAGATCCATGTGGCACCAATGCACACATGATGATGTAGCACCACACAGTTGCCAACCGCCTGTCCCAGACGATCAGTAGTATCAAAGCCAGCACGTATGTATTTAGTTGCATCTTGACCATCTTGAATGGTTTGACCAAGGAAGGCTTAAGCTCTTCTTGTACTGCTGGCAAGATCTCCCTGGCCTTGACTTAGAGGACGTGTGTATGTCAGCTCAACAAATAAAGAACATTGACCAATATCAGTGGTAGGCTAACAAAGAGAACATTCATTTTCTTAATGCCTGAATCATCTTAGACTCCATATCCGGGGGAGTCATAAGCAATGAACTAGCGTTCACCTTGCTGGTGGTAGCCTGAACAGTGAGACTCTCTGGAGTAAGAGGTTTTGTGAGGAAATCAGGGTTATCAGGCACTGGTTTGTGATGTCCTGCCACCTGCCTATTCACCGGTCAGCAAGGACAGGATTTTAATCAGGTGCTTGTTAAAGTATCAGTAATAGCTTCAGCTAATGGAAGCAAGGACTGAGATGTGACTGTCCTAGGTTGTAGGATTTCTGTAAGGACATTTGCCTTGACCTGAATGGAAGGCAGTTGTAAGTCCAGGATCTCAGCCACTCACTGAATTGCCACAACAACTGAAGCACTCTTTTCTGTTGGGTGTCTAAAAGTCTCTGTTTTAGGTGTGTATCAAGAACCTGGCCTCTTCTAAATACATATAAAAATCCTCATAATGAAAGGGTAATGCATTCCCGTCCCTACCGTTATCACTGGGTGGTGAGAAGAATTGATCAGAATGAGTGTCAAAAAGACAATGGAGCCTCTGAGAGCCCCTTCATGGTAGTGGGAGTGTAGAATCAAGCGCAGGTTGTATAGTGAATGGTTGTGTTGTAGTGACTTCAGTGTATGACCTCGGTAAGAGTTGTGCCACAGCCAGTTTGAGTTCAGACATCAAACTGACATTGGATAACTCCTTACTGGTCCAGGCTACTGAGCCCATAACTAGGGCAAAACTGGTCATTGGTTGCTTTTGTTCTACTTCAGGGAGGGCCTGGCTTGGCAGTCAGTTCAAACTGGACTGTTCCTTTTGGAGCAGGGTCAAGACTGATATTCATATAGCTGGATTCAAACTGACATAGGATGGTGTGAAGATCAACAATGGATTGAGATGCTGCCCGAGTGATTACTAGTGGGTGAAAATAATTCAAGCATTCCATCCATTACTGTTTTGCATACTTTTTGTGTCTCCGTAAGTGGGATGGGTATGACCCAGACATGAGTCCCATGCACACTTTGTCACTGGAACCAAGCTGTACCCGGCTGATGAACCCATAACTAGAGCAAAACTGGGCCTGGGTTGTTTGTGTCTCCGTTAAGGGGGGATCCGGTTTGGCAGTTTTGCCAAGACTGTTCCTATTGGAGCAGGGTCAAGACTGATTTTCATATAGCTGGGCCCAAACTGAGGTGGCATGGTGTGCAGAGTAACAATGGATTGAGATGCAACCCTAGCAATTACTAGTGGCTGAGTTTAATTTAAGCATTCCATGCATCACTGTTTTTAACAACAAATTCAGGGCACAGAGTAATTGAAGCAAGACTGCCAAAAGTGACCTCTTGCATAGTAATGCTGGCTCTAGTGGCACCCTCTTCTCCATGCCCAAGAACTAGCCATGCTTGCTTTTGTTTCTGAATGGGCTGCTTTAACATTTGTTTCTCAGAAGAAAAATAATGCTCCTCTACATCCCATAATTAATTGCTGGCTGCAAACTGTTGGGAACATATAAGAAAAACATATCGACACAATAAGGGGACCGGCATGCCTCATCTGAAAAGCCAGCATACCACAAGATATAACAAGCATTGGCAAATCCAATAGATCTCGCCTATGCGAGAGCTATTGGCTTTGACAAGGTGTTTTTACCATGTTGTACACCATTGTGGCTGTTGTTCAGCATTGCTAAAAGTTAGTGGCATGGCGTGGAGTGGGGTGGTGTAGATTGGAGTGGGGTAGATTGTGGTAGAGAAGAGGGGGTAGATTGGCATAGAGTGGACGTAGGGTAGAGTGTGGTGGATTGGGGTAGAATGGGATAGAATGGAATGGGGTGCAGTTGGGTAGATTGGGTAGTTTGGGCAGTTGGGAGTGAGGTAGATTTGAATTGGGTAAATTAGAGGGGGGTAAATTGGAGTGGGGTGAATTGGAGTAGGGGAGTTGGTTATATTAGCGTGGTAGATTGTAGTGGGGTAGATTGAATTGGTGTAGATTGGTTAGGGTGGTGTGGGGTAGACTGGAGTAGATTAGGGTAGATTAGAGTGGAGTTGACTGGAGTGGGGTCGATAGGGTTAGAGTGTCATGAGATATATTGGGGTAGACTGGAGTGGGCTATATTGGGGTAGATTGGATTGGGGTGTATTGGGTAGATTGGATTGGAGTAGTTTGAAGTGAAGAGGGGTAGATTGGGTGGATTGTAGTAGGGTAGAATGGAATGGATTGGGGTAGTGTGTAACTGGGTAGAGTGGAGTAGAGTAGTTTGAGTTAGAGTGGGGTGAGTTGGGGTAAACTAGAGTGGGGTGGATTGTGGAGTGGGTTATATTGGACTGTAGATTAAAGTGGGTTAGATTTGAGTAGTGTGTGGTAGATTAGAGTGAAGTGGAGTAGATTAGGTAGAGTGTAATGGAGTGTTGTAGATTAGGGTACAGTGGAGTTGGCTAGATTGGGTAGATTAGAGTGGGTAGACAGGAGCGGGTAGATTGGGATGGAGTGGAACAGGGTAGATTAAAGTGGGGTGGAGTGAGAGATTTGGGTAGAGTGGTGTGGAGTAGAGTTGAGTGTAGATTAGTGGGGTAGATTAGGGTGGAGTTGAGTGGGTCAGATTGGGTGGGCTGGAGTAGGGTAGATTGGAATGGAGTGAGGTAGTTTGGAGTGAGATAGATTGTAGTGGATTAGGGTGGAGATGGTGAAGATTGGAGTGGAGTGGTGTAGATTGGGTGGATTGGAGTGTGGTAGATTGGAGTGGAGTGGGGTAGATTTTGGCATATTGGAGTGGGGTAGATTGTGGTGGAGCGGGGTAGATTTGAGTGGAGAGGAGTTGGATAGATCACAGTGGAGTTTGGAGTGAAGTGGTGTAAATTGGAATGAAATGGGGTAAATTGGACTGGGTAGATTAGAGTAGAGTAGAGTGAATGGAGTAAATTGCAGTGGAGTTGGAGTGGAGTGTCTTGCATTGGGGTACATTGGATTGGGGTGGATTAGAGTAGCTTGTAGTGGGTAGATTGGAGCGGATTGGAGTGGGGTAGACTGGAGCAAAGTGGGGCAGATTTGAGAGGAGTGCAGTAGCTTGGGGTAGAGTGGGGCAGATTGGAGTAGGTGGGGTTGATGGGGTTAGATTGAGTGGAGTGTGGTGGATTGAGTAGAGTAGAGAAGAGTGGAGTGGAGTGGGGTGGATTGTAGTGGAGTGGGGTAGATTGGATTGTAGTGTAGTGGGATAGATAGGGTGGAGTGGGATAGATTGGAGGAGGTGGGGTAGATTGAAGTGGGGTGGATTGGAGTGAAGTGGTGTAGATTGGAGTGGAGTGGGTTACAGTGGAGTGGGATAGATTGGGTGGAGTGGGGTGGGACAGATTGGAATGGAGTAGATTGGGGCAGATTAGAGTGAAAGAGGGTAGATTGGAGTGGGGTAGAGTAGATTGGAGTAAGTGGTGTGGAGTTGAGGGGCATAGAGTGGAGTGGCATGTTGTGTCATGGAGTGAGTGGTATGGATTGGAGTGGCGTGGATTTGAGTGGCATGGTGTGCGGCTGAGTGTCTTAGAGTGGAGGGGCGTAGAGTAGAGTGGCATATCATAGAGTGGAATGCTGTAGAATGGAGTGGTGTGGCAGAGGGTGGAAGGGCATAGAGTTGAGTGGAGTAGCATAGTGTGGTGTATAGATGACGTGGTATAGTACTGACATTACTGACAACACATATTTTATTGAAATGGCCATTACATTTGCACCAAAACATGGTTTTGCTGCACACGAATGATAACATGTGCAAATGCAATCACCTAGTGTATTGATGTGTTTGATTGTATTCAAATATTTGTTTCCACCACACTAAAGAATCGTGCAAAAATCCTACACCCTCTCCTCTTACATTGGTACTCAGCAGTGTTGTCACATAAATACTCTCACTTTGAAGGCAGAGACAGAAAAGAAAACATCAAGCTCCCTCAGAAAACAGCTGGACATTTGACCTCTGTCTATGAATGCACAGCAAATGTAACAAGATTTAAAGGCCTGTTTACAAAAAGCGAGTTCATGGAAGAATACAGTAGACAAGGTTAAGGTAACGGGAGGACCAAACTCAAACTGGATAGCCTAAAACAAATAAAACTAGCAAATAGAAAGCCAGAAAAGTGAGTTACAAACCACAAAGTCAAAAGACGGAATGCATTCCTAGGTCAGCTTTCTGAATTTCCTTAAGATGCCTTTAGCAAACCAGCGCTGCCTCATAGGCTTTGTCTCAAAAATGTCACCTGTCTCTCACAACACTTCATCCACCGCAATGCTATGTCCGTTTACACAATAACTGCACCTCCGTGTTCATAACACTTACCATGGAAACACTTCTTGCCTAGGCTCAAAGCAAAGACAAAACCCTTCTAACCACTCACTCCACACTGTGTAGTGTGCTATCTGTGTGGATAAGTACTTCAGCAGCAGATATAGAGCTAGTAAGTACAATATAAATGCTACAATACAAATACAGAAACATTCCTTTATTCAAATTTTCTTGGAAAATTCTGCATGGCATCCATATAACATTTTCACCCTTTCAGGCTTTCTCAAGACTTTGCCCCATGGGTCAAATGACATATAACGCAATAAATAAAGCTATGAAGATCACTTGGTAGCAAAGAGCCAATTTCAGAATCAACAATACAGTACACTGGATTTACATGATTTCAATTACAAGAGATAACGCAAGTCTGTTTCACTTAGTTTTAACCTGTTAGTGTGAATATATACATGGACAAACCTACTGTTAAAGTGTAGACCCATTTTCACAATTTTTCTACAGATGGGATAGGTCTTTTCAGTGGCGGCTGGCATGTAAGGATGGTGATGTGGCAGGGGGAACTAAAATAAAAAATAAATCCCCAAAAAATCATTCCACTTACCTTCCTGGTGCGACATCCTCCTCGTTTGGGTCTTCTCTCTAGGCAGGCCCAGGAAACTACAGTAACCAATCCTTGTGCTGCTATCATATTGCATGAGAGCAGCACCAAATTGGAGTGAGCAGCCTCTCTCGCTGCTCCTGAGGGCACTGGAGCCCTATGCGGTCCCTAACACAGCTATCTTAGACAGCTGGGTTAGAGAGGTTTAAAATGTGCATGTGTGGCTGGCCATCGCAAGATGGCCGGCCAAAAAGACATGTGCACTTTAAAGTGACCTTCCAATCACTGCTTTCTGCTGCTGCCTGACTGTCAGCAGCAGAAATCAGAAAGCTCCATCCTCGTCATGAAGCACTGCTCGGGACAGGGTTTTGGAAAAAAAAAATGGTAACAAATGAACTTTTTAACCATTTTATTTTTTCATCTCTGGGGGCAATTTTTTAGTGGGGCCAAGCTCCTCCATCTTAACGGAGGAGCCGCCCCTGGGTCTTTCCAGTAGAGTGAGCAGTGAAAGGAATCAAGTCACTGGTTATCATTTTGGCACAGTGCAGCCAATGTGGCTACACATTAATCCACTTGACTCTTTGATCTGAGTTTAGTAAGTTTAATTATAAGTTCAGAAACAAATCAAGGCAAATCAGCCTCAGCAAAATTGTACAAAAGTACAAAAAGATCAGAGTAAGTTCAAATCAACTTAAGAGATGTGCCCTATAGAATACATTTAAAAAATGATTTACCTTGCTCGTCTTGCGCCGTCCTCTTCTGTTCCTGCTGAAAGCAGGAAGCATAAACAGGCTCCGCCAGCCAATCACAGAGTTTTGATTGGTCTGAGCGCCGTAGTTCGGCGCTCAGACAGGCAGTGGGAGCCTGTGCATGTTCCTAACCAGGCTGTGAATTACAGCCTGGTGGGTAACATGCACAGCGCGCATGACTGATTGCCCAGGTCAAGATGGCCGGCCAAGCAGTCATGCGCACTTAAGTGCACACCACTCCTCCTCTTGCTGGCTGTGACGCAGCCAAGACCCGCCCGCCCCGTAAACCTGGAAAAACAAAATGATAATAACCTAGTGTTATTTTCATTTTCTTTTATCCACTGATCGAAATGCAATGGGGTGACGCTACTCAGCCTTAGCGGAGGAGCCGCTGCTGTCATTTCCCATGATAACTCCTCTCTTTGCATACTACCGTGATTCCTTTGGCCAACTCCTCCTTCACATGCTTTGCTATCTATCAACACAGAACACATTTATTCAAAATAATGAGGATTATCCACACCTGAAATAGAAACAATTCAGCAGTACACTTCATGCTTGAAGGTTAAACGTGAATTTTAAATCATAACGTGAGCAGTAACTGAACAAATTTCTTCGCGGCCTAGTTTGCTAAGTTAACATGTGCACAGGGTTACAGAATATGTGCACCATTCTACATATAAAATAAATGCAACTGTTTGAGGCACGAATAAATGCAATACATCATAAACGTCTCAGTGTACATACATTTGCACATGATTAATTCAAATTACACGTATAACATTAAACATTAGTTGCACATGTCTTAATTAATTATCTCACCCTACTACATTTCAGGTTATTTCCTCTTGTCTTGTTAATACATACATTGTTACGCAGCTTTATTATTCACATTCTAAATATATATCTCAAACAAAATTCCCTTTAGTAAAAAATAATTTACCCCTTTTAGTACATTAGTTAGCACAGGGTATATTTTAGTGCTGACTATGCATGAGAATGAAGCACTCCTACATTATCTCCAGATGGACTCAAGATCACACTTCTTCACTTCCTTGAAAACAAATGTTTAAATTCTCTTATTTTAAAAACATGTTAAATAGTTGAAACATTTACATTCATGGCGGAAGAAGTCAAAATAAATTAAAGTTGCTGCAAAATAGATGTGTCTTTTTTTACTACAACTTTCAGGAATAAGTCTGTGATTAAAACTCGAAAATAACACATGGCGCCCCTTTCATTCTCTCTTCGTTTAGTCTTCAAATAGATTCACTCCTCCCTTCCTTGTCTTTGGACATTCATACGAGTCCTTTTTCTATTTCTCTCTTAAGTCCTCTAGGAGTACATTCGCCCTTGCTATGTAACAACGGCATTAGATTTCTTCTGCGTGTGCTCCCGGGTTATAACTGGGCCTCGTTTGCATGCAATTTGGGGACTCGTTCGACCTCTCCATTCTCTGCCATCAGGCCATTTTTATATGTCATCATTATTCAGCCCCATTGGGATATTAATCTCGTTTTAATGTGCATCGAGCATTCCTGCTCAAACAACGCGATGGCGAAGTGAAGTACAGCTTGACAAATACAAAAGCAAGCTGCCTTCCTAAAGCCAGGGATCTTCATCAAATGCTCGTCAGGCATCGATCCGCACTCTCTTTCTTCCTCTGAATACAGGCGCATCAGCAAACCCTTTGAAATACTGTAGCCCGAAACTCTCGTCTGCAGTCAGGAAAAAAACCTGAGAATAATTGCATTTCCACGGTTCTTTAATGTAGAGGGGTGATGGGAAATATACTAGAATTGGAAAGAATGTACTCCGGAACCCCATAAATTCGACTTCAAGGTATGGGAACAGAAAGGGTGTGAAGTCACGAGGGGTGGAGTCATAAAAAGCAAAGACAGTCAGTAAGGTTACTCTCTTATTTTTTCATCTGCCTCGAAATAGACAACGAGGACAAACTTGGCAGTAGATCTGTTCTGGTTTGCTTAATTGGCAACAAGGAGGCTGCATTTTAAAATATTTTACAGGATTAAGCCACCTACAGCAGAGATCACTGTGTGCCCAGCAGTTTTCATTGGATGATAATAATAAAATAACTGTGGAGGTTAATGTGCTTACTGGAGAGATCTCTGCATTCTCTAGTTACAGTTTTAACTCATAAAGTAGCATAGACTGGTCATGCCTGCAGCAAAGAACAGTGCGTAATGTGCAACTCAAGTGGCGGCCGGCATAAGTAAGAGCGGTAAGGCAGGGCGGGGGAGAGCTGGGGTGGGGCTTGGGGAAGTTAACGTATGTGGGGGTAAGTTGAATTAAATTAAAAACATAAATAAAACCACTCTGTGATGCGTCGAGTGCAAGGTTTAAATTTAATTTAACTTATCCCGTCATATGTCGACTTCCCCGCCTCACCACTCTTACCTGTGCCAGCCGCGACAGAACTCAAAGGTGGGTTACTGATTTTGACACACAGATCCTTTTCTTACTTGTAGTTCATAAGTTGCATTCCTTCTAATACAGCACAGTGAGCTGTGAACCGGCTTCAATTAGGCATGGGTTTAGAGCCTTATTGCTTTTTCCGCAATCTCTCCTTATAAGGTTGCTAAAAATGGTTCATTTGGGTAGTAATAAAGTATTATTTGTACAAACAAACCCAACAATTACATTATGTTTTATATCATGACTTTATGATTTTCCAGACCATGCACTATGGTATATATAATGCCTGTTAGAGTGTACGATATGTGATTCCTACACATTATAATCCTCATTGTCCCCCATAACATTTCCTGTACATAGATTTACATGTATGCTTTATTGCCTCAGTATAATATGTGCATGTGATGTATAGTGCTCTGACAGCCTACTTTGGGATGAGTAGGGCTTTACAAGAATTTAATGAAATACATTAGTAATTGCTGTTCAAATCAATATTTGCCTGCTTTCTCATACAGACAGACACATCTGACATTCTTACAGGGCATGTGTATCTCTTGCATACAGGGAGTCACCCAAGTCGCCTGCCTCCAAATCATAGTTTCTCTTAAGTATTTATGATGTGATAACAAGCTATGGGCCTTTATTTTCCGCCATTGCATTGGCATCTAGGGGTTCTGCTCCACATAGCTCCCAGCCAAGATTATATTAAACCAAATAAGGGCTGCTGGCCCTTAAATTTGCATGAAAATAAGAAAGCCCATTCACTGCCTACAGGTTGCTGCTCATAATTCAAAGCGGATAACAAGCAGGAGCTGCTGAACGTATTCCGGTGTCAGCAAATTGCATCAGAACAAATTACCTATGTTTCACTGAGGTTGGCCTCATCCATTTCAATAATAGCTGTGAGATCTGAGATCCGACTGGATCCCCTTCATTCCCTGCATAGGTGGTAGATCTGCCTGGTATCCAACATTGATCGTTTGATTGCCAATATTATACAAATGTGGACAGAAATTTTTTGTTATTGAAAACCAGAAGTACTGTCGGTCAGTTATTTACCAAGCGTCTTCTTGTCTACTGCAGCATGTGGTGCTCAGCAATATCTGTGAGGAAGGCGCAACAGCCTGTACTGGGAGGTGAGAGTAGCACAGTACCAAGCTATGAAGCCGAGTTTCATTGATATTGGACACTCCTGTACAGCACAGGCAGCCATCAACTGAAGGTTTTTGAAACACCAGTCACTGATGTATTCGATGAAGAATAAGGTGTGGGGCAGTGAAGTGTGGACAAGAGTATGAATGAATATCTTACAGTGCTTAATTTGAGCCAATGGATACAGGTGGGGCCCACTGGAACTCATTGTTGGGGACCGGGACTTAATTTTCATCATCAGACTTTGATCCGGAACAAGAGAGAGAAAGGCAGAAAAAGAGGAAAAGAGGAGGAAGAGAAAGCTGGAATAACAGTGCCAAAGGAGAAAGCAGGAATGAAAAAGAAACTTTAAGAGTGAGATGAAGGGCTAGGGAGTGGATGGTGGCAGATGGAGGAAAAAAGTGGAATCAAGTCAAATTATTCTGCTCCCTGACATTTTCTAGCACAGGCCACAGGTGTCTAAGAAAAACATTGGGTCTGGCACATATTCTTTCATAAAGTAAGCATTGAGCAGCTACATATATATGGACCTGACTACCCACCGCTTTGCTTCATAATCATAAATAAGAACTTAGAGTGTGAAGTAGCTGGCAGAATTGCCATTCTCTCACTGTTCAATTGTCATCAGCTTTTCCTGAGGAATGCTGCAACTGTTCCATCAAAGGTATTGCAGATTTCTAGAGGAGATCGGTAATGAGCTATTAAATCTGTGGGAGAATTATTGATATGGATACCCTATCGGGTGACTATCCGTGCTTTATAAACCCTGATTGATTGATTGATTGATTGATTGAATGATTGATGTAGTCTGCTACTGATCCTTAAAAAGCAGAGCTTTGCTCCAAAGTGCAGGTGCATTCATGTTCAAAGTCTAATAGCTGTGCTATGCTGCCATCCTGAGAAGTTCTACCACTCTCCCATCAAGTGTGAAGTGCTGATTATGTTACAATTTGAGTGTAGTAGTCTTTTCAAAAGTTTTATTGCAGCAATATGTAAAGTACAACATAACAAGTATAGCATAACAACTGAAATGGCAAGCATTGTACCATGAAATGTAAACCAGCTATGCTTAGGAGAGCTGTTAATGCTCTTGTGAAAGTTGTTGTATGCTATGGAGCTGCACAAGGAGATAGCACACCACCGAACATGCTCAAAGTGCTAAAGGCGTTGTGTTCGGGGTATTCTAAATCCTAAGAAACAGAGAATAAAAAGTCAAGGTGTTGGAAAGGGCCCTTTCTAGTGAGCTTTCTGTTATGAGTAACATGAAGACACGAAATGGAGTGAGAGTATTTAATTTTGCAAGTCCTCAGGGGCACAGACAGTACATGACAACCCAACACCCGACTGCCTCCCATCCCAGCTCCAACTGACTGTACACCGGTGTTCCACCTCCCGTGACCCCCGTTCCAACCGCTGGATTCCACACAGGAAACCCGGTAAAATCTGGAACATAACACTTACCCTCGACTTTTTGCTTTTCTCCTTCCCAGTTTTCCTCTGCTTTGGATACTTACTTTAGGAAACAAGCACGTTTGGCACTGCCGTGCAGTGTCAAAGCACAGAGCCGATCATGTACATACTGTGGGCAGTGTATATATGGATGGTTGATTTGAGTTAGCTGTGCTAGGGAGAAAGCTGCGTCGGTACATTCCTAGTAGAGGGCCTTAAACTCGGGGTTCATGGGAAACTGCTGACCTCTGACTCTGATGGACCTTCCCGGGATGGTTAAGTAGGGGTAGAATTGGCTCCTGCATTCCAAGAGGCAGAGTCTTGGCCCAGCTAAAGATTGTTCTCAAATCTCTAGGGGTAGGATTGCAGACAGCACAACATTTAGAGAGGGTCTGTACATTTCAAAGGTGAAATTTTGAACTGATAAAACTGATCTTCAAAAGCCATGGTGGGTATAACTTTTGAGGCCTCGGCCTCCTAAAGTAGAGTCACTTGGATTTGGAACCATACTACGCTGGTTCGATACTGGGAAATTGACACAAGGAATCATTGGAGCAGGAAGGACTGCAACTGGACTATCTGCAGACTTGTGGTGGCTTGGAGCTTGTCATGCTTCAAGAAAGGTACTATCATGTGGTGGATTTTGGCTGGATGTTGCTGGCCTGCAGCTAGGGCCAACTTTCATGGCCGGGGTCTTGAAGTACTCTCCAAGGGCCAGTTAGCTGGCCTCCTGTCCATGAGATCCCAGGTACACAAAGAATCTCACTGTATCCACGAGATTGTAAGGACAGCACTGGGTGTGATGGAAAGAGGTGGAAGTGATCATGGCTGGGACAAGGACTGTCTTTTTTTAATTGTATTTGTTTACTGAGAGTTCAGCTCAAAATACAATATGAAGATACAGAGTAAAGTGCATAGCATAAAGTGCAAAGTGTACAGGTGCTCGAAATATCTTACAATTAACAGCATTGTGATAATATATAAATATGTCAGTTTAAAAACGACCAACTGTGATATTTCTTAGCAGCAGAAAAAGACCAAATAGAATGGGAAATTGCACAGTTGCAAAAAACATATATTTAAAATGCATGTCTTCAATATAGGATAGAATTAGCCACATATTATTTCCTAAAAGTACATAAGGAAGAATTTCCAGAATTTAACTATTATGCTTAAAATCCCAAAACCTCAGAATCTAGACAATCTGCCAACAGTCTTTACATCCAACACCCGGACTAATTTCCTATGGAGCTCGAACGTTTCTCAAACTTCCTAGATGATCCTGATCTTAATGCATATCTTCTCCCAAATTATTTTGCTTTACTAATTTTCGCTCTCCATGCTTGAAAGGAAGGCATCTTATTACTGCGCCAGTTTTAGAGGATTAGAGATCTTGTTACTAGGGCCGATACAAATAAGCATTCTTCTTGTACATTGCTTAATGTTATATTTGGGGAACATCTCAAGACTGCTATGTATTTATCAATGGAAATAGAATGGTCTATGGTAGTTCTAAGATATTTTTCGATTTCTTCCCAAAGATTCATGATTTTGGGACAGTCCCAAATAATATGTGACCAAGTGCCTCCTCCTTCTTTAGCACAGTGAAAGCACCTATCTTCGACTGTCTTCACATACACCATCGTCTTGCTGTGGAAGAGGAGTGTGTGTGCAAAGATTTGCAGCCACCTGATGAGCCAGGATGTGAGGAGTTCAAGAACTGAGAGGGAAGCTTGCAGAGTCCGAGGGACCAGTGCTTGCAAACAAGGGGACCTGTGCTTGCTTGTGCTCCAGAGCGTGTGGTGTCCAAGGGGTTTCGGGGCGGAACCTGAGCTGGGAGCAGAGACTGTCTTCGGTCTCCAGATCGGGGGCACGACAGTGCCTGGCGTAGTGGTCTCTGTCCCAGATTGTTGGCTCCATCTCCGTGGACCCATGCCACAGGGTGATTTGTTTTGGAAAACATCAAGACGAGACCCAAGGGGTTTTGTGTGCCTGTGGGCACCAGCAGCTGTCTGCCGGGGGTCTACGGCAGGTCACACCTTCGCTTGAGGGGAAAACATTTCTCCAGACGGGGAGCACGTCAGCTTCCTGGGTCACAATCTTTTGTCTACGGGGGATATTGATCCTGTCCTTGTCCTTGTGCAGGTGCCTTCGGGCACCTGGAGGTCTAATCAGGAAGGACGAAACTAAGTAACAGTTTCTTTCCATGTAAAGTAGTTCCAACAGTCTAGGCAACAGGGCGCCAGCAGGTGTAGCGTTTATCATTGGTTGGCAGAGTTGCAACATTGAGGGGCTGGGTCACAAGGCATGGTCAGAGACTAGTGACTATTTGACCTTTCTGCAATGGGGAAGTCTGACATTGCGTGTAACTTTGAAGTGTACATACAATGTGTGATTCTTTTAGATTTCAATAGTGGTGTTTGACAATTGCGTATAACTGTAGAGTGTATATACAATGTGTATCTCATTTTGATTTCAATGTGCGTGTAATATAAAGACAAGTATTTTTTATATACTTTGTGGGGTCTTTTTGTGGCAAACGCAGTGTGTTGCGAGAGGGGTGCTGTGTTAATGCTTTGCACTTGAGTCCTGAGGATAAGCCTGACTGCTGTGTGCTAAGCTACCAGAGGGTGAGCATAGTTTATCAGACAAGTGTATCATACACATTCTATTTGGAACAGTGGGTTCTGATTGGCTTCAAAGCATCTTAGCCAGCCTGAAACTGCAGGGTCTAACATTTTCCATCTAACACAAGGTTTGATAGATTTTCTGCATTGTTTTTGCTTGGTCAGATATGGTTCAGGCTGAGTATTTTTTGAGGGATGCTCTCAGCAATAGGATAACCCAGCTTCATCGTCTGGCCTTACAGAAGCGTGAGACCACAATGAAACTTTCATGTTGGGTGTGCACTTGTGGAGCTGAGGTTTGGAATTTACTATTTAAGACCATGTGACCTCAAGTGTGGATGAATTTTGCACCATTTTTAAAGAAAGATAGATTGTAGAGAAGGTTTGCCCAATTATCCTTCCTGGGCCGCTTCTCCTTTCCTCCATATATTGAGGAAAATGGTGACCTCTGCATTGCATGGTGGGGTAGCTTTATCGGTCTGCATCCATGATTAGCCATCCCAAAATATGTGTATGATATCCTAGGTATGGCGCACAATCATCAATACAGATTTTCAGTGAGGCCAGCGTGGTTGCTACAAACCAGAACTGATTGTAGGTAGGAAAAGACAAAGCATGTGTGAAGATCCCAAAATCTGTAACAATGTCTTATTCTGAGTGTCGACATACAAAAGGATGTGCCAAAGTCAGTATAGTGTAAGCTTACTTAGAGGTAAGCCATTTTCATCTCTATTTACATATCAAATCAGATAATTGATGATTGAAACATGTTATTTTTTTGTTTTTGCATTTAGTGACAATATTGTTTTTACTCAAATGCAATTTTGGAGGATATTTTACAAACAGGCCACCGTCAAGCAGCAGATAGTTTGCATAAAATATAATTACAAAAAGATTATTAAAAAACAGACTATGTTAAGTTTACATACACAAGTATAGACTCTATATAGTATACATTTTGTAAATTAATTTTCAGGCAAAAGAAATCTGAACAGATTTCCTGGGTATTGTAACATCTGGTACATAAAGACATAGGCAGTGACAAGTTAAAGTTGATGAAGGTTATTATGGAGGAATTTGGCAAAGACTGTGAAAAACAGTATTGTTCATGTGAAAGATTAAATATTTACTCTGGGGAAATGGCTGCCAGACCCCATGAAAGCATTAGGTCAGCTTTCATGATGGACATGCATGTCATTACAGTCATAAATTTGAATTGTACTTGGTTGAGAATGTTGTAGCATATCTTTTGTAGCAGCAAATATCTACTTCCCATTGGCCTGACCACAAATGGCTGGAGTAAGAGCAGAATTTGGCTGGCAAAAAAATAGAAGCTCTAACATCCTTGAAAGTCATCCTGTATTGGGCCCGCCTGCAGGCCAATCCAAAATTACAAGTCTAGTAAAAAGCCATGTGCGACCTCTTTCTGTGATTTAGCCACATTGTTAAAATCCTTCATGAAATAGGTTGAATGGACTACTGGACTAAACCTGAGTTAATGACCTGATCACACTTCCAGTCAATTAAGAAGCAGTATCATGCCTCACTCCAGACAAAGAATTTAGAGCAAGAATGTGGGTTCGGGAGACCCCACCATTTTAACACCACAAAACATTATTTCAACAGAACGCCCACAATTCAATGAATGAGAGATAGTGTTAAACCTCAATTTCAGGAGGCAATGTATCCCCAAGGTTGGGCACCTCACAACACACCAAAAATATCTTAAATACAGTTGATTAAGAAAAATGGCCCACTCAATATCTGAGTTCTAGATCAGCGGAATAATTCAAAAGATTTATTACAAAAATTCAAAAGTGCCGTGCAGAATAATTGCCTTGTAGGGTCTTAGCAAATAGAGCATTACAGACAAGTGCACAATCTGATTTATTCTAAGTTACAATTGGGCAGCAAAATCAAGAGGCACAATGGCAGCATCAATAGTATTACAGGAAAGATCTGTGGCTCACAGCCCAAAAAAAGGGGTTTTATTGCATGAATTTTGCATATGAAATTACTAAAACTTCAGATTTGTTGTGGAATGGTCAAAGGTGTAATATTCTCAGGAAATCTGAGCATAGTCTCATTTAGCATCATACTGAAGTAACAACTAAGCCCTATCCCCAATGCCTAATTTGAGCTTGTGGATGCCGGAAAGACACCAAAACCGTCACAAAAGGAGAAAGTCAGAACCTGCAAAAAAATAGAAGCTCTAACCTCCTTGAAAGTCCTCCTGTATTGGGCCTGCCTGTGGGCCAATCCAAAATTAGAAGTCTAGTAAAAAGCCATGTGCGACCTCTTAAACTTGCTGTGATTTAGCCACATTGTTAAAATCCTTCATGAAATAGGTTGAATGGACTACTGGACTAAACCTGAGTTAATGACCTGATCACACTTCCAGTCAATTAAGAAGCAGTATCATGCCTCACTCCAGACAAAGAATTGAGAGCAAGAATGTGGGTTCGGGAGACCCAACAATTGTAACACCACAAAACATTATTTCAACAGAACGCCCACAATTCAATGAATGAGAGACAGTGTTAAACCTCAATTTCAGGAGGCAATGTATCCCCAAGGTTGGGCACCTCACAACACACCAAAAATATCTTAAATACAGTTGATTAAGAAAAATGGCCCACTCAATATCTGAGTTCTAGATCAACGGAATAATTCAAAAGATTTATTACAAAAATTCAAAAGTGCCATGCAGAATAATTGTCTTGTAGGGTCTTAGCAAATAGAGCATTACAGACAAGTGCACAATCTGATTTATTCTAAGTTACAATTGGGCAGCAAAATCAAGAGGCACATGGGCAGCATCCATAGTATTACAGGAAAGATCTGTGGCTCACTGCCCAAAAAAAGGGGTTTTATTGCATGAATTTTGCATATGAAATTACTAAAACTTCAGATTTGTTGTGGAATGGTCAAAGGTGTTATATTCTCAGGAAATCAGAGCATAGTCTCATTTAGCATCATACTGAAGTAACAACTAAGCCCTATCCCCAATGCCTAATTTGAGCTTGTGGATGCCGGAAAGACACCAAAACCGTCACAAAAGGAGAAAGTCAGAACCTGCAAAAGCGAGAAATATTGTCAGGGAGTGTATGGTGGTTAAAGAGCCAAAGGGTGATGTTAAGACCACCAGCCTTGATATTTGTTGTTCTGAAAGCTTCCGAGCAGACCTTTGGGCACCAACACCGTTTATTTTTTTAAATTAAGCACTGGCCACCCCCTTACCTGAAAACCTTTTTACTCACTCTATGCTAATGCCATCCGCGGATGCTGGAACAAACTAGATAATGAACAACAGCAACCTACTGTGAATGAATAGGGTACAGTGAGCTGGTGGGAAGACCTTGAAGCAATAACTGCAGTTTTGTAACTCAAAGATTCATCGAGAAAAGCTTGAACAATGACAATAGAAATAAACATGCATGATTCTGCTCGACTGTGTGCCGCAGAAATACCAAACAGTGCAATGTGCAGGGAAAAACAAGAGAGGCATCCTTTTTTAATAAGATGGCTGCCAGGCTCAAATGTAAGCCTAGGTAACAACGGTTATGAAAACACACTTCTACACATCATGGAAAATTTGTTTTGAAGACAATAGTACTATATCAGTGTGTAAATGGGAAATTGCGTAAAAAACACATTCTGTGAGTTGTGAATAATGCACCAAAATATGAATGCACACAAATCCCTGACAAGAGCAAGCTAATTCTACAGTGAGCCGCAATAAAATATTAAAGTCCTTTATGAAACATATCTGGACAGAATATTACTGGAAATAAAGAGGTCTCTACTTTCAACCCTCTCTGTCTTGGCCTACACCAAAAATCCTTCAAACAATACAAGATGTGCAGGCCTCTGCAATTGCATGACAGGAGGGACAGAAACAGTCTTGCACTGTATACTCTAGTATGGAAAATCGCTTCACGCAAGGAGACCTTACTTGAGGCCTCTCTTTTAAAATACATTATCAGAATACGTAGCGGGCGTTGCTCTGATGTTATCAGACAGAATCCGAGACCATCTTTTCGGCAGTAGCTTCTTATATTTTCTGAGCATGGAGAGCTATCAGTTGTGCAATTATTTAGGTCTTCTCATTATTTTTTGTTTGTTGTTCAGGTGAATGAATTAAGAGTAATATTTTATATCGATAAGGTTACCTGCGTAACTTGGCGACCTCAAGAGAAACTAATTATATTTATCGTTTTAAATTAACCTGAGTTTTAATTGTATCAGTTGTTTAAGCGGGAAAAATAAAGATATAGGACATGGAATTCTAGAAAGGAAATTATGTTTGTCTTGGCTGAGTTTAGCATAGGTAAGTGGATTGCTATCCAATGCCTGCTAACTTTGAGGCAGTAATATTGGAGGTGGAGTGTCAGATTGGGTGGAGAAAAGAGCTAAGTGTAGTTCGTGTAAAGTGGCAAAAGAGGAAAACGTAGAAGATAAAATCACAGAAGAATGTGTTCTACAAATAGAAAAGAGACCAAGCCCTCAGGAGCACCTACTGGTAACATTTTAGATAGGTGAGTAAGAAGCGGAAAAGGACTGCAAAGGATTGTTTTGTAAAATGATTAACAGAGCTAAGCAATTGGCTACACATAAGAAGGCTTAGAAAATTTGTTTTTAAAGATGAGTTCAGATGTGGCTAAGGAGATGAAGGTGTGAAGATGAACAGACTGCTACAGGAGTCAGCATAAGGGTAAAGGACGATCAATAAGTACAGTGACGTGAATATTCCTAATTAAATAAACTTTCAAATCAAAACAGTAGGAAAGTTACTAGCCAAGTAGGAAAACAATATTACTGTGGTGCTTGGAGAAGTAAAAAGATAGACTAGGGTGTGAAGTCAGCCCTTGGAGTGAGCATAAAGATAATTTATGATAATTAGATTTACATTCCAAGGGGAATCATGAGTTTCATCTTCATTTGTTTTGAGGTTTTATTGGTAGGAGATTTCCTCCATTTGAAAGTTAGTGTGCTTCTATATCTGGAAGGAGTAGATGGGCGGAATATTCCTGGACTTGCAGGGTGGCATAGTGGGATTAAGGAGTTAAAATTAAACTCAAGTGTGCCAATAAAGGTGGCAAAGGAGGTGGAGTCTAGAGAAAGCACTGATTTTGTAGACTTGCTCAGGGTAGGATGGAATTAAGAATTTGCTTTTAGATATGGGTCATTTTGTGGATCATGGTGTGAGCAAATGGAGATGGCTTGAGTGCTGATTTGGACAATCAGATGGATGTCTGCTACACATCCACTGTTGTGCCTAGGGCATGGGTGACATTGCAGTGAGGTCTGGAGAGATAATGGTGGTAGACGAGTTTGATCAAAGCAATATATATTTGATAATAATTCATATTGGGGTTATACATTAGTACCAACAAGATTGATGTTGAGGTGGGCAGCCAGTCCAGGATCATGCCCCAATCTTCAAAGAATAAGCATATGACTCATTTTGGACTGTATAAATATATATATATATATATATTCACTGAAAAAACCATAGGTTTCAGGCACGTTATAGTTAGAAAATAGCATTTAAAAAACCTTAGAAATTCACTGAAAAAAAAAATGGTTTTGGGGAAAGTTATAGTTAATTGGACATTTCTTTCGTACAAAACCAGAAATTCCCCCAATGTAGTTTGTTCAACTAACTATAACTCGCGCCCCCGCCATGCACTGCTGATGATGTCACATATTACATCAATCATGACATGGTCAGTGACATCACTGATGACATCACTGATGACATCTCAAATGACATCAATTATGACATTGCTGATGACATCATCCAGTGACTGTGTGTTTCTATATAGTTTAAATATGTTTAATATATATAGGGAAAGGCGTATTGAAGAATGAGTGGGTGTATAAGTGTCTGAATGGATGATTTAGTAGGTTGCATGACTGACTCTATAAGTGAGTGATTAAACTTATCTTTCTGAATGCATGGGTTAGTGAGTAAACTGTGTGAATGTCTGTATCCATCTATCTGTTGGTGTGTAAGCGGCTGCATGGGTTTGCAAAAAGCTACATGAGTATCTGTATGGGTTATTGATTGGTTGTCTGAGTATCTGTATGGTTCCCTGAGTGTTTATGTAAGTTGGGGTGTGTGTGACTCTGTACATAGATGTGTGAGTGGATGATTCACTGGGTACATGGTTTTAAGAGTGCATCTGTGATGAACTGTATGGGTGGGTGAGTGTGTGTATGGGTGTGTTAGTTTGTGAATGTATATCTCAGTTGTATATGTGTGAGTAACTACATATGTGAAAGGCAGTATATATGAGTGTTGGAGTATATAAATGGCCATAAGTGAGAGTGTGTGGTTGTGAGAGTGGCTGTTGGATGAGTCTGTGCTTGTATTAGTGATTGTATAAGAGCCTATGTATGTGCTAGTATTTGTATGAGTAAGTGAGCTGGTGTGTGTATAACTGTGTATGTGAGTAAATGGCAGTGTGATTAATTATTTGCATGACTGACTAGGTGTGTGAGTACCTCTATGGATGAGTGGTGGTGTGTGAGTTTCTATATAGGTGTATGAGTGCATATGATAGTCCTGTACTGAGTGACCATAAGTATGAGTGAGTGTACGGGTGAGTGAGTGGATGTTTGTGTAAACCTGAGATTCAGTGAGTGGGTAAGTAGTTATTGGTGTTGGAGTGTCTATGGTTTTGAGAATGGCAGTCTGTAATTTAGAGTGGGTGTATCAAAGGTTATATCAGGGTGTGAGAAGATGCATCAATTTATCACATGGATGATGTCATCAGTGATGTCATCATTGATGTCATTTGCGATGTCATTAGTGATGTCATCACTGATGTCACTGACCATGTCATGAGTGATGTAATATGTGATGTCATCAGCAGTGTATTGCGGGGGCGCGAGTTATAGTTAGTTGAACTAACTATAACGGGGACATTTCTCTGGTTTTGTATGAATGAAATGTCCAACTAACTATAACTTTCCCTAAATCCTATGTTTTTTTTCAGTGAATTTCAAAGGTTTTTTAAATGCTAATTTCTATCTATAACGTGCCTGAAACCTATGTTTTTTTCCGTGAATTTCAAAGATTTTTAAATGCTAATTTCTAAGTATAATGTGCCTGACACCTATGGTTTTTTAAATGAATTTCAAAGGTTTTTTAAATGATAGTTTCTAACGATGCCCACAGAGGTAGGACATGTGAAGAAAGAAGAAAAAACGCACAGAAAGAAGCAAAAGAAATGCAGAAAGAGGCAACAGAAGTCCACAAAGACATAGAAAATTGCAGGAAGAAGCATGACATGTTGAAAGAACAAACAGTGAAGCAGAAAGAGGCCTTGTTGCAAAATCATCCTGTGCCCACAACTTTTTCAGACGGGTACTGGTGATAACTGACTCTGACTAACCAGGCCTAGAGCCAGTGCTATGCTAAAAGACACTTAGAATACAGTGAAAACACCTACATATACTAGGGAACACTATGGGGCCGATTCCGATCCTGGGAAAACACTATGCGTTGGGGTACCCCCGTGGTTAGCATGACCTCCTCTGTAAGGCCCTAGTACATAATAGGGCAGGGGATTAAAACTACCTCTTAAAACGCGCCACAGGGCGCGTTTGCACAATGGTGAACGGAGGGGGGGGCCTGAGGTGACATGTGTGCAAACACGCCCTGTGGCTGTTTTAAGTTGGGAGATAAAGTCCCCTTGAATCCTGAGGGTCCCTGGGGTCCAACTAGCCCACCAGGTACCTCCAGTAAGCGCGACAGAGCTGCATTGCAGAGAGGTGTAAAAAGGGGCATGGCCTGGACCACCTCTCTGCAATGCAGCGCAGAGGCGCCTACTGGAAGCACCTGATGGGCTAGTTGGCCCCCAAGGGCCCTCAGGATTGAAGACGAATTAATTCCCCAACTTAAAACGTGCCACAGGGCGTGTTTGCACATGTCATCTCAGGCCACGCCCCCTCCCTTCACCACTGTGTAAACACGCCCCATGGCCCATTTTAAGTTGGGGGATTAAGTCCCCTTGAATCCTGAGGGTCCCTGGGGTCCAACAAACCACCAGGTACCTCCAGCAAGTGCCACAGAGCTGCATTAAAGAGAGGTGTAAAAAGGGGCTTTGCCTGGACCACCTCTCTGCAACGCAGGTCTGTTGCGCTTACTGGAGGTACCTGGTGGGCTAGTTGGCCCCCAGGGGCCCTCAGGATTGAAGGGGAATTAAATCCCCAACTTAAAATGCGCTACAGGGTGTGTTTGCACACATGTCACCTCAGGCCCTGCCCCCTCCCTTCACCACTGTCAAACGCGCCCCGTGGCACAATTTAAGTTGGAGGATTAAGTCCCCTTGAATCCTGAGGGTCCCTGGGGTCCAACTAGCCCACCAGGTACCTCCACTAAGCGCCACAGAGCTGCGTTGCAGAGAGGTGTAAAAAGGGTCATGGCCTGGACCCCCTCTCTGCAACGCAGCTCAGTAGCGCTTACTGGAAGCACCTGGTGGGCTAGTTGGCCCCCAGAGGCCCTCAGGATTGAAAGGGAAATAATTCCCCAACTTTAAATGTGCCACAGGGAGTGCTTGCACACATGTCACCTCTGGCCCGGCCCTCTCCGTTCACCACTGTGCAAACGCGCACTGTGGCGTGTTTTAAGTAGTGAGATTAAGTCCCCTTGAATCCTGAGGGTCCCTGGGGTCCAACTAGCCCACTAGGTACCTCCAGTAAGTACCACAGTGCTGGGTTGCAGAAAGGTGTAAAAAAGGGGCGTGGCCTGGACCACCTCTCTGCAACACGAGCCTGTGGCGCTTACTGGAGGTACCTGGTGGCCTAGTTGCCCCCAGGGGCCCTCAGGATTGAAGGAGAATTAATTCCCCAACTTAAAATGCGCCACAGGGAGTTTTTGCACACATGTCGCCTCAGGCCACGCCCCCTCCCTTCACCACTGTACAAACCCGCCCCGTGGTGCATTTTACGTTGGGGGATAAAGTCCCCTTGAATCCTGAGGGTCACTGGGGTCCAACTAGCCCACAAGGTACTTCCAGTAAGCGCCACAGAGCTGCGTTGCAGAGAGGTGTAAAAAGGGGCATGGCCTGGACCACCTCTCTGCAACGCAGACCTGTGGCGCTTACTGGAGATACCTGGTGTGCTAGTTGGCCACTAGGGGCCCTCAGGATTGAAAGGGAATTAATTCCCCAACATAAAACGCGCCACAGGGCGTGTTTACACACATGTCACCTCAGACCCCGTCCCCTCCGTTCAACACTGTGCAAACGCACCCCGTGGCACGTTTTAATTTGGGGGATAAAGTCCTCTTGAATCCTGAGGGACCCTGGGGTCCAACTAGCCCATGAGGTACCTCCAGTAAGCGCCACAGAGCTGCGTTGCAGAGAGGTATAAAAAGGGGCGTGGCCTGGACCACCTCTGTTCAAATCAGGCCTGTGGCGCTTACTAGAGATACCTGGTGGGCTAGTTGGCCCCCAGGGTCCCTCAGGATTGAAGGGGAATTAATTCCCCAACTTAAAACGTGCCACAGGGCATATTTGCACACATGTCACCTCCGGCCCTGCCCCCTCCCTTCACCACTGTGCAATCACGCCCCGTGGCGCCTTTTAAATTGGGGGATAAAGTCCCCTTGAATCCTGAGGGTCCCTGGGATCCAACTAGCCCACCAGGTACCTCCAGTAAGTGCCACAGAGCTGCGTTGCAGAGAGGAGTAAAAAGGGGCGTGGCCTGAACCACCTCTCTGCAATGCAGCCCTGTGGCGCTTACTGGAGGTACCTGGTGGGCTAGGTGGCCCCCAGGGAACCCCATCCCCCAGGGCTGACCCCTATTTTTTATTTTTTTTAAAAAATTGGAAAAGGGCCGCATGGCCTCCTCCTGAGGCCATATTCGGCCCCGGGGACCCCATCCCCCGGGGCATTGGCAGTGTTTTTTTTATTTATTTGGAGGGGGGCTGCGTGGCCCCCCCTCCTCAGGGCATTTATGGCACCGGGGACCCCATCCCCTGGGGCCGGCCATTGCGTTTTTGTTTTTATTATTCTGAGGGGAGGGGGGCCACGTGGCCCCCATACAGGGCCAATGCTTGCATCGGGGACCCCATCCCCCGGGGCCTGGTCTCTCGTTGGGGACCATGGGGGGAGCCCCAATTCCCCCACGGTCCTGCCGGCTCCCTGCCTCCTGCGGGAGCCGGCTTTGCTTTTCCACATGGGGAGCTGCTGACATTCAGCTCCCCATGTGGAAAAGCAATCTGGTTTGGATTTTGGAAGAGAGAGCAGGTTTCCTGCTCTCTCTTCGAAAATCCAAACCAATGTTTGCTATGACAGGGCGGGAGCCACGAGGCTCCCGCCCTGTCATAGCAAACAGCAGTGTGCCGGGGGTTGGCACCCCGGGACTCTGCAGGAGCCGGCCCTAGGGGGTGGTGGTCCCCAGGGCCATCACAGGCTCCAGGAGGGGGGACACAAGGCCCCCCTACCAACCAATGCACAGCCCTGGGGAGGTGGGGGTCCGCGGGGCTCGGTGGTCTGTAACGGACTCCCAAATTTGCATATTAGTGCCCGGGGGAGGTGGCGGTCCCTGGGGCATGTGGGGGGGCTCGAGCCCCCCCACACAGGTATTTTCTTTTTTAAAAAGAAGCTCCGGGGGTAGCAGTCCCCGGGGCTGCGGGGGTCCCCGTGGGCCCCCACAGTTCTGTTTTAGGATGCCCTCGAGACTTGGCCCACCATGGGGCTAAATATTAGCGAAGCGCGGCAGCCCACGCTTCGTTTTTTTTATTATCGCGGCCGGATCTGCGGATCCTCCACGCATCTCGCTGATTAAAAAAAAATGCATTTATTGGCCCTGGGGGTCCTTGTGGGACCACCTAAGCAGGGCTAGGGTGTCAGGGTGTTTCTACCCTGCATCCCTTTTCCTGTTTTGCGTGTTTCTTTTTCTCTTTTCTTGTGCCTCAGTTCTACCAAGGCACAAGATGGCTGCCAACACTTCCTGGTTTGAAGTGTTGACAGCCAATTAGAATGCAGCTCTTGATCGACAGGGTGCGCGGATCCTCCACGCCTCTAAATATCGAAACGTTTATTTTTGATTTTCTCAGCAACTACTGAACGGATTTACACCATTTTTAAAAAGGTCGCTTTCTGAGCCAAGCAGTACCTTTTTGCCTAATTTGGGGTAAATCCTTCAGTAGTTTCGGCTAGCATAAAGTTTCCTATGGGAAATTGATTTTTTGACTCCTATTTTTTAAATTTCTCAGGAACTACTGAACGGATTCACACCATTTAAAAAAAAGTCTCTTTCTGAACCAAGGGCTACCTTTTTGCCAAATTTGGTGTAATTCCGTTTAGCAGTTCGGGCTGTAGTCATGTCTAAAGCTTCTTATGGAATATAACATGGAGAAAATGCGTTTTGGGAACCCCCTTTTTTCTCAGCCCCCGCTTGGCGAATCACCCTGAAACTATCAGGATAGGAGCTGACCGGAGCACCCCACAAGTTTTGAAATTTTCGCAAAGATTCGCCCTCCGGTGCCAAAGTTATTGGGAAAACAAAAAATGAGTTTCCTATGGAAACTAGGTCCTAACTATAACTACCTACTAGCAACCGCCAGTAGGTGATATATATATATATATATATATATATATATATATATATATATATATATATATATATATATATATATATATATATATATATATATATATATATATATATATATATATATGTATATATGTATATATATATATATTACCTATATTACCTACTGGCGGTCACCAGTGGGTAGTTATAGTTAGGACCTATTATCCATAGGAAATCTCATGCTTTTCCCACAGATGTTTGGAAGGTGATCTATAAGCTAAACTGAGAGCATATTTTCTGTAAATTCACATTATCTTTCTCAGTCATGTGAGAATGAAGTCTGACATTCTCAGTAAAACATGTACATCCAAAAAGGGCAGAGACTGTCAGTTGATTTATTTGTGTTCTACTGCAGGTTCCCAGAGTGTTCTTAAGAACAACTAGAGTGCTAACAGACCTACATATGACAAACGTGTTGCACACCTAAAGCCATCTTGATTGGAATAAAGTGGTAACTCTTAAAACATTTAATTGAAAAAGGAACAAAATGAGGGGGTTCATTTTGCCATAGAAAGTATGATTAGTGCTGCAGAAAGAAAAATTAGGGCACATTTTGAGTGACTTCTCAAATCCTCTTCTATTTCATTAAAAAATTCTGACATGCAGACTGAAACATGCACTTTTAATACCAGCAGCAGACTTCTGTGGTGAGCAGTAACTTTACTACAGTGATCTAATGAGCAACTAGAGTGCTAACATTCAGAATTTATGGCAAATGTGTGACACATCTGAATGCCTTCTTGATGGAATCAAAGTAAAAAACTGAAAGTATTTCCTACTGAGGAGACTGTAGTAAATGAGGAATTAGGAAACTTCATAACAAATAAGTCTCCCAAAATGGCCACCAGAGACAAAAGAGCCCAAATGTAGCACAAATATCACCCAGATGTTGCCGAAGTATAGCCCAATGACAGAATGTCCCAGAGTGTTCTAACGAACAACTAAAGCGCTAACAGTCTTACTTATAACAAAAGTATGGCACACCTGAAGCCATCTTGATTGGAATAAAGTGGTAACACTTAAAACATTTATTTTGCAAAGGAACAAAATGAGGGGGCTCATTTTGCCATAGAAATTATGATTAGTGCTGCAGAAAGAAAAATTAGGGTGCATTTTGACTTCTCAAATCCTCTTCTATTTCATTAAAAAATTCTGACATGCAGACTGAAACATGCACTTTTAATACCAGCAGCAGACTTCTGTGGTGAGCAGTAACTTTACTACAGTGATCTAATGGGCAGCTAGAGTGCTAACATTCAGAATTCATGGCAAATGTGTGACATATCTGAATATCTTCTTGGTGGAATCAAAGTAAAAAACTGAAAGCATTTCCTACTGAGGAGACTGCAGTAAATGAGGAAATTAGGAAACTTCATAACACATACATCTCCCAAGATGGCCACCAGATACAAAAGAGCCCAAATGCAGCACAAATATCACTTAGATGTAGCCCACATGTAGCCCAATGACACAAGTGTGCAAAACACTTATTGTTTGTGTTTTTGCAGTTTTATATAGTGCAGCCTTGTCAGGTATTAGAGTGCTTTACATGAGTATTGGTTACATCACACAAGAACAAATTCATTTTGGTTGTAGACATGGGGAGATTAATTGATTTGACGAGAATCACAGAAACTCCAACCTGGTTCCCCAATTGCAAAGTCTGCAGCTCTGGAAGTAACACCACATCCTCTCCCCTAAGTGCATCATTTAATCAAGTTTTCAACTGGATAAAAAAACATAAAGATAACAAATAATTTAGAAGTGCTTTGTCGCTATTTGAAAACTCTGAAAATATGTCCTCATTTTAGTTTTTTAGAGCACTAACCATAATTTTGATGCAAATAAGACCCTCTCATATATGTAATTTGTAAAGGAAATGCTCTAGGTATTACAGTTTTGATTACATCAAGATGACGTCAGGCGTTCCACACTTTTGTAATAAATATAGAATGTTAGCAATCTAGTTGTTCATTAGGATACTGTTGAGAGGCAGAGGACAGGGGCACGGACTCTGAAAATTGAAGGCAGGTAGGAGGTTGCAGAGGCAACAATTTGACCACACTGGGTAGGCAGGAAGGGCATTGGCAGCCAACAGACTATGGAGGGCAGTGGAAAGGGGGGCAGGGGCAACAAACCAACAATACAGGACTGGCAAGAGAGGCTGTGGCAATATAATAGACCATTGTGGGCAGAAGGAAGAGGCAGTGGTAGTACAACCATACATGCCAACAGACCCGATTCAGCGAGGAAACGTCCAATGTTTTTAAGCTCAAATGGGCTTTATTTGATCTGTCTCCTGTCTACAATCTCCTCTTTTTCAATGTAATTTAAAGGGGAAAATCAATACCCCAGTTTTTTTTCAAAATCTCCCTCTTACCAAGTTCAAAATGTTCGCACGTATGGTGCATTGGATCATGGAAGGCAGGAGGAATTGGGGTAGGGACATGGACTCGGATAACAGAGGACAGGAGGGACATGGAGAGGTACACCAAACTGACCCTACAGGGCAGGCATCAGGGTTTGCAGCAGCACAATACACCACACAGGGCATGCGGGACGGGAGTGCAGCACAACAATCCAAAGAAAGCAATAGGGAGGGGACAGGTCCATGCACATGGACAACAGAGAAAAGAGGGGAAAGAGGCAATGGTAGCTAGCTGACCATAATGGACTGACAGGAGAGAAAGCTGCAGCATAACAGACCATAAAGGGCAGGAGGGGCGGATCAGGGGCATTACAATGGAGCAGACAAGCCAGGAGGCAGGGAATAGCGGTCTGCACATGGAAACAGAGGACTGAGGTAAAGGGGGTAGGGCAGGAGCAGCAAAGACATCGGAGGGCAAGGGGAAGGAGAATAGGGGCAGCAAGCTAAGCACAGACGCTAAGCAGGAGGTCAATGATGGGGCATAGAATTGGGCAATGGAGGGCAGGAGGAGTGGACTGGTACATCATGCTAAATGGAGGGCAGTGGCAGCACATCAGACCATGCATGGCAGGAGGGAGGAGGCTAGTCCATGGATTCAGACAAAAGAGGATAGGGAGGAGGTGGATGGGGCAGCAAGCTAACTGTTCAGAGAAGGTGGATATTAGGAACTTTATTGTATTTAAAATGTGTGTCTGTGCGAACTACTTAAAATATGAACAAGTATGAAGCATAATCTCACTTTTATTCAGGAAGAAGAGGACGTTTGTGACTGTGACTCCGGGCTCACTTGGCAGAAACACCACCTGACCCTCCACCCCCCATCGCAAAATGTAATGCCCGTGAAAAGAGTAGGTGAATGCAGTGTTATATAGAACGTAGTCCTGAGAGCACGATTAAAAATGAAAACTAGATATGGTGTATGGTATAAACTATGGACCAAAAAGTGTGATATAAGAGGAACCAGGGCGTGAAATATAATATGCAATACATTGTGCACAATGACAGATTCATTGGAGAGCGCGAGATAGCACAGGCACTAGCGCGTGCTATGCGAATTGCCCCTTGGAGTGTAATATGCACAGGGCAGTGTTGTGTAACCTAAATAGTCTCTAAAGTTGTAATATAAAATATGTGCTGGGGAGTGTAACGTTGCATATGCACTGTGACAAAGAAATGGATCCCAGATTATAATATGTATGGCATAGCACTGTGCTTTATAACATAGGCATCGAGGAAGGCACGTTAGATGGGGCAATATAACCCGTGCAAAGGCAAGTGTGGCATGACATATTCACGGGGTGGTGTTACAGTGCACATGGGCTAGAAAGTGTCATAGCATACGCACTAGCTGGTGGAATACAACACAGAGGTGTGTGGCACTCGGCGGGCACTGGTGGGTGTAACACAGCGTTGGGCTCAGCCAGGAAGGCGCTGTGACTCTCAAGTGAGGTCTGTCTCCTTTCCAGAGATAAAAATAAAAAGTATTACACATTCGGCGGTGGATGTGTGTTTTATTAACCGTGAGGGGGGTTTCTTACATAGTTTTGATCGAATTTTTGTCGAATCCCCTTTGAATGGCTTGGTGTGCGTGCGTATTAAATGTGCCCGTCAATAGCTACCCATGTTTGTATAAATAAACGACAAGAGTGTCTACTTGGAGAGTACCCACCGGCGGGGGTGCCGGGATTAGGCACGGTAGGGCATCAGACACGTCAGAGCTTCACTAGCGGTGTAAATACATTCCACGTGGATTCATTGTATGCATAGTCGCCTTTTAATGAATATCACGTAAATCGTCATGGTGATAGATACGTACGGTTTGTCCAGCATGTCCTAGATGTTTCTATAAATCTAATTTTTTTTTAAATAATAAAAAACAAAGGCAAGCCCCGGGGGATGGTGTCCCTAGGGCCATAAGTGGCCTGAGGAGGGGGGCAATGCAGCCCCCCTCCTAAAGAATTAAAAAAAAAAATT
The DNA here is from genome assembly GCF_964204655.1 of Triturus cristatus. Classification (NCBI taxonomy): domain Eukaryota; kingdom Metazoa; phylum Chordata; class Amphibia; order Caudata; family Salamandridae; genus Triturus; species Triturus cristatus. The sequence continues at coordinate 682,428,216 of NC_140594.1, forward strand.
AGGGCGCAGGCCCTGGGGGATGGGGTCCCCAGGGCCAATAAATTAGAAAAAGAACGGGGGCCACACTGCCCCCCTTTTAAAAATAAATAAATAAATAAAAGACCGGCATCTCGTCGGAGGCCACGTTCCCTCCTTGCAGCACTCTGCAAACACGCCCCCTGACGAGTTGTAAGTTGGGGAGTTAATTCCCCTTCAATACTGAGGGTCCCTGAGGGCCAACTAGCCCAACAGGTATCTCCAGTATGCACCAGGGAGCTGCGTTGCAGACAGGTGTTCTGAGGCCCTGCCCCTTTTTACACCTCTCTGCAACGCAGCTCTGTGGCGCTTACTGGAGGTACCTAGCGGGCTAGTTTGACCGTAGGGACCCTTAGGATTCAAGGGGAGTTAATCTCTCAACTTAGAACGGCCACAGGGCGTGTTAACACAGTGGTGAAGGGAGGGGACGGGGCCTGAGGTGACGTGTGCAAACACGCCCTGTGGCGCGTTTTAAGTTGGGGAAAAAATTCCCTTTCAATCCTAAGGGACCCTGGGGGCCAACAAGCCCACCAGGTGCTTCCAGTAAGCACCACTGCGCTTTGTTGCAGAGAGGTGGTGCAGGCCGTGCCCCTTTTTACACCTCTCTGCAATGGCGCTTACTGGATGTACCTAGTGGGCTATTTTGCCCCTAGGGACCCTCAGGATTAAAGGGGACTTAATCTTCCAACTTAAAATGGCCACAGGGCGCATTTACACAGTGGTGAAGGGAGGGGACGGGGCCTGAGGTGATGTGTGCAAACACGCCCTGTGGCACGTTTTAAGTTGGGGAAATAATTCCCCTTCAATCCTGAGGGCCCCTGGGGGCTAACTAGCCTACCAAGTGCTTCCAGTAAGCGCCACTGCGCTGCGTTGCAGAGAGGTAGTCTAGGCCGTGCCCCTTTTTACATCTCTCTGCAATGCAGCTCTGTGGCGCTCACTGGAGGTACCTAGTGGGCTAGTTGGACCCTAGGGACCCTCAGGATTCAAGGGGACTTAATCTCCCAACTTAAAAGGACCACAGGGCATGTTTACACAGTGGGGAAGGGAGGGGACGGGGCCTGAGGTGCCGTGTGCAAACACGCCCTGTGGCACGTTTTAAGAGGTAGTTTTAATCCCCCTGCCCTATTATATACTAGGGGCTTACAGAGGAGGTCATGCTAATCACAGGGGACCCCAACACATAGGGGTCGATTCTGATCCTGGATTTTTATTTTCCATACAAATCGGATCCGTATTTTTTTCCATACAAATCGTACAATTCCCTTCCAACCATTGTAGTACGATTCGTACGGGAAAAATACATACAGATCGGCCCGATCCTTACAAATCAGATCGGGAAAAGCTGTACGACATGGACTTGTAAAAAAAAACATACAATTTGTAAAAAGGCTGTCCAACCCGGCAAGTACGATTCGTACCGGGTTGTCAGCATGCGATTTGTATGGAAAATGGCCTGTATACAGGGAACGACTCGTACCGGGCTACAAAGCGAACCCCTATACGCCTCGTACCCTGGTATGACTCGTTCTGGGGGTACGACTCGTACCGGGGTACGGGTCGTATATGGGTATGAGGCGTACAGGGGTCCCCCCACATGCGAGGCGTGTGTATGGAGCGTACCCCAACATCGCACATGTACACACCGTACATACGCGATTTTGGGGTACACACTGTAGATACGCGATTTTGGGGTACGGTGTGTACAAAAGCGATTTTGGGGTACGGTGCATGTACGGTGCGTACACGACCAGTACCCCTTCAGCGCATATATACGCACCGAACCCCACTTTCTGTGTCATCAGTACGCACCGTACGTACGCACCGTACCCCTGTATTCATGGGGTGTACGACGCGTACATGGGGGGTCTGTCTCGTACTGTTTTCGGGACGTACAATGTTTTCCCTGCACTTTTTGGCTCCTGTAAAAAAAGAGCCGTACGGAGTGCCATTTGTACGAATCGTACTTGACGGGTTGTAAACTGCTGCGGGGAATACATGTGAACGTCGCGTACAAGGCACTCCGAATCGGAATGGCTTGTATATACGAGTTGTATGGTCTTGTTTACAATTTGTATGGAGAGCGTCTATTTGTACGGATCGTACATCCTAGGTTGTAGGGGAATCCTTAGAAGTACGAGTTGTATGGGGAAAACACTCCATACCACGATTTGTAAAGCGTTTTCCCAGGATCGGAATCGGCCCCATAGTGTTCCCTAGTATATGTAGGTGTTTTCACTGTATTCTAAGTGTCTTTTAACATAGCACTGGCTCTAGGACTGGTTAGTCAGACTCAGTTACTACCAGTATCCGTCTGAAAAAGTTGAGGGTACAGGATGATTTTGCAACAAGGCTTCTTTCTGCTCTTCTGTTTGTTCTTTCTGCACGTTATCCTTCTTCCTGCACTTTTCTTCGTCTTTGAGGGCTTCTGTTGCTTCTTTCTGCATTTCTTTTTTTTCTTTCTGTGCATTTTTTCTTCTTTCTTCACATGTCCTATCTCTGTAGGCATAGTTAGAAATTAGCATTTAAAAAATCTTTGAAATTCACTGAAAAAAACACAGGTTTCTGCCACGTTATAGTTAGGAATTAGCATTTAAAAAACCTTAGAAATTCACTGAAAAAAACATGGGTTTCAGGGGCGTTATAGTTAGCTGGACTTTTCACTCACACAAACCATTGAAATTACCCTGTTATAGTTAGTTCAGCTAACTATAACTCGCGTGCCCGCAATGCACTGCTCATGACATCACATGTTGCATCACTCATGACATGGTCAGTGACATCACTCATGACACCACTGATGACATCTCAAATGACATCACTGATGACATCATCCTTGTGATAGAGTGGCAGACCTCCTATCACCCTAATATAACCTTTGATACACACATTCAAAAATAGAAACAAAAGTTTTCAAAAAATTGACATACCAATACCAGTTACAACAACCTCCACATACACATCCACTCATTCACCAACAGTCATATACAGTCACTCATACATGTACTCACTCATCATATGTACTCATACTTCTATACATCCTGTTACACAACACCACTCATCCATAGAGTTACTCACACACATAGTCACTCATGCTAATAAAGAATCAAACATCCATTTACTTGCATATACAGTTATACACACAACACCACACTTACTTCTACAGAAACGTACACATACTTAGTCTTTTAAACAATCACTTATAGAAAGACATACTTATTCATAGAGGAACTCTTCCAATCTCTCACTCTCACATATACTCACTTATATACACCAATAGTCACATATACTAGTTTAAAACAAATGTAGTTACTCATAAATACACTATTGAGACAGTCATTCACTCACTAACACACCCATACAGACACTCATCCACCCATACATTCCTGCACACATGCTGTCTTCAACACATACAAACAGTGAGTCACTCATTCATGCATCTATGCACTACGTAATACCCCCACCGAACCATACAGACACTCAGACACTCATACTGATACTCAAAAAACCAACTAATAACCTATATAGACACTCATGTAGCTACTCACCAACCCATGCAGCCACTTATACACAAAGGGAGAGACTGATACAGATAATTACATATTTAAACATTACTCACTAAGCCATGTATTCACTAAGATACACTTAATCAGTCAGTTATACAATCAATTTTTAAAAACAAATCATCCATTTAGACACGTATATACCCATTTATTCTTCCATCGACCTTGAGATATACATATATAAAACATATTTAATTTTCATAAAAACACACATTCACCGGATGATGTCATCAGTGATGTCATCAGTGATGTAATTTGAGATGTCATCAGTGATGTCATCAGTGATGTCACTGACCATGTCATGAGTGATGTAATATGTGACGTCATCAGCAGTGCATCGCATCGCAAGTTATAGTTAGCTGAACTAACTAGAACGGTGGAATTTCAATGGTTTTGTGCGAGTGAAAAGTCCAGCTAACTATAACGCCCCTGAAACCTATGTTTTTTTCTGTGAATTTCTAAGGTATTTTAAATGCTAATTCCTAACTATAACGTGCCTGAAACCTATGTTTTTTCCAGTGAATATATATATATAGATATTACCTATATATTAGGTAGGTAGGTAGTTATAGTTAGGACCTTGTTTCTATTCAAAAAGGGTTTTTTGTTTTCCCAATAACTTTGGCGTCATTTGAAGAATCTTCGCAAAAATGTTAAAGCTAGTGGGGCAGTCCGGTCAGCTCCTGTCTTGAAAGCTTTGGGGTGATTTGTCAAGCAGGGGCGAGAAAAAAAGGGGGTCCCAAAACGTGTTTTCCCGATGTTAATGTCCATAGGAAACTTTAGACAAAGCTACAGCCCGAACTGCAGAACAGAATTACACCAAATTCGGCAAAAAGGTAGGTCTTGGTTCAGAAAGAGGCCTTTTTGTTAAATGGTGGAAATCCGTCCAGTAGTTCTTGAGATATTAGCAAAAAGAAAAATATCGATATCTGAGCACCTGCAGAATTCGTGTTGGGGTCACAGATCCCGCCGAAATTTGTTTTCAAAGCGCTTCATTTTAATGAGGCCCCCTGTTGGGCCAGGTCCCGGGGGCAATGCAAAAATGAACAAGCATTTGCAATGCCAGTGCCTTTTATTTATGTTTTTTTTTAAAAAAACTTAAATAAAAAGCATTGTCATTTACAATGCCAATAGCTCAAACTCGTATAAATGCGAGACCTATTGCATTGCAAATGCTTGTTGTTCAAGGGAATTCAGAGACATGGTAAGATCTTATTTGCCGGAGAAACTTGCCAATCCAGTCCCTGCCCCAAGAGGCAGACACCAAATGTTGCCACCCACACTGCGCCTCATAATAACCGTAGAGCCCTGGAATGTGCCAGCCCCTTCGGGAACAAACAATGCCCTGGCTTCATTAGAATACAGCTGACATTTGCAACGGCACACACACTTCCCAAGCGGACGGCAGCAGGGAAAAGCACCCCAAAACTGAAACAAAAATGCCAGCAACACGGGCCTTAAAAAAGACAAAAACCACAGAAAAGTAAAAACTCTCACTCATGTTTTAAATTTAATTATACACTTGTGGGCATTTAATTTGAAGGTCTACAAAAAATGCACATGATTTGCTGGATAAAACAGCAGCTATACTGCAATCTCAGTTGCCAAAGTTCCTTCTTAATTAAACAACTAAAAAGCAAAAAATAAATGCATGTGAAAGCCACAAACTATTTGTAAATATATAAAGTATTGTGAAGTGAATGGTGTTTTACATGAATTTTTGTAAAATTGTTTTCTTTTAATAATGGCCCGTTTTAGAAATGAAGGAGAAACGCTTAAAATTAAAATCGGCATTTGAAATAATTGTGTTTCAGCATTTCATTGACAAACTCAACCGACTCTTCACCCCTCCCCCAGTCCCCTCGCAGCACACTGTAGTTAGCCTGCCTGCAACTTGCGATGCTGGCTTGAATGTAGCATGGAGGCAAGGTGCGGTTTAAAAACATGATACGTCCAGGGCGAAACGGCCGATGTTTATGCGCACAATAAATCACAGCGAACAACAAACCACAAGCGCGCACTGAAGTTGACGAGGAGGGAGTGGGAGGGGGAGTGGGGGCGGGCACAGTGGTGCGGGACATCAAAGGGGCCGCGAAAGTGAAAGAAAACGAGTGCTTTCAGGCTGCAAAAAATGGTGCGCGCGCCCGGGGCACATGCACTGTATTTGGAGGCCTGAAAGCACTCGTTTGCACGTCCAAAACTCGCTTACTATAAGTCTCGCCAGAGCAGCGCTAAAGCGCTGTCTCAGGCGAGACCTAAAAAGCGGGGGCAGATCTTTTGACCTAAAGAGATTAGACACATGAGTGACAACAGCCAGCTATCCATGCTCTTCACAGAGAAGATTTGGTTCAAAAATAGGATGCTAAACTCCTCAGACTTGGGCATATTGACCCACTCAGCACAACGCGGTGTCTCGGGGTGCGGAGCTGGCGCCCGGTGGAGAATCATCCGGGGAACCAAAGCAGAAGTGGCCAACGCGGGAAACGGGGGAGACGAGAAGCTGTCTGCTAATAGAGAGGCATGTGGGACCCAGGTTTCCTCAGTTTCCATGGCAGTTATTAGGTACCAAAGAAATTGAATTGCCTCCCACAATGCTCCTGGGGAAAGGGTGGGGGCTGCTTCGGTAACAGAACAGAGTACTTATGACTTGCAGTATCTTCGCTTTCTGAGAATGAACAACTATGCAGATTTGATATGTTTTTTTCTTTCGTGTGTGATCTGATTTACTTTTCAAACGAGGACTCAGGCTTGATTTGTGGTTGTCACTGAAATGCTATTTTCACTTGGCAGTTGAGCATCGAGCTTGCCTAAAGAAGGATATGAACAATTACACAGGTGGGCTGCGCCGGGGGGTGTGAAGAAACAAGGCATCCAATCAGGTACGGGTTACCTGCAGCACCGTCAATATGCCACTGCAGAAGATCTCTGTAGTGCCTGCAAGGGAGACTTCTAGTATTGGGCAAAGTTCAATGGGGAAAATCAAAGACCGGAGCAAAGAAGCAGAGGTAAGAGCACCGCGGGGTTTCCCATAATAAAGAGGCAGGTGTGTCACTGCAGCTAGCAGTGCTCCCTGGAGTGGCAAACGCTGCTGCTGCAGCCCTCTCTATGCTGCACAGCAGGTGACGACAGGGTGCAAAATCATCTTGACAGACAGCTAGACACAGTATGTTCAAAACACTGCTCTTCTTTTCGGGGACCACCACTGAGAGACGTGCTTGCTGCATCAGTCGCTCTCCTGTCAGTGTGACGCCGGCTATAGACAGGAGTGTGCTGCCATGGGATATTAGTTGTGTTACGCAGCTAGGCTTACCGCATGTAGTAAAATGAGCAAAGGTTGATGTGTTGTCTTGTTTTCTACCTCATGCTATCTTATATATATTTTAGTTTTTTCTTCAGAGCACAATGTTATCTTAAGGATGCAATGACATTCCCTTTCTCTCAAGTTCTTCCTTGTCAGGTGTGAGAAGCTTGTACAGCTCTTTGAATTCTGGGACTTGTCGTTTTCCCTATTATAGTACAGGGTTACATGACACAAAATGTGAAGATAGAAATACAGAACTGGGTGATTTACTTAAGAGATAGGGAAAACTTGTTAGTGCTACCATGAGGTAAACCAAACAAATGTAACAATTATCTCATCATCATTGCTCTGACTGTAGAAGTCTCCCTTTTTAATATCACGTTGCCCACCTCCATGCGTGAGTATCTCATGAAGGCCATTTTTTTATTGCATGATAGGATTTCTAGTCCTGTTTAATCCACTAAAACCAGGACTCAATCCCCAGAATTCAAAGAAAATTCCCGGAGTGTCTGAGTTACTCGCACATGGAACCAGGAAAGGTGAGAGCTCTGGTACCTCCAATCCTTTAGAAACATTGTTATACTTGTGGCCTGTCTACTAATCACACCTCTGCCTTTTAAAGTAGAAGACAGCAGTACGTCAAAGTGACCTAAGAACTTACTGAGACGTAATAAGCTGCACGTGACCAAGAGCGCGCATGCTGTAAGCACAGGCTACCTGGAGCAGTCCTTAAACTTTCTCGCGGGAGATGGTTCTATTGTTTGCGTTGTCAAATCGCTTGATACATGAGCTTGTTGGCAGTTTGAATGTGTCATTAGGAAATTAAATGAAGGATGCTTATGTTCGGAGCGTTCCTCAGGGAAACAGAAGAAATAGAAACAAGTAGATACTTAGTGACAAACAAAAGTGGAAGTTGTGTGAATCAATGAACAGGACCGACTGGTATTATCTCTACTTCTTTCCTTTTTCAAAGTTCCATTGTGAGAAGCACCCTCAAAAACACTGTGAACCCATCAAGCATTGTATTGCCTGCATGTGGCGTGGCCCTAATTCCTGGATAGGCATGCGCGTGAGTGAATTTGGAAGGCACACTGAGTGTTTCTTTATGCCGTGTGTCTCTAAGAGAATCTACTCTGTTCGGCCCCCTCTACTGTGCGTCCTGTGACCTGGATTTCAAAGTACATTTGGAGAATCAACCCTGCTACAAACATAGGATTGATGAGAATGACTAACAATGCATTTCATGTTTCTGCTTTGCAAATTAATTCCATAACTAATCTTTACACATTTTGCATCTATTTTATTTTAACAAATGTGAATGTGTAGAGCCATGAGTGTGGAACTCTTTAATCCTAAATATAGAGTATGATGTAATCTGATATGAAATGATGCAGTTGTGTCATTCTTTGAAATACATTAGTCTGGGTGTTTTCCCCATGTGGACGTTTTGACAGTGGAACATCTGGGGTGTGATCTTGCAAAGATATATGTAATTTTTAACTGGGTATCCTTTTCAGATAAATCATGTGTTTCCTTTTTTAGGTTAATGGTAATACAAACACTTTGCTGCTTCCTGTTGTCGAGGAATGTTTGATTTTGTCAAAACTAACAACATATGTGTCCGACTTTAGCCCTGGCAATTTACAGCAAGTTACCTTATGAGATCACAGAATTGGCACTTTTGTTCATATAACTTACTTAAAGTCGGAAAACTATGCATCCGACTGCTGAACAGAATTACACCAAATTTGGCAAAGAGGTAGTCCTCAGTTCAGACTCGTGCCTTTTGCTTAAATGGTGTAAATCTGTTCAGTAATTCCTGAGAAAATTAGAGTTAAAAAGATAGATATATCTGGGCGGAGCCTAACCACACATCTCATCGTGAGATCTGATTGGCTGTCAGTACTTCATCCAAGAAGTGTTGGCAGCCATTTTGGGACCAATATACATGATAGCCCCTCATTAAAAAGCATTGCAGTTAATAGAAGGTTTTAAGACTTTAGTTACATTATAAATCACGTGTTGCTGGTACCATACCCATTTTAGGAATTGTGATGTGTTCTAAGGTGATTTTACCATCAATCAATCAATCAATCATTCGCATTTATAAAGCGCGCTACTCACCCATAAAGGGTCTCAAGGCGCTGGGGGGGGGGGGGGGGGGGGGGTCAGTGCTCGAAGAGCCAGGTCTTAAGCTGCCTTCTGAAGGAGAGGTGGTCAGGTATGGCACGGAGGTGGCTGGGCAGCGAGTTCCAGGTCTTCGCTGCCAAGAAGGAGAAGGATCTTCCTCCGGCGGTGGCTTTGCGGATGCGGGGTACAGCTGCCAGGGCCTGACCGGCGGAACGTAGAGTGCGCGGAGGGGTGTAGAAGGAGACGCGGCTGTTGATCAGTTTGGGTCCGAGGTTGTGGAGGGCTTTGTGTGCGTGGGTCAGGAGTCGGAAGGTGATCCTCTTGTTGATGGGGAGCCAGTGGAGTTTTCTCAGGTGTCCGGAGATGTGGTGGTGGCGAGAGATGTCCAGGATGAGTCTCGCGGCGGCGTTCTGGATTCGTTGGAGTTTTCTCATCAGCTTGTTGGTGATGCCGGCGTACAGGGTGTTCCCGTAGTCCAGGCGACTGGTTACGAGGGCGTGGGTGACGGTCTTCCTGGTGTCGGTGGGGATCCAGCGGAAGATCTTGAGGAGCATGCGGAGGGTGTTGAAGCATGCCGAGGTCACCGCGTTCACCTGCCTGGTCATGGAGAGTGATGAGTCCAAGATGAAGCCGAGGTTGCGTGCGTGGTTGGTGGGTTGGGGAGTGCTGCCTAGGGCAGGGGGCCACCAGGAGTCGTCCCATGCGGTGGGAGTGGGGCCGAGGATGAGGACCTCCGTCTTGTCTGCGTTCAGTTTCAGACGGCTGTCTGTCATCCAGTTCGCCACTTCCTTCATTCCTTCGTGAAGTTTGGTTCGGGCTGCGGTGGGATTGTTAGTGAGGGAGAGGATGAGCTGGATGTCGTCGGCGTATGATATTCGGTCGAGTCCGTGGTTGCGTGCGATGTTTGCCAGGGGGGTCATGTAGACGTTGAAGAGAGTGGGGCTGAGGGAAGATCCTTGGGGTACGCCGCAGATGATTTCCGTGGCTGTCGATCTGAAGGGGGGGAGGCGGACTCTCTGGGTCCTGCCGGAGAGGAAGGAGATGATCCATTCGAGGGCCTTGCCTCTGATGCCGGCGTTGCTGAGGCGTCGTATCAGGGTGCGGTGGCAGACCGTGTCGAAGGCTGCAGAGAGGTCCAGTAGTATGAGGGCCACGGTCTCACCCTTGTCGGTCAGGGCTCTGATGTCGTCCGTGGCTGCGATGAGGGCGGTTTCGGTGCTGTGGTTGGCTCTGAAACCGAACTGTGTGGGGTCGAGGGAGTCGTGGGTTTCCAGGGCTTTGGTGAAAAAGCCTTCTGCTGTGATATCATGAATCAAGTTTGAGAGAAAAATATTTTCTCATGCTTTTCCCACAGAGGTTTGGAAGGTGATCTATAAGCTAAACTGAGAGCATATTTTCTGTAAATTCACATTATCTTTCTCAGTCATGTGAGAATGAAGTCTGACATTCTCAGTAAAACATGTACATCCAACAAGGGCAGAGACTGTCACTTGATGCCTTTGTGTTCTACTGCAGCTTCCCAGAGTGTTCTAAAGAACAACTAGAGCATTAACAGTCTTACTTATAACATAATTATGGCACACCTGAAGCCATCTTGATTGGAATAAACTGGTAACACTTAAAACATTTAATTTAAAAAGGAACAAAATGAGGGGTGTTATGGCTTATGGTTGTCTCCCTGCGAGGACACCGTAGGTCACCGCTGTGGCATGTCTCTGCGTGGACACTGTACTGTACTGTTACCTCGCCAGCTGTCAGTTGGTGTTGACAGTTGACAGCTGGTGATGCATGTGAAGACATTCCTTGCGCTCCACCGTCGGAGCCTGTGTTGGTCATAAGAATAAAGAACTAGTTCCAATTAAAGCAACCCTGCGTCTTTGAGTTCGTAACAAGTTGGCAACTATAACCAACACCGGAACCCACAAAAGAAAGAAGAAAGAAGATTTAAAGGAAACAAAAAGAAGATAAAAAGGATAAAAGAAATAATATATGGTTACACTGAAAAAAAATAAGGAATGCACAGCACAGGTGCGTGAAAAGATATCAGTTTTAAGATAAATGTGGAAACAAAAAAAATATAATGATAAAAAAAATTGATTGGATTCCAAGTGTGTCTGAAATTCTGCATGAAAACGTATAAAAAGAGAGATGGAATCTTGAAGAAAAAGGATAAGAAACTGTGTGAAATTAGAAATGGAAAACTGTGGAGAAAAAAAACGGCTGGGTGAAACTCGACGGTTCAACGAATCCAACGATAAAATCTTCAGCCAGCTGAAAGAGTACGTCAAGATCAGATGTGAACCGCGTGACGTATTACGTAAAGGAGGCCATTTTAATGTGTAAACAGCAAACGGTCCAGTTTTCCTGTTGTGACGCCTCACGTACATCTACAGAGCGCCATTTTAAGAAAAATACATTCAGAAAATTCAAATCGGCAAATAAACGGAGTAAATTAAGAATCTAGGAGGCAAGAAAAGAAGCACAGTGCATTTGTAGAGCGGACGAAAGACAATCTGGTTAAATAAGGTATGACGCGCAGAGAGTGAGAATTATTTAAAGGTAAATCTATATTGCAAGACATGAAGAAAACTGTGCTCCAAAGAGAAAATAAAACACTAAGTGCAGGCAAAAAGACATAATCGATGACCTGTGCCTTCTTGGACAGTGCAGGGTATAAATTTCCGATCTACAAGGGATTGGAAAAAAAACTATACTCCAAAAACATTTATGCTTTAAAATACAGTAATATATACCCCAGAAGCACACAAGCAGTTATTGTTTAGAGTGTGGTAATTCTAGATCAAAAAACAGTACACAGCATGGCGTCTGGGTATTTATGGAATCTCTCTCCACCACAAGCGTTCTTACCAGGTGTGGGAGAACCAGTGATCAAGTGGGAGGAATGGAGATAGTATTTTAATAACTACATATCAAAATTTGAGGATGATGATGAATTTAGTTCTAAAAAGAAACACAATCTATTGTTGCATTGTCTTGGGGCTGGGGGCATCAAGGTGTACAACAAAATAAACAAAAAGAACAGGGGAGAAAGTGAAAAAGATGTCTACGCTAATGCTATAGATGATCTAAATACGTACTACAAGCCAACCGTGTACGTGGGTGTGGACAGATATAAATTCTTCCACAGAAAGCAGGGAAAGGAAGAGTCTGTCAATGACTATGTTTCAGCGCTAAAGGAATTAGTGTTGAACTGTCGATTTGGCGACTTGCATGACGAATTTATAACAGACCAGATCATCATGCAAGGGTCAAATTCAAACATTCAAGACAATTTATGGGCTAAGGGCGAGTACCCTCATCAAAATATATATATATTTTTGTTATTCCTCATATACCAAAGCGGGCATTCTAGATGGGGAAACCCGCCCCCTCTCCTCTTCCAGAGTTGTTCCAATCTCGATATTTTAGGGTCTGAGGAGAGATGGGAAGGAAATACCCCTCTAGTAGCAACTGTTTTCTTATTCCACTCCATTCCGTTCAATCCATTTGACCCTTAGATGTTTTGGAGATAAAGAACCAACAGTGCCCAGGTGAAAATCATTGGAATATACTCATCTGTTCCGCCATGCCACAAGGGCCGCCCAGATCTTATCGTGGCTTGTGCTGTCACAGGCTATATCAAATTCACTTATGTAAATGAGGTACTTCAGACAATCTGCAAAATTGGGGGCATTTTCACTCTTCCAGGCCTTACATTTTCACTCTTCCAGGCCTTACATATTTCCCGTCGTGCCAGGATGATAACATGAAAAATAAATTTAGAAGCCAGATCATTCTGTTCAAAATGCGGTGTTAATCCGAACATAATCATCCCAGTAGTCACTGCTAATTGTCTGCCTAGTACCTCAGCCAGGAACCCTTGTATTTTAAGCCAATAGTTCTTTAACATTGGGCATTCTACAAACATATGCAGAACGTCTGCGGCTAACAGTTTGCATCTCGGGCAATAGTATTCTAAGCTTGTAATTTTAACTAATTTTTTAGGTGATACGTATACTCTATACAATGTAAAAAGGTGATTTCTTTTTAGGGGGGCAGACTTAACCACCATGTGGAGCATCGTGAAGGAAACCACCCAAAGATCTCGCAAAGTGTTAACGTCTGTACCTATGACATTGCCCCACAACTTTTGGAGTTCGTACTCCGTTACACCCTCCACCTCTATCAAAGCCCAATACCAGTAAGAGAGTTCTTTTAGCCATCTGCCCTATTTATTTACTAGATCAAACTTCGGGTTTGGGATGTTAATATTCCATGGAATGGTGGCCCACCTACCCGAAAGCTGATAGTATTTGAATCTAGTAAGTGTTCCCCCGGTCAAACTCGAGAGGGATTCCCAATCAAGGAGCTCCGAGTCTCTCTGTATATCACTCCAGTATACTAATCCTGCTGTTTTGAGGGGGGATGAGAGCTTGTCTTTAAGGCAGTCCGGTGTCCCCGGTGAATCCCATATCGGGGCATTAAGAGCGTAATAAGGGATGACCAATCTTTTCCTAATATACATCCAATTTTTTAGTGCCGTACTTAGAAATTTTAGTCTCACCCTTTTGTAGTATTTGGGATCTCCAGATTTGAACAGAAAGTATTCCTGTCCTTGTGGGATACCATGAAGAAGTGCCTGAAACAGAAGACCCAAAGAGGAGGCATCTGTCTTATCCGCCAGGAGTCTAAAGTTTTTAAAATGAAAGGAGTGGCAGTATATAAGTAAGTCAGGTAAGGCTAACCCTCCCATTTTCAGGGTTCTCCTCATTTTCTTCCAGGAGATTCTCGAAGTCTTTGTGTTCCAAATAAAGGAACCTATTTTCCCCTGGAGTTTGGCTATATCTAATGGGCTGAACATTAGTGAGATAGAATTAAACAGGAAAGTGATTTTAGGTAATATAATCATTTTGATTAGGTTCACTCTCCCAAAGATGTTCAACGAGAGGCCTGACCACCGTAGCAAAAGGTTACACACCTCCTTATGGACTCTACTTAGATTTACTTTCGGTATCTCTGAGATATCCTGAGCTAGATGGATTCCAAGATATCTCATACATAGTTTTACGTCTGGGGCTGCCACCCCCTGATTCCATTGCATGATCTCAGTCTTTTCCCTATTGATCTTATAACCCGAGATCTTCCCAAAGGACTCTGCCTGGTTGAATAGCCTGGGGATGGCTTCTGCCGGGTTAGATGTAAACAATAGAAGATCATCGGCATATAAGGCTAGTTGTAAGGTGAGATCTGCTATGTTGAAAGGTTTAATTACCGGGTCAACTCTCAGCTGACAGACAAAGGGCTCAATATAAAGATTGATAGGGGGGAAAGAGGGCACCCCTGTCTTGTTCCACGCGAGATATGAACCCAGTCAGTAAGTGACCCATTTATCAAGATTTTTGCCCTGGGAGAAAGATAAAGTGATCTGACTGCTGTTACATAATTTTCTGGAATTCCAAACCTGGACAGAGCCAACCATAAGTGTGACCAATTCACTTGGTCGAAGGCCTTAGCTGCATCGATAGCTACAATAGTCAAGAAAGTTTTTTATCTGTAGCGACGTCTATGGCAGCGATAGCCTGAAAGGTTAATTCGTTTAGCTGCCTGCCTGGGATAAAGCCTCTCTGGTCTCCATGTACTATGGATTTTATGACTTTAGCCAGTCTTGCCGCCAGGCCCTCTGCAAAAATCTTATAGTCCACGTTCAATAGTGAAATTGGCCTATACGACTCAATTTTTGCAGGGTCCTTGTCAGGTTTCAGTATCAGCGTGACTGTTGCTTCTGACCAGGTTTGTGGAGTTACCTCACCTAATATCAGTATCTTATTAAACAATAAAGTGAGGGCCGGGGCAACCTTATCTAAACCTAAGTGGTAGATCTCTGCGGGAAGTCCACAGGACCCGCTGCTTTCCCTTTTGCCATTTTTTTGATCTGGGTATAGACTTCCCCCTCTTGTATTTCAGAGCTCAGATAGCCTCTATCGGCCTCTGATAGTTGTGGTAGTTCAAGCCGATTTAACCATTCTTCTGTGTCGTGTATTGAGGGACCGCTCTCTTCTGTATAGAGATCCTGCATGAACCGTTTTGCCTCCCCAGAAATTATATCATTGTCATGGGAGATGACCCCAGTGTCACATATAGTTAGACCCTTGATCAGGTTTCTGGCCCTATCTGACTTGGCCTTCCAGGCAAGTAGTCGGCCGCATTTTTCCCCATACGAGATGTTTTGCAGATTACTTGCGTCCCATCTGTCTTTGACTATTTTGTCAACACTAGCCTGATATTCAGCTCTCAAAGCGTCAAATTCATTCTGTATAGTGGCTAGATTAGCCTGATGGTCTAGTGAGGCCTTCTGCAACTGTTGCTCTTTCAGTTTAATTTTGGTGAGGCGATCTTCTTCCTCTCTTCTTCGTGATTTGTTTCTCCTGATCATTAAGGAGGTTAAATAACCTCTCAACCAAGCCTTAAAGGTTTCCCAAGCCAATTGATCTGTCGCAGTACCACTGTTTATCTTAAAGAACTCAGCAACTTCGGCCTCCAACTCCATTCTCATTTCCTCTTTTAAGAGTATTGACCTAGCTAGGGTCCACCTCCTTACTTGATCTTCTTGCTTAAGCCTAAACCTTAACTCCACCATGGAATGATCTGAAAGTATGGCAGGGATATAGGATACGGTGACTACCCCAGATGTTAGTGTTTGGTCTAACAGAAAGAAATCTATTCTAGAGTGATGTCTATGTCTACGGCTATAGAACGAATACTCTCTACTACTGCCGTTTCTGACCCTCCAGATATCAAGTAAATTAAAATCCTTCATGATATTTTTAAGCTCTGTTTGTGTTTTACGTGGGGGGGTAAATTTGACTCTTGAAGTACGATCCAGATCTTCATTGAAGATCAGGTTGGAATCCCCTCCTAAGATAACAGGTGTTTCATAGTTTAGAAGACTCATTTTTAGACTAGAGAGAGCCCCTGGGGAGTCAGAATTGGGTCCGTAGTAAACTGCGCAAGTAAATCGTGAACTATCTATTGTAAGGGATGCGGTCAACCATCTACCCGAGCAATCAGTCTCAGACTTCTCCACCCTAATCCTACTGTTAGCTCGGACTATAATTGCCACTCCCCTAGTGTTTCCACTCTGGTTGGAGCAGAGGAGATCCTGAATCCATCTTTGGCTTCTAAGCGCTATCCTACATTCTTGTTGCTCCAGGTGGGTTTCTTCAAGAAGGCAGATGTCGGCCATTGATTTGTTTAGAAATTCACAAATCCTGAATAGTTTCCTCCTTTCCCTTAATCCATTAACATTCCAATTTACTATTTTTTATTATTTTTCTAGCCGTGTCTGTCATGTAAGGGGAAATTCTGGAATGAGAGGGTCAAAGGTACCCCATATCTTTTTACTGCAAAAGAGTTGTTTCAAGTTACTCTCAGGTGCTATGGTTACATGAGGAATACTTTTTTCTTTTTTTGCCACCACCCCCCCGCCCCCTCCCCCTACCCTTGAGGAACCCTCCCTTTTGAGCCTTGGCGATCATGTCGCCATTTGGGAGCCGGGTCCCAAACATGTGAGCTACCTCTAAATTCAAAGTGAGAATAAAGAAAAGAAAACTGAATATTAATTAAACCTCCTACAGCTATCTATAACCCCCATATGGATATATATATATATATTTTTTTTTTATTATTTATTTATTTATTTTCCTATTTTTCCCCTTTTCCCTTCTCTTCCTTCCTCCTTCCTCCTTTTTCTCCTCTCTCGTTTTCCCCTCGCTTCTCCATATCTTACCCCCGTTTGTCTTTCAATTCTCTAGCTGCCCTATGTCCTATGTCTTACATAATGGGAATGGGATAATAGAATGGTATAGAGATAGCGCAAAATCCCATTTGCCCCAAATGAGGTCCCAACACCAAATTAATCAAAAGCAACTAACATTGGGACTCCTTCATACCAGCCAAAAACGTGTCCACCTCCTGAGGTGAGGTAAAGTTATACATTTTATTTCTCCAGACCACCCTCAGTGACGCTGGAAATTTCATTAGCCATACGTGACCCCAGCTCCCACTGCCTCTGTGCTGTGACTCTACCTACATCAGAGCGTATAAGGTATTTGGTGGACTCTATCTGCAAGGACGTGTCTACAAGAACCCTATTCGGTATCAGCTCTTTCACTGCGTAAGTATGGAAGTTCACCAATATCCTTCTAGGCGCTTTCCTATCGGGGTGATGTCTAAACGGGTCCCTGTGCGCCCGCTGTATTTCACTCTCGATATCTAAATAGGGCTTATCTTTCAATACTCCCTCTCTCAATAGTCTACATACTAGGGACTTTACATCACTGTTTTCCGCCCCCTCAGGAATTTTTAAGAATTTTAAGTTATTCCGCCTGGCATGAATCTCCACTCTTTCCATGTCCATCTGTAGAGACCTATTTTGAGCTTTTAGCTCTGATATATCTTTTATTTGAGCCTGGGAGACTTGGGCAAGAGCGGCTACTTCCCCTTCCAAGGGCTCTGTTCGGGAGCAAACATCATCTAATTTACTCTCCAAATTGGAGCACTTCTCATTGATCTCTTTCTGATTGCCCTCCGAAATTTCAAATCTAGGCAATCATTTTGAAAGAAGATCTTCACGTAAGGACTGAAGGAGCAGCTCAAGCTGAGATTGGCTAGTTCCCTTTTCCGTGACATGAGTCTCCCGGGCAAATGATGGTGGAATGTCCGAGATTGGGCTGGCTCCTAGCATTATACTTGGACCCTCCTCTACTGCAGACGGAGACTCTGTTTCTGCAACACAAAGGTCTGTCCCTGGGTCTGAGAGCAATGGGGAATATCTATTTACCTGGGTGACCTGGGTACCCGGGGCCTGAGTTATGGGGGGGGAGGGGGAGTCTGTTTGCCTGTCTTAGCCGCCTTACTTCTACAAACAGCAGCATTGGGATTGGTGTTTACAGGGGTCTTTTGAACCGTCATTTTTTCCATTATCCTAAAATAAGATTTTAGTGAAGGGGTGGGCTTGACTGTGCTTGAGCAAGCTTTCGATCTCTTTGCTTCACCTATCTTGCTTTTCTCACTCTTTTTCTGACGGGGGATAATAGGAATAGGTCTCCCTATCCTACCAGAGTGGGAAAGGAGCTGCTCCTTCTCAGGCTGGGAGTGAAGTGAGTATCTGTTTCTCACCTCTAGTAGAGCTGCTCGGGGCTGAGGTGGTTGTGTCTGTATATTATCTGTCCAGCCTACTTCATCTTCCCCAGCCTTATCTGCTTTCCCTCCCTGGTGGGGTATTTGCTCCACGAGGCGCTCTTTAGGGGAGATTGATTGGGACTGGTCCGTCACCAAGTCCATCCCTCTACCTCCCTTGCTTCCCTCGTACCTGCATCCAATCTCAGTCAGAGCCCCAGACCGTCCCTCGGGCCCTTTAAACACAAAAACTTTACCCCTTCGAGAGTCACCTCTCCCCCAGCCAGAGACGACTATCTCGTGACCCCTCAGCACCGACCTCGTTTCTGCAGTCCGTGATCCCAATCCAGATCCAAATTCAAAACTGCTTACAACGCCATGTTGGGGCCGAAAGTCGAGCCTTCTGACCGCTGCGCGGACTCTGCACCAGAGACTTGCACCTCGTCCGCTACAGACGCCGGCTCCTGAGCTCGCTCCAGGCCAGTCCCCTTTCACTGACGTCGACGGCAATGTCTCAACACCCATCGACAACTCCTCCTCGATCCCCACCTCCTCCGATCTCGCCGGTGAAGCAGTTAGGGGCACCACGGAGGTTTCAAAAGAAAGAAAGTATGAATATAAAGTAAGCTCATAAATCTATTTTTGTTTTGGTTCAAAACTCCGCACTCTCACCGCATCGTGATAACTGTGCTTCACACGGTCCGGGACAGAGCTCCTGCAGCCGGCGTCAGCCCGCCGCCATGTTCCTCCTCCTGCAGGCCAATCCCAGGATGGCTTCATCAAAATATAACAGATTTTGCAAGACAAGCGAAATTGACTGGACGTTGTGCTAAAGCGGTGATATCTGAATGCAAAGAAAGGAAGGAAGAGGGAACCGTAAACAGAGTGACACAATCCAAGCACATGCCAAAACAAACATGGAACAACATAGCTCACAGACCCGCTTACAGTAAGCCACAGGGAAATGAAAAGAGATGTTGCTACAGATGCGGAAATACATCCCACTGGGCAGATGACAAGAGTTGCCCTGTAAGAGGGGTAAAATGTACATATTGTGGCGAAATAGGCCATTTTCAAAAAGCATGTCGCAGAAGAAACACACGTTCGGTACAATTTGTTTACGAGGATGATGCACACAACCAAGGTCAATCAGACGAAGATGACATCAGCATGTGCGTCCTCAGCATTGAAGACGAGCAAGTTAACGAGGTCAGTGCTGGAACGTGTGTTAGAACAAAGAAACCTGTCTGTGATATAACAATCGGCGGAGTAAAAATCAGTATTGTCGCAGATTCAGGGTCGCCATACACAATCGTCAACAGGAAGGTATGGGAAGAAAAATGTACGTCCACCATTGGCACACAACTAGATAAGGCTGACATCAATATCAAATTGTTCACTGGCAAGCCTACAAATGTTTGTGGTTTCAGGAGACTACAATTTGAATACAAGGGTAGGCAGTCAGATGGTAAATTATATGTCTCCTCTGTTGGTCCATCAGTACTTGGATGGATGGATCAGGGAAATCTAGGGATCATCCTTGATCCAAGCAAACAGGAACCTGTCCTGGTTGTCCACAGTGCAGAAGACTATGGTAAATCTCTGGAGTACAAATTCCCAAACGTGTTCACTGGTAAGATTGGTGCGTTGAAGGGATACCAACACAAGATCCAAGTAAAGCCACATGCCAATCCAGTGGTACATAAAGCCAGAAACTTACCATTTTCCACAAGGGGAGAAGTAAAAGCGCAATTGGAGAAATTACTTGAGGAGGGCATCATTGAACAGGTGGAGGCATCTGAGTGGGTAACGCCTTTAGTCGTTGCCAAACGTCCCAACGGAAACTTGAGGTTCTGTATAGACCTTCGCGACCTCAACAATAATATAGTGGTCGAACAATTTCCACTTCCAAAGATAAACAAAATGTTGGAAACCACAAAAGTTGTGAAGTGGTTTTCAACAATTGATTTAAAGGCAGCTTACCATCAGGTTCCACTTCATCGACACAGTAAGAATTGAGAAAAGCGGACACATAGGCAAGGGGCAGGATGGGTTCTCCACACCACAGTCTGTACGAGAGTTGTATTGCAATTCTGCTGTTTTGAGTGACGGCAGAGTATGGCATTTCTCAGCTCTCTCTTTGTGTAAACATACTTTAGAGAACTGAGCGAGCAGCTCACAGGAGACAACCTGTAGTGAGCAACCTAGAGTGAGCAACCACAACAGATTCCTATCAGATTCATCTGACTACGAGTCTGGTCTTGAGTCTGTCATGCATGATGCCTCGTCACCTATCACAGCCACTCCAAAGCCAGCTCCCCAGGAACAAGCCGCACCTCAGGGTAGCAACACCAGTAGAATAAGCAGACAGCTGCCTCCCATTCCAGAAGGGAGTCACGCGTTCCCTATCTATACTAGCAGGGCTGGAAGAAGAGTTTTACCTCATGTGAGACTCTCTGATTACAATTGTGATTAGTTTGTTCCTTATGGTATACCTTCGTACTTTATCATATATTCTCACCTCACCTCACCTCTCCTTTTCAACCTCTTCCATTTTTCTCTCTCTCTTCCCTTCTCTTTTATCTTCTCTTCTCTTCTCTCTCTCTCTCTCTCTCTCCTCTTCCTCTTCACCAGTTTCTCTCCTTGTTCTTTCGGGGTAAGATGTGTTATGTCTAATGGTTGTGTCCCTGCGAGGATACCGTAGGTCACCGCTGTGGCATATCCCTGCGTGGACACTGTACTGTACTGTGACCTCACCAGCTGTCAGTTGGTGTTGACAGTTGACAGCTGGTGATGCATGTGAAGACATTCCTTGCGCTCCGCCGTCGGAGCCCGTATTGGTTATAAGAATAAAGAACTTGTTCCAATTAATGCAACCCTGCGTCTTTGAGTTCGTAACAAGGGGGTTCATTTTGCCATAGAAATTACGGTTAGTGCTGGAGAAAGAAACATTAAAACATATTTTAAGTGAGATCTCAAATATCTTCCTATCATATTTCAACAGGAGCAGCCTTTGTGTTCTACTGCAGCTTCCCAGAGTGTTCTAAAAAAACAACTAGAGCGCTACCAGTCTTAATTATGACAAAATGATGGCACACCTGTAGCCATCTTGATTGGAATAAACTGGTAACTCTTAAAACATTTAATTAAAAAAGGAACAAAATGAGGGGGTTCATTATGTCATAGATATTATGGTTAGTGCTGTAGAAAGAAAAATTAGGACATGTTTCAAGTGTGATCTCAAATATCTTCCTGTTATATTTCAACAGGAGCAGCCTGTCAGTTGATGTCTTTGTGTTCTACTGCAGCTTCCCAGAGTGTTCTAAAGAACAACTAGAGCACTAACAGTCTTACTTATGACAACATTATGGCACACCTGAAGCCATCTTGATTGGAATAAACTGGTAACTCTTAAAACATTTAATTTAAAAAGGAACAACATGAGGGGGTTCATTTTGTCATATAAATTATGGTTAGTGGTGTAGAAAGAAAAATTAGGACATGTTTTAAGTGAGATCTCAAATATCTTCCTGTTATATTTCAACAGGAGCAGCCGGTCAGGTAATGCCTTTGTGTTCTACTGCAGCCTCCCAGAGTGTTCTAAAGAACAACTAGAGAGCTAACAGTCTTACTTATGACACAATTATGGCACACCTGAAGCCATCTTGATTGGAATAAACTTTAAGTGAGATCTCAAATCCTCTACTATTTCATTAGAAAATTCTGACAAGCAGACTGAAACAATCTCTTTCAATACCAGCAGTAGACTTCCAGTTAACTCCCTGGTGAGCAGTAGCTTTACTGCAGAAATCTAATGAACAACTAGAGTGCTAACATTCTGAATTTATGGCATATGTGTGACACATCTGAATGCCTTCTTGATGGAATCAAAGTAAAAAACTGAAAGCATTTCCTACTGAGGAGACTGCAGTAAATGAGAAAATTAGGAAACTTCATAACTAATAAGTCTCCCAAGATGGCCACCAGAGAAAAAAGAGCCCAAATGTAGCACAAATATCACCCAGATGTAGCCCACATATAGCCCAATGACAGAAATATGCAAAACACTTTTTATTTTCAGTTTTTCTGCAGTTTTATATAGTGCAGACTGGTCAGGTAGTGGAGCGAATCATCTTACTTGGACCCCTTATTGCGTATTTTGCACGAAGTTCATGAGATTGATCTTGCGAAACATTGAACTTTACGATTCTGTTAACCTGAAGTTGCTCTGAACCGGGCTTTGTAACACCCGTTTTTACCTACTGGTTTTAATTAATTCTCACTGTATTGTATTGGGAAAGAGGATTTATTGTTTTTATGTACACTTTTATGATCTATGTTTCTAAATCAGATTGAATAAAGTTTAATGAATTCTATGGCAGGACGGCGGCGAGGATTATGCATATCTTTCCTCAATCTATTTGCACAGCAGTTCAAAGAAAACGTAACACACCAATCATTTTAACTAAAGACTACACAACCCATGAACCATTAGGGGGGTAGTCTCCAATGCAACTATAGCCCAATCATATCACAGTCCATCGGTATATAATATCGTGACGTCCCTTCTGCTTCCTCTTTCTTCACTGCTCGTCAGTTAAGTGCATTCCTTACATTCTTGGCTTAATCTGACGATGTTGCTGTTTGTATAGTGGTTTCTTGTGCACGTTATTAGCATTATTGCCTTGGTATTGTTTCATATTCCCTGCGCAGCCGGCTCTTGCCTGAGAGCGTTCTCCCCCTCGCAGTTTCTCTCACTGTGTGCTCTGCACGTGGTGAGATCTTATCAGGCGCGTCTGGTCCGAGCGAGGCAGCTCCGTTGAGCCCTCCCGCTGGTCTTTACGCGCGTTTGGGAATCCGGTCACTCCTTTAGTGTCCGCTTGATTCCCGACCAACCCTTGCCTAATTTTGACACTGCTACGCGGTGATTTCCCCACACGGCCATGTTAGTAATTGGTATTGCACCTCAGTCTATTCTTATAACAGCTTCGGGGAAAGCCCAGCTGTTGGAGCACTGGCGAGGGGGCTGCCTTAAGGATTTTAAGGGCTTTTGTTCTGTGCTCACACCCTCTGCTATCATGTCTTCCCCAGAAGACCATTTTTATTCCTCCTACCAGGAAATGGAGGAGGAATGGGCCCCCAAGTTCTCCCTCCAGCAGTTGACCAAGCCCTCTCTCTGGCTATTTCTAGGGCGCTGGCTCCTCTTAGGGATCAGGTTGATAAGCTGGTGAAAAGCGTCTCTGGGGTGTTCAGTGACCCAGATCTGGTGGTGGTGGGTCCCAGTGGCTCCCAGATGGGGAATAAAAATGTTGTTAAGCATAACGCGGGCACTTAGAAGGATTTGATCAATTTAAGGAGACCTTCCTCAAGAATGCGCGAACGCTAAAACATGCACCCTGCCGGGAGGAGGAGGAGTCCAGAGTAAATTGCGACGCTGTCACCACTATTGTAGACCCAGACGGTGGGTTTCCCTTAGAGGGAGAGGGTGTATCGGAGGATGATTTCTCCTCCGATGAGGATAAGGACGCGGGGCGTCCCTGGCATTCAGAGTCCCACTCATCTCAGTCCCGATTGGATTAGCATTAGCGGAATCCATCTCGTATTTAGAGGCTATCTTGTCCATTTTGTGGAATCCATTTGTATTTCTGGCAGCCATTTTGTCTGCCATGTGCTCACCAAGAGCTGTTTCCTTCTTCACTGTTGTTTATCCTTGTGCTCTGTTTAAAGGACTGGCTATACTTAGACTCTGCTACTCTGCACATGCGCAGAAGAGTCTAACTGTTCATGCATCTGTTTTTAGTCTGTAGCTGTCAGGTTGTTTCTACCAGAGTCAGCAACTGCTAGCTCCTCGTTTACTGTTGACTGTGCATTTCTGTATAACCATCTATGTGCATAACTCTTCTCATGTATACTTGTACCGCCTTTTTTCAGCCCCTGTGTGGGTATAAAAGGACCATGCTCTTTCTGTTCAGTGTGCTACTTCACTCAATACCGAAGGGTGCTGTTTGAATGTAGTTCCACCTCATGAGGTTTTATTAAACTTTGTATTTTCTATTCCAGTTTCTGTGCCAACTTCTTCCTATTGGTCTGAGGACTCTGTGCAGAGAAGGGCGAACCCCTTGCACTGGTAGGCCTAGCTGAGGTCTCCTTCAACACCGGGTTGGGGACAGGGTCCACTCAGACATGTTCGAGCCTTCCCAAATTTACCATCCTGGGTCGGCGGAGTGGACCCCTGACACCAAAGTGGCAGAGTATGTGGTGGGGAAAATCCATCAACCCCTTGATAGGGAGGTCAGGAAGAGGATGAGGGGAGAATGCCCCAGGCCCTCACTGAAGGGGAAGGTGGCACACATGCCTGAAATTGATGAGAAGCTATGTACCTTTTTCTCAAAGTATATGAGGGATCCCCAGAAAGGAATTGATAGGTCTTGGACGTGGTAGGGCCCTTGACCCAAATTATTCAATTGGCGGAGCGTTCAAAAGAGTCAGGATCCCCTTTGTCCATGGATATTGTGGCTGGTTGGGCGCACTACCCTAAACCCTAAAACACTACCCCCTCCACTACCCAAACACCACTGCACTACCCTAAACCCCAAAACACTTACCCCAGCACAACACCCTACACTACCCAAACATAACTGCACTACCCTAAACCCTAAAACACTACCACCAGCATGACTCCCTACACTACAAAAAAGACCACTGCACTACCCTAAACCCTAAATCTACCCCAGCACAATCCCCTACACTACACTAACACCACTGCACTACCCTAAACCCTAAAACACTACCCCAGCACGACCCCTTCACTACACAAACACCACTGCACTGCCTTAAACCCTAAAACACTACCCCAGCACGACTCCCTACTCTACACAAATACCACTGCACTACCCTAAACATTAAATCTACCCCCAGCATGACCCCCTACACTACACAAACACCACTGCACTACCCTAAACCCTAAAACACTACCACCCGCAACACCCTCTTCACTACCTAAACACAACTGCACTACCCTAAACCCTAAAACACTTCCCCCAGAACGACCCCCTTCACTACCCAAACACCACTGCATGACCCTAAACCTTAAAACACGACCCCCTACACTACACAAACACCACTGCACTACCCTAAACCCTAAAACACTACCCCCGGCACTACCCCTTACACTACAAAAACACCACTGCACTACCCTAAACCCTAAAACACTACCCCAGCACTACCCCTACACTACCCAAACACCACTGCACTACAATAAACCCTAAAACACTACCGCCAGCACAACCCCCTACACTACACAAACACCACTGCACTACCCTAAACCCTAAAACACTACACCCAGCACAGCTCCCTACACAACCCAAACACCACTGCACTACCCTAAACCCTAAATCTACCCCAGCACGACCCCCTACACTACCCAAACACTACTACACCACCCTAAACCATAAAACACTACCCCAGAATGACCTGCTACACTACTCAAACACCACTGCACTACCCTAAACCCTAAAACACTACACCAGAACAACCCCCTACACTACCCATACACCACTGCACTACCCTAAACTCTAACACACTACCCCCAGCATGACCCCCTACACTTCTGCACTACCCTAAACCCTAAAACACTAACCCAGCACGACCCCCTACACTACCCAAACACCACTGCGCTACTCTAAACCATAAAACACTAACCCCAGCACGTCCCCCTACACTACCCAAACACCACTGCACTACCCTAAACCCTAGAGAAAAAAAACCCCACCCCATGCCCAATCCCCCTTACCTCTCACTCCTCGTGGTTCCTCTCTCCTAGTGGATCCTGCTTCACGTCGTCTCTGAGGGGCGGTGCACGTCATTGTGAGGAAACAGAGCAGCCTCTGTTTCCTTACAACATGTGGATTGTCTACATGTTTTTTAGAACGCATGGTCATTTATCATACATACCTTTACAACAAAATTTGTCGTAAAGGCATGCATGGTAAATGACCATGCGTTCTAAAAAAATGAGTAGTAATGACTTCGCGATGTACAACGCATGCATGGTAATGCATGCGTTGTAATGGTATCGCAAAGTAAAAAAGTCGTGGTAACGACTGTTTACCGATAAAATCTGGCCCCTGTTCTTCAGTGAGACGTTTATTTGATTAATTAGGAGGAAGGAATGTGTTTTTTTTACCGAAAAGTGCATTCCCAGCTGTTGTATTGTGAAAGTGTCCGCGTGGCCTGGTTTCACTTCCGGTGAGAAAGTGGAAGAGTCTGTTTGGATCTAAAGGAGTTCTGTTGTTGGAAGGGGCCGGCGCGACACATCATCAAAAAACATAGCTAATGGAAAGCGTCTTCCCTGAAGTGTGGAGCAGTGCCAAGAGAGGTCAACGAGTGTGCGTCCCACCGCAGTTTGACCGTACCACTTGACCCATGTGCCACCTCCAGGGTACGGGTGGCAGAAGCGGCATCGCATGTCCTCTTGAAGACCGGTGTAGCACTAATTCTAAATTTTGGTACTAGGGCATTTTAACTTTGTTGTTCCTACCAGATACAAAGAGTATCCTGTGTTATTCAGTGCCCTTGTTACCTTTTTTGTGGGTTGTGGTGCTTGTCACTTCACTGCCCTGCCGGTGCACACGACTGGGCACCCCACCTCGTGCGCCATCTGCAGGGTCTCTGCCCTTGGATCACTGGATTCGGTTTCTGGAGTGGCAACATAAACAGTTGCTCCCAAAGGACTAGCCTGAACACTTAGGTGAATATCCCCTGCACCAGCATTCCACTGAAATTCTTTCCTAGCTCTCCCAAGTCAACGAGGACATCATAATAGCACGGCTCCGCTCGCGACACCGTATGACGTCATTGGAGCCGTACGAGGACTTCGTTGGTGTGCTGACGTCAGTTCCACCCATTTTTTCTGTGCCACCGAGGCAAACAGGCGGACCGATACATTTTCAAATGTATACATAGTATAATAAATATATATATATATTCACTGAAAAAACAATAGGTTTCAGGCACGTTATAGTTAGAAATTAGTATTTAAAAAACCTTAGAAATTCACTGAAAAAACCATAGGTTTCAGGGGCCTTATAGTTAGTTGGACATTTCACTCGTACAAAACCATTGAAATTCCCCCGTTATAGTTAGTTCAGCTAACTATAACTCACGCGCCTGCAATGCACTGCTGATGACGTCACATATTACATCACTCTTGACATGGTCAGTGACATCACTCATGACATCACTGATGACATCTCATCAGATTAATCAAAAACAACTGCCAAACTTGTGCAATGCACAATTTGCAAGAAGACCCTCTCTAGAGGTACCAATAAGAAATATTCATGTGGGACAATGTCCATCTTATACCATCTAAAAACCTATCATAAAAAACTGCTCCAACGGGCGATCAAGCAGAGGGAAGCTGGGGGACCATCTACTTCAGTGGAAGCAGCAACAATTGCTGGTCAAAAGCTCCCTTCTAATGTGCAGAGTACTGAAACATATATGGCTCCGGAGATGTCAAGAATGGCCACGTACTGCATGGACTGTAGTGTTGTCATAAGTGCTGTTGAGCAGTCTCTTACAGCTATTGACAGTGCTGCAAAACAGCAGACATGCTCATTTGTTTCCTCTTTTATTTGTTGTGCACATTTTTCAATGCATGTTTTTTCGATTCCTGCTGTCCCAGTTGCCATTTCTGTTATTACAAAATAAAACAAAAAACTTAAAATTTAACAAAAGCCTTAAAAAAAGAAAAATAAAGGTTCCTGTGGGAACCACCTTTTACTGTTAAAAACGATAAAGTATGTATATATGTTTGAATGCGTGTATGACAGATGTATGGATAATTGAATTAGTGCCCAACTAGTGCATGGAGTTTACAATGAGTGCAGCAGTGGTGCCAAAGTAAATCTATGAGTGCGTAAGGAGTGCCTGAGTGATTGGATGAGTACAAAGTAGTGATTGGGTGATTGCATGTGTGCATTGGTAGTGTTTGGCTGAGTGCATATGTAGTGCCTGAGTGAATGGAAGAGTGGAATGATAGGTACTGAGGGAATGGATGATTACATGGATAATGGGTGGGTGAATGAATGGGTGCATGGATTTTGCCTGGGTGATTGGATGAGTGCATGGGTAGTGCCTGAGTGAATGGATGAGTGCATGCATAGTACCTGAGTGAACAGATGAGTGCAAGGGTAGTGCCTGAGTGATTCTATATGTGCATGGTTAGTGCCTGGGTGAATGCATGAGTGCATGAATGAATGGATGAGTGCAAGTGTAGTGCCTGGGTCATTAGGTGAGTGATTCGATAATGCCTGAGTGAATGGATGAACGGATGCATAGTGCCTGAGTGAATGGATGAGTTGAAGGGTACAGCCTGGGTGATTGGATATGTGCATGCATAGTGCCTGGGTGAATGGATGAGTGCATGGATAATGCCAGAGTGAATGAATGAGCACATGGGTAGTACCTGGATGATTCAATAAGTGTATGGGTAGTGCCTGAGTGAATGGATGAGGGCATGCATACTGCCTGAGTGAACAGATGAGTGCAACGGCAATGCCTGGGTGATTAGTAGAATGTATGAGTAGTGCCTGGGTGATTGTATGAGTGCATCAGCAATGCCTGGGTGATTGGATGAGTGCATGAGGAATGACTGGGTGAGTGGATGAATGCATGGGTGATGCCTCAGTGAATGAATGAGTGCAAGGGTAGTGCCTGGGTGATTTGATGAGTGCATGGATAGTGACTAGGTGATTGGGAGAGTGCATAGATAGTGCCTGAGAGAATGGATGAGTGCATGGGTACTGGTTGGGTGATTGGCTGAGTGCATGGGTAGTGCCTCAGTGAAAGGATGTGCTCATGCTTAGTGCCTCAGTGAATGGATAAGTGTAAGGTTAGTGCATGGGTAAATTGCTGAGTGCAAAGGTAGTGCCTGGGTGATTGGATATGTGTATGGTTAGTATGTGGTTGAATAGATGAGTGCATGGGTAGTACATGAGTGAGTGGATCAGTACAAGGGTACTGCCTGAGTAAATGAATGAGTGGAAGGGTAACACCTGAGTGATTGGATGAGTGCAATATAGTGCCTGTGTAATTGAATGAGTGCAAGGTTAGTGCCTGGGTGATTAGGTGAGTGCATGGATAGTGCCTGGGTGATTGGGTGAATTAATGCATAGAGTCTGCATGATTGTGTGAGTACATGGATAGTGCCTGGATACATGGATGAGTGCATGGGTGAATGAATGACTGTACGGGTATTGCATGGATGACTGGATGAATGCATGGATAAGGGATGAGTTAATTGAAGAGTGTAAGGGTACTGCCTGACCAAATGGATGAGTGCATGGATAATGTGTGGGTGAATGAATGAGTGTATGGGTAGTGCCTGGGTGATTGGATGAGTGCACAGGTAGTACCTGGGTGAATGGATGAGTAGAAGAGTAATGCCTTGGTGATTTTATATGTGCATGGTTAGTACCTGGGTGAATAGATCAGTGCATAGGTAGTGTGCGAGTAAATTAGTACCTGAGTAAATGAATGAGTGGAAGGATAAGGTCTAAGTGATTAGATGAGTGCAAGGTAGTGCCTCTGTAAAGCATTAGTTCAAGGGTAGTCCCCCCTGGATGATTGGGTAAGTGCAAAGATAGTGCATTGGTCATTGGGTTACTGAATGCATAGTGCCTGCATGATTTGGTGAGTGCATGGATAGTGCCTGGGTGATTGGATGAGTGCATGAGTAGTGCCTCAGTGAATGTATGAGTGTAAGGGTAGTGCCTGAGTGAATGGATGAGTGCATGTATAACAGCTGGGTGAATTAATCAGTGCACAGGTATTGCCTGGATGAATGAATTAGTGCATGCGTCATGCCTGAGTGAATGGATGAGCGCATGTGTAGTACCTGAGTGAACAGATGAGTGCAAGGGTAGTTCCTGAATGATTGAATGTGTCCATGGGTAGTGCCTTGGTGAATTGATGAATGCATGGGTAGTGCCTGAGTAAATAGATGAGCGCATGAGTACTGGCTGTGTGATTCGAGATGTACATGGTTAGTGTCTGGGTGAATGCATGAGTGAATGGATGAGTGCAAGTGTACTGCCTGGGTCATTAGATGAGTGTTTGGATAGTGCCTGAGTAAATGGATGAGTGGAAGGGTACTGCCTGGGTGAGTGGATGTGTGCATGCGTTGTGCCTGGATGAATGACTCAGTGCATGGATAATGCCAGACTGAATGAATAAGTGCATGGTTAGTGCCTGGATCATTTGATGAGTGTATGAGTAGTGCCTGAGTGAATGGATGACCGTATGCATACTGCCTGAGTGAATGGATGAGCACAAGGTAAGTGCCTGGGTAACTGGAAGAATATATGAGTAGTGCCTGGTTGATTGGAAGAGTGCATTAGTACTGCCTGAGTGAATGGATGAGTGCATGGATAATATCTGGGTAAATGAATGAGTGTATGGGTAGTGTATTTGCAATTTCTTAATAGATGTACACCTTCAAGGCATCTTTAAATTTTTTTACCTCTCTGCATGTATAAGTAAACTCAAAAGTCCCACGCTATATAGAACTATGTGCAACCACAAGAACCATATGTCACCATCTAAGCATATGCAAATCTATCATATAAGTGATAAACCACATTGACAAACACTTCCCAAAACATACCTAACAAGTATTACTTATTTCTAGTTCTTCTAATCTTTCAATTGTGACTACACTACTTCTGTGAAATACCTTTTCATATCGCTGTGATTTTTTTTTTTATCAAACTCCCATATACATCTTCATTTCTTATGTAAATTTTATAAAGAATTAAAAAGTTATGTATATACCAATTAATTCAGTTTTTAGATTATATTGTTTTAGCTCTTTCGGGATAGTTTTGAGACTGTTAGGTTTTCTGAAAACTAAGCACAAGAACGGTACATCACTGTCAAACAAAGCAACCATAAAATGGCAATCTCTTCAACTTTGCATTCTGTGATCATGAGAAAGGCAGCAAATAAAATCATGGGGGATATTCTCAAGAATGTGTGATAACTACCGCAAAATTAGCTTAACGCAACTCTTCACATCGCAGTCTATCGTCGGAAAATAAACCCATGGTAACGTGGTATTCTCAACACGGCGGCACCATGCGATAGACCCACCACAACGCGTCAAATGAACGCGCTAAAATCAACGCGATGCCGCAAAAATGTGAAACACGAAAAAAGCGTTGATGGCGCTAATCACAATACAAAAATCAGCGAACACCAGTCACAGGCCTGCAATCCCCACACGACATGCGGGAAAAAGCACTACAAAAGTAGAAAAAAAAACATACCAAAGCCAAATAACAGGGAAGCACAATGGAGTCAGCTGGAGCAAGTGCAGAGGACAACCAGAACCCCAAAAGCCCCCCGGAGGACCAGCCTGGGACCTCGGGGTCAGGGAAGGGCAAGGACAAGAAGAGTAGGAAGAAGCGGTTCAGCCCGCAGGAAAACAGGATCCTGATTACAGAGGTTGTAGAACACCCTCAATTACTGTTTGTCACTTCCACTGTGTCACTAAGAACTAAAAAGGGAATATGGCAGACTATCGTGGACAAGGTGAATGCAGTCGGAGTGCTGAAGAGGACAATGGTAGAGGTCAAGAGGCACTGGAATTATGTCAAGAGCAAAACCAAGCAGAAACTCGCAAGCAACCGGAAGGCAGCAATGCAGACTGGAGGTGGGAGTCCTGAGCCACAGGCGGAGCTGAACGAGATGGAGGAATTGGTGTCCACAGTCATCAGTGGGAAGACGGTGGCTATAGTCGGGGGCCCGGACACTGCTCAACATGACCGGACTCAACAGCAACAGGGTGAGTAATGACCAGGGACTAGGGGGATGGGGGAGATGGGCACAATGGCACATATGCCCAAGTAAGCATATCACATATGCTGACAAACCATGCCCCAGACCCCTAACTCCCACCAAGACACCAATGCACCCAAGTATGCAACATCCCAGTACTGTGTAAGCACAAAAGTCAGAGGCACACCGCATGTAAGGGATAAGGGGCAGCCAAATCAGAGCTGCAGGGGCAACTCCCCCAAAATGCGGCACACACACATCACATGCAAAGCACATCAACATTGACAACGATGTGGCACAGTCCGCAACACATCCACAACAGAACAGAGCACACAACTGGTGCTGCTTGTGTGCAGAAACTGGCCAATCACATATGGCATCACAGGAAATTATGAGTTGACAATGTACAAGTACAAACACACATCCGTGATGTTGTCAAAATGTCCACTGCCCCGCATCAGATAGGCAGCTCCCCACAAACATTCACACTGTACACTGTCATTCAGTCCGAATGTAAACATGTACAATGCGTCGATATACATGTGAAAACAATGTTAATCTACATCTCCCCTTCACATTGCGGAGGGAAATTCAACACCTCCTGCAGAGCAGTCCCAACCTCTCTTCTCTGATGACGAAGAGAACCACCACACCTTTGATTCCGACACCCTCCAACAGCTCGTGGACAGCCTCTGCAGCCCACTCCCAGGAGCAGGGCAGCCCAGCTGCTACGAGGAGAACCCACCACCTGCACAGAACACACAGCAGGAAGCACCCACCACCACGGCTGCCTCCCAGGACCCCCACGACGAACACATGGCCTTCCACGCTGTGTGATGGGGTGCCAGAAGAAACTGGCTGAACAGGTGCAGGTGGGGTTCGACCGCATGCCATGCCCTCCAAAGAAGCATGGCTGACATTGCCAGAGTCCTGACTGTGCGACAAGATTGACTGTCTAGTCAGAGTGGCTCCAGCGAGCACGCCCGGAGTTGGGACTCATGCAGAGGCTCATGGAGAACACGGAGCGGACGATGGTGGAAAGAGCGGCTGCCACGGCTGCACACCAGCGAGAGGTAGCTGGGTTCCTCTATGGCATAAAGACCCTCCTCATGGCATTGCTGCCACAAGGTCAGGCGCTGATGCATGCTGCTGCTACCACTCCATCCACATCTCTGGCCCCTGATGTGTCAGTGCCACACAGTGCAGCACACATTCCACCTCTGGCCCCTGAGGTGACACTGCCACACAGTGCTGGAGACAGAACACCACCACCCACATGTGAGGCACCTGAAACAGCAGAGTACAAAGATGCAGATGAATCTGCCATGGTGGTGAGAAGAAAGCTGTAGCATTCATCTCCGTCATATGGCCTGTTTCTGCTTGGTTCTGCCCTCTGCATCAACACCTTCCACTGTCCCCCGATGCACTCTGCGACACTCACCTTGGACCTCGACATGGACTGCCATATTCTGTTTGGTCACTGATGACACAGCTATCAGACGGCGGACTGAACTCATTCTCTTCTGATATACTTGTCCTTCCCTGAGGGACTCTGGCTGGCCCTCCACAGGCTATCAATGTAAAGTGGGGTTTGCATGGCCCTGTACTGCTCCAGCTACGACACTCCATTGAATGTGCATTAAACATTCATTGTCACACCAATGTGTCATGTCTATGATCTTGCAAGTGTGGAGGTATGGATGAATGTAGGGTCAATGATTCCCCCTTACGTCCATGTTGCTCATGTTGTGGGACTAGGGTCACAGGGTGACACATTGCCGATTGCATTCCGGGTGGCGCAGACACTAGAATGGAGACACGCGTATTAGTCAATTCCTTATCCAGCCTAGAACGGAAGCATGCCCAGAGCCCCGGGGTCATTGTTCACACCCTTACACTGGACTGGCATTCGCCATGCCAGCCCACTCCGCTTACGATCACAGGGAACGACGACAATGATACACGTCCCAGGTCTTCTCTGTGGGGATATGCTGCTAACAGGTCTAGTTGTCAGCATGCCACAGCTACTCCCTCACGGCTTATTCACACCCACACCACACCCATTCAGCACCGGCGTCCTGACTGTGCGACAAGAATGACTGTCTAGTCAGAGTGGCTCCAGCGAGCATGCCCGTAGTTGGAACTCATGCAGAGGTTCATGGAGAACACGGAGCGGACGCGTGCGGAAAGAGCGGCTGCCACGGCTGCACACCAGTGAGAGGTAGCTGGGTTCCTCAATGGCATAAAGACCCTCCTCATGGCATTGCTGCCACAAGGCCAGGCGCTGATGCATGCTGCTGCTACCACTCCATCCACATCTCTGGCCCCTGATGTGTCAGTGCCACACAGTGCAGCACACATTCCACCTCTGGCCTCTGAGCCCACCGCTTACGCTCACAGGGGACAACGACAATGATACACGTCCCAGGTCTTCCCTGTGGGGATCTGCTGCTCACAGGTCTAGTTCTCGGCATGCCACAGCTACTCCCTCACGGCTTATTCACACCCACACCACACCCATTCAGCACTGGCGTCTCAGGACATGTGACCCTGCCAATAAAAAGGGCCTGGCGCATGTGCTTGACGCCATTTCCAATCTGTAACTGGGTTTCTCCTTGTGGGTATCATTTCTGCCTGAGGGCCTAGGGCCCGGGTACAGCACATTGCCCGGTGCAGGGGGGGACATGATGGCATCCGCACCACAGGACTCATTCATAAAGGGTCCATGGCTTGCGGTGCACAGACTTGGGGGCACTGGATACACTACGGCAGGCACACCGCAACAGGACGGTTTCTTTGGGTGCACTGATATAGGGACACCTAAAGTGCTGAGCGGGTGTGCAGCCTGCAATGATGTGCCATCCAGGCGGTCCGTAATGGTGGCATTAGTGTGAGCCCTGCTGGACCGCAGTGTAGGCCTGAGCCAGCGAGCAGTGCAGGCCTACCGACACGTGGCGTCGCCTCCCAGTTCACAGAGTTAGTGGCACCTTCAGTGCTGAGCAGGTGTGCAACCTGCGATGAGGCCGGGTGCACCAATATGTTCTCTGCCATAGTGAGGAGTATTATGTATTATAATGAGTCAGCAGTTGCATGAAACATGGCCAGCTATTATCGTGTTCATGAAATTAGTGGATAGCGCTGTAGCCATTAATGCTGCTATTACAATGTAAGGTGCCGTAATGTTATATAATTCATGCCACATTTCCATAACACCGGCACAATGTCATAGTCGTTAAAACTCCTTTTCATGCCGACTCCACAAAACGAGTTGTTGAGAACAATATGATTATGGAATTTTGCTTTGTCTGTATTGTCATTAGAATGAACATCCCATAGTATGTCTTCACTGTTCATGCATTTGGACTGCACACTCTGTCTCTTTAAATTAGGCAGGAAGTATGCATTAGCCTAACCCGTGATCAAGGAGTGACGTGAACTCCGAAGCGCGTTGGGTTGTAACGCTGTTGCCCGTGTGTGATTAAACATATGCTAGCATTGAAACTTGAGTGGTGGCTCTGTAATTAATTTCCCAGTGAATTTGTGTTGGGGATTTTTGAGGTATTTGCTTGGATATATATATATGTGATCATGTGATCAAGGTCATGGCGGTGACCGAAACGCATCATGGGGAGCTAGGGCAGGAAAATGGAATAAACTGATTTGCAGATAATTGGAGACCATAACCTTTTTTCGATCTAAGTGTGAATTGTCTGGGGAAACGTGACCAAGGCCCTGCGTGGCCAAAACGCATTGGTGCGACAGACTGGCTCTGTTTAGAAAATCAAACACCTTAAGTAAAGGATTCCTGAGTGTGGCGTACCTTTGTTCCCCAAAAAATCAAAAATAAATAATAATAAAAAATAAAAAAAATTATACAGTTGCACAGTTGGTAGACCCACTATGCCACTTGGACACAAGGAAAAAAGAACACACCAGGCTACAACTTGAATGAGAAATACACTGAGAAGCTAGTGTCTGTGAAGAGGTGAGCACAGCAATACAATGAAGTCATGCCACCTCTTGTTTACCCTGAAAGAAACAGTAGTGGTGCACCCAAGGTAAGCTAACACACCTCAATACTCAAGGTGCCACCACACTCAGAGACCTGTAAGTACTTTGGAACAAAAACCAAAAAAAATTTGGTACCTTGGGACTCACAATACTTTACACAATCGAGATGTATTGAATGTGGCAATTCGCCATTTCGTGAAAAGAACACTCATGTGCCTGCATGAAAGATGTCTCCCAAGGAAGTGCACACAAAACTACATATACACTTTCATTGAAGAAGCTGGCACCTTTTCAAAGAAGTCATTGTTAGAAATAAATGGTGTTGCAGAAAGTCCATATACATGGGCCCATGGAGGTCTTGATGTCTTGACACTCGTTAGTTTGTATCACCAACAACAAAGGAGTTTCACAAAATCAAGACCACTGTGGGAACATGTATATGGATAATCTGCAACCCCATTTAATTCTAACAGGGGCTTCTTTGAAAAGGTGCCAGCGTCTTCCATGAAAGTGGAAATGTAGTTTGGTGTGAACTTCCTTGGGAGACATATTTCATGCAGGCACATAAGTGTTCTTAACACAAATCATCAAATTACCACATTTAAAACATGAAGAACTGTTAACAAGTGCTGTGAGTGCCAAGGTACAATCATTTTTGACTAACAACTTGAATTATGTCAGTTGTCACATGGCCATCTGTTACCTGATGACACAGTTGTCTACACATATGACCTACTGTGTGTCATGTGGAGTGGCACACATGTCCAAACCCAGGACAATGCACAAGCTAATGGGCGTGCAATTGTGTTGGAAAAAAGCATAGCTGTACTGTGGAGACACCCTCATGGCAAGCCAGAATGTCCACACAGATGTCAGCACACAAAGACCAAACTGCGTTGCATCTGAACCACACACAGGTGACAAAAATGTATGAGCAGGAATCATGTCTGGAAAAAAATGACACAGGCTGCAAAGCACGAACATTAAGCACTGGCCACCATCACAGGGGCACTGCACGGTGATTCTTTGTACAGCCAATTCTCACACACAGGTCAGACCTGGCAAGGAAAAATCAGGGGTGCCCATGTAGGCCTCTCCTACACAACCCCCCCATACCTGAGTCAATGTGATTGATACAGATCAAGAAGTGACACCTCTTAATCAGAGTTACAAAAACTGTGCAGCAACAATTGCAAAATTGACCCAACTTCACCTTGTGGGGCTGGCAACACATATTTGTGACAAACAACCATCAACAGATTGTTGTGAATAGCCACACAGGCACTGCCCAGTGTGAGTATGCACAAGCCAAATGGTGTGTCCCTGTCCAGTGGACACATGTAGCACACATTGGAAAAATACAAATTAGGCCAGGGAACAATGCCACAGAGGCAGACCTATGCTGAACCCACAGAGAATGGGCACAGTGTTGGATGACACACATGATTAGGAGGCCAGGGTGTCTCAGGGGACTGTAGTGGGCACACTGCTCCGTGGTCCTGGAATGAGCTGACTGTACCATGAGCAACCATCATGGCACTATGCATATCTCCCACTCATGCAAATCATGTCTGAGGACACAACATTGGTAATGCATGCTGCAAGGGTGTTCAGTTGAAACCTCACACTCCTATGTTGAGACTCATCATCAGTGCCAACAAATATGGACCCCCAACATAGTGAACAGGTCATAGCACAGGCAAGGTACCAACACAAGTCACAGACCACCCTCCCACATGATGCAGAAAGCAATGTGCACTTTGATTTTCTGGCACCCTAGATGAACATGTGCAAATGTTATTACACACAGACCAGGGGACACATGTCAAGGAGGGGAAGGGATGAAAAAGAGCACCAGGTGACATTGGGGGATAGAAAAGGCACTGCAAATATAAACTCTGGGAGTGTATCCAGGCTACAGAGCACTTCAAAAAGCTGGTGACACATAACACAACAATCAGCCATGTACCTACCCCTTCCTTGCTGCAGTCTCTCCTGTAACTGCCTATCGAGGTCAGGGAAGACCACCGCCAGGACACGGGTCATGTGGGGGGTCAGGTGTCGGCGCCCGCAGTGGGGGCGAGGAGGGTGGATCCCCAGCTGGACCCGGGCGATCCGCCCGGTCCAGCACCAGACATCCTTCCACCTTTTT
Organism: Triturus cristatus; assembly: GCF_964204655.1. Lineage (NCBI taxonomy): Eukaryota > Metazoa > Chordata > Amphibia > Caudata > Salamandridae > Triturus > Triturus cristatus. Next base: position 682,466,404 of record NC_140594.1, read on the forward strand.
CGGACCTGTGGTAGGCGCCGACTACGATCCCCCGCCGATCTCACGGTACTGACGATGTCCCGCCAGATCAACCTCTTCTCGTAGGCAGTTACCTGTCAGGATGACAAAGTGAGACAACATCAAAACACCTGCTCCATGTCCCAGAGACACACATTTTACCATCTTTGATATGTTGAACAGGGCATAGGATGCTGACAGGAATTGCATCATTCTCAATGAGAAATTGGCCTGTGTGCAAGCCCCAATGCACTACATGGCATTGAAAGTCAACAGGTGGCATAAGGGTTGCAACACACTCACTGATCATGGCACACACTGGGCAGCACATGCAACAGCAGGCTGTTGGATAGCACGTGCCAAGCAGTCACATGTCCCACTCCACTGGTGCACCCTCAGCAGACTAGACAGACACACCCAGGCACAGATCACTCGCCTGTCACTGACAACAGCGGATACAACCCTCACTCTGCACATGTGCCACTTGCCTGTGGGGTGTCACAGGTGTTGTGCTAGCTCTGCAAGTCAGACACACAGCACGGCTTACTTGTCACATCAGATGGGGAGAGCTGTTGCCTCCTCCATGCAGCTGTGGTGCAACACTTCACATAGACACTCACCCACATGACAAGGAATAGTCACACACATCAATGTCCATGAGGTCGTACACGTCATTTGGACACTCTCACCACAGGTCCACTCAAGACAGAGACATCTGTGGGTACAGTCACCTGTCACACCGGGGGGACCACTGAATCACCTCAGGACAATAGGAAAATAAGCCACCAAGGATTTGCCAGGCTGAATGTGTCATGCACTATGCAGTGAATGTCACAGTAAGCACAATGCAAATGCAGAGTGCACACAGGAACTACATCATGCTCTGCATGAGAGACATAAGCATGTCCCCCCCCTGGGACCCACTCTAAACCACATTGCATGTCTGTCACACATGGACACAATGCCAGAAGTGACAGTCACACAACTGGTGCACAGTCAAAGGTAGTGTTTTACACCGCTTATGGCAACATTACAACAGTGATACAATTCGAACCGACACCATGAGTACGATGCGTACACACGCAATGAATGCAGGTGTATGCTTCGTTTAACATAGCATGTCTATCCCACCTGGACACAATATTGACAGTCACACAACAGGTGCATAGGCAAAGGTAGTGGAGTCAGCACTCACCTGCTCCCCTGGTCTCCCATACAGCCTGGGGTACTGTGGGAGGAGGCAGTCCAGCAATGCCTCATTCTCCTCTAGGGTGAATGGCTGGGCCCTCTCCACAGTACGCGCCATGGTCCAGAGGAAGCAGAGACACCAGCAGTGTGGTCGACTCGAAGGTTGTGCAGGCAAGTGGCCTCTCATGGGTTCTGGCTGCCTTATATCTGTCTTGCAGAGGGGCATTCATTTAGAGGAGTACATAGTGATTGGTCAGACTCATTTGCATCGTACGTTTCCTACAATCCCTTTAAACATACACCAATGACACACATTCGCATTGTTCAAATTTTGAGCATCATGTCAAGTCAACAACCACTTTGCAACATTGTATTTTTTGGCCAACTGACTTTTCCAGGACACCTGATGGACACATTGCAACTGAAAACTCTGTATCCATGACAACCAGCTTGCATTTTGGGCCTAATACTTGTCCCCTATGTGTCCCCTATGTAATTTTGAAATCCACACACATGTACGGTGCGTTTCACACGTACCCGTACGGCACCAGTACAATAGTGATATGAGGCGTACACACACAATGAATGCAGGGGTACGGTGCGTTTCATACGATCGCATATTGTTCACACCCTTACACTGGACTGGCATTCGCCATGCCAGCCTACTCCGCTTACGATCACAGGGAACGACGACAATGATACACGTCCCAGGTCTTCTCTGTGGGGATATGCTGCTCACAGGTCTAGTTGTCAGCATGCCACAGCTACTCCCTCACGGCTTATTCACACCCACACCACACCCATTCAGCACCGGCGTCCTGACTGTGCGACAAGAATGACTGTCTAGTCAGAGTGGCTCCAGCGAGCATGCCCGTAGTTGGAACTCATGCAGAGGTTCATGGAGAACACGGAGCGGACGCGTGCGGAAAGAGCGGCTGCCACGGCTGCACACCAGTGAGAGGTAGCTGGGTTCCTCAATGGCATAAAGACCCTCCTCATGGCATTGCTGCCACAAGGCCAGGCGCTGATGTATGCTGCTGCTACCACTCCATCCACATCTCTGGCCCCTGATGTGTCAGTGCCACACAGTGCAGCACACATTCCACCTCTGGCCCCTGAGCCCACCGCTTACGCTCACAGGGGACAACGACAATGATACACATCCCAGGTCTTCCCTGTGGGGATCTGCTGCTCACAGGTCTAGTTCTCGGCATGCCACAGCTACTCCCTCACGGCTTATTCACACCCACACCACACCCATTCAGCACTGGCGTCTCAGGACATGTGACCCTGCCAATAAAAAGGGCCTGGCGCATGTGCTTGACGCCATTTCCAATCTGTAACTGGGTTTCTCCTTGTGGGTATCATTTCTGCCTGAGGGCCTAGGGCCCGGGTACAGCACATTGCCCGGTGCAGGGGGGGACATGATGGCATCCGCACCACAGGACTCATTCATAAAGGGTCCATGGCTTGCGGTGCACAGACTTGGGGGCACTGGATACACTACGGCAGGCACACCGCAACAGGACGGTTTCTTTGGGTGCACTGATATAGGGACACCTAAAGTGCTGAGCGGGTGTGCAGCCTGCAATGATGTGCCATCCAGGCGGTCCGTAATGGTGGCATTAGTGTGAGCCCTGCTGGACCGCAGTGTAGGCCTGAGCCAGCGAGCAGTGCAGGCCTACCGACACGTGGCGTCGCCTCCCAGTTCACAGAGTTAGTGGCACCTTCAGTGCTGAGCAGGTGTGCAACCTGCGATGAGGCCGGGTGCACCAATATGTTCTCTGCCATAGTGAGGAGTATTATGTATTATAATGAGTCAGCAGTTGCATGAAACATGGCCAGCTATTATCGTGTTCATGAAATTAGTGGATAGCGCTGTAGCCATTAATGCTGCTATTACAATGTAAGGTGCCGTAATGTTATATAATTCATGCCACATTTCCATAACACCGGCACAATGTCATAGTCGTTAAAACTCCTTTTCATGCCGACTCCACAAAACGAGTTGTTGAGAACAATATGATTATGGAATTTTGCTTTGTCTGTATTGTCATTAGAATGAACATCGCATAGTATGTCTTCACTGTTCATGCATTTGGACTGCACACTCTGTCTCTTTAAATTAGGCAGGAAGTATGCATTAGCCTAACCCGTGATCAAGGAGTGACGTGAACTCCGAAACGCGTTGGGTTGTAACGCTGTTGCCCGTGTGTGATTAAACATATGCTAGCATTGAAACTTGAGTGGTGGCTCTGTAATTAATTTCCCAGTGAATTTGTGTTGGGGATTTTTGAGGTATTTGCTTGGATATATATATATGTGATCATGTGATCAAGGTCATGGCGGTGACCGAAACGCATCATGGGGAGCTAGGGCAGGAAAATGGAATAAACTGATTTGCAGATAATTGGAGACCATAACCTTTTTTCGATCTAAGTGTGAATTGTCTGGGGAAACGTGACCAAGGCCCTGCGTGGCCAAAACGCATTGGTGCGACAGACTGGCTCTGTTTAGAAAATCAAACACCTTAAGTAAAGGATTCCTGAGTGTGGCGTACCTTTTTTCCCCAAAAAATCAAAAATAAATAATAATAAAAAATAAAAAAAATTATACAGTTGCACAGTTTGTAGACCCACTATGCCACTTGGACACAAGGAAAAAAGAACACACCAGGCTACAACTTGAATGAGAAATACACTGAGAAGCTAGTGTCTGTGAAGAGGTGAGCACAGCAATACAATGAAGTCATGCCACCTCTTGTTTACCCTGAAAGAAACAGTAGTGGTGCACCCAAGGTAAGCTAACACACCTCAATACTCAAGGTGCCACCACACTCAGAGACCTGTAAGTACTTTGGAACAAAAACCAAAAAAAATTTGGTACCTTGGGACTCACAATACTTTACACAATCGAGATGTATTGAATGTGGCAATTCGCCATTTCGTGAAAAGAACACTCATGTGCCTGCATGAAAGATGTCTCCCAAGGAAGTGCACACAAAACTACATATACACTTTCATTGAAGAAGCTGGCACCTTTTCAAAGAAGCCATTGTTAGAAATAAATGGTGTTGCAGAAAGTCCATATACATGGGCCCATGGAGGTCTTGATGTCTTGACACTCGTTAGTTTGTATCACCAACAACAAAGGAGTTTCACAAAATCAAGACCACTGTGGGAACATGTATATGGATAATCTGCAACCCCATTTAATTCTAACAGGGGCTTCTTTGAAAAGGTGCCAGCGTCTTCCATGAAAGTGGAAATGTAGTTTGGTGTGAACTTCCTTGGGAGACATATTTCATGCAGGCACATAAGTGTTCTTAACACAAATCATCAAATTACCACATTTAAAACATGAAGAACTGTTAACAAGTGCTGTGAGTGCCAAGGTACAATCATTTTTGACTAACAACTTAAATTATGTCAGTTGTCACATGGCCATCTGTTACCTGATGACACAGTTGTCTACACATATGACCTACTGTGTGTCATGTGGAGTGGCACACATGTCCAAACCCAGGACAATGCACAAGCTAATGGGCGTGCAATTGTGTTGGAAAAAAGCATAGCTGTACTGTGGAGACACCCTCATGGCAAGCCAGAATGTCCACACAGATGTCAGCACACAAAGACCAAACTGCGTTGCATCTGAACCACACACAGGTGACAAAAATGTATGAGCAGGAATCATGTCTGGAAAAAAATGACACAGGCTGCAAAGCACGAACATTAAGCACTGGCCACCATCACAGGGGCACTGCACGGTGATTCTTTGTACAGCCAATTCTCACACACAGGTCAGACCTGGCAAGGAAAAATCAGGGGTGCCCATGTAGGCCTCTCCTACACAACCCCCCCATACCTGAGTCAATGTGATTGATACAGATCAAGAAGTGACACCTCTTAATCAGAGTTACAAAAACTGTGCAGCAACAATTGCAAAATTGACCCAACTTCACCTTGTGGGGCTGGCAACACATATTTGTGACAAACAACCATCAACAGATTGTTGTGAATAGCCACACAGGCACTGCCCAGTGTGAGTATGCACAAGCCAAATGGTGTGTCCCTGTCCAGTGGACACATGTAGCACACATTGGAAAAATACAAACTAGGCCAGGGAACAATGCCACAGAGGCAGACCTATGCTGAACCCACAGAGAATGGGCACAGTGTTGGATGACACACATGATTAGGAGGCCAGGGTGTCTCAGGGGACTGTAGTGGGCACACTGCTCCGTGGTCCTGGAATGAGCTGACTGTACCATGAGCAACCATCATGGCACTATGCATATCTCCCACTCATGCAAATCATGTCTGAGGACACAACATTGGTAATGCATGCTGCAAGGGTGTTCAGTTGAAACCTCACACTCCTATGTTGAGACTCATCATCAGTGCCAACAAATATGGACCCCCAACATAGTGAACAGGTCATAGCACAGGCAAGGTACCAACACAAGTCACAGACCACCCTCCCACATGATGCAGAAAGCAATGTGCACTTTGATTTTCTGGCACCCTAGATGAACATGTGCAAATGTTATTACACACAGACCAGGGGACACATGTCAAGGAGGGGAAGGGATGAAAAAGGGCACCAGGTGACATTGGGGGATAGAAAAGGCACTGCACATATAAACTCTGGGAGTGTATCCAGGCTACAGAGCACTTCAAAAAGCTGGTGACACATAACACAACAATCAGCCATGTACCTACCCCTTCCTTGCTGCAGTCTCTCCTGTAACTGCCTATCGAGGTCAGGGAAGACCACCGCCAGGACACGGGTCATGTGGGGGGTCAGGTGTCGGCGCCCGCCGTGGGGGCGAGGAGGGTGGATCCCCAGCTAGACCCGGGCGATCCGCCCGGTCCAGCACCAGACATCCTTCCACCTTTTTCGGACCTGTGGTAGGCGCCGACTACGATCCCCCGCCGATCTCACGGTACTGACGATGTCCCGCCAGATCAACCTCTTCTCGTAGGCAGTTACCTGTCAGGATGACAAAGTGAGACAACATCAAAACACCTGCTCCATGTCCCAGAGACACACATTTTACCATCTTTGATATGTTGAACAGGGCATAGGATGCTGACAGGAATTGCATCATTCTCAATGAGAAATTGGCCTGTGTGCAAGCCCCAATGCACTACATGGCATTGAAAGTCAACAGGTGGCATAAGGGTTGCAACACACTCACTGATCATGGCACACACTGGGCAGCACATGCAACAGCAGGCTGTTGGATAGCACGTGCCAAGCAGTCACATGTCCCACTCCACTGGTGCACCCTCAGCAGACTAGACAGACACACCCAGGCACAGATCACTCGCCTGTCACTGACAACAGCGGATACAACCCTCACTCTGCACATGTGCCACTTGCCTGTGGGGTGTCACAGGTGTTGTGCTAGCTCTGCAAGTCAGACACACAGCACGGCTTACTTGTCACATCAGATGGGGAGAGCTGTTGCCTCCTCCATGCAGCTGTGGTGCAACACTTCACATAGACACTCACCCACATGACAAGGAATAGTCACACACATCAATGTCCATGAGGTCGTACACGTCATTTGGACACTCTCACCACAGGTCCACTCAAGACAGAGACATCTGTGGGTACAGTCACCTGTCACACCGGGGGGACCACTGAATCACCTCAGGACAATAGGAAAATAAGCCACCAAGGATTTGCCAGGCTGAATGTGTCATGCACTATGCAGTGAATGTCACAGTAAGCACAATGCAAATGCAGAGTGCACACAGGAACTACATCATGCTCTGCATGAGAGACATAAGCATGTCCCCCCCCTGGGACCCACTCTAAACCACATTGCATGTCTGTCACACATGGACACAATGCCAGAAGTGACAGTCACACAACTGGTGCACAGTCAAAGGTAGTGTTTTACACCGCTTATGGCAACATTACAACAGTGATACAATTCGAACCGACACCATGAGTACGATGCGTACACACGCAATGAATGCAGGTGTATGCTTCGTTTAACATAGCATGTCTATCCCACCTGGACACAATATTGACAGTCACACAACAGGTGCATAGGCAAAGGTAGTGGAGTCAGCACTCACCTGCTCCCCTGGTCTCCCATACAGCCTGGGGTACTGTGGGAGGAGGCAGTCCAGCAATGCCTCATTCTCCTCTAGGGTGAATGGCTGGGCCCTCTCCACAGTACGCGCCATGGTCCAGAGGAAGCAGAGACACCAGCAGTGTGGTCGACTCGAAGGTTGTGCAGGCAAGTGCCCTCTCATGGGTTCTGGCTGCCTTATATCTGTCTTGCAGAGGGGCATTCATTTAGAGGAGTACATAGTGATTGGTCAGACTCATTTGCATCGTACGTTTCCTACAATCCCTTTAAACATACACCAATGACACGCATTCGCATTGTTCAAATTTTGAGCATCATGTCAAGTCAACAACCACTTTGCAACATTGTATTTTTTGGTCAACTGACTTTTCCAGGACACCTGATGGACACATTGCAACTGAAAACTCTGTATCCATGACAACCAGCTTGCATTTTGGGCCTAATACTTGTCCCCTATGTGTCCCCTATGTAATTTTGAAATCCACACACATGTACGGTGCGTTTCACACGTACCCGTACGGCACCAGTACAATAGTGATACGAGGCGTACACACACAATGAATGCAGGCGTACGGTGCGTTTCATACGATCGCGTATGGCACCATTACAATAGTGGTACAAGGCGTACACACGCCAGGAATGGAGGGCTACGAGTCGCACAAAGATGTCCATCAAGTACTTGTCATTGCATACTTTCATGTGCAGGCCCTAGGTGTGGCAGCCAGTGATATTGCACAGGTAATCTCATCTAGTGGCACAATTGATGTGTGATGACCTGTGGACACATGTCATGTGTGATAGGGCACTATGTGGCACACATCACCTTGACACTTGCCACATGTGTGTCTGTAGTCCAACTGTGTCATGCACAGCAGCAGTGAGATGCACAGTCATCACCACCCGCACCTGTCTCCAGATGCCAGGGACAGGGACACTCTATCAACTGACATGTCATGATCAGCGTGCCCCTATGTGACTATGTCAGGTGTGTGTCATGTGTTCCCATGAGCTTGCTGTTAGTGTTCCGTCAACTGCATCTGCTGTTGGTGAATCCAACATGGGTCTGTGTGGAAATGGGCATGGCACACATCTACGCACACCATGCCACATGTGGATTCCCATGGCTGTAGGGTCTGTGTGCAACGGACATCATATTTTCCCAGGCATACATGTCTGCGTCATCTCAATGGCTGTGTTCTTTTGTTGTCACGTGTACCCCTTCATCGCAATGTGTTTGATATGTACATTTGACATTCCATGTGACCTGTGCGTGTGCCTTGCAGTCAGCTGTCTGGATGAGATGACATCCTTCCAATGCAGCTATGTGGATGTGTGTCACTCCGGTGAAATCTCTGGCTGTTCAATCAGACTGGCCCCCAGCTCATTTCAGGGCATGTCATGTAGACTTGACAATCAACAGGTGTATCTGGCTTTTCGTAGGAGTGCCAGCAAGCTGGCATATGTGTCCTGGATGTATTGCACACACCAGACTCCATAGTTACCTGATGTTTAGTAGCAGTTTAGCATGTGCTGTGTGTTGTATCCAATTTTTAGTTTCAAGGGCCACACTTACCAGTGGCCCGCAATGTAAGTCAAATAACGAGCAGTTGGCAACGTAGAAGGTTCAAGCGTTTATTGGCCAAACAGGAAACTCTACATAGAGGAGCCTCATCGGTCCTCACCCAAGAGGTGTGCCGAGGAAGACTGCTGGCTCCTCGACAAAATCATACTTTTATACATTACAGTGCAACATACAAAGCCTTATAAGTGGAAAAGTACCAGCCAGTCTAGGCGCTCCTAATGAGCTCATCCTATATCTAGTTTCAATGATACTAAAAAGGCTACTATCTTTAAGAATAGAAGGTCGACCGGGTGACTCCCTTCTCGTCCCAGGTTCAGAAGGAATTTGCTTGGTACTCCCTTTTGGCAGATGTGACCTTGCTTCTCGGTCGTAAATACAATTCAGCCTGTCTTCTAAAACTAGTGTCTGCTGAACAAGGAAAATATGGGTTCAGGGAATCACGTGATTGTAGCTCCTTTAGACGAGGGAGAGCTGAGGGCCAAAATGGCCGCGGTTCTGTTTTCGGCCCTTTCCGCCGTACTTACTAAATGGATGCACAAAGGGCCTTCTTACGGGCCGAGTCAGACAAGTTAGTTTTAGTTACACTGTGCTAATCATATTCTGAGATTTGGATCCTACAGAACGGCCCTTTTAGCACAGTGTAGCTAAAATAAAATAAAAACCAATAGGACTAATCCTCAAAGATACCCTCATCTATCTGCATTAGATCATGAATTTCTTTCTGGGTCATTTGGGCGTGAGCTTGGGTAGGTGGGGATTTAGGTAGTGCAGAGCGAAATTGGGTGGCACAATAGGAACAACAGGCAGGGCCGCACTGGATACAAATGCAGCAGGTAAAGAGGAAACCCACAATACCCAGTAGAACCATGAATAGTTTCCACCCCCAGGTGGTCAGAAGCTCCCAGAACCAAGTTGACAGGGACCAGGTACCAGTCTCGGTATGGATTTCCGATGCCAGTCTGAATGGCTAAATGGACCGAAGGGGCGGAGTCAGGTATATATACACAACAGGAGCTCCCGATCACCCGGCATGCTCCTCCGCGGTCAGCCAGTATGATATCTAAAACAAGTCGGTTTTGAAGGGTCACAAGCCGGGTCGCCTGAAGCTCAACAGTGATATTAGTCAATATTCCGGCCGTGGTATTGACTACTCCCTCCACCACCCTGGACAGCCTTCGGATTTCCTTACTAGTGAGGATAGGGCCCCAAATAGGTAGGACCCCTTTCATAATGTCTATGAAATGTTGGGCCGGGGTATCTGTTTGATCAGTGACATCGTTATCAATGGATAGGGATAACAGACTTCTTTTATTCAATGAATGAGATTTATGGTAATCTGAGGGAGCAATATAAACAGGAGGATAGAGGAAGGACAGATAACACCTGCCCGACCATCCCCTGGGAAGCCAGGTGTAAGCATTCTCTCCACATACAAAGTATATGTTCGGGGGAGTCAAAATGGGAGGACTACTAAAAGTCCGTAATCGATAAGTGTAATTACATTTGCTAAATCCTACGAACAAGTGGCCGGAACCCTGGACACAAAAGGAGGATGACGTATTTAATACAGGGACAGGTATAATCTTGTCTTCGGAGACATTGCGCTCCTGAAAATATCTAAAGTACTCGGTGAAATTGAAGGATACGAAATCTAATATCTCATCCCTTAGCCAAGTATCATTCTCATGGACCATGTACACATTCATGCAGGCTGTTGGATCTAAAGTGCCATCAGTGCCTTCTGCATTGGGAGTGAATCCCTGATGCCTCTCTATGTAGGCCAGGATTAAGTCATAATCTTTCTCCGAGAATCTATGCGCATCTACAGTATAATGCTCATATATCATAGACAACAATCTAAACCAAGCTTCACTGCTCCCTAGATGTGACAATGGCATTGATATAAACAAATCATGTTTATGCATTACTGAAGGGAGGAGGCCACATACCCAGCAATCGGTGACATTCGTGGAACTGTGAGTCTGATGCAGCATTTCTATGAAGGCATTATGTACATAAGTCTGGCAATGCCTTTCTTTGTGAGGGGCCAAAGTCTAAAAGTGGTGTTCCTGAGGAGTGGGGGTAGTCAACACCAAGGTATGGACTGGGTGGCGGAATTCTAGATAAATGAACAATCCTAAACATAATAGAAATGACACGGCTATTATAGAAATAAACACAATTTTAGCACGCAAACTCCATGTGGAAAACATTGGTAAATGTGCGTATCTAGGGCGGGGGATTATGGGACGTTCTTCTTCAAGGGCGAAGCGAGCAAAGGGATACATTCTCACTAAAAGTCCAGTTCTAAGCTCGGGAAACAATGAAAACAAAAGAAAAAACTACACGCAGTCCATTCTGCCGGAGGGTGCTTCTTTCCTGTGTCCGAGTTAGAGCCTCACAGGCAGACTCTTAGTATTCCAAAACAGTAGAAGTATCAAAGAGAAAAGAAAAGATAAAAATCAAGGGTGCAAAAAACTTCTCGCGTGGGAGCTGCACTTGACGCAACTCTGGTCGAAGAGGAGGATTACCTGGGCCCCTTTTGCTATCAATGTCTCTATCTTCTTTCTGAACAGGGCTATCACTTATAGTTCCACGCCCTCCACGAGTTCAGTCCAGTGTTCATATGATCCCCTAGGTCCCTTAACTCGGACTTCACCTTCTATGGTAAGCCGGACCGGGGGATCTCATTCCGTTTGCGGGGCCGCAGGTGGTATCGAGTGTGACCAGGGGTTTCAGGATTTATGAACAAAATGGGCACAGTGGGATCAGAAAGGGAACAAGGTGTGTGGCCCTCCTGGTCATTCGTTTGGTCCCCAGGCAGAGCCTTATTTGTCACGGCTGACCCCGAACTTGTGGCCCTCTCTCCCTGCCCTTCCGTTTCTCCGTGGGCTTCGGGGGAGGGCGGTTCTTCGGCGTCGTGCTCACCTCTGTGCCGTTCGTTCTCCTCTTGGTCCTGGCAATCCTCGGGCAAGGGAAGCGGGACACGCTTCTGGTGGGAAACATGAATCCAATGCTGCCTCCCTTCGACCTTTACCGCCGTCCTTGTGGCCAGAAGCACTTGATGTGGCCGGGTCCAGCGGGGTTCCAAGCTCGACTTTCGCTGGTAGTTCCGAACTAGGACCCACTGACCTGGTTCGATGCTGTGTCCGGGGCCATCCGGCAGAGGCTGCAGTACCGCTGAAATCTGTTGGTGGATAGAACGGAGATCTTTAGTTAACGCATAGAGGTAGTCGGCCAACATAGGATACTCAATATCCCTAAATGACTTGGGCCGGGGCACCCCCCATACATTGGCTGGTCTCCCAAAGACCACCTCGTAAGGGGAAATCCCACTCTGAGAATGAGGGGTGGTCCTTACAGATAATAGGGCCAATGGCAGAAGATCGGGCCATTTCAGGCCAGTCGTGTCCTGTAGTTTAGCTAATTTTAGCTTCAGGATCCCATTATATTTCTCGACTAGGCCTGCTGATTGTGGGTGCCGTGCGGCGTGGAACTTCTGTCGTATTGCCAAACCTTTACATACATGCTGAACTAAGTTGGCATTAAAATGTGTCCCATTATCACTCCAAATTACTCGTGGTAACCCGTATCGGGGAAAGAACTCCTTTATTAGGGCTCTGGCAGTTGCTATAGCTGTGTTTTCTCTAGTGGGGTATGCTTCCACCCATTTACTGAAGGTACAGATTACCACCAGAACATATTTAAGGTTGTTAACCCGTTCCAGTTGTATATAATCCATTTGGAGTACCTCGAAAGGCAAGGTAGGTGGGGCAAAACTTCCTGACAACACAGGAGTACTACCCCCCGGGTTATGCTGGAGGCAAATCATACAATGCTGGACCAGATTTCTAGCTGTTTTCTGGATATTAATGTTGTACCATACAGGATCCAACATTGCACACATGCCTCGGACCCCGACGTGAGCGGGACCATGTGCCATGGCCACCACCGCATTCACGAATGCATTCGGCAGCAGCCATCTGCATTTTACTGATAAATCCGTCCAACACCCATTCTCGTCTAACCGCCCCACCTGCTCCTGCCAATACTGTAGCTCCTCTGGGGTGGCTTCTTTTTGCAACTCTCTCACACTATCTACAGTGTTTCGAAAAATGTCTGCTTCTACCATCCTCCTGCACTGACTAACTACAAACATGGAGGGGGTATCTGACTGGGCAGTTTCCTTAGCAATTTTGTCTGCAAAAGCGTTACCCCTCCCAACATCATTAGTTACAGCCTTATGGGCACTACATTTCACAATGGCGAGGGCTTCTGGCAAAGGTAATGCGGCCAGGAGTCGTTCGACCAATTGTCCATTCTTTATCTTTTCACCATGAGACGTAAGAAACCCTCGTTCCGCCCACAACCTCCCAAAACTATGGGCTACACCGAAAGCGTACTGGCTATCGGTGTAGACGTTCAACCTCAGTCCCTTTCCCAACTCACACGCTCTAAGTAGTGCGATTAATTCAGCCGCTTGGGCGGAAAGATATGGTACTTTGGCCGCCTCTACCACGGTCCGCAAGGTGGTAATTGCATAGGCCGCAACCGTATTACCGTTGGGCAATTTAAAACATGGGCCATCAACATACAATTCTCCTTGGGGTTCCAATAAGGGGGTGTCTGTTAAATCTATCCGGCCCTTTGTCTCTTCTTCAGTCCGGAATATGCAATCATGTACATCCTGGCCACTTTCTCCCAGGGGTAGGGGTAGCAACGTGGCAGGATTCAGAGTCATACATCTTTTAATGGTTATGTGAGGTGCAAACAGGGTCAATTCGTACCCCGTAAGACGCGCACTGGTTAAGTGCTGCGTCTGAGTTCTGTTTAACAGTACGTCCACAGCGTGTGGTACCATTACTGTGAGATCCGTATTTAGGACTAGCCCTTCCGATTGCCTGATCGCCATCGCTACTGCGGCCGTGGCTCTCAGGCAGCTGGGAAGTGCTCTGGCGACGTTGTCCAAAACCGCTGAGAAATATGCACAGGGTCTTTGCTTACCTCCAAAGTCCTGTGTTAACATTGAAAGCGAACAACCGTCCACCTCATGCACATAGAGCACAAAAGGCTTCCGGTAGTCTGGGGTGCCAAGCACAGGAGCAGAACATAAAGCAGCCTTCAGAGAAAGGAAAGCCATTTGACACTCATCAGTCCAAGGTAGGGGTTCATGCACGTCTTTGGTAATCAAATACAAGAAAGGTTTAGTGATGAGAGAGTAGTTAGGAATCCATTGGCGACAGTAAGAGGTTATGCCAAGCAAAGCGCGGACATCACGTTGCGTGCGAGGAACAGACATGTTAGTAATGGATGCAATACGTTCCGGGGTCAATCGCCTTCCCTCCTTCGACAGGAGATGACCGAGATAGGTCACCTCCGGTCGACAATATTGGAATTTCGACAGTGATACCTTATTACCATGTTTTGCCAAATGCTGTAGTAACTCCACTGTTGCCGTCTGGCAGCCTTCCTCAGTATCCGAGGCCACCAGGAGATCATCAACATACTGGAGTAATACATTACCTGGCGGCAAGCTCAAGGTGTCCAGTATCCTTTTCAGTGCCTGACTATAGATACTGGGGCTTTCTGTAAACCCCTGGGGGGCGCGACAGAATCTGAAGCTACGGCCCCCCAATGTGAAGCCGAAAAGATAGCGGCTGTCCGGATGTATAGGGATACTAAAGAAAGCGTTTTTTAAATCAATAACTGAGAAAAATTGCGCCGTTGGAGGAATCATTGTCAGGACGGAGTTAATATCAGGTACCACAGGGTACTGGGGCACCACGATCTTATTGATTTCTCGGAGGTCAATCACAAATTGATAGGTATCAGCATAATCAGGAGTCGGTTGTGTCGGGGCTCGTTTAAGAATCGGAAGAATAGGGCTATTACATGTGTTAGAGGCCGTTTCTTCTACTACTCTGGTTTTCATCAAATCATGGATGATAGCCATTAGAGCCCGTTCCCCAGCCGGGGCAATTTTATACTGGGGAATCTTCGGCAACTGGGCGTCCTGTTTTAAGGTAATCGATACTGGGGTTATTCGTAAATGGCCCACATCAGTGTCTCCGGTCGCCCAGAGGGTTTCCGGAATGTTCGCCAGTTCTGGTGGTAGAGGTTCTGTTTTAGATAAGCATTGTGCAGAGAGGGGAGAAGGGTCTTTTATGGTCAGGTAGACCCCTTCTGGGGAACAATAGATGTGAGCATGTAATTTTTTTAATAGGTCCATGCCTAAAAGGTTCTCTCCACACTGGGAGGTCAAAAGAAAAAGTGAGTCTATTGATACCGGCCCCAGGGTAAGGGGAGCGGTTCTGAGATGGGGCTTACCACCGGAGTTCCAGAAAACCCCACAGACACATTATTCTGGCCAGACAGAGCAGCCCCCGGGACTAGGGCACGTGAAACAGAACTGTTCATGGCCCCAGTGTCAACTAGGAATTTACCTGATGCATTCAGTAATCGTGCATGGACATAAGGTCCAGCTTGATCAATTGGAATCGACACCTGCCCCTGACTCTGTCTTTGGCTGTCCTATGCTTGAGAATAACCTGATCCTTCGCCTGCCACATAATCGTCATTATAATACTGTTTTCCCTGACCATGATCAAAACAGTTCTGAACCATCTCACCTGTCGCCGAATGCTCTGATCTTGTAGATCCCCCTCGTTGTCCGGAGAAACGTCCCCTTCCCCGCCCTCTCGGAGCACTGTTCTGTTCATATAGTAACGGACACTGGGCTCGCCAATGCCCCTCCTGTTTACAAAAAGCACATTGATTTATGCCCAAATCTGTCCGTCCCATTGTCTGCGGCGGACCCGCCCCTCTCGAAGCAAAATTCTGTGACCCTCTCCCTCTTCCCCGTCCTCTCTCTACTTGCTGTAACAATACTCGAGTCTTCAAATCCTTCGACTTCTTTTCTGTCCTGTCCTTGCTTTCATTTTCCCGATGTTCATAATATTGAGCCATACTCAATATTGTCGACGGGGTGGTGGTTGTCCAGGTGCTTTCGGCAGCCTGTAATCGAGCCGACACCTCTGGCAACAGATTGGTCACGAATCGATTCACGAACAACCGTACCCCCCCTTCAGTGGCTAGGTCCTGTCCACTGAAGTCAATGAAAACTCCCTCAAATCTCGTAAAGAAATCAGATACACTCTCATCCTTCTTCTGCTTGCAGGCCGTCAACTTATCCCAGTCCACTTTCCGGGGAGGGATCAGTGAATGCATATAATTTATTATCCTATCAGGAAGGGCCAATATTTCCGCCCGGGGCTTATTCCCTGGTTTACGATCTCTATCCCATCCCCGTAGCTGTTCCCAGGTCCCCCCAAATTCGGTTGCATGGTCTTGATCATGCACCTGGCGCCAAATGTCCACCGGTACTAGTAGAGCGAAGAATAGCTCAATGTCTGCCAACGTCATTACTGCGGAGGAAGCCGCCTCAGTAAGCTCCTTGTAATACGCAGTGGGATTCTTCCTGGGGTCTGGTAACTGACTTTTTAGCGACAACACCTCACTACGTTTCCAGGGAGTGTACACCCATTGTTCCTGAAAACGCGCCTCCACTCTGGGACGAGTAACTACCCCCTGGGCGTCTACCACCTCCGTAATCTCGGGATGGTAGATAAGGTGTACTTCCCGCATAGGGTACTGGGATAGCCCCGTAAGGTTAGTGGACTGCAGGCGGGTTCTATACGCCACCAGTGTCTGCACATTCCCATACACTTCTTCGGGGGTAAGGCGGGATTTGTGGGCTTGTGTGACAATATCGTATAATATGGCCGGGGCCCTTCCGTCCGTGTGGGCTTGCTCCCATAAGGATATAAGGCGGTTTGCCATATGTTCTAATGCATGCTGCTGCATTACCGGCTCGTAATCCCTCATGGTGCTCCAGATATCTGATAATAAGTAAATGGGTTGCCGCATCCATTGGGATGCCTGCACAGCAATAGCGTCCTTTTCTTCGGTTCCCAAGGCCGAACGAGTAAACAACCTTTTACCCTCAGCCAAAGGAACCGGACGTGTCGGAGTGGTGACAGCTGCTACTGGCGTAGTACTCGCGGAGGAGGAGGGCAAGGCAGAAGGGGAAGTCATTGACCCGGGTGGCAGCTGTGTTGTCCCAGCTGCTGCAGCAGTTAGCAGTGCTGGTAACATAGTAATCACCTCCGACATAGATGTAGACAGTCGGGAGAGCTCTGTCGAAGGAGGGGGACTGGGGGGAGCCGGAGGGGCTGAGGCTCCCGAGATTCCTAAGGGTGCGGCCGGGGTTGGAGCCGAGACTCCAGCCACCTCCGGATACAGCCGTTGCGGCACATAAGGAGGCGGTGGCCGTATATCCAATAAGTCCTCTATCTCATCTTCAGCATTGGGCCGAGTCACATAGCTCTTATCTACCTTCAATCGAAATTCACGGTTCATACAGTCTATTCCCTTTTCTGCTCGAGACCTATCATAAGCTATGGCCTTCTGAGTCACATTCTGTCCTGCCTTAGCCCTAGATCGCTTCTCCTCCCTTATCCGGCGCTGCCTGGATTCTTTCAGCCATGAACCCAGGGCATCAAACATAGCCTGGCGGCTGCGTCTGGAGAACAGTTGTTCCTGCAATAAAGCAATCTTTTTCTCATCAAACAAGCCGGTCTTTGGCCATTGCAATTCTTCGTTACTTTTAGTATATTTATGCCACAGAGTACAAAACAATAAAGGAGTAATTCCATGCTTTACATACATATAGTGACTGGGACTGCCTTCTGGCGGGGCAGGCTGACTCTCAGCTAGCCGAGAGTCACCCGTCCGACAGCAACAGCTGAAACAATTCAACTTACTAAAACAAGGCATGGTGATTAGTTCAATACAAACACAAATGACACAAACCACAACCAAGAGGTTACAACATTTTCCACCTAGTCAGTGAGCCAATCCCACACTAATCGGTAGCATCTCCAACAATAGACATCCCTGACTACACCATGGATCCTCTCACTGCCTTTCTGGTTCACCACTGAGGCCTGTCCCGGGGAGGTCTGTGCCTCACCGAGGATATGTCTCGCGGCTACCCAGCTTGGGTCGTGAGTTTCCCAGGTGCAATCGGGCTATATTCCGCGCGCGGTTCATCAAGTCAGAAAAAAGGGCCCTTCAAATCATACCATATGTACATGTACTTTCAAATCAATGCCCAGCCATACCAATTGGGCTTCAAACCAACAGTGGCACCGCTCCTCAGTGCCTACTTCAAAATCAATGCACCGCCCTAGAGCCTGTGCTTCAAATACAACTACACGCTCCACCTTGCGTGTTTCAAACCCAAAACGGGCACTGCTTGTAGCCAGTGCTTCAAATCAAAATTCTACTCACCGGGTGCACCCTGGTACGAATGTCCGTTCTCCGCTGGCAACTCCTCTCGACCAACCCGGTCCGTTTCCTGAGTTGAGCCCGTAGGACCCCGGTGAAGGGTGACTAGCAGCAGAGGGCTTCCGGCCCGAGCGCGCGGAGCGGAACCCTTGAGCTCGTTCTCCGCCCACCCGACCGAAACGCCCTCGGACCTACCACCCGATTACGGGAGAGGCCGGACCCTATCACGGGGTCCCTTCGTGGTCGCCAAACTGTTGTATCCAATTTTTAGTTTCAAGGGCCACACTTACCAGTGGCCCGCAATGTAAGTCAAATAACGAGCAGTTGGCAACGTAGAAGGTTCAAGCGTTTATTGGCCAAACAGGAAACTCTACATAGAGGAGCCTCATCGGTCCTCACCCAAGAGGTGTGCCGAGGAAGACTGCTGGCTCCTCGACAAAATCATACTTTTATACATTACAGTGCAACATACAAAGCCTTATAAGTGGAAAAGTACCAGCCAGTCTAGGCGCTCCTAATGAGCTCATCCTATATCTAGTTTCAATGATACTAAAAAGGCTACTATCTTTAAGAATAGAAGGTCGACCGGGTGACTCCCTTCTCGTCCCAGGTTCAGAAGGAATTTGCTTGATACTCCCTTTTGGCAGATGTGACCTTGCTTCTCGGTCGTAAATACAATTCAGCCTGTCTTCTAAAACTAGTGTCTGCTGAACAAGGAAAATATGGGTTCAGGGAATCACGTGATTGTAGCTCCTTTAGACGAGGGAGAGCTGAGGGCCAAAATGGCCGCGGTTCTGTTTTCGTCCCTTTCCGCCGTACTTACTAAATGGATGCACAAAGGGCCTTCTTACGGGCCGAGTCAGACAAGTTAGTTTTAGTTACACTGTGCTAATCATATTCTGAGATTTGGATCCTACACTATGTTCATTGACATTGATGTTGGCAGACTCTCAATCTTCATTATTCCAAACAATGTCCTGCAGGGCACTGCCTGTCCCAAGACCAATTCCAGACTTGGCTGCCATGAGGGAATGTGCCTGCATCTGACGTTACAGATTCACTCGACAGTTGATTGAGGACTTGACTAACAAGCTGGCACCACACCTCCAACCGCGACACAGGTATCCTACTGCGCTGACCCCCAAGATGAAGGTGATGGCAGCCCTACATTTTTTTGGCACAGGTACGTTTCAATTGACCATAGCTGATGTTGGTGGGATGTCACAGACAATATTCAGCCGTGTCCTGCGTGATGTTTTGGCAGCCATGTTTGAGCACCTGAATGAATTCATCAAATTTCCTACTCCTGAGTAGTTGACAGATGTCAATGGTGATTTATATGCCCTGGGAAGGATGCCCCATGTCATTGGGTCCATTGATGGGACACATGTGGCTTTGGTACCACCACAGGCACAGGAGCAAGCCTATCGCAACCGAAAACATTACCACTCAATAAATGCCCTTGTGGTGTGTCTTGCTAACATGCTGATTTCCCATGTCTGTGAATGTTTTCCAGCATCAGCACACGATGCCTACATCATGAGGCGTAGCAGGGTGCCACAAATGATGCTGCGGCTGCACAACGAACGAGCATGTCTTGTTGGTGGGTATACTCTGTTTGTCTTGTGTGTTGCGGTATCTTTGGCTCTTACGACATCTCCTGACCCACTTATTTACATGTTGTTTCCATGCAGGGGACTCTGGATATCCCAACATGCCATGGCTACTGACACCTCTCTGCAACCCAAGAACAGCTGCAGATCACGGTACAACAATGCACACGGGCAGACCAGGCGAGTGATTGAGAGGACTTTTGGCCTCCTGAAGAGCCGATTCCAGTGACTTGACAAGACAGGCGGGTCCCTCCCATATGCACCGGAGAAGGTCTGCAAAATCTTCATTGTGTGCTGCATGCTGCACAACATGGCAGTTGAGAAGGCAGTGCCACTCACCCTGGATCCGGATGAGCAGGAACATCTACCCATGGAGGATCAAGGGCTTGGTCACGAGGCAAGTGATGAGGAGGAGGAGGGGGATGATATCCGGAGTAAGCTCATACGCAACTTCTTCTCATAATGGTGAGTCACTTGGTATGAGTGTGCAAGCTTGTAGCATTGAGTGGCATGTGTTGCAATGTGTGTGTCCAGCTGACTGAATGCAAAGTGACTTTGATGTGTGTTCTGATTTGTCACTCGAGTGATGATGTCGTGCCACACAGTTTTGCAGAGAGACTTTCTTTGAAATTTGCATGTGTCCAACATTGTCCATGTTTCGTAACTGACCATGTGTGAGGTGAGAATTGTATTAGGTGACTTCTTGTCTGTCTGTCATTCCCAGGTTTTGCGCCTGTTGTCTGCTCGTGTCATCTTTGTCCTCCTGCTATTCCTCATGAGGATTGCAACGTGTGCTGAATCAGCGTTCCACGCACGGACATGTGGAAATATCAGTTTGGGTAAGGATTGCAGCAAGGCTTTGTGGGGGTGGTACGGGTTCGGAATGTGTGGGGACTGCTTCTGTGCATGTTGTGGTACCATGCATACATGTCTTCTCACCATGTAGGATATAACATGTAGCATCACTCCCATGACATGATAGTCACCCTTCTTGACAGTCATCTGTAGTGGAGTGTGGAGTCTGATGAAGGCATCAATGTGTGTAAACCTTGCCTCTGAAACACTGCGGATGCTACAGGTGGACATAGTGTGGGACATCACAACAACAGGCTCTATGGGGAATTGCAGCCTCTCCGTGTGCAGCAGGATGTGTTTGGCTCATCCCCTTAACTTGTGTGCCAGTTCATTGGGATTTACAACATCCGTGTTGTGAAGGGGGGGTCCAGCGTATGTCCCACATGTTATGTCAACTGACCTGTGAGTCTGTTCATATGGATGCATTTCCCTTTGTGCCAGTTTGTCATGCCACAGGCAGTCATGTGCACATTGGATCACCATCAGTACAGGCAGACTCATTACTTGACTGTTATTTTCCACAGAGCAATGTCACTGGCCATGGACATTGGCTCATGCAGCATGGCCTCAACAGATACTTGATCCCTTTGTGTGAGTTTGTGTAATAAAGGTGTTCACCACAATCCAAAGTGCCTCATCTCTGTCACTGCAGATCTCTTGCCACAGTGCATGCGTCATCTATGGCATAATTGTCAAAGATTGTGCATATGAGTGTATGTGTACTTCGGCAACATGCATGCAATTCTTCATGGCTAATAATCTCTATTGTGCATGAAGTACCTGGTTGTGTATGTATTTGTGCAGGTTGCTCCCCACAACGGGCCGGCAACGCCTGCTGACGGTGTGTCTCCTGTGCGCAGCTCAGCATTTTGTTGCCTGATCCTGTGGCCGTCATTTTTGGTGATTGTTCATCCATTTTCTCGGAGTGACCCATGAGTAACCTGACACTCCTTCCTTTACATACACCTGTTGCACTGTGCCTTTCTGACCTCCTTGTCTTTGTGTGCTAGTTTTTGCCTAGTTTCTCACCCCTTCCGCCTGCTGCTGCCTTCTCTACGGCCCCGCCCCATCGAGTGCCCTGATTATGCAACCCACACGCCTCCAAGATGCTCCTCCCTTCCTCCCTCCACCCATTCTTAATGGAGGCAGCAGCTTGTCTGTGCCAGTGTTGTGCCAACGTCGTGCCAAAGGCAGAACCGTCAGCGCCTGCAACGTGCACAGTGCACGACCCTCTGGTCCTTGCATGACCCACGTCACACAACAGGCTCATGCTGCAGCCACCTTCCACGCAATGTCCACCATACAATCAACCGCCTGCTATCAGGCAACCCCTGAACTCACACACGACACCATCGCATGCTGAATGTGCAACTCCAACTGCCTACACAGCGCTGCCCCACCTACCAGACCCTGTCAGAACCACCAGGTCATGTGCCTCCTACTCCACACCCGCTCCGTCCACCAGCACGCCATTGGACTCTGTTACCTCCTCAACACAACAGCCCCACACATCACCTTCATGACAGTAACCTGGATAAAACCATCCTCAGCACACAACTTCTTCATTGCCATCTCAGACGGATACAAGATCACCCGCAGGGACGGCACCAACAATCCCGGAGGATGAATTGCAATTTATTCACAAGTACACCCTCAGAGTCAAATATCCGGTTTCGCACCAACCCCCTGGCAACCCTCAGAGTAACACTCATCTACAGATCTCCAGGCCTACATCCACAATTCCGCTAAGCCATCAACACGTACATCTGCACGCACGCCCTCACCTCCACAGGCTACATGTGGCTGGGGGCCAGTAACTTCTGGCTGGAGGAGAACCACACCACCATCCATCATTGGTCCATCAACATTTGCATCCACGTCTCCAAAAAGCAACACGCTGCCCCACACCCCGGTACCGATCCCCCAAAGATGCTTGATGTAATTCACCACAGACAAGCTGTGTGGGACACTCGAACCAACACCACCGCCACACCCTGCAACCTCACATACTGGATCAGCAACTGATCCAACAATCTTGCCACATTGACAGACTTTCCTGTGAAGCGCAACATCAGTTAAGCCACCTGGGACAAGGCAGAACTACTGGACTCATACAGATCTAGCCGGACTCTTGTGCAAACCTTGCAACACAAAGAACCATCAGTTACCTTACAGCCCTGGAAAATGCCACACACAGCCATCACCATATCATCAGCAATGACAAGTGGAGATCCTTCAGATAGGGCCGAGGCACCAAAACACACGATATCAAGGAGCTCATCTGCATTGTGAGTGAACTGACAGCAGCTCTCCATCCAAAAGACACCCCACCCTTGCAAGGCAGAGCAAATCCCTTGCAACTTTCTACCACTGGAAGCTCATGGACATACACGACAGCCTTGGCACACAGAGGCAGAAAGCACTATTATCCACGGGACAAACCCCCCTAAGGTTCTGGACTCCCATCAGCAACAAAGACACCACCTGGCTCATATACACCATCCACTCTGGCTCTCCATCAGGCCCCTTCCCACACAACATATCAACCACATCATTCCCCATCCTTGAAGCCTACGTCTAGCACATCATGAATGTCTCCTTTGAGTTTGCCACATTCCATGGGAGCTGGAGGCATGCAGAGACCCAGGCCCTTCTTAAACAACGGACGGCAGTACCGCAGGATCTCCTGGAATATCACCCTGCTTCCCTACCCAGCAAATGTCATCAAGAAGACACTCAATGAGCAACTGACAAACTTCCTCCACGCAAACACCTCCAGGCAACCGGCATCAGACCATCTTCCACAATAATCACACCACTGCAACCGTCATCATTGCCACCACCAACGACAACTTTGCCCTGCTCAACAATGGTGAGACCACCCCCCTTGACCTCTCAACGGCATTCTACACCATGTGCTACCACACTGTCAGCTCACACATCTCCAACACTGGTATCCAGTGGAGGGCCCAGGATTAAAACACCAAGTAGCTCACCAGCAAGGCGCAGGGAGTCGGCCTCCACCCTTCAGCATGTAGTACACTGGGGTCATCTGGCCCATGCCCCAGGGCTCATCTCTCAGCATGACGATCTTCAATGTCTCCATGACCCCCCTCTCCACCATCACATGCGCACACAACTTCATCATCATCTCGAATGCCATTGACACCCAGCTGCTCCTCACCCTCACCAAAGACCCAGCCATTGCCAGATCCAACCTTCAAAAAGGCATGAGGTCTGTTGACGAATGGCTGAACATCAGCCACCTGAGGCTGGACTTGGACAGGACTGAGGTCATCATCTGAGGATTGTCCCCTTAAGGCTGGGTCAACTCCTTGTGTCCCACCGGCCTGGGCACCGCACCAGCACCCAGTGGCCACGCACGCAAGCTGGTGTTCATCATGGACTCTTCGCTCACAATTACCATGCAACTCAACACCATCTGTACCTCATGCTGCAAAGCCCTCCGCATGCTGCAAATGATCCACAGATAGATCCACTCCAAGGCAAGACAGACCGTCCCCCAGGTCCACGACACCAGCCAGGTCAACTACAGCACTGCTCTCTATGGAGGAACAACAGCCAAACTCCAGGAGAACTTGTCCACATCCAGGGTGCATCCGCACACCTCATCTTCAACATCCCCCGCCCCAGCCACATCACCGTCCACCTGAGATAGCTACAATGGCTCACTGTCTGCTGCAGGATCACCTTCAGACTCCTCACCCACACTCAGGAGGCAGTCCAAAACCCCAGACCCAAAACCGACCTTGGACATCTGTCAACCAACACCCCGTTGGCCCAACTCCATGCAGCCAACCTTGCCCTGGCCACCATTCATCACATCCACAGAACAACTGCATGCAGGAGATAGTTCTTCCACCTCACCAAACAGACCTGGGACTCCCTCCCCAGGCACCTCCACATGACCCATGACCTCTACACCTTCATGATACTCTTCCAAATTGGTCTGTCCGAGCAGTATTGCAAGCCCCCCCTCAGCAGATTGAGGCCATCACGGGTGAGTATTGGGCTCCATATCTGTATTTGAGGATACATTGTGACCCATGTGTGTCCTCGACCGGACTCAGATCCCAGTGTATGGATGGCTGGAGTTAGTTCCACACTCAGGCATACTTTGACATATCCCCACACATATGTTGTGGACTCATGCTAAATGACTGCAACATCAAATTTCAATTTTCTTTTTTTTATTATAGTTCTGGGGCGTGATTTGTGCAAAAATAAGGTGCAAAACAGGGACCATAGAATCCAAAGTTCACAGGGGGAAATGGGATCCTTGGCATTTGAAGTCAGCAGAGTCCAGACCACAGTGTTTGGCATCATTGGTCAGACTGTGGCCAGCAAGCCCATGTGGCAGAAAATGTCAGTCAATGAGGTGATGCTGTTGCACATGAAGGCCAGGTGTCAGGCCAGGTAACCTGGGAGATGTGGATGGCTCGCTGCCTCTCACGATCTTTTCCATGGACGACCCACCTTCCTCAGGGGACCCTCAGATGCAGGCCTTGACGATGCTTGGGACGCTCCATCGGACGAATCCTCCTCCTCCTCCCTCCCTGTGGCTGGTGGTGGTCTTCACCTGGTGGCACAGGGAGGGTTGCCCATGTTGTCGGTGATCCGATGGAGTGAATGGCTTATGTCCCTTTGCACCGCCAGGAGCTCAGCCAGTCTTGCCTCCATCCGTCCTTGGTGTTCTTGTTGACTGGCGTGTTGCTCGGCCTGCTGGTTCTTCATCTCTGTGATGGTCCAATTTATCTCTGTGAGGGTCCCAACTACCTGGCTGATCTCCCTGGTGTCACGCCGGTATGAGTCCATGATGTTGTGTATGTGTGACATACCGGTTCCTTCAGCTGGCTGGTCAGGTTCTTGCCTGCGCCTGCCTCCACTCCCACCACTCTTGCCCACACGAGTCTGGCCTGCCGTTGTGGGCACATCGGGTCTACGGGACCCCTGAGGGATAGCAGTGGTGGTGTTGTCTGCCTCCTCCTGGGTTCCTGACGAACCTTGTCCCTCCTGGTCAGACTGGCTCAGTTTTTTACTGCGGGCAGGGCTCCTCGGTGTCTCCTGGGATGTGGCAGGAATGGGGGTGGTGGTTGGCACTGATGTTCCTGAACCAGGTGCTTCAGGAGCTTGGACACCAGAGGGTCCAGGTCGGTCGGGGTCATCCGCAGAGTGTTGAAAGGTGTCGCAGCGGTGGGATCAGGTTCCTCCCGAGCCTGGGACTGTGATTCTTCACCCCCATTGTTGGGGGGAGATTCCTCACGTTGCCCTGATTATTACATTACTATTATTATTACTATTATTATTACTGTTACATTGAGACTGACAATGTTAATGCTGTTTCATGCAACATTCATGTTTCATTAACATTCTAGTTGGCACTGTTCCTCCAGGTAGTTGTATGTGCCTAGCATTCTCCTCAATGTTCACATGTGGATGGGTATGTTGCGGGGGACAGATTGATATGTGCTCCTGAGTCTTTGACATGTTGATTTTTGGCTTGGATGCATCTTCGGCTATGTATTGGTCTTGTTGTGTTACATGTCCATTGTGACAGTGGGTAAATCCATTGCCTGTCCTGGGGGTGTCTGCTTGTGTAAGGGGTGTGTGTGACAGGGCCTGCTAGTGGGTGTAGTGTGATTTGGCACTGGGGCTCCCAGGTGATGTAGCTGCCCCCCCATGGAGCATGCTGTCATGACAGTGAGTGTGAGTTCCTGTCCTAGATATCTGACCTTGTTGTCTTCGTGTTTGTGTTTGCACTGGTCACAGGAGGGCCTTGTGCTGCCTACACCAGGGACTAGTGTCAGCTTTCTTGTTGGTACTTTCCAAATCCCTGTGCATTGAGCATGGTGCATGGTATGTACCTGGGCCATATGGGATTAGGGCAATTGTGTCTGATTTGGAGTTCAATAATGTGTTTTGTGACACCCACCCTCCCAGCATACCGGACATCCATTCTTGGGTTAGTGCTTCGTGTAGCATGGGACATAGCATGGCCTTGCTTTCTCAATGGGGCATATACATGTTAGTGGCATTAGCGTCGTTTTTGACTGTGGTTCTGGCCAGTGAGGGGTAGTTGCGTGCATTTGTGTAGTTGGGGTGTGGGTGCCATTACCCCCATGTTACATAAGTTGTTTGTGTACCCACCAGGCTCTGGGACTCCTTGAAGTCCGTGTACTCCCACCGGCGGAAGCAGGGCCATCACCTTCTCCTCCCAGGGATGGAAATGTACTGGTCTGCGGGGCCCACCACCTCGAGTGATGTTGCTCTGGGCGTAGTCGTCATTCATTTTTCGCTTGACTGACCTCCGCAGATCGTACCACCTGGCTTGGCATTCAGTCCTGGTCCTTCTGATGGGTGCAACAGCATTCACCCTATCGATGATCCTCTGCCACAGGCGTGATTTTTCGACTATGCTGGTCTGTCTGACCAATGTTCCAAACAGCTGTGGCTCGACTCTGATGACTTCATTGACAAGGATCTCTAACTCCTCCCTTGTGAACTTTGGATTCTTGTCTGTGGGCATGGTGTGGGGTGAGGGTGTGGATGGTTGTGGGTTTGTGGGTCTGAATGTGAAGGTGTGTGTCTGAATGCGAAGAGGGGGTATGTGTGAAAGAGGTTGTGTGAAGGTGTATATGTTAAGGTGGATGGGTGCAGTTGTTGGTGTGTGCTCTCTAGCTGCAGTGAGTCTGTTGCAAAGGCTCATGGTTTGTGTGTGTGGGCCCTTTTTATTGGTCCATTTGTGGGTGGGCCTCAGTTTGAATTTTTGGTGGGTATGTTATAAGGGGTGGTTGTGAGTTAACCCCTCTTTTTGCCTGTTTGGATGTGGCCAGGTCAGTCATTTCCATGTTTTGTGCACTTTAGACTTGTTTTGTGGTGTTGTGCGAGTCGAATTGACCCTCCTTGTGCTGTTTTACAGTGTCCGTGTTTCAGTACGACTCGTTTAGTTGTATTAGCTTCTGTTTTTTTGTGTGTCTGACTCGGTCATACTTGACGTTCTCCGCGGTACGAGTCGTACTCTGACACGTTCCCTGGGGTGCGAGTCGTACAGGGGTACGAGTCGTACAGGCCTCCCCCCATGCATTGTGTATCTACAGTGCGTACCCCAACATCGCGTATGTACGTACCGTACATATGCATGGGGGGCCTGTACGACTCATACCCCTGTACGACTCGCACCCCGAGAACAACTTATCCCGGGATACGAGTCATACAAAGTTCGCTTCGTAGCGGGTAAAGTCATTCCCCGTGTACGGGACGTTTTCCGTACGATTCGTAAATCGGAAAGCCGGTCCGGATCGTACTTGTATGGTCGGACAGTATATTTACGAATCGTACGGAAAAGTGTCCGGGTCCGTCTCGTACAACTTTTTCCGATCCGATTCGTACGGATCAGGCCAATCCGTATGTATTTTTCCCGTTCGAATCGTACTTCATGGGTCGGACAGGACTTGTACGATGCGTACGGAAAAAATGTGCGCTAGAATTGGTCAGATAAGCGGTACGGTCGAGAGGAGAGACTAGTGATAAACGAAAAGACAGAAAAGATGTATTACGTTCCACCAGAAAAGGAGAAGAAGTCCTTGTTCGGTAGAATTAAAAAGTGGTTTAAGAAGGACAAACCAATTGTAACTAGGGAAGGACAATTACTTCCTCCACCGAAACCCCCCGCATCCTTTATGGTTGCGAAATATGGACATCACACCTGTATTTGGTTAAACAATTGGGTTAAGTACACTAAGAATGACGTAGTTTTGGCTTTTCCAGAACATGGTTCATTTAATTTGGCAGTTTTGAGAAATTTAAGCGAGAAAATGATGAATCTAGAACCGAGACCTAGACCGACAGAGTTTGAAGCATTGACTGAATGGGAAGATGAGATGCATGACCGAGAAAGACAGAGAAGTGGCGGAAGGTATAGGTATATGTTTGGTAGATCATACGGACATGAGAATCATGATGATCGAATGAGAAGGTGGCGGAATGCAAGTATGACCGAGGGATTGTTTCCCGTAAGAACTGCAGTAGAGAATGAAGGAAGAAAATGTGCAGAAAAAAGACATAATGTGGAATCGAGAGGGTATGGAGTGAATGAATCAGAGGATGATGTTCTTGATGACATGTTCTATAAAGATCCACCCCCATGTCGGCCCGAACCAGAAATATTAACAACAAGTGCCCCAATGAAAGAAACTTTGCGAATCATAAAATCGGAACCAGAGTTCCAAGATGTAGAAAAAAACAATTCCATTAGAGAGGTAGAGAGGAAATCAGAAAGTAGAATAAATGGTGAAAATTCAGCAGAACTAGCAAAGACAACCCTAGAATTAACAGAGAAAATAAGAGAATTGACTAAAAATCTGGAAGCTGTAACAGTTCCGGTAACGATAGGTCCAGTAATGCCTATTTTTGATAAACAGAAAGATAGCGAACATTGTTTAACGGTCCCTTTTAAAAGCAATAAACTGGTTGAGCAGCCAAAACCGAGTCAAAATGAAAATCCATGGAGACAGACAATAAGTATGATTGAACCAAATGTTTCAAATAATCTGTTTGTAGGCCAGAATTTTGCAGAAAGACGTATAACAACAATGGAGTCAATTTCAGAAACACAAAAGGATTCAGAACAAGGTAATGTAGAGAAGTCATTAGGACCATCTACAGAGGAATTAAGTGAATGGTTGAGAAACTTGCAAAGAAAAGATAAAGAATCTCAGTCAATAGATGTGGCCAAATTACGAATGGTATTGGAAGAGTTAATAGTAGGAACTATCCCTACAGAGAAGTTAAAAACTTACCAGGATGAGGAGTTGCTTATTCTGTGTAAAAGCATAATTTGGAGAGCAAAATGTTTCCATGAAATATTAGAAGAAGTAGCAAATGAAATGGGTATAGTCATTGAAAAGGTAAAAGCCCTACAGAAACCATATTGAATAGATTTCACTGAAAAGGACATTGAAAATGTGAATACCACGGGACGAATGAGTCAGATTAAGGAAATAATTATCTTGCTGAAAAAATGGGGAGATGTGGACAAATGGAGAAGCAGATGGTATCGAAAACGAGATGATGCCTTAGACAAAACGTTTGCAGCTTTCCCTGTTAGAGAAAATGAGAAGGTAGTAACAGAATGCCCTATGAGAGAAATTCCAGGAGGAGGATATGTACATGTCCCATGGACTAGACAAGATATTTTGTCATTCACAAATGATTTCCCTCGACTATGTGAAAAACCCGTCGAGTGGTATAGACAGGTAGACAGATTTGTGAAATTGTCTAAAGTATTATGGATTGATCTAAACAGCCTGTTTGACATAATAGTACCAGCAGATCTATGGACAGAGTGCAAAATAATGATAGACTGGCCAACACAAGAATACCCAAGGGATCCAAACACAGGGGCTCCAGACCCTGAGGTAATGAAGAAATACGAACAGGTTATTGCCTTTCTGAAGAATAAGGTTCCACCTAAAGAGACAGATTGGGTAAAAATTGACAGAACGCATCAGGAAAGCAAAGAGTCAGTACATGCATATTATGAGAGGCTGATCTTGGCCTTTAAACAGTTTAGTGGAGATGAAAATCTGAGTGAAAAGAATCTAAGTCATTTTGTATACAGGTTTGTATATGGTCTTCGTCCAGAAATTAGTGAGATGATAAATTACAACACTACAGTGATGAGATTGAAGCTTAACAGCGAATATTGAAAGAAAAGGCTATGTGGGCACAAGTGAAGGTAGCAGAGAGACAGGAAGCTCAATTAGCCGTACAAGCGAATAATACAGATTCAAGACAAAAATTCAGTCCTGGGAAAGGTAAAGGAAGTATAGAGGAAGCTAAGAAGAAATTCCCGTGTCATAATTGCGGTAGAATAGGGCATTGGAAATCCGAGTGTAAATTTCCCCCAAGTACTAATGATGAAAATGCATCATTGAATCCACAGGTGCAGAATACGGCAGCGACAGCAGCAGGTTGTTACCCAACAGAATCAGGTGCCAAAACCGCCTTTTACACAGAGCAAAAACTCCCAGAGGTATAGTGAAACGGGATTCGACAACGGAGAACAGGTAAATAAACTGCCACGCGCTAGCGCTGTTTTGCAGTATTGGCTGCAATGCGATGAGAGTGATTCAGAAGAAAGTTATTGACGGTGCCATTTGTAGATGGAAAGATTAATGATGAAAGCATTACTTTCCTAGCTGATACTGGTGCTACTCGATCAGCTGATGTTAAGGATTTTCCTCTCTCGGATGAAACGATCCAAGTAGTTGGTGTATCCAACAGGCAGAATAAAACTTATCTTACAGACCCAGTGAAAGTTAGCATAGGGAAATTTTCTGAAGTGCACCGCTTTGTCGTGTGCGACACCAGTCCTGTGAATTTGTTAGGTAGAGATTTGTTGTGTAAAATGAACTGCACTATATTTTGTACCCCGGATGGGATAGCATTTGAAACCCCGGACGAAGATGTGCTGTATAAAATGACAATGACAAACAGGGAAAATAAGGTTATTGATACCTATGCTGTATTTAACCCTGATGAATTACCTAAAGAATTAAAACAATCTGTAAAGGCAGAAGTTTGGAATTTCCCAGGAGAAGACGTGGAATTAATGAGAAATGTAGATCCAGTAAAAATAACAGTAAAAGAAGGAGTAAGTTATCCAAATGTCCCTCAATATAAATTGACACCTGAAATAATTGAAGGAGTGACTCCTGTGATTGAAAAAATGATAAAACAAGGTATTTTGAGAGAAATAATTAAGGGTGGGCGTAGTTCGCGAAGTAGCACTTCGCGAAGCTACGCAAAGTGAAGTTCGCACTACGCGAGCTACGCGTAGCACTTCGCGAACTGCGTAGTAACATGTTCGCACTGTGCAAGATGTTGTTTTCAATGATTGCACAGTGCGGACAAGCAACCGGCACTGTGCAATCATTGAAAATGGCATCTTGCACAGTGCGAGCTGTAGTTTTCTGCTGCTCGAGTAGATTTTTACTCGAGCGGCAGCTTTCTCAACGCGAACTAGTACTTTCTCATCGCGAGCAGTCGCGACCATACGCGACCCCTCGCAATGAGAAACCTGACCTCCTCGCGTTGGGAATCTCGCCGGGAGGTTTATTTTCCATGCTCGCGATCGCGAACAAGGAAAAAGTCTCGCCGGGATGTCATTTTGCTTGCTCGCGGTCGCCAACTTGACGTTGAGGACCGCGAGCAAGCAAAAAATGACCGCAGCACTACGCAACACTACGCTACGCGTGTTCGCACTGTGCTACGTGCAGTTCGCGTAGTGCGAAGTAGCGCGAACTTCGCAAACTACGCAAGCGTAGCGTAGTGCTTCGCCCAGGCCTAGAAATAATGAGTAGTCCATGTGATTCACCAATAATGGGACTGAAAAAGCCTAGTGGGAAGTTCAGGATAGTACAAGATCTGAGAAAGATAAACAAAATTGTTGTGTCATGTTGTCCCATTGTACCAAATCCATCTGTGATTTTATATCAGATTCCCCATGACGCAGAATGGTATACAGTAATTGATCAATGCCATGCTTTCTTTTCCATCCCATTGCACCATGACAGTCAGCTAATTTTTGCATTTCGTTTCGGCGAGCGTAATTTGGCTTGGTGCCGAATTCCACAGGGGTATACAGAAAGCCCCTCAATATTTAATCAGCTATTGAAGAAGTCTTTGGAAAGTCTAGAAATGCCCGAAAATTCAGTATTAGTTCAGTACATCGACGACCTTCTTGTGGCGTCGAAAACCCGTGAGGCTTGTGAGTTAGACACTATAGCCTTGCTGAACCATTTGGCAGATGGAGGACTTAAAGTGTCACCATCAAAATTACAATTTTGCAAGAAAGAAGTACAATATTTAGGACGTCACATTGAAAAAGGACTGAGAAAATAACGATAGATAGGATCAATATCATAAAAAGAATGAGTGCACCTATGACCCAAAGACAGGTGAGAATGTTTCTGGGAATGGTTGGATATTGTCGTCAATGGATTAGCAATTTTTCGTTGATTGCAAAACCTCTGGTACGACTGACAAGAAACGATGTGAAAGATCCCATTGATTTGAACAAAGAAGAATTGGCAGCATTTAAAAGATTGAGAGATGGGTTGTGCGGAGCACCTGCATTAGGTATGCCTGACTATGAAAAGAAATTTGAGTTGTATTGCAGTGAGAGAAATGGATCTGCGCTCTCTGTGCTAATACAGAAGCATGGAAAACTGAGGAGACCAATTGCATATTTTTCATCAATGTTGGACCCAGTAGCTGTGGCCCTACCTGGGTGTTTGAAAGCAGTAGCTGCTACATGCCGAAGTATGGAACAGAGTGAGTGAATTGTGATGGGATATCCTGTGAAAGTGTTTGTACCTCATGATGTGGCAATCCTTTTAACAAGAAGTCGTACTCAGTATATCAAACATAGTCGGCTGACTAAGTACGAGAAAGTTATACTAGGTGCCACGAATGTAAGTCTTGTGAGATGTATAAATGTGAATCTTTCAACATTACTGCCTGATGCTGAGAATGTGGAAGTCAGAGATGAAGCAGATCATGATTGTCTGGATGTACTTGATTTCTGTACAAAACCTCGACCTGACATAAGAGATGTACCCTTACCAGAAAGTGATTTTGTTCTGTTGGTGGACGGGTCTTGTTTGAGAACAGAGGATGGAGTGTTAAGTGCAGCATATGCGGTATGTTGCAGCAGTAATGGAAGCATCATATCTGAAAGGAGTAAAATCAGCACAAGTAGCTGAACTTGTTGCTTTGACTAGAGCATGCAAGATTGGAAAGTGTGTGAGAGTGACTGTGATAACTGACAGCCAGTATGGATTCGGAGTCGTACATGATTTTGGTCAGATATGGTTGCAGAGAGGATATTTGACATCGAGTGGAACTCCCATTAAGAATGCTGAAGTGGTTGGAAAATTTCTTGACGCAATACAGCTGCCTAGGCAATTGGCTGTTGTGAAGTGTGCTGCCCATAGTCAAAGTGGTGATTATATCGCCACTGGCAACAAATACGCTAATGACATGGCCCAATACTGTGCATGAAATCAGAATTCCATTAATCGGGCTAAGGAAAGAGAAGTGATTTCTTGTTCCTTGATGTTTACTAACATTGTGGGAACATGGGAAGAAGTGAGACAATTACAGGAAGAAGCAGGAAATGAGGAAATGAAGCAGTGGGTAAAAGCAGGATGTGCACCAAGAGAGAAGGATCATGTGTGGGTCTATCGGGATGGAAGACCAGTCATGCCTGATAGCACGATGTATGCCATGGCACGGATGTATCATGGACAGGGACACATAGGGAGGGATGCTATGGTCAGGTCATTTAAACAAACCTTGTACAATGCAAAATTCAGACTTGTAGCAGAAAGTCTTTGTCAGAGATGCCTAATATGTCAGCAATACAATCCTGGAAGAAAGACAGTAGTGAGTCTAGGAACAATAGGTCGAGAAGGAGGGCCTTTTACCAGAATGCAAGTGGATTTCATTGAAATGCCTCCCTGTAACAGACTGAGGTATGTT
Source organism: Triturus cristatus (assembly GCF_964204655.1). Classification (NCBI taxonomy): domain Eukaryota; kingdom Metazoa; phylum Chordata; class Amphibia; order Caudata; family Salamandridae; genus Triturus; species Triturus cristatus. The sequence continues at coordinate 682,500,665 of NC_140594.1, forward strand.
TTGGTTATGGTCTGTCTGTTTTCCAGATGGGTGGAGGCATTCCCAACAAGAAGAAATGATGGGATGACAGTGGCAAAATTACTTTTGAGGGAATTTATCCCTAGATTTGGGTTCCCAGTTACAATTGAATCAGACCCGGGAGGACATTTCCATAATGAAATCATAAAACTGATTTGTGAAGCATTGAATGTACAACAAAAACTTCATTGTGCCTACCGACCAGAGGCTTCTGGTGTGGTGGAACAGATGAATGGTACTATCAAAAACAGGATAGGGAAAATGTGATTAGCCACAGGTATGAAATGGCCTGATGACTTGCCTCTGGTTCTCATGACTATTAGATCAATTCCAGATAGAACTACAGGGTTAAGTCCCCATGAAATCATCATGGGACGAGCCATGCGGCACGTGTTTATACCAGTCAACAAGCTGATGACTATAACTGATGACATGGTGTTGGAATTAGGCCTGGGCTAAAATTCCGTTTCGCTCGCGGAAATTGCGATAATTTGACATTTTCGCGTTCCGCGGAGATCGCGAAAATGTAAAAATTTCCGCAATCCGCATTTTACCGGAAATTATTTGCTTGCTTGCGCTGTAAAATAATACATTCTCGCGTGCGCGCGATCGCCTTACATGAATCCTCGCATTCACCGACAAGTTTTCCTGATCCGGTCGGGTTCTCCATGAGATGTTGGATTGTTGGTAGCCATTTGCGCCGTCTCGCGACAGTTCGCGCCCGCAGTAACATCATTTGTCGCGCGATCATGTCTTTCTTCTCGTGATCATGCACCGCGAGACAAGTGAAAACAAGACGCCGCGCCCGTGAACAACCGCATGGGTAAGTTGGCGAGCCGCGACGACGCAGAAAATACCACGAACAGGCGGGAAAAAAACTTCCGCATCTTCGCGATATTACCGCGTGTTTGCGGAGATTTTTAACATTTTCGCAATAATTTGCGAAAGTGAATTTCGTAAATTCCGCCCACCCCTAGTTGGAATACTGTAAAAGCCTGGCTGACGCAGTTCATTCTGTGTTTCATAAGGTTGGAGTGGATGCCACCATTGAAAAGAAGCCAGCCCATGATCTAAGCCCAGGGGACTGGGTGAGAGTAAAAGTACACAGAAGAAAAAACTGTTTGGTTCCAAGGTGGGGAAAACCAAGACAAGCCATCTTGACCACAACAGCTTTAAAGTGTGCTGGATTGAAAAACTGGATCCCTGCAAGCCATACATTGAGAATTCCAAATCCAGTGGACAGCACAGAAAAGGAGTATTTTAATGAATCAGAATCCAGTACTGAGTCAGATGACGGAGAGCCAATAACAAAAAAAAACCCTGAAAGGGGGGAAGCAGAACGAAGTCTAACATATATTCCAAGAAGTATTTCCCTGAGAAAAAGGTTACAGATCTCTGAGATCAGTTCAGACTCAGAGACCGAACAAGGAGCGCTGTGTTCAAGGGAAAAACAACGGAAAATAAAAGAAAAAGACAGTGAAGAGACAATAAAAGAAATTCATGATAAGGAAGTGCCAGATGGAAGATTGAGAGGAATTCCACCTGAAACAACACATTTAGATGGACAGGTGCCAGGTGCAGAGAGAGAGGGAAAGATTATTGCGGAAGACCCCCGAGGAGGTGTAGGGAACTCCAACATCCAGATAGAAACAGAGACAAGTAATCAGCAGGAAGATTGCGTGACGGAGATTCGAGGAGGGACAGAAGTAGGGAAAACAAAAGAAATGGTGGAAAAATAAACTGTTGAAAGTAAAAAGCAAGTTGAAACAGAGTCAGACGAAAGTGAAGATGAAATACCTGAAGGTCGAGTTCTAAGAAAGAGGGCTTGGAGAACTGAAAAGAATGATAAAGGAAGTAGATTGAAAAGAGCAGAAAAAGATGATGTTTGGCCGAATAAAATAAAAAAAATTGAGATACCAACTGACACGAGTAAATTCACCAAGGGCTGAACAGGTGAATGAAGTGACAAGCCAGGTGAAGTCAAAAGACGAAGAAACTATTGAAATTAAAGAGAGCAAAAGAACCAGAAAACCTAACCAGAAGTATAAATCACCAGAATGGACACATGTGGCCCTGCCTGAAGTAAAAGAAGAGGCAGATAGCCAAGGAAATCCAGAGGTGGTTGTACCAGAAGTGGTTGAGGAAGACGAAGAATCGGAAATCCTGAGAGTTATCTTGTCCGATATTGGAGAAGAAGCAGATGTTCAGGACATTCTGTATATAGATCACAAAGGAAAAGTGGAAAAATGATGAAATGCCAAACTGAATGAGATAAGAAAACAACTGATGGAAAGACAATAAAGCACAGGAAAAACTAAAGAACTAACATTAGAATATATATTTGAAAACAATTTGCCTTGCAGTTTAAAGAAAGAGGAAAATACATTTTTAGATATGGTTGAAGAAAGGAGACTGAAAATGCAAAGAAAGGCATCAGAAGGAAAGGTGGAGAAAACAGTCTGGGATGTAGAAATAGAAAAACACTTGGAAGGGGAAACTAGTCCAACTATGGCTTTAGATTGGTCTCAGAAAGGAAAATTGTGTATTAGAAGGAATAAAACTGCATATGATAATTATTTTGTAGGAAATAGCGAGTGCCATGATACATACCGAATCATGGGTAATTGGGGATTTAAAGGTGGAAAAGATCTAGTTTTTCCTGGGTTGTATTTTGTTTGTGGGAACAGGGCATATTATCGTTTGCCAGACCATTGGTATGGCACATGTTATGTAGGCCTGGTCTTTCCAAAGATTTTTCACATGGATAGAGGAGAAGATGGTGTACATAGCTTAGGTAGTAATTTAGTACATAGTAAGAGAGAATCTTGGTCAGAAATTGTAGGTGATATTATTGGAGCACTGATACTAGCTGTGGGAATATCTCTGAATGCAAACAAAATTAGAAGACTTTCAACAGTAGTGGATCGCTTGTCAACAAGCACCCCTGGAGGATTTTTATTGGTAAACACTGAAATGGTTGCCATGCGTGCTATGGTAATGCAAAATCGACTTGCCCTTGATATATTAGCAAAAGAGGTTGGAGTCTGTGGAATACTGAAAGTTCAACATTGTTGTACTTTTATTCCTGATGAAAGTAAAGATTTGAAAATTTATATTAAAAATATTACAGAATTGCATGACGAAATTGAACCACTGGAGGTTGAAGGTGTATGGGAAAAGGTTGGAAAGAAAATATCAGCTATTAAAGATTTCTTAGTAAATTTAGGTAGTACTTTTTTAGGTAAGATATTATTTCCATTAACATGTGTGATTTTCATGGTTTTAATAATAAGATTAGGGTTTATCTGTCGTAAAAAGAATAAAAACCAGAAAAGGTTAAAAAGAGAAAATTTAAGGAGGAAATTTGATGAGATAGAATTGGAGGAAGTTAAGGAGAGTATGTACAAATCAGCAAAAAGAGAAGAGACAAGGGGAAACTGAATTATGAATAAAAAGAAGAAATCACTTTGAAATTCCGTAAAAGGGATACAAAATTTTGATGGTGTGGTGATATAATCACCAAAGGGGGGATTGCTGGAGCGGGTAGTACAAAATTTTGTATACCCCCCCATTTCTGCATGTATATTAATCCGAATAATCTAATAATTGTAATATTATTAATCTGTTTGAAGTGATATCTAACCAACTATATTAATGAATGAATTACATGTGGGATTTGCCTTTGCATGGCTAAAAATAATTTGTATATTAATAAATGTACGCATACTAATGGTAGAAAATTAGAATATTGCATGATATATGTTGCTTTTGTGATGTAATTGTAAATTGCATCAGATGACATCGTTGGGTGAATATAAACGCTTTGAATGTTGCTATCGTGCTAGATAATTACATACACATAGGGGAATTAGTGAGGGTTTAACATTTTATTAGCCATTTCAATGTTTTAATTATGTTTTGTGTTTGTTTTCCTTAAGTTGACCGATTTGGGCCTTCGTAAAGATGGTTGACTCCGACACGACGGCCTAGTCACTGTTCCACGAGGTTTCGGGTAAAGTGCGCCTGCGCCACAGCCAGCAACCAGTGGCCTTGTCTTGACCTCATGTGAGATGTACCCATCAAGGACACACTGGGAGAGTTGCCAAGTTTGCTAAACAAAAGACTGTCTTTAAAACCGGAACCAGCAAGCGTGATGATCTAACAAAATAGACTATGTGAGAACTTCACTGAATGACCCCAAATCCTCCAATCAAGACTTTCTAAAACTAATTTTTGTTACATTTTGACATTAAATTTATTATAAAAGATGGTAGAATAGAGAGGGATGCATCTTAAGGCTGGGAATGCTGACGCTGACGAAGAGGACGGTGACACTGCTGGACAGTTGATTATCCTGAATCCTTGACAGACTGAATTGCAGCCTGACTTTGATGAATTAAAGACTTTTCCACGACTTGATTGACTTAGAGGACGACTAATAGCCAGATTAGGTAAATATGATGCTTGGTGGTTTGATTTATGATCTATTAAAATTGCAATTGATTAGATAAACAAAATTATTATTCTAACAAACAAATGTGTCGGTGATTTATTTGGAGGAATTAGAATAAGATTAAATGTAGATTAAAGAATTGAGTCACCAAATAACCAATTTCAACTAACTAATCCATAGACTAAATGGAGGGAATATCTCAAGGTTTCTGAGTTTAATAAATGTACTTAATATAGGTTCTTTAGGTGAAAAAGGTATTCCTTTCATTTCAAGAAAATATTAAAACTTAGCATGGTGTGATGATCATTCCCACTTGCTTGTCCAATCTGAATTAGGGGTTTCATGAACTTTGAAACATTTGGGGGTGGTGGTTACCATTAGAGGAGTATAATTGAGGTAGTTTAGTTAGTTAGAAAAAGAGCTTGTGCTGCAGAGATGCTAAGATGCTGAGAGACTGAAATGCTGTCCGAAGATTGAGCAGATCCAAAGCAGAACTGAACTTCAGAACTTAGAACCACAGCTAAATTAGAGAACATCGCGGAAGAACGAAGGAGGGAAATTAGGCAAAGAACTAGAAGGCTATTGAGGAAGAATCGAGGAGGAAGAGAGTGTCAGAGAGGGGTGCAACGCAGGCGTCAGATCTAGAAGAGGTCTCCTATCCTGTCCTGAATCCTGTCCTGAATCCTTCGGTCTCCTAACCTGTCCCAGGGGATCCTTTCCAGCTCCTAGGCCAAGGGGCTGGTTTCCACACCATTCTAGGTAACTATAATTCTGTGTAGTACTGCTCTCTCTGATTTTCTCCTTTTCCAGGTGCTGTCATTTTTTTATAACTTAGTTCAAAGTTTATGAATGATCTGATTTTCCTTCCTTGAAAGAAAACGGTGTTCGAAATGTACTTTATGCTTCTGGGTTCACATGAAATTTATTATATACACATTTAAATCTCTCTTGGATCTGTGGTCAATTAAAGTATTTACTTTGATGGTATTTTACACCTAAACTGCTAACAACTAGGTCCATTGATCAGAAGAAATGATATTCGGACAGAAGGAATGGTAAGAATTGGAGAGATAAATTCATCTCGCAGGTATTAGCACACTAAATTGGTCCGAGCGGCGCTTACTAGCTTATGTATGGATGTTTATGGGAGTATGTGGATTGTGTGTATCATTTAGTTGGTAAGCCCCAGCTCCATCACATGCATATTAACACCACCAAAAGAGGCAAGATTCTTCAGACCCAATTACAGTAAATGCGTAATTGTGGACTCCCTCACATTGGTAGAAATTTTTCCAAAATCACAAATGTTTCCAAGAGTACTCCTAGAAGGCTGTGACAATGTTAAACTTCTAGAAGCCGCATAGGATATATTTGACAATTTTTTAAACATGCATGGGTAGACGCAATTTTTCATGGTTGCAATTAAACTTGTATATATTTGTTTCTCCACCTGTAACACATGTGTAAGTGTGATGAAGCCCTTTCACCATGATGCCCATCAAGCATGCTGGCGTTCCCTTCGCTTTCAACAGATTTACTCCTTACCTAGACAGGAGTAAACCTTAAATCTTCAGGGTGTGGATGAGTGGTGGAGACATTTGTGGGTGTGTCAAAACTTATTTTTCCTTGGAATGGCCACTCTGCACCAGACAGAGAGGATTTGATCGCGTATCATAATGTATGGCACAGGGGTAATATTATACCTGGATATTTTGTAGCCACATATGCATGTTTTGTTAATGACAAAAGTGAACATGCACTGATAAATTAAGTCACCTGCACATGTAAGCTTTGCATATACGTGTAACTGGCTTCATGTATTGGGCTCATCGGACACAGGAATGGATGACAGAGTCCAGCAGGTTGCTGATAAAAAAAGAAAGAGAGACAGCTGCATTCCTAGATAAAGACATCAAAGTCAATCCAACTAGAAATTATCAATCTTTGCTGTAAAGCAAACTACCAGATCCGACCGGTCACCTCACATCATAACCCAGAGGGGTATTAAAAAGGGAATGGAATACGACGACTTCAGTAAGAAGACGTCAGCAATACCAATTCACCAATAACGCCCCTTTGTCACAGTCTTGAATACCAAGGAAAAGAGTCGACTGTAGGGGGGAAATCAGGGAAAGATATCCACCCAAGGAAAATGAGTAGCAGAACGTTTATTCAACAGTCCAAGCTTCTGCCCCATGATTCTGTTACTGTGAAGCAACACCACTGGACAAACATCCACTGAGCGCTTAAAAGAAACACCTTGTGTAGAAAACAAAGTCACAGACCACAGGTCTAATATCACAATTACAAAAATAAGCTCTAATTTATTGATTGACAGTAATCAATGCTTGTGCTGCAGAGATGCTAAGATGCTGAGAGACTGAAATGCTGTCCGAAGATTGAGCAGATCCAAAGCAGAACTGAACTTCAGAACTTAGAACCACAGCTAAATTAGAGAACATCGCGGAAGAACGAAGGAGGGAAATTAGGCAAAGAACTAGAAGGCTATTGCGGAAGAATCGAGGAGGAAGAGAGTGTCAGAGAGGGGTGCAACGCAGGCGTCAGATCTAGAAGAGGTCTCCTATCCTGTCCTGAATCCTGTCCTGAATCCTTCGGTCTCCTAACCTGTCCCAGGGGATCCTTTCCAGCTCCTAGGCCAAGGGGCTGGTTTCCACACCATTCTAGGTAACTATAATTCTGTGTAGTACTGCTCTCTCTGATTTTCTCCTTTTCCAGGTGCTGTCATTTTTTTATAACTTAGTTCAAAGTTTATGAATAATCTGATTTTCCTTCCTTGAAAGAAAACGGTGTTCGAAATGTACTTTATGCTTCTGGGTTCACATGAAATTTATTATATACACATTTAAATCTCTCTTGGATCTGTGGTCAATTAAAGTATTTACTTTGATGGTATTTTACACCTAAACTGCTAACAACTAGGTCCATTGATCAGAAGAAATGATATTCGGACAGAAGGAATGGTAAGAATTGGAGAGATAAATTCATCTCGCAGGTATTAGCACACAAAATTGGTCCGAGCGGCGCTTACTAGCTTATGTATGGATGTTTATGGGAGTATGTGGATTGTGTGTATCATTTAGTTGGTAAGCCCCAGCTCCATCACATGCATATTAACACCACCAAAAGAGGCAAGATTCTTCAGACCCAATTACAGTAAATGCGTAATTGTGGACTCCCTCACATTGGTAGAAATTTTTCCAAAATCACAAATGTTTCCAAGAGTACTCCTAGAAGGCTGTGACAATGTTAAACTTCTAGAAGCCGCATAGGATATATTTGACAATTTTTTAAACATGCATGGGTAGACGCAATTTTTCATGGTTGCAATTAAACTTGTATATATTTGTTTCTCCACCTGTAACACATGTGTAAGTGTGATGAAGCCCTTTCACCATGATGCCCATCAAGCATGCTGGCGTTCCCTTCGCTTTCAACAGATTTACTCCTTACCTAGACAGGAGTAAACCTTAAATCTTCAGGGTGTGGATGAGTGGTGGAGACATTTGTGGGTGTGTCAAAACTTATTTTTCCTTGGAATGGCCACTCTGCACCAGACAGAGAGGATTTGATCGCGTATCATAATGTATGGCACAGGGGTAATATTATACCTGGATATTTTGTAGCCACATATGCATGTTTTGTTAATGACAAAAGTGAACATGCACTGATAAATTAAGTCACCTGCACATGTAAGCTTTGCATATACGTGTAACTGGCTTCATGTATTGGGCTCATCGGACACAGGAATGGATGACAGAGTCCAGCAGGTTGCTGATAAAAAAAGAAAGAGAGACAGCTGCATTCCTAGATAAAGACATCAAAGTCAATCCAACTAGAAATTATCAATCTTTGCTGTAAAGCAAACTACCAGATCCGACCGGTCACCTCACATCATAACCCAGAGGGGTATTAAAAAGGGAATGGAATACGACGACTTCAGTAAGAAGACGTCAGCAATACCAATTCACCAATAACGCCCCTTTGTCACAGTCTTGAATACCAAGGAAAAGAGTCGACTGTAGGGGGGAAATCAGGGAAAGATATCCACCCAAGGAAAATGAGTAGCAGAACGTTTATTCAACAGTCCAAGCTTCTGCCCCATGATTCTGTTACTGTGAAGCAACACCACTGGACAAACATCCACTGAGCGCTTAAAAGAAACACCTTGTGTAGAAAACAAAGTCACAGACCACAGGTCTAATATCACAATTACAAAAATAAGCTCTAATTTATTGATTGACAGTAATCAATGCTTGTGCTGCAGAGATGCTAAGATGCTGAGAGACTGAAATGCTGTCCGAAGATTGAGCAGATCCAAAGCAGAACTGAACTTCAGAACTTAGAACCACAGCTAAATTAGAGAACATCGCGGAAGAACGAAGGAGGGAAATTAGGCAAAGAACAGAAGGCTATTGCGGAAGAATCGAGGAGGAAGAGAGTGTCAGAGAGGGGTGCAACGCAGGCGTCAGATCTAGAAGAGGTCTCCTATCCTGTCCTGAATCCTGTCCTGAATCCTTCGGTCTCCTAACCTGTCCCAGGGGATCCTTTCCAGCTCCTAGGCCAAGGGGCTGGTTTCCACACCATTCTAGGTAACTATAATTCTGTGTAGTACTGCTCTCTCTGATTTTCTCCTTTTCCAGGTGCTGTCATTTTTTTATAACTTAGTTCAAAGTTTATGAATAATCTGATTTTCCTTCCTTGAAAGAAAACGGTGTTCGAAATGTACTTTATGCTTCTGGGTTCACATGAAATTTATTATATACACATTTAAATCTCTCTTGGATCTGTGGTCAATTAAAGTATTTACTTTGATGGTATTTTACACCTAAACTGCTAACAACTAGGTCCATTGATCAGAAGAAATGATATTCGGACAGAAGGAATGGTAAGAATTGGAGAGATAAATTCATCTCGCAGGTATTAGCACACAAAATTGGTCCGAGCGGCGCTTACTAGCTTATGTATGGATGTTTATGGGAGTATGTGGATTGTGTGTATCATTTAGTTGGTAAGCCCCAGCTCCATCACATGCATATTAACACCACCAAAAGAGGCAAGATTCTTCAGACCCAATTACAGTAAATGCGTAATTGTGGACTCCCTCACATTGGTAGAAATTTTTCCAAAATCACAAATGTTTCCAAGAGTACTCCTAGAAGGCTGTGACAATGTTAAACTTCTAGAAGCCGCATAGGATATATTTGACAATTTTTTAAACATGCATGGGTAGACGCAATTTTTCATGGTTGCAATTAAACTTGTATATATTTGTTTCTCCACCTGTAACACATGTGTAAGTGTGATGAAGCCCTTTCACCATGATGCCCATCAAGCATGCTGGCGTTCCCTTCGCTTTCAACAGATTTACTCCTTACCTAGACAGGAGTAAACCTTAAATCTTCAGGGTGTGGATGAGTGGTGGAGACATTTGTGGGTGTGTCAAAACTTATTTTTCCTTGGAATGGCCACTCTGCACCAGACAGAGAGGATTTGATTGCGTATCATAATGTATGGCACAGGGGTAATATTATACCTGGATATTTTGTAGCCACATATGCATGTTTTGTTAATGACAAAAGTGAACATGCACTGATAAATTAAGTCACCTGCACATGTAAGCTTTGCATATACGTGTAACTGGCTTCATGTATTGGGCTCATCGGACACAGGAATGGATGACAGAGTCCAGCAGGTTGCTGATAAAAAAAGAAAGAGAGACAGCTGCATTCCTAGATAAAGACATCAAAGTCAATCCAACTAGAAATTATCAATCTTTGCTGTAAAGCAAACTACCAGATCCGACCGGTCACCTCACATCATAACCCAGAGGGGTATTAAAAAGGAATGGAATACGACGACTTCAGTAAGAAGACGTCAGCAATACCAATTCACCAATAACGCCCCTTTGTCACAGTCTTGAATACCAAGGAAAAGAGTCGACTGTAGGGGGGAAATCAGGGAAAGATATCCACCCAAGGAAAATTAGTAGCAGAAAGTTTATTCAACAGTCCAAGCTTCTGCCCCATGATTCTGTTACTGTGAAGCAACACCACTGGACAAACATCCACTGAGCGCTTAAAAGAAACACCTTGTGTAAAAAACAAAGTCACAGACCACAGGTCTAATATCACAATTACAAAAATAAGCTCTAATTTATTGATTGACAGTTGCAGCATTATAGTCCTCAGTACTTTAAGCCTAATACATCCAAAACCTAATCAGCTACTGTCATTGAGCCTTCCCTTCAGCTTCCCCTGTTCTCCTATACAATGAGCCATTCATAGAACACAGCGCAGAAATATCTCCAATTCATTCATCATGAAAAAAGGTAAATCCTCATATCATGAATATATTGAAAGAACTAATATACATATGAGAAACCAATCTTTATGCATTGAGGAGGAAGGGTGTGAGCAGTGACCTGAAAATATTACTTACTAAATATCTAATACAGCATGGACACAGATAACCTGCCATAAATGTTGGTGCAGCGAAATCCCTACTCCTCACAGCCAATGAGGTCCTCAAAATGTTTAAAAAGTGAAGAAGGAACTGAAAAATGAGTCAGAGGTTACTAACTCCTGTGAAATCTGCCATGAAAGAAAGTTTAATCTGAGGACCACCAGATCAGGAGTATCCATCATCAGTGGAACACCAACCAAGTTCAGAAGACCGCTGTCTAATTGTTGTAGATCAGCCCCGACATACTTAGAGCATTCCTATGGTGCTCTGATTCTTCAACCCTCAAAGAGGATATGTAGAGTTGTCAGGAAGGAATGCAAGTGTAAATGAGAGGACGGCCATCTGGAACTAAACATTCAAAATGGATGCCGACAGGGTGATATAAATCACAACAGCCTATATCCACACCTTGAGAAGGATATGCAGACTTTGTGCTGAATTTCTTTTGCCGGAGGACATTTTGAGGCATGCACTGCAGCACCAAAAAAAAAAAGAGTAATCACAGTGGAGCAAACATCGTCTTCATGAGTGTGTCTCTATTTGCCCCGAGGTGAAATGTCTGCAAATCATTGAGAAGACAGTGTGGGGGGAGATTGAAATTGTACAGCATTATTTCAACTTTTAACATACTAATGTTTCTGCAGCTATTACCCTCAAATACTGTACAATCTGGGAGAAGGTGGAAGGAAATCTAGAAGAGGTCTCCTATCCTGTCCTGAATCCTGTCCTGAATACTTCGGTCTCCTAACCTGTCCCAGGGGATCCTTTCCAGCTCCTAGGCCAAGGGGCTGGTTTCCACACCATTCTAGGTAACTATAATTCTGTGTAGTACTGCTCTCTCTGATTTTCTCCTTTTCCAGGTGCTGTCATTTTTTTATAACTTAGTTCAAAGTTTATGAATAATCTGATTTTCCTTCCTTGAAAGAAAACGGTGTTCGAAATGTACTTTATGCTTCTGGGTTCACATGAAATTTATTATATACACATTTAAATCTCTCTTGGATCTGTGGTCAATTAAAGTATTTACTTTGATGGTATTTTACACCTAAACTGCTAACAACTAGGTCCATTGATCAGAAGAAATGATATTCGGACAGAAGGAATGGTAAGAATTGGAGAGATAAATTCATCTCGCAGGTATTAGCACACAAAATTGGTCCGAGCGGCGCTTACTAGCTTATGTATGGATGTTTATGGGAGTATGTGGATTGTGTGTATCATTTAGTTGGTAAGCCCCAGCTCCATCACATGCATATTAACACCACCAAAAGAGGCAAGATTCTTCAGACCCAATTACAGTAAATGCGTAATTGTGGACTCCCTCACATTGGTAGAAATTTTTCCAAAATCACAAATGTTTCCAAGAGTACTCCTAGAAGGCTGTGACAATGTTAAACTTCTAGAAGCCGCATAGGATATATTTGACAATTTTTTAAACATGCATGGGTAGACGCAATTTTTCATGGTTGCAATTAAACTTGTATATATTTGTTTCTCCACCTGTAACACATGTGTAAGTGTGATGAAGCCCTTTCACCATGATGCCCATCAAGCATGCTGGCGTTCCCTTCGCTTTCAACAGATTTACTCCTTACCTAGACAGGAGTAAACCTTAAATCTTCAGGGTGTGGATGAGTGGTGGAGACATTTGTGGGTGTGTCAAAACTTATTTTTCCTTGGAATGGCCACTCTGCACCAGACAGAGAGGATTTGATCGCGTATCATAATGTATGGCACAGGGGTAATATTATACCTGGATATTTTGTAGCCACATATGCATGTTTTGTTAATGACAAAAGTGAACATGCACTGATAAATTAAGTCACCTGCACATGTAAGCTTTGCATATACGTGTAACTGGCTTCATGTATTGGGCTCATCGGACACAGGAATGGATGACAGAGTCCAGCAGGTTGCTGATAAAAAAAGAAAGAGAGACAGCTGCATTCCTAGATAAAGACATCAAAGTCAATCCAACTAGAAATTATCAATCTTTGCTGTAAAGCAAACTACCAGATCCGACCGGTCACCTCACATCATTACCCAGAGGGGTATTAAAAAGGAATGGAATACGACGACTTCAGTAAGAAGACGTCAGCAATACCAATTCACCAATAACGCCCCTTTGTCACAGTCTTGAATACCAAGGAAAAGAGTCGACTGTAGGGGGGAAATCAGGGAAAGATTTCCACCCAAGGAAAATTAGTAGCAGAAAGTTTATTCAACAGTCCAAGCTTCTGCCCCATGATTCTGTTACTGTGAAGCAACACCACTGGACAAACATCCACTGAGCGCTTAAAAGAAACACCTTGTGTAAAAAACAAAGTCACAGACCACAGGTCTAATATCACAATTACAAAAATAAGCTCTAATTTATTGATTGACAGTTGCAACATTATAGTCCTCAGTACTTTAAGCCTAATACATCCAAAACCTAGTCAGCTACTGTCATTGAGCCTTCCCTTCAGCTTCCCCTGTTCTCCTATACAATGAGCCATTCATAGAACACAGCGCAGAAATATCTCCAATTCATTCATCATGAAAAAAGGTAAATCCTCATATCATGAATATATTGAAAGAACTAATATACATATGAGAAACCAATCTTTATGCATTGAGGAGGAAGGGTGTGAGCAGTGACCTGAAAATATTACTTACTAAATATCTAATACAGCATGGACACAGATAACCTGCCATAAATGTTGGTGCAGCGAAATCCCGACTCCTCACAGCCAATGAGGTCCTCAAAATGTTTAAAAAGTGAAGAAGGAACTGAAAAATGAGTCAGAGGTTATTAACTCCTGTGAAATCTGCCATGAAAGAAAGTTTAATCTGAGGACCACCAGCTCAGGAGTATCCATCATCAGTGGAACACCAACCAAGTTCAGAAGACCGCTGTCTAATTGTTGTAGATCAGCCCCGACATACTTAGAGCATTCCTATGGTGCTCTGATTCTTCAACCCTCAAAGAGGATATGTAGAGTTGTCAGGAAGGAATGCAAGTGTAAATGAGAGGACGGCCATCTGGAACTAAACATTCAAAATGGATGCCGACAGGGTGATATAAATCACAACAGCCTATATCCACACCTTGAGAAGGATATGCAGACTTTGTGCTGAATTTCTTTTGCCGGAGGACATTTTGAGGCATGCACTGCAGCACCAAAAAAAAAAAGAGTAATCACAGTGGAGCAAACATCGTCTTCATGAGTGTGTCTCTATTTGCCCCGAGGTGAAATGTCTGCAAATCATTGAGAAGACAGTGTGGGGGGAGATTGAAATTGTACAGCATTATTTCAACTTTTAACATACTAATGTTTCTGCAGCTATTACCCTCAAATACTGTACAATCTGGGAGAAGGTGGAAGGAAATCTAGAAGAGGTCTCCTATCCTGTCCTGAATCCTGTCCTGAATACTTCGGTCTCCTAACCTGTCCCAGGGGATCCTTTCCAGCTCCTAGGTCAAGGGGCTGGTTTCCACACCATTCTAGGTAACTATAATTCTGTGTAGTACTGCTCTCTCTGATTTTCTCCTTTTCCAGGTGCTGTCATTTTTTTATAACTTAGTTCAAAGTTTATGAATAATCTGATTTTCCTTCCTTGAAAGAAAACGGTGTTCGAAATGTACTTTATGCTTCTGGGTTCACATGAAATTTATTATATACACATTTAAATCTCTCTTGGATCTGTGGTCAATTAAAGTATTTACTTTGATGGTATTTTACACCTAAACTGCTAACAACTAGGTCCATTGATCAGAAGAAATGATATTCGGACAGAAGGAATGGTAAGAATTGGAGAGATAAATTCATCTCGCAGGTATTAGCACACAAAATTGGTCCGAGCGGCGCTTACTAGCTTATGTATGGATGTTTATGGGAGTATGTGGATTGTGTGTATCATTTAGTTGGTAAGCCCCAGCTCCATCACATGCATATTAACACCACCAAAAGAGGCAAGATTCTTCAGACCCAATTACAGTAAATGCGTAATTGTGGACTCCCTCACATTGGTAGAAATTTTTCCAAAATCACAAATGTTTCCAAGAGTACTCCTAGAAGGCTGTGACAATGTTAAACTTCTAGAAGCCGCATAGGATATATTTGACAATTTTTTAAACATGCATGGGTAGACGCAATTTTTCATGGTTGCAATTAAACTTGTATATATTTGTTTCTCCACCTGTAACACATGTGTAAGTGTGATGAAGCCCTTTCACCATGATGCCCATCAAGCATGCTGGCGTTCCCTTCGCTTTCAACAGATTTACTCCTTACCTAGACAGGAGTAAACCTTAAATCTTCAGGGTGTGGATGAGTGGTGGAGACATTTGTGGGTGTGTCAAAACTTATTTTTCCTTGGAATGGCCACTCTGCACCAGACAGAGAGGATTTGATCGCGTATCATAATGTATGGCACAGGGGTAATATTATACCTGGATATTTTGTAGCCACATATGCATGTTTTGTTAATGACAAAAGTGAACATGCACTGATAAATTAAGTCACCTGCACATGTAAGCTTTGCATATACGTGTAACTGGCTTCATGTATTGGGCTCATCGGACACAGGAATGGATGACAGAGTCCAGCAGGTTGCTGATAAAAAAAGAAAGAGAGACAGCTGCATTCCTAGATAAAGACATCAAAGTCAATCCAACTAGAAATTATCAATCTTTGCTGTAAAGCAAACTACCAGATCCGACCGGTCACCTCACATCATAACCCAGAGGGGTATTAAAAAGGGAATGGAATACGACGACTTCAGTAAGAAGACGTCAGCAATACCAATTCACCAATAACGCCCCTTTGTCACAGTCTTGAATACCAAGGAAAAGAGTCGACTGTAGGGGGGAAATCAGGGAAAGATATCCACCCAAGGAAAATTAGTAGCAGAAAGTTTATTCAACAGTCCAAGCTTCTGCCCCATGATTCTGTTACTGTGAAGCAACACCACTGGACAAACATCCACTGAGCGCTTAAAAGAAACACCTTGTGTAGAAAACAAAGTCACAGACCACAGGTCTAATATCACAATTACAAAAATAAGCTCTAATTTATTGATTGACAGTTGCAACATTATAGTCCTCAGTACTTTAAGCCTAATACATCCAAAGCCTAATCAGCTACTGTCATTGAGCCTTCCCTTCAGCTTCCCCTGTTCTCCTATACAATGAGCCATTCATAGAACACAGCGCAGAAATATCTCCAATTCATTCATCATGAAAAAAGGTAAATCCTCATATCATGAATATATTGAAAGAACTAATATACATATGAGAAACCAATCTTTATGCATTGAGGAGGAAGGATGTGAGCAGTGACCTGAAAATATTACTTACTAAATATCTAATACAGCATGGACACAGATAACCTGCCATAAATGTTGGTGCAGCGAAATCCCTACTCCTCACAGCCAATGAGGTCCTCAAAATGTTTAAAAAGTGAAGAAGGAACTGAAAAATAAGTCAGAGGTTACTAACTCCTGTGAAATCTGCCATGAAAGAAAGTTTAATCTGAGGACCACCAGCTCAGGAGTATCCATCATCAGTGGAACACCAACCAAGTTCAGAAGACCGCTGTCTAATTGTTGTAGATCAGCCCGACATACTTAAAGCATTCCTATGGTGCTCTGATTCTTCAACCCTCAAAGAGGATATGTAGAGTTGTCAGGAAGGAATGCAAGTGTAAATGAGAGGACGGCCATCTGGAACTAAACATTCAAAATGGATGCCGACAGGGTGATATAAATCACAACAGCCTATATCCACACCTTGAGAAGGATATGCAGACTTTGTGCTGAATTTCTTTTGCCGGAGGACATTTTGAGGCATGCACTGCAGCACCAAAAAACAAAAGAGTAATCACAGTGGAGCAAACATCGTCTTCATGAGTGTGTCTCTATTTGCCCCGAGGTGAAATGTCTACAAATCATTGAGAAGACAGTGTGGGGGGAGATTGAAATTGTACAGCATTATTTCAACTTTTAACATACTAATGTTTCTGCAGCTATTACCCTCAAATACTGTACAATCTGGGAGAAGGTGGTAGGAAATCTAATTGGAACTGAAAAGATGAGAAAGTTAAAGAATGTGCAATATATTAGCAAAAATAGGTGTGAAATATATATTTTAAATGATTGAAATCCTGTTACATTTAATACCAACAGTATGTGGATTACATTTAAAAGCTGTGCTTTTAGCCAGGCTGTAGGGAAATTGTGCTATAAGAT
This sequence comes from Triturus cristatus, assembly GCF_964204655.1. Classification (NCBI taxonomy): domain Eukaryota; kingdom Metazoa; phylum Chordata; class Amphibia; order Caudata; family Salamandridae; genus Triturus; species Triturus cristatus. Next base: position 682,517,850 of record NC_140594.1, read on the forward strand.
GCACAGTAATCACCGCTGTTTTTAGATTTTTTATGGTTGCGACAAAGGCGAGAGTCGAAACCCATACCACTTTGTTTTTCTGCTAATAGATCTGTGACTACTGACCGCAGCTCTGCTTGCAGTCTTTTGGGGACTTTATTTAGACTTAAGTAGACTTGGACAGGCCCCCTTTGGGATGAACACCAGAGCTGGAAGGTACCCACTAAACAAATAAACATATATTAATGTCATGGAGTAAGCCCTATATGCAGAGGCACAGGGTGTAATAAGCTTTTTATTACCTTTGTTGAATCAGGGCAGGGGCTACATGACCCATTCGATGGTTGACCTCTCCTGAGTCACAGAATAATATGTATGTTTGTGGGTACATTTTAAGTCAAATCATACAAATCTGAAGCTTCTGGAGTGCCTGAAGGGGAATTTCACCCAAAAGTCTCTCCCAAAAGTCGCAATATCTTTTCCGTGAGATTTTAACTCGCTACGCAAATTAGGCCCTTGCATCCTGGGTCTGGTTAAATAACTTTTCTTGAAACAAATATATATGAGAATGCCATGGCTTAACCCATATATGCAGATGTGCAGAGTATTGTTTGCTATTTCTTACCACAGTTGCGGATGGAGAATCACAATTCTTTTGATGCTTCTCTTCTTACAAATCATGGCCCCTTCCCACATTCAACAATGGTAATAAATAGCATATTACACTCTGCACACCTGCATATTTACTGTAAATTCACTTAAAACACAGTGATGATCAGTTATGGTTATGAAATAAAACTGGAATAGTTCCTTAGGTATAGCTAACTGTAGCTTTGCAGGCGGAAGCTCGCCTACCTACCATACAGGCCAGAACTCACACAGCAAATGCAATGCTCATGACTTCACCCTTAATGTAACAGAAAGACTTAACAGTTTTCATAAATCATCTCAGTAATGACTTGACATATTACCATACCATTATTATTATGAATGGCATGACTGTACATACACTATGACCTCTAGATTTATGTGCTGACATTTAATGTATTGTGAAGTTCTCTTATTTATTGCTATATATTGTTTCAGGTTACAGGCACTGCAGATACACCCCTCTAAGTACACTTTTACATTTGCCCTAAGATTAGTGTAATTCTGATCTGTGGAATTTGCTGTTTCAGAGAGCAACATTTCCTATGGTAGTTAAAATGAAATGCACCCTATTTTGGAGACATTCCTTTTAATATCCCACCCCCAAAGTATTGTGATGAAATCCTGATACTAACCCAGATTAATTTCCTTCCTTCCTTCCTTCCTTCCTTCCTTCCTTCCTTCCTTACTTTCTTCCTTCCTTCCTTCCTTCCTTCCTTCCTTCCTTCCTTCCATCCTTCCATCCATCCATCCATCCATCTATCTTATACAGGATGCAATAGCACCTCTGTAGTTATGATCGATGAAAAGTAATGTTTGTTTTGCTAATAACTTGGCACCGCTCAACAAATCTGCATGCAACTTTCCAATAAACAAATTCAGCCACAGTGGGTTCTTCGTGGCAAGTATTGTGCAGATCTGTCAAGCACGAGCCAAAAAAGGGGTGGTCCTAAAATTGACATTGACCCTTTTAACTTTCATAGTATGTCTAGCTTCTCGATACCGAAAAAATAGCTTAACATAATTACACCAAATAGGAGATGAAGGTAGAACTTTACTCAAGGACATGCCTTTATTTGGTGTAAAACTGTCCATTAGTTTTTGATAAATTAGTGTTTGAAAAAGTGCTTGGGTTGGACTTGAAGTGATTACATTTTAGACATATCTAGACTGTTATTTCGCCAAGGTCTGCAGGTCTGGGCTGCAGAGTTCCCCAGCTCCAAACATTAGAATAAAATTAAAATCTGTTTGCAGTGTGGCATTTTGGCACGGGATCCAGAGATGGATCTGTGGTACTGAAATTATCTGTTTGATTGGCTGCAATATTGGAGAACAATATTACAGCCATCATTACAAGACAGAGACTCGATACTTGTGTCCTGAAATTAAATAAAAAAGAATATACAAGAGGCCAGGGTGAGCATACCGTGACCCCAGGCCCATACAGGGGATCCTCGGGAATCTATCTTTTGTTATATTTTTTTTAATGATTTTGATCTTGTCAGAGGATTTGCAGATCCTTTTCTGCTACCACTGTGACTCTTCAGTACTTCAGAGCCAGTCTGGGAGCTAAAAAATCAGGAAAGTGCTACATGCCTAGTGCCATGAAACTAGGCCAAGTTTATGAGCCTGGGTTGGCAATTTATAAAATTTGTGGCTTCGGTGCCATTACTGAACCAGTATACAAGTGCTTGAAACTGGCAGGAAGCCACACCCTTTAGTGCCTGTAGACATTCCCTAGTGCACGCAGTCTAAACCCATACACAGTGCAGGTGGAGTTCCAATGCAGGGTCGGCCACAAAGCCTGGGTAGAGCCCAAACCCTCTGGCCAATCAGAAACGCACACAGACGAAGGCCACCTGCAGTAGGGTTGGCTGGACCACCCACAGAGTAAGGGGCACAGGACCTCATGATCAAATCAGCCTACTGTCCAGTTATTTCTGATCATATGCCAGTAAGGTCTGTCAAGTGCTCAGATATCCCTATTTATAATATAGGCAATGACCCAGGCATTTCTCTGTAATCTATTAGTTGCCGTGGTGTGCTTAATATGGTGTGATCATTCAGTGGAGATGGCAAGTGTGCAGGAGATGCTGGAGAATGGGCCAGTGGAATTTCTGAAGGGCATGGAACTAGACCACTACCATCAGTAGATACATAAGTACTCCCTCCTTTTTTTTGGGTTACTTCCTGGAGAAGAGAAGTAGAGCACTTCTTGGACACATCTACACAGTTATTCTTCGCGTAGCAACATACCGTACAGTTGCATTGTTTTTTTTTGCTTATGGACTGGTTTGCACTGAGTATTGTGCTTCCTCCATGTTTATTATTTTCTTTCCCTTTTTGGCTCCTCTGGTTTCCCTGCTTTGCTCCTGTTTAGACTTGTCTTGTGTTGTGCTGTCCTACTGCCTTTTTGTGTTGAGTCTTATCAGTGTGCCGCTGCAGTGTCTTGGGATCTTCCACTTCTGTGCTGGCCAGCTTTGAGTTCGTAAGAGCTCTACATACAGAGAAGGCCTCTAAGCATAATACCAGTGGTGACATATCATTTGGTTACTGGCTGGATTGCTTATTTAGAACACAATAATGTGGTGAGTGGGAGTGCGTCTTTGTCCCTCATACAAGCTCCCTAAATGTACATGTATTTAAGTGTAGTATGCAATTCCTAAAAGCATGAGAAAAGGATACAGAAAAGGTAGTAGGTTGGGAGGGGTCTGAGTAAGCATATCAGGTGAATCTGGTTGCTTGGAAGTAAGAGCCCTCACAAACCCAGGTAGGTGTCATGCTTCATCATCGGACAGCTCCTCGTTGGGTTGGTGCTGCGATGCCCAACAGGCCCCTTGAGGGAGCTCTTTGCCGGATGTCTTTTAAAATAAGACGCTGTGATGAAGTGTAAGTGGAGGTGCTTTGTAAGTAGATTGGTGTAAGTGTGATATAAAAATAGCTAAGAGAGACCCTGAAAGTTTTAATACATGGAAACTCTTGAGATTAATAAAATCAAAGGATGGCTGTGTTGGAGACAATGATCCAGTACAGCTCACAGGAAAGTGAGAACATTGGTCAATGTGTTGGTTTCAGCTATGTAAAGTCCCTGTGGATCTGGGTACCTCATCAGGACCATGTAACCTAATGTACCAATGATTGGGGATACAGTAGTGGTAATTAGCAACAATGCCCATTCTCAAAAAGTCAGCCTCAAAGTGTAGGGTATACCTTATGATATCTAAAATTCCTATTTGATTAAGTAAATGGCCCTTTAGCTGATGACAGAGACCACGCTAGCTGCGGAGTGAAAGGAGTCCAGCATGCTAAGAATGCAGTGACCTACTCATCTCTGCCACCCTGGAGGTGAATTGCTTATTTGCCATCTCCCATCTGTCTTCCAGCTGATGTACATCTATCCATTCTGTAACAACTTAACAAAGTGGTGCGGCCAATTGAAATGGACTATTGCTACAGGAGTGTAAACTCCCTTTCCTGCTTCTGCCCCATTCATCTGGTGGCGAGTTCCTCTCTGCTCACTGCTGTAAGTATTAAGGGTTTTAATGGGTCTGCTACTTTGTAACATGACAGATGGCCCATTGGAAGCTAATAGATGTTGTGATGTACTTCATACAGCCCAGTAGCTGAATCAGTGCTACTCAGTGGCCTAATCAATCCTGTCTGTGACACAATGCATGATGTGCCTGAGGCACCTCTCCAATGGACCATTTAATGTCAAGGTGTGCCTCAGGCATCCCTCCCACAGACCAGCAAATAACATGATGTATTGCAGACATCTCTCCTATAGCCAGTCAATGCCATGATACACCTCAACCATGTCATTTCCCCATAGGCAGATCAGTGCCACGATGTGCCCCAGGTGCCATTGCAATAATCAGTCAATCCTATACTGCGCCCTAAGCATGCTCACTTACACCATTCAAAGTCATTATGTGCAACGGGATTCTCATATAATATCATTAATACCAAGGCATGCTGTGCCCAGGCATACCACATCAGCACCTTTAATGACTTGATGTGCACCAGGCATACCCCACAGATGCATTTTAATGCCTTGATGTGCTCTTAGCATCCTCCCACATGCCAAATGTGATTTGAGATTTCCCCTTGCCATGCACTACATAACTCCGGCTGATAAGTCAGTCCAGCTGATAAAACACTTCAGTAAAATATAAAAACAAATCACAGACTAATATTCAAACACAGGTATAAATGTAAAAGAAAAGTTGACAAACTAGCATAATGATTTCCAACAAAACCCCATAAAGTAGAAATCGAAAGCCTGTGTATCTATATGCTTGTGCGTCTATATATTGCACTGTAAATAAGAAATACGGAGCAGCATGCAGATGTGCTAGACAGGCTAGTGTATTTTCAACTACTAATACACCCATAAATAGAAAGTAGGAACTCAGCGGGAAGGTAGACAGACACCACAGTTTGGAAAGAAGAGACAGAAGTCAGGTGAGCAGAATGAGTAAAGGTTATTAAATAAAAGAAAAATATTTTTTTTAAATTATTTTTAATTTTATTTTCAACTAAGGATAAAAAGGTTGATTATAGCAGGAGAGCGGAGTTATGGAAAGATATCAGGACAGATACCCCGAAATGAAAGAGTGGGAGGAAACTATAAAGTAGAATTTAAAAAGGTGGACTATACTCCGCGAAAAAAAGAATAAAACACTTTACTTCAACTGTGATAAAACCTAAGAAATAAATGGAATTTTTCAAACTGGAATTGACAACTTTGTGAATTTTCTTCCTTTTGAACATTTAAAGGCTAAAAAGATTCCTCAGATTGGATTCATGGAAATCCGTTTCCTCAATTTTCTTATCGAGAAACTTAAACAGATGTTTTCACTCTGACAAGACGGAGGTACTCATCCTTGGCTCCACCCCTTCACCTGGGATGACTCCTGGTGGCCGGCCACGCTGGGAGCTGCACCGACACCCACCAACCACGCACGCAACCTGGGGTTCATCCTGGACTCATCACTTTCAATGACCCAGCAAGTCAACGCTGTCTCCTCCTCCTGCTTCAATAACATCCACATGCTTCGCAAGATCTAGAGATGGATCCCCACCGGAACCAGAAGGATGGTCACCCAAGCCCTCATCAGCAGCAGGCTGGACTACGGCAACGCCCTATACGCGGGAACTATGGCCAAACTCCAGAAAAGACTTCAACGCATACAGAACGCCTCCGCATGCCTTATCCTCGACATCCCCCGCCACAGCCACATCACTGCCCACCTGAGAGACCCGCACTGGCTCCCCATCAACAAGAGGATCACCGTCAAGCTCCTTACCTACACTCACAAAGCACTCCACAACACCGGACCAACATACCTCAACAAACGACTCACCTTCTACACCCCGAACCGCCAGCTTCGCTCCGCTGACCTCGCCCTCGCCGCTTAACAAGGCGACGCATCATCCTAGATGCGTCATGTTGTAAATGCGCCGCAACATTTACGCTGGTGCTGCATCACAAAAGTGATGCAACAGCAGCGCAAAGATCACTCAAAGGGGCTTGTAAATCTGCCCCTAGATTGTCCCATTCCTGTTCCATCATATCTGCAATTGCCAAGGGATGTCCCGTGCCTTGTGTTGTGCAGTCTGAGTGTGATCACAGCTGTCCATTCACACAGTCACACCCCAAACATGTGTATGATTCAGGTCGATGGCACTCAAGGTCCTCCGGGACTAGTGATTGGTCCTAGGGCAGATATTGTTTTCCTGTCATTTGTCATTATTGTGATGACTGTCTGTCTAAGGGGCATCTCATCTGACAGAGCCTGAAACACTAGCAGAACCCCTCCAAGGCATGCAAGTTCACTCCTCCTTCTTCCTGGGGAAACAATGCACCCTCTTTTCCCCTCACATCATTCAGAGGACAAGAGTTAATGGTACACAAAAGGCCACAGTTTATTATTTCAAACATGGATCATTGCATTTCGCAACTTACTGGTTGGTCATTCGAAAGCCCATGTTTTCTTGTCATACTTCACATTTCTCAGTAACATTGTCCCCTTTTATGTTTGCTTCCATTTCTGGCTGACAACACTAACCTTCTGCGGTGGCCCCTTCTGCAGGTATCTCAGTGCTTATGGTTCTAGGCTTCACTAGCAACCGACCTTGTGGGGGGCCGTCAGACTTGGCCTGGACTGCAAGTGCCATTCCACTTGCCCTGGACCCTTGCTGGCCACTCACCTGCTCACTGTGCTCCTGCAGTGTGGCATCCAGAGGACATTGTCTGAGCAGCCATTCTATTCTGCGTGTCTTTGTGTGCTGCCCCGTGCCCATGCCATGAGGCATCCCAAGGACACTGTTTGAGCAGCTCTTTTATCTAGGTTACTCCTTTTTGTGGGTACCTTTCAGTGCTGCTACCGCCTTGCCCTCTTCCACTGCCTTTACGTCTGCCCATACAGTACTGTTGGTGTGAACTTCCAAGGCAAGGTCAGTTTTGAACCAGGGAGGCCTGTGCCCTCCCTTTTGACCTTTCCTTTCTCGCCTGCCCCCACTCTCCTATTGGGCGGCTCGTGAGTTTGAATCCTGCGCCCAACCACTGCACATCACTTTTCGCTGCCAATCCGCATCTCAACCTTTGTGGGTGTTCCCCCTGCCGGGAGGGGTTCCCCGTGTTCCCTAACTAGTCCGGCACTGCCTCCCCGGCCCACGCTACTAGTGAGTCTCATTTGGTGATGAGAGTCCCTTTCCCCAGCTGCCTTTGTATGCGAACCATGACACTAATTTCCGTGGTGAACCCCTTTCTCAGGTCCTTAAGTCATCTTGAAGCCATGGGGTGTGGGGGCCTTCCACTTCATCGCAATGCTCCATTTCCCCTGAAGATGCTAGACATATGAATTTGGATGTATGTTTGGCTTTCGCAGGTCTGGCAAATCTTCCCAGTAATGAAGTTGAAGACACGCACTACCAATATGTTTCAGGTTTGAGAGTTGTAGCATGCTGCTGGGGAATCACTTTCTAATCCAAAAAGTGTAAAGTATATAGAACAACCAAGTTGCATCTCCTGGTTAGGAGATGTCCCCCTGTGCACAGCTATGGATCCCAGTAGTGGGTAAAAATGTAATCCAAAGTAAATGATTCTCCAATTGAATCACTTGTGTATTCGCATGAGATCCATACAATATTGAGAGTCACAGACTCTAATCTGTGACTGTTGAATCCTCAGGTTGAAAGTTGTGGCGTAAACACCACTGCCACTGTATTCGTGAGTAACACATGATTGTATCCTTTTAAGCCTGTCATAGACACATTTGTCTATAGCGCATGCGTTGCCACTATTCACCTAAGATAGATCCGTTTATTCTACTATCACACTTCGATCGCTTTCACCATTAGAACACTCACTGCTACGATGTTCATACACTAACTAGTTGCACTCGTTGTATTTCCGCCAGCCCGCGCTGTGATCCATCCATTCACCTTTTTGATTTTGCCACGTCGTCTAGTGCACTAACTCGTCCTTTTATATACCTTTGCTTCGATTCTCTCTATTTTTTTCTATTTTTCATTGATCATTCCTTTTTTCACATGTGGGAGATAAGGTTTCTTTATATCTTATCTGCACAATGTAAATATGTTGGAGTGCTTTCTCCGTGTAAAAGCTTGTATTTATTACATTTCAGCTGCTTCCCCCTGATGAAGGGCACTGGGCTGCCCGAAATGCATCGGGATTGATGTATTGAATTTGTACATATGGATTTCCGCCTTAAATATGTATGATACATGACATTAGATATGAAGCAATATCTTGGATTGATGTAAATAAACATCACAACTTAAATCAACTGATTCAATTGGAGAATCATTTACTTTGGATTACATTTTTACCCACTACTGGGATCAATAGCTGTGCATGGGGGAACATCTCCTAACCAGGAGATGCAACTTGGTTGTTCTAAATCTTCCCAGTAAACACACCGCTATGTCAGATGCACAGGGGCGCTGAGTTGGGACTTTGAGTAGGAATGTATAAGAGTGCAGTCCCACACCATATGAAGTCTCCCTCCGCTGCCAGGCATCAGAGGCACTCTTATGGGAGCCCCAGGTACAGTTTAGTCAGTCTTGCTGGAGACAAATATGTTCAGAGGAGATAATTAAGTTGTGTGTTCGTAAAGCGGGGGTGCCTTTTCACTGATTTAGTGTATTCCAGTATTCATGCCCATGCTTTATCAGTAATGTCTTCCTCCAGTTTACAGGGCAGTCATGGGGGCATGAAACTCAGGGGTCAGTGCCCTATGCACTCAGGTCACAGCCCTCAACTGTGTCCCACGTTTTAGTAGAGTGGACAGTGCCTCTGCCATTTTGGGTACTGAAGCATTCTCCACCCATGTTTCATTAATCGCTGTCAGGAGTGCCTCATATGTCAGGAATTGGCCCTGAGTAATCCGTATCCTCCACAAAGTCCTTGAATGTAATATTCATGCCCTCACTGTCTAAGTTGCCTTTAGCAGTGATGCATCTTTCCACTCCTACCACCTATGCCGTTGTGACCTGCAACTGAAGGCAAGGAGAGTATGGGGCTCTATTCTCAATTTCCTTGTGTAAATGTCCAAACAGGCCTTAATTGTTTTTAAAGCTCGAGAAAAGCGAATTGTAGACCTGGTCTTTTTATGCAGAGTCCTCACAATGTCCCCGTCTTCCAGGAGGTCTACTATATCTCGCCCCTTCAGACCTGTCTCCACCACAATTCACCTTGCCATCCAGACCAGCTGCGCTGCCACATAATAAATGTCTGTGTTGGATACACCCTTCCACTCATGTCTAAAGGGTTCATGGCCTTTTCTTATAAAAAGTCTGTCACTAGGTGCTCAAAATCAGTTCTGAACATAAGGATATCAATTCATGAAAAAAGGTCTTCGGAAGCTCAAGGGTAGGGCTTTGAAAATGTACAGTAATTGGAGAAGGACAATAGCCACACGTCCAAGAAGGGAAAGTGGGAGACGGTTACAGAATAGGGTGGCCTGAAGTATTTTGGGGACACACTTATCCAAGTTACCTCCTTCAGATCTAGGTCTGTACGGAAGATCTGGACTCCTAAATATTTCAAAGTGTTAGGTTCCAGAGGGACTCTCCCAGTAATAGAGGGCGGTCTTTTAGATGTGTGTGCTTGACAGGATCCAAGCACAATGTGTCCTCGTTAACCAGTAAGCCACACACTTCTCAGAACTCACTCAGTAGTGACTCCAAGTGGGGCAAGGTATGTTCTGGATCTCTCAGAAACAAAAGAGGTCATCTGCGTACATGCAACTGCATGGTGCCTGTAGCCTATCTCCACCCTCCACTCTGGATCCCTGGCCCTTAGTAAGCATGTTAAGGGTTCCTGGGCCAGGACAAACAGAATGGGAGAAAGAGGGCATCCCTGCCTGGACCCCCCATGCAGTTGCCACCAGTCAGAGGACACTCCACCATGGTGAACCCGGGCCAGAAGTTTTATATATAGAAGTTGTATCCACTTCATAAGGTTCCCTTAATCCCCATGGATTGGAGTACCCCAAACAGGCAGGGCTATAATAATGTGTCACAAGCCCTTTCTATGTCCAGAGAGGCCACAAATGGGGTCACCAGGCAACGGCCAACCAGATCCATTAAGTGGAGCAGAAGACAGAAGTTTATACGGGTGTTGTATCCCTGACAAACCCACATTGATCCCGGCGTACCAGTCCCAGCAGGATTGGGAGCAAGCGTTTCTCTATAATCTTCCTTAGTATCTTACATTCAGTGGTGAGGAGTGACAATGGTCTGTAGTATTCAACTGTCGAGTGGATCCCACCCTTGCTTCAGCAAGACCGCAATAGTGGCTACCCGGGTTAACTCCACAAGCTCCTCTAATTGTAATTCTCCCATATACATAGCATGTAAATGGACAACTAGTTTGGACTAATAGGTAGTGTAAAACTCTGGGGCAGCCCTTCCATTCCCGGCATTTTCCCTTTTGCTAAACTGATCTATGACTACCTTGACCTCTTGATCTGCATTCAAGGATGACAATTGTGCTGCTGTAAGGCCTAGTGTCAGCTTAATACTCGGAAATCTGGCAATTCAAGCAGTTTGAGGGGCCTTTGCTGATTTGAATAGGATTTTTGTAGTAATCCACAAATACCTTAATATAGGTCTGTTTAGTCTCCACTGGAGATTTCAAGGCTACAGATTTGCCTGTTGGACTTCCCTTAACAGCATTGACTTGACTCCATGTAGTTTTCAATACACACTCCTCAAATGATCACTTTGAAGGTGTCCCATTCTATGTTCAAGTCGATGGCGGTGCCCTCGTTGTCTCCAAAGTACTTTTCTATTGCTTGCTTATGGTAGATCTGAAGGGAGGATCCAGCAGGAAATCAAGTTTGAACAGCGACGAGTGTTGAGACCTTCCCTACCATCAATGCAAATATAGAGGATTATTATTAAGGCTCCCGGTTTTCCACTTAAATGTATTTTTACATATAAATACAGAAGGAAAGCATTGTTTTCTTTGTCTGTATTTATATATGGAAACAGAGAAATATTGGAAAAACGAATTCTGCTGCCTCTATGCTCCGCTGGAAAATCCATGTCTGAGGTGCACAGCAGCTGAGGAAAGAAATATGGAACTGCTGCCATCAAACTGCCACTCTGGAAGGTGTGAACAAGTGCAGCTGGGAGCGCCATGTCTGTGGAAGGAGAGGTTTCAATATTCAGTTCTTAATGTTTTGAGCATAAGAACCAAAATTGCTATGTAAAACATTTAGGAAACTCAAATGGCCCTTTAAAAATATATGTGATAATCAGAATTTAGGCACAAAGTATCTTCTCTGTGCCATGAAGTGATTGTACAGACCATTAAAATCATAGAAACGCTGTTGCAAAGTGCTGGTTCTGCCTCATTAAAAGGCCCTTGACTCTTGCTCACTGAGGACAGCTATAATCCTGTGACATTTGCATTTCGGTATCTTTTGCTGTACCAGTATTCACATCCAATTCCCTGTGCATCTTGAAGGTGACCAAGAATAATCTGGTTAAAAAGCCACTCACCGGGGTGCTCACACAAAAACTTTTCTACAGGCAGCCGCCGTTTTTTTACAAAGACCACCTTCAAAAACAAACAAACAGGTACCTGCCAAAAAGTGCCTTTTATCAAGCCTTGCTAACTTGTTTAAACAGAACACTCTCCATTTCAAATACAGTTAATGTTAACCAGCAAAGCTTTAGAGTTGTGCCAGCATGACGGCTTTATACTGTAACCACTATATCAAGCCAAAAGAGAAATAGGATTGGCAATAAAGTGGAAGCAGGTAGAAAGTAGATTGTTGGAGCAATGCAAGCAGCCGATGTCCATTAAGAGGTGTGAAAACTCCCCCAGGACATCAGTTGCAGACCCAGCAGCCTTTGTGTTTTTGGTTGTATTGGAGGAGGAAGGAGGTTTATGGGGGCAGGCTACAACGGCAGTCATGCCTCCAACAGCTATCTGCATAAAGTCTGGGTCCACCTCTCAGTGAGTATTCACCCCTGTGGGGTAGTGAGGCTGAGTGAGAGGTGTTTGGGTCAGTTAGAATTACTTATTTTTACTTAGTAATCGCAGCCAGAGTCTGGAAACTTAGTAGCACTTAAATAATAACAGATGAGACTATTGCACCATCTGTGCTCTACATTTTATCCTTCAAGCAAACACTCTGTGTGATGGCTGATAAAATGCGAGTAAAGGAGGGAGTTGTAGGAGAGTGGCATCGACTGCATAGTTGCCCCCAACTTTTTGCTGATGTTTTGACTGTTTCCTGACTCTAGCCACGCTGTGGCCCTGCTATCCAGGACCCCAGCCTATCTGCTTCCTCTCTACACTAATGTGAGTACCCTAGGTACATACCAATTGGATACTGAGGACACCCTATCAGCCCCTTGTAGATGGTACCCTAGGTACCCAGGGCATGGGTCCCTCAGAGGCCTACCAGGGGCTGCAGCACTTATTGTGCCACCCCTGGGACATCCATACAAACTGACACCACCAGACCACTACTGGAGTCTGGGTAAGGTGGTGCTTGCACCCCTTACAGGGATATAGGTATCCTGTATCCCACTTAAATACAACACATATATCCTCATAGGTCACCCCTAAGGCAGGCCTTGGTCATCCTACAAGGCAGGGTGCTGAGATATGTGTGAGGGGGAACCCCTACCTGAGTAGGGCCCCTCAGCAATCTTTGTTAAAACTATTGCTGGGTTGTTTGTAGTGCAGCCATACCATATACTCTTAACCGCATTATAAGTAATCGCGATAGCGTGATAACTTGAGAGTGGCTGCACAGAACCATGTCATGTTTGGTGTCAAACATCGTGGAGTCATACCCCCAATCCAGCCATGGGAGTGAGGGCATGATTACCCCCTGCTAGAGGGGTGATATGGTAAAAGCGGCAGATTTTAGACAACAATTTAAAAGTGCACACGTAGTACAAAATGGATGCTACCCGCCACCCACACGACTCTGGCTGCCTGTTGCTGGGCTGAATTCCAGCCACGGCAGCTGTACAATAGGGATCTTGTTGCAGGGTGGTGTTCCCACCTCCCCAGACAGCCTATGTGGATTGGAACTGGGTGGGTGCACCATAGGATGTCTTTCAAACTTGCATGTAGGCTTCTCCAGTGCCTACTTCTGCATACACCGCCTCAAAACGGTTCAGAGGCATCCTGTCCCCTGCCCAGGCAGGAAAACACACAAAGGGGAGAGGGTGTAGCCACCCTTTTCCGCCTGAAATCTCATTGGTGGGCTCTGATTCAGACACTCCCCTAATCTCTGGATAAAGGTGGGTGCAGGGTCCCCAGAGCCTCAGATTAATCTTGGAACCTTCGACGAGCTGCCGCACAGCTGAATGAAGAAATCTCCCTTGGGGTAAAGGAGTTACCCCCCTGCTTGGCAGGCACCTGAAACACTGCAAGTGACCAAGTTGGAACTCTGCTGCTCCTACGGACATCAAAGACTTCTGCCTACCCTGAGGTGGGTTTCCAAGCATCCCAGAGGCCAGTGAGTGTGCACAGCAAAGCTCAGCACCGTGGACCCCGTGGGTGCCGAGATCCCCAATACCCCAGGACACCAGCCACCTCTTGCACAGCACACGACCCCGACCAGTGGGGAAGTTGTGCTTTGGCCCATTGTTGAGCCAACCTCTCAGCATTAGTTTTGCCAAAGGACGACGCTCCAGCCCACTCCGGTGACCCGTGGGCTCATCTTTCCGCACTCCAAATTGCTGCCTCCCGCGGTCCCTTGTCTCTCGACTGGTGGGCCCTAGCGGAGGTCAATCTTTACTTTAAAGGGCTCCCCTGGTTGCTCCAGGCCTGTTCTACCATCTTCCTACTGGAGACCTTGCTGAGACCCCGTGGGTCTGCACCGTAGCTGTTTTGTGATCCTTGCGTGGGTTGCGGTTGCCAAGGCTTAGTGGATCCAATCTGGACACTAACACCGCAGTGGCCTTCATCCTTTGTGGGACAGTTGCCCTCCAGAAGCTGGCCTTCCTTGAAGCCTCCTGGACCCCGTGGCTGCTGATCCAAGCTACCCATCTTCAACCTGGAAGCCCCCAACATTGAAGGGCTCTTTCTCCTGAGCTCCCTGGTCACTGGCTAGTGACCCAGACTCTATCCCCTCTGCTTTCAGGTCCTTTCCTTCAAGATCTACATCTTCAATCTGCACGACATCAACGACGCTTCACGCCAGCAGCAGTTCTACACCTTTTTCCATTGAAAACGAGATCGCGACCCGACATCGAAAACGGCCTATGCACCCGGCTTTCCTGGGGCAGGTAACAGTGGTACCTCGGTACTGTCATGGGTGTGGGCCCTCCAAAAGCTTAACTCTAAGCTCCTGAACTTGAACTCCGGCTAGAAGTGTCCAGATTCTTGTAATTTCCAATCGCGACATTTCCCATAGGGTTTAATCGAGATCCCGACTGTAGTTTAAACACTGCACCCGTCTCCCGTGGGTCCCCTTCCTCACTACCTTGGGTGGTTTCGTAAGGGGCCAGCGACCCTAAGTGCCCTAGGCACTGTCTGCAGAACTGTCGTGGTTCTTATACCACTTTTTAAATATATGGTTTGGTCCCCCCCTGGGGCCCTGTGATTCCAGTGCTATTTATTGTTGTTTAAATGCCTTATTGAATTGTTTCTTTACCACCAGCCTCACAAGAGACTAGTGGGATTTGTTCTTAGAATAAATACATATATTTTGAATATATACCTGTGTGGACTACTCTTTCATTTGGTCATTCAAGAGGTTATCCATGGTAAAACAATAAGCTTAACACTCCTTCAAGACTTAGCCTGAAGGCTGCTCACCACAACTACCACTAGGATAGCTTTCGTCAAAGGTTGTCTTTTAACCTATCACCTTAAGAGTCGAATTGGACTGGTGCAAGGTGTCCCCTATAACTAGTGGACAGCATATGCCAGGCCAACTTCTCACAGGAGTAATGCTTTGACCTTTGCCAGACAACTGCGCAAGCTAGACCTAATCAATACCACTAATTCACAAATCTTTTCTTACAGGGCAGAAAAGACCTTTGCTTTCAATACGTAAATTGCACCTAGCATAGGCTCCAATTTGAAATTACAGTTACAACAACCTATAACAACTGGGTGCAAGTGTGCATGACTATTAAATAAATGTTGAAAAATACTAGCTGCAGCATCTTCTTTTGTTTGTGACAAAAATAAATGTGGATAAATAGAGATGAAAAGACCAAAAAATAAATATGGATAAATACAGACGGAAATGTTAAAAAACATAAAGACCATAAAACCGGAAGCCCTAATTATGATCTGAGTCAGTGTAGAATAGGTTTTCCATGTTCTAAATGGAAGGTATTCATTGAAGGGATCCCATGAATCTGTACAGTCTTGTGAATAGACTGTGTACCCCCGAATAATAGGAATATCCACAGATTTGTGAAATGATCACAAAACCGTGATAATGGCTCGGGTGGAGGTGTCTTGTTTTGTATAAGCTTGGTTTTGGAGGCAGAAGAGAATGGTCATATCTCTAAACATGAAGCTAATTTCCTGACAGAGACAGACAATGCCATAGCGTATTTTTACACACTGCCAAAAATACACAAAAACAAGACACCTCCACCCGGACGCCCGATTGTTTCAGGCATCGGCTCGCTACTTGAGCCATTATCACGGTTTTGTGATCATTTCCTTAAACCATTGGTCCAACAAACACCTTCCTATCTCAAGGATACCAAAAGCCTTCTCAACCTTCTAAATAACCTGCAATGTGAGGTGGACCAAACCATACTAGCGACCCTGGACATTGAGAGTTTGTACAGGAGCATTCCCCAGGACGATACGATCAGAGTCCTGAGTGAAGCTCTTGATGCCATCCCGTAGGAATATAACACACCTAAGGAATTCATTCTGAAGTGCTCTACACTGGCACTTAAAAGAGATTTCTTTGAATATAAAGGGACCCTATTCCTCCAGTCGACCGGGATTTCCATGGGCAGCACCTTTGCCCCTAGTGTGGCTGGGCTGTATGTCCATGATTTTGAACTCAAGTTCATTCAAGATGCCAGTAATCCTTTTAGCTCCTCCATGGGCTTCTGGAGGAGATATATTGATGATATTTTCATGATTTGGCAAGGAACTATGGCGTGCCTACAGGACTTCTTACTTTGGATCAATGCCCTTGATCTAAATTTGAAATTCACACATACAGTAGACAAACAAGAAGTAGTCTTCTTAGATGTGGTAATATCCAAACAGAATGGGCAGTTTTCCACCAAAACACACTACAAAACAACAGCAAAGAACAACCTTTTGGAATTCACGAGCTTCCACCCAAGGCCCTTGTGGGAGAATCTCCCTTACGGGCAATATTTGCGGCTAAGGAGAAATTGCAGCCACGTGGAAGATTTCCGCAAACAGTCATCAGACCTGACTGTTAAACTCAAGAATCGGGGTTACCCTGCTTATGTCCTTAACAAAGGTTACAACGAGCGAGAAATCAACCTAGAGAAGCACTTCTTGAAGAGCACCAGAAAGAGCCTAACATCATTCCCCTGACATATGTCACCACCTTCAGTACAGCGTCCGACGCAGCCAAGAAAACCATCAACAAACACTGGCGTATTGTTAATAGCAACAATAGAAAATGGGAAAAACCCCTGTTTTCTCTTACAAAAAGACGCAGTCTCCGGGACTCTCTGGTTAACACTCGTCCAAAAGACACACCTACCATGGGGCCACCATCTATTATCGACGCTTGGGGTTTACCCAAAATTACAGGGCATTATCCCTGTTCTAATTGCAGTATTTGCCACCTTACGACACATACAAAAACCTTGGCTCTTGAAACCAATAAAGTGTGGACACAGAGGGTCCATACTAACTGTAATTCCACAAACGTGGTATACTTGATAACCTGCCCATGTGATTTACGGTATATGGGCATGACCACCCGTAAAGTTAAACTGCGTATATGTGAACATCGGAGTAACATCAGATGTGGTCGGGCTACTATTAAATTGAGTGAACACTTCTTGCAACTCAATCACACTACCAATGACTTGAGATGGACAGTAATTGAACAGGTTTCCACTCAAATTTCTTTTCAAAAGATCCTGTACGAAAAGGAGCAGAGATGGATGTACCATCTTGGCACGTACCATCTTGGATTGAATGATAATATCCCTTGGGCCACCATTCTATAGGGTTAAATCATTCTGTTCTTCCCTTCCTGTCTCATTCCTGCCTTCCTGTATCTGACTACAGGCTCAGTTTTATATTATAACCAAGCATGATATATGGATGGATTTATTTATTTAATTCTTTTGGACCTAAGTGCCACTTTCAACACTGTTTCTCATGAGATATTGCTGAGGTGCTTGCAGGATATTGGAGTGAGGGATATGGCTCTGGACTGGTGTCGGTCTTTCTTGACGGGTAGATCTTTCCAGGTCTGGGTGCCACCATTTCAATCGCAGGAGTTTGCTTTGAAACAGGGGGTGCCTCAGGGCTCTATTTTGAGCCCCCTTCTGTTTAACATCTATATGCAACCTCTAGCATTGGTTGCTAAGGTTCGAGGGTTGTCTTTGGTGTCGTACGCTGACGACACCCAATTGGTGATCGCCTTCTCCAAGAGAAATAGTGTTAGTTTGGGAAAGTTCAAGGAGGACCTGTTAGAGGTGGCGGGCTGGATTGCAGCCAACTGCTTGCAGTTGAATGCCAGCAAGTCCGAGGTGCTGTTCTTTGGGAAAGACTGGGACTTATGGTCCGAGCAGTGTTGGCCAGACAGCCTCAAACTGGCCCCTTCGCCCAAAGAGGCAGTTAAGAACCTGGGTGTGTGGATCGATAGTGGGCTCACTTTCGATACACAATCAAAAGCCGTGGCAGGGACCTGTTTTGGGCTGTTGCGTGGCTTGAATCCTCTACTTCGTTCCCTCCCCCCCCCCCCCCCCCCCAGGGTGCGTCCGACCATTATGCAAGTGACAATTTTGTCTAGGCTGGATTATGGTAATTCTCTTTATCTTGGGGCCAATAAGTCTTGTATTAGGCGCTTGCAGAGAATCCAGAACGCTGCTGCACGTATTCTGGTGGCACGGCCGAGATGTTGTTCAGTCTCCCATGTCTTGTCCAAGCTACACTGGTTGCCTGTTGAAAAGCGAATCCAGTTTAAGACTCTCTGTGTTTCGCACAGGATTCTGACTCAACAGGCTCCTTTGGGGCTGTCCAACTTGTTACAGTTCTATGTGCCACGGCGCTCCCTTAGATCGGCTGACCAAGCGTTAGTGAGTATCCCTCGTCTTCTGAGAGCTAGAGCCGGAGGCCGCTCCTTCCGCAGTCTTGCGGCGAAACTCTGGAATTTGCTTCCGGTTCCGATCAGAGGGATTCAGAATCATATTGCTTTTCGTAAAGCCATTAAGACCTGGCTCTTTCCGGTTTACGCCTAAACTGCTCTCTTTCCGGTGACGCTCATTGTCTTTGGTCGCGCTGGGACGCTCTGTTGCTGGGGCAGCCATGCGCTATATAAACTCGACAAAATAAATAAATGGATGCTTTATTCATTGTGTATTATCTCAGCCATTTTTGTCTGTGTCCCCTACATTTTGTATTCAGTCTTGAATGTGATAATCTTTCCTCCCAAAAACTTTTTTCACATCATGAATATTATTCTCTTCTTCCAATGGTTTTCCGTAACCGGATTCAACTGTTGTAGTGATACACTGCCCTCTTTTTGATATATATATATATTTAATTTTCCTTTAGGAGGCCAACATGCCCCGATTTACTTTAATATAGACACAATATGGCTTCAATTTTTCATTACTTTTGGAACAGATATGCCAACCTATCTAGTGCAGCCAAGTTACAATCTTACTGACCGGATGCTTCACTCGGTGTCCTGGGATCTTTAGACCTGCAGTATACATGTACTCTTTCTGTTCTTTTAGTATTCGGCGAGTGCACCCGCTCATTTTTGTTGTGGTGCCCTCCCCATGATAACCAGTAATGCATGTCCCGATAAGCATTGAGAGCCTCTACTGGCTCTCCCTGCCCGCGTAACCATGACGCTCACTTTGATTCCATCTGTTCTTAGTACATGAACGTTGATTGGCCCCCACCTCCGCAGCACTCCCCACGTCACCCAGACATAGCGGTACGTCACACGTTACTGCCCCTCATCAGTATATGGCTCTATATACAACCACCAGACCGCCTCTTCATTATCGTCGGGGTCCGGATTCAAGAGGGTTTTTGCAGGTTCTGAACGGGTGCCTGGCGTCGTGGGCATGAGTTGAACCATCTACCAGCAGCTAAGTACCAGCCTCATTTACAACTAGCCATGCTGTTTATACCTTTCTCTCCTCTCCCCCTTTGTTGTTTTTTCTCGGGTGTGCCATATCGCCACCACCCCACTCCCGTGACCCATGGTGCACTGAACTTTTGTACCGACTGTAAGAGCTTTACATTTCTTAATTTATTTTCTGCCCAGAAGCACATTTATGTCTGGTTGATCGACCTTTTCCCCTAGTTCACTTGCTAGTGAGTAACGCTACTTGGGCATTATGGACACCTTTTGCCCTCCAGTCTCTTAGTAATACAACCATGTTGTATGAGCAAGACAAGGGATGTTTGTCCCCCGTTCTTTCACAAGGATTTCGACTGTAGACCTTTATGTGCACGAGTTCACTGATAACAGCACATGTGAACCTGATACTGCTTATGAAGTGCACCGCGAAGAGCACATTTCCATGTTTTTTAACTGTGACAACCGTTAGAAGCATACTGACCAAAATCTGTTTCTCTTCTCTGTTTTTTATGTTGGTATGTTTTTGTTTGTCACTTTTTAGCCAGAATAAACTCGGTTCCTCTCTACTTTTGATGGAATCTATACTGAGTGTTTTAAAATATTTTTAACACTTAAAACCCCTGGTTAGGGTGGGCCTTAGCGCGCCCATACCGCCGGGTTTCACCATCACACTCTTGGTCCTGATGAAAGCCTGACTAACACTCATAAAGGCAGAAACATATTGACCGCAAACTCAGGGATAAAACTGAACTTTTAATTTTAGTTCTTTATCCCACACTTTATATATTTTATTCATGTCTCATTGGCAAAATTAATAAAGTATTTTTTGACACAATCTAGACATTTTTAATTTCACTACTCACTCTTCACTGAACACCTCTTACCAGCTCCGCAGTAAACTGGCATCGCAGCACACTAGGGTGGCATTCGGCCACTCATGGTGGGGCCCTATGATGAAGCATGTCACCAACCAGGTTGGTGAGTGAGGGCTTTTCTAAAAACCTAGTGGGTTTTTCTCCACAGTAGACTTTTACTGTGATTATTTACATGCTTGCTCTTCTTCTTCCCCTTTTTTTCTAAATTTGGCACACTCCTCTGTTGATTGGTTGATTTAATTTGAGGGGAGTAGGAGTGCTCCTGAATTGTTCCCTTCCTCTCCTGTTGATTTCAGTTTTCAAAACTTTAGCCAGCACCAATTTTAACTGGAGTAGGTACAATTCCATGCCAATAGAGGATAAGTGCACTCTATACCCAAGGAGAAACTCCACATCCTCAAAACGCAAATCTGAATGTATCACTCAGTCTAAATTAAACTCCCTGCAGAAAGACCGCATCTTCCTGTTACGTTTTCTCCTTGCCCTGACACTTCCAACAAGAGGCAAGCTCTAAATCAACCCCTTGGAGATACTTAGGAAGCAGAAAGAACAGTACAGTATTTTCCCTGCCCAAGACAGAAGCAGCAACTGCAGGCCAACACAGCAAAGCGGTAGTCTCTCCTCAGAGCTCTTCCAGCTCTTCTTCATGGCAGGTTCCCTTGTGCCACAGTAATCTAAAGTTCTGGGGTCAGGGCCCCAATATTTATAACACGTTTTCCTTTGAAGTTGATACAAACAAAGTTCCTCTGGCATACATAAATCAGTTCAGCCTGGCTCAGGCCAGTTTCACCACAGAAGGTGAAGACAGGTTTGTGAGAGGCAGCCACAGTCCTTTCAGGTGCAAACAACAACTCCTCTCACTACTCTAAATGCAGGCAGGTCTATTCAGTCTGGCTATGGGTCATCCAGGCAGGACACACCTCAACCCCCCCTTTGTGTCTATCTAGTGTGAATGCAGATCCCCTGCTCCTGTTACTCTAAACCCAGACAGTAAATACACAAAAGGCAGAGGCACACAGAATAGTTAAGCAAGGAGATGCCCACTTTATAAAAGTGGTATTTTCAAACACATAATGTAAAAATCATCATTACAAAAATATGTATTTTTATATCCTGAGCTCAGGAAGCCTAAACTCAATTTCATTATCTATGTCCCAATGGAAAGTTATGCTTGTAAGATGTTGCAAAGCAACTCCCGTGTTAGCCTATGGGACAGATAGCCTTGCAACAGGCAAAAATGAAACTCACAGTCTTTCACTATCAGAACTTGTAAAATACACCAGTACATGTCCTACTGTTCACTTATTTATTTGTTTATGTGTCTTATAAAGTGCCTGAATCACCCCCAAAGGGGTATCTCCACGCTGTGAAAATGCTATTAGGTCAGCATATGGGGACTGAAGGGGAGTTACAAAGTCATCAAGGGGGTCTGGAAAAGTTTGGTTTTGAGAAATCGACGGAATTGTAAATAGTTGGTGCATTCACGAAGATGAAGAGGAAGTTGATTCCAGTATGATGGGGCCAGATGGTATTATTCCCATAGCAGGCTTTCAACAGGAATTACAATAAAACAAAACATCTACTGTATTTGAGTGTGAATTTCATGTTCAGTTCTCCTTCATAAACATATCAAGAGTACTGAGCGCAATGTGATGAAGTTTCTGGACAAGGTACTCAGAGCAAAAGAGGAAACACCTTTCAAAATTGCTAGTGGAAGCAAAATACAAAGTGAGTAACAGAATAAAAAACATCTGTGTTTGTATAGGACACTCAAGGCAGGAGTTATCTAGATGTAAAGTACTTACCCTTGAAAAAATCCAGATAAATCCCCTGTGCCGCACTGTTGGGAGTTGCCCCTAACCCTCCAGCCTGTTGCACCTCCGAGACCACACCAAACCTTCATGAGGCATGACCGTGTTTTCCATCGTCAATGTCCAGATGGCTGCATGGGGCCTCGCCTTCCCTTCTCCTTGGGACCAGGGAGCCGCACTAGTCTGCTAAACCAGCGCTTTTGTTGTCCTACTGAAAAGTAAAGCAACCCGGTGTGCTGGTAAATACCCTACTCTGAAAAGAGAGAAACCCTGACAAGTTATGTGAGCTACCAGAGTCTAGCTGCTTCTTAGCATGGGGTCTACAGCTAGATACAGAGCGGGGTCTAGGAGGGGGGTCCCCATCCCCTGCTACTAACCCTTGCCTGGTGCCTGGCTGAAACAGATTCCCATACATCTTCAAAGGGGGGGTGGGTTGCTCCCCATCCTATCTTTTGACCTAAGCCTTCTTATCTGCTTCACTAAATCTTACAAGCCATCATCTTGGTCCCCATCCTCCTAATCACTCCACACCAAGTCGGCAAAGGACACTGCTGGAATAACTCCACCACTATTAGTTCGACCTATGGGTTCCTGCAGGACCTCACCCCCGGAGGGCAGGGGCCCCTTTCAGACAACATCCACTTCTTTGTCGACCTGTAATCTGCTGCTCATCAACCCACTAGGCCTGCAACCCAGCTGGCCGAGAGAAGCCAGACGTCCTTTCTCCAATAAATGGGATTCCAGTGCCCTTTGTTAATGTTTCTGTTGCCCCACTCATGTTCTAAAATCCCCACTTCTGCTGATGAGACAGCCTCTTCTTCTATTTAATCCCTATAAATTTCCTGAAAATCAACAGCCTCCCTCCTTGAGTGCCTCATTGGACACAATGCAACAATGGCATATTTGCATTCTTACCCCCCTCCACCTCACTGCCACTTCTTTTTAATGCAGCATTGGGCCCCAGGCCTCACTTCATACCGAGTCCAGCTTTCAGCATCGTAGCAGAGGCTGCGCGCTCACACACTGCAGCTCCGCCCCTATTCTGGAAATAGCCGCTGGACACTTATCTGATGTCCTGACAACATGGCGGTCTGGCACAGAAGCAAACAGATTAAGAATGCCCCCACAACTCCCTCGGCGGCCTTCAGAGAGGGCCGATCGCTCCTCAGCTGCGTCACCTCCCCCCCTCGCTCTAAATCTAACTGCCTAGTTTCATCAAGACGCATATCCTGGGCCACTTTACGTTCATTAGATGTCATCATGTGAGTACAGACAAGATATTATAAAGATAAAACGCAAGGATAAACAGTCTAACACTCTACCCGCAAAAACGCTAGTTACAGAGATGTAATGATGCACCCCACATGAGGGGCACTAGGACCTGCCCGAGGGAGGATGAGGGCGGGCGGAAAGGGAGGAGCCGGGGGCCAGGAACGGCAGTTAGACGATACCCGAGATATGGCGAGGTCTCAAATAAAGAACCTCCACAAGAACCACAAGTGTCCGTGTTCCTTTTGTCCACGCAGGACACTACATCTGGCGACGAGGGTGACAGACCCAACACGCGAGGGAAGGCTAACTCGGTGTGGCCCCTGGGAAAGGGAAGCACCTAGCTGCGTGGGGCAAGTGAGCAACGGCGCGAGCATCCTCGCGCGCTGGGAGCCCACCCCAGCCATCCGGGAGTGTGCCAAATTGCCCGGAGCTCGCCCCGCCACACCGCGTGTGCATGTGGCATGTACTGAGAGCTCGAGCCTGCCGCCTGCCTACTCGCCGGGAGCCCACCCCGGCGGTGACTTCATTCGAGAAAAAAAAAAAAAAAGGGAACCGAAGAAAGAGCTGCCTCACCTGGTGCCTGGCCGGAGAAAGTGCCAACTGAAACTGACAAGCGGTGAATGAGAGAGAGCGTGAATAAATAATCTAGTCCCCGGTGAAGAAAAGGCCAAATCTCGTTGCACACGAGACTCTCACGGTGGCCATTTTGAAGTCAGGCAGTGTTATCCAATCCCCTGTCAGGGATATTCAGGCAGAGAACCTGAAATAGCAAACAGGCACTGGTGAGTGCAACAAACATAGCAAACAAGCACTGGCGAGTGCAACAAACATTATAAACAAGCACAGACAAGTGCAACGAACATTGTAAACAAGCACTGGCGAGTGCAACGAACATAGCAAACAAGCACTGGCGAGTGCAACGAACATTATAAACAAGCACAGACAAGTGCAACAAACCACGAGATGACGGAGTCCGCTCCGGCTCCCATGGGTGTGCTGGGAGTCTCGTTCCTACGTCTTCCAGAGCCCCTCACTCTTGAATCGGGCGGGGGCATGGGCCTGCGGTGGCAAGAATGGCTAGAAGATTTCACGGACTTCATGAAAGGGTCTCAGGTAACGGACCTGGAACAGAAACTGATTGCCCTCAAGAATCTGGTCGGCAAAGAAGTTGGACAGATCATAAAAGAGCTGCCTATTGAGTCCGCTGGCTCATATGATAAAGTCTGTGAAGCACTAAACCGAAAGTTCCTGCACTAAAAGAATGTCGACTATGAGCGATACACCTTCAACCTAGCTTCACAGGAAAGAGGTGAACAAATGGGTGTATTTGTCACACGTCTGAGACGCTTGGCAAGATACTGTGAGTTTGATCATTTCTCCACCGAAGATGCCCTCCGACTAAGGATCATAGAAGGCTGCCTATCAGAGCCCCTGAGGCGCAAACTGCTCAAGAAAAGCTACCCGCTAGAAGAGATTGAAGAAATGACAAGAGTTGAGGATCAAGCCGATGAACACGCAAAGAAGAAAGCCGGGAGAAGTGAAAAACGTGAACAGGCATTCAGAACGCAGTCTCGACAAGCCATTGGACTGTCCTCACCTCAAGTGTGCTCCTCCAGATCCAAGAAACAATACCACTCGTCAAGCAACTCACGCCGAAGCGCGAGCCACACTCAGAAACGATCGGAAAGACAATTGAAATGCTACAGATGCGGCTACGACTTCCCGCATGCAGACGCATGCCCGGCACTAGGACTACAATGTCGGAAATGTGGCAGAATCAACAACTTCGAAAGCATGTGCAGTACATCACACAAGGATGACCAACGAAGACAGCCCCGGCAACACCACCCCTCGGGCAGTCGTCACCACGTCAGAGCAGTTCAGGATAGACGAGACTCATCCACAGGGTCGTCACAATCCAGCTGCCACTCCTGCCTGTCAATCTCGACGGTCGTCATCGAGAGAATCCAGCTCCCTCTCACCCATCCCACAAGACCGAAATGAATATATCCACTTTGTGGCTGATCCTGACCGGCTAAAAGAATACCCACGGCAAGACATCAGAGTTGGCTCTCATCACACCAAGTTCGTACTGGACAGTGGGCGTCACTAAACTACCTACCTGTAGCGGAATATCAAAGAATGAGGACGCCTCCCAAACTGGTCGACGCCCATGTGCAAGTGTACACGTGGATGTCAAAGAAACCACTGCCGTGTCTTGGGAAGTTCGCAACCGATCTATTGTATCGCGATCGCACGATACAAGCCTACATTCAAGTTATTGAAGGGCCTGAGGCAGGCAGTTTGTTAAGCCTGCCCACTGCAGAAAGTATAAAACTGATAGACATACTATACAAAGTGGATGACAGACTAGATGTCATTCAAAAGTTCCCCAAACTTTTCCAAGGTCTCGTAAAAATGAAAAACTGCCAAGTCAGACTGCACATCAACGAACAAATCACACCGGTGGTCCAACACCACCGAAAAATCCCATTTCACCTGCAAGAAGCAGTAGAGAAGGAGTTACAAGACCTACTAGAGACTGACATTATAGAGAGAACCGATGGGCCCACACCATGGGTCTCCCCGGTCGTAGTAGTCCCAAAGAAAAGGAGAGACAAGCCAAGTCCGCCTGTGTGTGGACATGAGAGTACCTAACACAGCGATAGAGAGAGAGAGACACCCGGGCCCCCACATCAGCGACATGATCAGGTCACTCAACGGATCAAAAATATTTTCAAAACTAGACTTCAACGAAGGATATCACCAATTAGAGCTGCATGAGCGGTCCAGATACATCACAACGTTCTCAACGCACCTAGGGTTATTCCGGTACAAAAGACTCAGTTTTGGGGTGTCCTCAGCAGCAGAAATATTTCAAGAAGCAATTAGAAGAACAATTCATCATGTGCCTCATGTACTAAATTATAGCAATGACATCCTGGTATACGGAGCAACCACTCAAGAACATGAGAGAGCGCTAGATCGGGTTTGTCATGCACTGACAGAGGCAAACCTCACACTCAACAAGGACAAGTGTGAATTCCACAAGCCAACGCTGAAGTTTTTTGGACACATATTCTCCGGAAATGGCATGAAGCCAGATCCTTAAAAGGTAGCAGCGCTAAATGACACACAGAGCCAGTGCTTAATTTGTGCAGTTGCTTTCCGGTGCTGAGCACCTGCACCTATTTCTCAGGGCCGGGTCTATTGAATTTTTCTCCCATGCACAGTCAGCACTGTGCACAGGCCATTAAAACACCCCAGCTTCAGAGCGAGGCTTGTGCAGCTGTACATTCAGATTTGGTGCATGCTGCTAGTGTGCTTGCATTGGCATGCACCAGTGCCTGGTCTTCAGGGTGGGGGAAGGGCGGGTGTGTTGTGTCATGTGCAGTATAAACTGCACGCATGATGAACTGAGAGCATAATTTCAGCTGCGTCAGCCAGCGGTCTGCCCTTTCCAGTGTAGCCAAAGCTGCAAGGTTAGGTGAGTTGTGTGTGCATTATTTTACACACAAATGTTATCACATAGGTAACAGAATAGTACTTGGCCATGGGACACCATTGATCAATTCCCGCACAGTGGCACCCGCAGGAAACTGCCCAGTAACAGCCTGCCTCACGAGCCCAGACAAGGCCTTGCAGCGTAATAACAAAATACGGGAAGCAGTTGAGGGTGGTCCAAAAGTGAAAACTGTCAGTCAGTGTATTTGTACCACGCTCCTACCTGTCCCATTACCGTCTTGTCTCTATCACACCAGTCCTCTCTCTTCTGCAATGGGCACCATTGCAGCCACAATCACCTTGAAGAACACCTTCCATCCCTGCCACTGTGACTGTGTCCCACCACTACCTCCAACAGTGCCCCTCTCTCCACAGTGGCCTTCTCCCGCTATCCCAGTGCCCCTCTCCCTACAGTGCCTTCCTCACCTGTATCTCTGTGGCCCTCTGCTTACAGTCCCCTTCCTCTCTGTATCACAATACCCCTCCCTGCCACTACACTCGCTCACTCCTGTTACAGTACCCCTAGGCTCCCTCCCTTACTCGCACAGCACCCCTCCCTACCATTGCTTCGTATTAAAGCACGCACTGGGCCCTGAGTAACCATACTTTAAGAGTTTGCATGTGAGACCGCAAAGCCCTTCTCAGTCTTGGCCACTCGAACCAGGAGGCTTTCCCAATCCCCCCAACCGGAGAGAGGATACACAGAGAATTTCTCAGCTTCGAACTGGAGAAAAATAGCATTGATTCAAAACGTGCTATAAGAGGGAATAGCCTGTGTTGGGCGCTCTGTACCTCCCCCCAAGCCTGCTTCGATCTATCACCCACACTGTCTCTTCACCTCCAAGGACCCATGTCCCGTAAACCCCTGTTGCATACTTACAGCCTTATGTCCCTGTTGGAAAGAGATCGGAGTTTTGTCTAGTTGTAGTTTTGACTGTAGCACAGAGGGGTAATGTAGAACATGTCCCATGCAGATGAGAGAACTATATTTATGTGGATAACTCAGTGGGTTTCTATTTTTGTCACAGACATCCATTTGTTACTCACTGATCATAAATTACAATCCTAATATAGCACAGTTGGCAGACTCTGTTGAATTTTGTGATTTATTAGTTAAAAAGTGTTTGTGGAAGCCTCTCTGAATGGAGTTGAATGTCTGACTTAATTTGAAAATAGGTGGCAGTGGGATTTTGCAACTTATAGCCTGATCATGTAATAGAACTATTTGTTTGAAGTATGAGAGTGTGGTTCTCCATCAAGGCGTAATCCCAATGGTATAACTGACACTTTATTATGTTTTATCAGTAATACCTATTGTGATGGCACAAAGCATCTTTTGATGGCATAACACTTAACATACTTAAAGAATTGGTATTGTGTGTCTTGGACAACACTGCTGTGCATTGATGAGACAGGCCACGAATGACACACTCCTGTCACCCCTCAACTTTACATAATTAATGAATGCTTATTTAATAAAGCAGAGGTGTACTCTTTGCTTGCTCTCCCTCAGTATCTGCTTTTCTTCCTCCCCTTCACACCTCACTCCTTCACTTCTCTTCAATCTTCCTTCACTTTCTGCCCTACATCTGTGTTTTCTCTTAATCGCCACCTCCACTCATTAAATGCTTTTCATTGTTCACCTTTCCATCTTTCCCTTCCACTCTACTCTCACACGCTTCCCACTGTCCTCTCTTCTTCCCCTGCCTTTCTCCTCTTTTCACTTTTCCTTCTCATCACGTTCCACTCCAATCTTGCAATCCCAATCTCTGCTTTCCAAATTTCTCTCCACATTCTTTGTCTACTGTATCTATCTTTGCCTTCGGACCTCTCCTCCTCCCACACTCTCCCTTTCAATTTTTTCCTTCTTGCACATATGTTTATATCTACTCCAGGAATCTGTGTTCTTTCTCAGGGTCATAAATTGAAATCTTGGTGTGGCCACTCAGTCTTTCAGACTTTATATAAAATCAGTGCAATTGAGCTGGATAACAACATTTTTAATTTGGTGTCAAAGCTCCCTCTAGTGAATATGTGCTTTACAAACATACATGGTGTGTTTCTCCCTTTATCCCTTCATTTCTTACTTTCACATTCTTTTCTTATTTCCTCCTTCTTTCATCCATTACTTATTTATTTCCTTACTCCAGTGCTCCTCTTTCTGCCTGCATTCCTTACTACCTTCTTTAATGCGTTCCTTCCTTCATCCTTTCCTTTCTTTTAAACAGCGCAGAGCAGGCACATTTTCTTTCATTTGCAAAGCTGCCTCAAGTCCTCAAATGACCTTTTCTAAAGCTGCATTTTGAGACTTACACACATTCTCTAATTTGAGTTCATTTTTAGGTTGTTGTCATAGGCTTCCTATATGTTATATTATGTTATATTGATTTGTATAGTGCACTAATCACCCAGGAGGATATCCAGGGACTTGGGCAGGTGTGTAGGTGTGGGGTGCCTGAGGTGCTTTTGTGAAGAGCTAGGCCTTCAGCTTCTTGCAGAACTTAAAATGTGAGGAGGTGGCTATGATGTGTTGAGGCTTGTGGATGTGGGTGGAGCCAATAAAGGGAAGTGGGTGGGGCCACTGGAGGGAGTGGGCGGAGCTGGGGAAGTGGGTGTGGCCTCTTTAAAAACTGTGAGCACCTGTACTTCATATTTTACAAATTAAGCACTGGTTGGCGACGTACAGTCGTTCCTAGGCATGGCCAGCTACTGCTCCAGATATATACCAGACTACGCCACAATAAGTCACCCCCTGAGAACGCTCACCAAACAAGGGCAGCCGTTCCTGTGGTCCACTCATTGTGAAGGGGCGTTCAGAGAGATCAAGAAAGCGGTAGAGTCGGCTAACAACTTGGCCTACTTCAATCCAAAAAAGAAGACAGAAATCACAGTGGACGCCAGCCCAGTGGGGCTAGGAGCCATCTTAGCGCAATATGACAGAGAGGAAGACCGATGGCACATTGTAGCATATGCCAGCAGGAGCCTAACAGACACAGAGAGAGCAAACTCCCAGCCAGAAAAGGAAAGTTTGGCTGTCGTATGGGCGTGTGAACATTTCCACATATTCATCTTCGGAAAACACTTCACCCTGGTCACTGACCATCAGGCTCTGATCACAATCTTTGGAAACCCTCGAGCAAAAATGCCGCCACGGATAGAGAGATGGGGCCTCAGGCTACAAGAATACACGTACACCATCATACACAAGCCTGGAAAAGCTGAAAACCCTGCCGACTATATGTCCAGACATCCGACCAAGACCAGCCGATGCGAGCAATCGATTACGAACGAATACATTCACTTCGTGGTAGATCAGGCTAGACCCCCTGCAGTTCCGCTGGAAGCCATCTGTGAAGTGACACAATCTGACATAACCCTACAAGAAGTAAGGAGCAGGATACAAACAAACAGCTGGCGACAGGTGCAAACAAAGGGACAAAATGACCAAGAGATGGCAGCGTTCAAGCACGTCCACGAAGAACTGTCCATAGCGACCAATGGTCTCATCCTAAGGGACACGCGAATTGTGATCCCACGACAACTAAGACAAGGGGTCATAAACCTAGCACATGAAGGACACCGGAGCATAGTAGCAACGAAAAGAGCACTCCGCGAAAGGGTCTGGTTTCCAACACGACCAAATGGTGGAAACAACACTGAAGGACTGCCCACAATGTCAACTGGTGAGCCATCCAGATTCCCCTGCACCGTTACAAATGTCTCCACTACCGGAGAGCATCTGGCAACACGTTGCCATTGATTTCTTTGAGCCATTCAAGTCAGGCCAATATGTGTTGGTCATCATGGACGAATATTCCAGATTCCCCATTGCACAACTATGCACATCCACGAAAGCATCCAGCGCCATATCAATACTAGAGGAAGTCTTTGCTGCGTGGGGCATTCCTCAAGTGGTGAAATCCGACAAGGGGCCCCCATTCAACAGCCACGACTTCGCCGACTTTGCCCAACACCTCAACTTTAAACACCGGAAGTTCACACCACTATGGCCCCAGGCGAACGGAATGACTGAACGTTTCATGTCCACGATCAAGAAAGCAATACACCAGACGGAACTCACTCGAAAGACCATTCCAGACAGCACTGAATGAGGTACTAAGAGCCTATCGAAACACACCCCACTCCACCATGGGCAAGTGTCCGGCCACCCTCATGCTAGGACGGCCCGCGCGCACTAGACTACCAATGATAGGTGTCCCCGCGAGTGAACAATACCCCGACTCGGACCATGAGGAGATTGCAGCCACAGACAGGCTGAAGAAAGAGAAAATGAAGGACTACGCGGATGAACGGCGACATGCGTCTCCCACTGAGATCCGAGAAGGAGATTGGGTGTTCGCGCGACAAGAGCAACACCGAAAGACTGACTGCAGATATCACGAAACTCCACTGAAAGTGGTGCAACAGAAAGGAACTATGATCACTGCGGAAACTGACGGAAGACGAGTTATCAGGAATGTGACATACTTCAAGAAGTGCAGCCCGAATGTCAAGGAACTACTGACTGAACTGCGAGTTGAGAAAAGAGAACCAGAGACACCGCCCCGCTGCAGTCCGGCACTGATGGAAATCACTGGCGAACATGAGCGAGGCAGTACTGATCATCAATCACGCCCCAAGCGGACCATTAAGAAACCATCTCGCCTGATTGAAGAACTGTAAAGTTGAAACTGTCTTTTCTTTTGTTGTTTCTATTTTGTTTGTTTACAGGGGGGGAGATGTAATGATGCACCCCACATGAGGGGCACTAGGACCTGCCTGAGGGAGGACGAGGGCGGGCGGAAAGGGAGGAGCCGGGGACCAGGAACGGCAGTTAGCCGATTCCCGAGATATAGCGAGGTCGCAAATAAAGAACCTCCACAAGAACCACGAGTGTCCGTGTTTCTTTTGTCCATGCAGGACACTACAAGAGGTACCAGCCACCGTGTCACTCACACAAAATGATGGCTGGTTATATTAAATGTCCGGGTATATAGGTTGGGCTATTCAATGTTCAAAAATAGCACAAAAACCCTGTACTCCCCTCTACTCACTCTGGTAGGATGGCCCAATCGGGAACACTACTACACAAATAGCGCGCTTCGCACATGGACGAGGTGTGGCTTAATGGAGGCGGCGTCCCTTTTCGAGGACGGGCAACTAAGACCGTTCCTTAGTTTGGTGGAGGAGTACGAGCTTCCCCCAGGACAATTCCTGCTTCACCACCAACTCCTAGATAGCTACCGACCGCATCAGGACCTAAGTAAAGGGGAACCACACACACACCCAGTGCTCCACACGATCCTACACATGGGAGCAGGACGCCATCTAACTACATGGCTTTATAAAGCCATACGTGAATTGACTAATAAACCATTGGAGACCCTCCGGGCCACCTGGGAGGCGGAGATCGGGCGGGTGCTCCATGAGGGGGAGTGGGAGAGAGCTTTGAGATACCCTAAGAAGGTCTCCAGAAACGCACGTTTTAAAAACATCCAATATTACATCCTACACAGGGCCTATCTAACACCTGCACGCCTCCAACGATTCTACCCTGACACTCAGTTCCTATGCCCCAGATGTCATGAGCAAAATGCAGACTTCCGGCATATGTTTTGGAGCTGCTCCGTCATTCAAATCTTCTGGCACCACATTCACACTGCTTTGGGTACCCTCACTGGGCTAACTTGCATGAACACTTGGGAGGCCAGTGCCATAGGCATCTTTCGCGTAAGTAAGCAGCACAAGGTGCAGACTCGCTTCCTCTCCTTAGCGGTGCTCCTGGCCAAACGCAGCATAGCCATGCATTGGCGTTCCCCCACCGGTCCTCCGGTGGCGGCGTGGGTGGGAGCTACGCACAAATGGGCGGCGGCGGAGGAGGAGACACTACGGGAGGAGGAGGTGAAAGGGACCCGCAAGCATCCTATATCAATGGAATGGGCCATGTTATTGTACCAGTTTGGGCAACTCTCCCCGGGGGCGGACCCACCAGACGACGCATCTACACAACTAATCCAGAGTACACAGTTACAGGCCCTGCCCACCTGATTCCGTAGACTCCCAACCACGCGAGCTCTTGACAAGCCCTAGCTTCAGGCACACTATTACGATTCTCGGTCGCACCGACTACGATAGGCAAACATAAGTATCAGAGGTGCCTCACCATCACGACGCTACATTCCCTCACTAGTGTAATTGGACATATTCTTCCATATCCATTCCCTAGTTTATGCCTATGTTAAACCCCAGTTCCTTTGCCATATATGGAACCCGAGATCGCAGGATATGAACGTCACAATATCTGTATGCATTGTTTATGCTTCCTGGTGACGAATCATCAATCAGTACAGTTGTTAAGTACCATTACAGGATGTATGATCGGATACGACCACTTGAAGAATATGAATGATGTACAATGTATGAAATATGAAAATGGCAATAAAAATAAGTTTAAAAAAAAAAAAAAAAACCCTGTGTAGTCATCAGACTGCACCATCTCCCCCAAAATACCTGGGGGCAGACCTCCCAGCGGCAAACTGCTCCCCTAATCCCCATAATTAGGTAACCATGAGGATTTCACTTAAAAGGCATAAAGCGAAATGTTGGAAATTACGTGAGATTACACCAGTATAAAAGAGATTTCACCGGGTCCTAATTTCTATACATGCCACCCTTTTAGACTGGAACACATTACCTCCTGGTATCCTATCAAGAGTAAGGAATGTACATGGCAAGAAAAGTCTTGTATGTGTTTGTGGGTGGATGCGTTGGCATCATTTAGTGATGTTTAAATCAATTAAGAAATTAAGAGGAAATGCATGCTTATCTTTTTGCATAGTTTGTGGGTTTATATTTCATGTGACACACTACTTTCGAGACACTGATTTTACAATTTCAAGTGCATTTGTACATGTGCAATAAGACGCTGTTCCTAGGAAAAGCTTCTTTGGTTGTCTGTCTACTTCTCAACTCTTTTAATTTTTGTGGGGCAATACGTGCTCGCCTTTAGATTATTGTTGTAACGTATATTGCTGCTTTGCATCCTTTCCCTTAGCTACCTGTTCCCTGCTGCTCAGCCAGTATGAATGCAACCTACCCCAAACACTGCCGGTCCACCAGCGGTTTGCGGTTAACACACAACACTACATTTCTGAGTGTCTTTTCATGCCGGAAGTCGATGATATGAGCCAGCTACCCGAGTAGAGTTGGCTGATCCAAATTACAGGTACCACACCTAGGGTGCTGTTTGTGGTTTATCTGTTTTCCCCACAAAGACAACCACAAGTAGTGTAGATCACACTGTTAGATTTGGTCCTGAAGAATTGCCGTCTACCTTGACACGAAGGCAAGAAACATGTTGACCACCAGATAATGCGCAATATCCTGCAACATAGGGACAGGAGTGCGCTACATTATTTTTAATCAGGATAGGAGCCAGGTTCATTAAAATTGTTCTGAATGGACTTCTATTTCCTGTTTTAATACACACATAGTCTAGTGACCCACTTCACATACATCTACAACCCTTTGTTTAGGCCCCTCACACCCACTGCACCAATACGGCATGGAATAAAAAATCTCCGCCAAACAGCCCCTCATAGGGTGCCTATCAGGTATTGGAGCGCCGACCTGACAAGGAGCACGCCCTATGATGATGCATGACACCTAGCTGGCTGGGTGTGTTAGGGCACTTATTTCGAAAGGAGGAATTTCCCTTTTCCTCCCTACATTCAGTGTACATTGTTTGACACTTAGCCAACCTATTATCACTTCACCTGGTAGGAACTGCATACTGATCTTGTTGGATAGCTCCCTTACAATACCTCTCAAAAACAATAAATGTGTCTCATCGGGAAGTTTCAAGTATCTCCATCAATTAAAGCCAATCTGCTTCCAAGCAGCGTTTACCCTTGCAGATTGACCAGTTGTTAATATTTACATTTCTTACAGGGAAGTAGGCACCCTGGCAAGAAGGCTTGTTTAGCTGTCTGCTGCTCCTCGGTTTCCCTGCACAGGAGACTGCCTGCCTTACACTGCAGCTGAAGCATTTGATATGTCGGTATTATTAATCGCGGGACGGTTGTCTTTTTAAAAAAAGTAGGGTAACAGTTTTTCTTAATTTAAAAAGTAAGGGCATGTCATGCTTCTCAGATCCCCCTCACTTCGACCACACTACTTTTGATTGCTGCTGGTCTGCCTTTCAGTTTTCTCTCCTCGGTATTTTGCTGTTCCCTCCTTTTGATGGCTCCATCTTTATGGCCACATACTGGCATTTCGAGATATCGATTTCCAAGCGACACACACAAAGGAAAGATGACAACAATGAATGGTAAAAATGGGAGGAAAAAACATTATTGTTGTAAAGATGGGAGTAATAGGTACATTTATTGAAATGACAAGTCACAATAAAGGAAAGCGCGCACCAACTTTAGAGACGTTTCCAGGCTGGTGTTTCTTCTGAGAATGTATGACATATCCGACAGGGGGTGGAATGATCGGAAGTCATTCAGCAGCAGCAAGTGCTACCACAATAATAACAACTCTTGTCTGTACTGTCCTTAGACAAACTGTGGTATCCTAGCACTCTGACAACAGCTTTTACAATAAGGTATGAAGATGGCACACATTTTATCAACTTAAAAAGGACGAAAGGATGACTCCTCTCCTTGGAGAATAAACCCTGTTGACTGAAGGTGAAGGTGCGAAACATATTTCCGACACCAACTGAGCTATATTTTGCCACGGAGGTTCTTGCTGAAAAATGTAATCTCAGATGATTAAACACGTGAGTCTGTGTAGTCAGAGAGATCTTACAGAGAAGAGAGCTAGGGCTAGGGGTTAGGGTTAGGGTGTACTTTATGAATTTAGGCTGTTTGTTTAAACAGGTGTCAGGCTTCAGTTAGTGGGTCAAACTGGCCATCTCTGATGTCGTGTCATTTGCTGTTCTTGATGTTAAGATTGCTGTAGGATGCTGTCTCTATTCTAAACATGTTCCTCTAGGTGTGTTTGTTTGTGTACATGTGTGAATGCTGGCTCAGATCTGTCATTGTGCAGCGATTCAATCCCCAGTTGTTACTATCACCCAATTCAATGGCGTATAAACATGGGCTTTAGAAGGGTGAGCGGCTTAGTCAGCCATGCAAGCATATGAACATGCAACCGACAGGTTTCATGTGGATCTAAGTGGTAATGGTTTAAGCCCAAAAGTTATTTTACCTGCTCAAGACATCTAAAATCATCCCAGGTATACATTCAGTTGAGAAAGTGAGCACGCTAGTTCAAATATATGGCTCTGTCAGTGGATTAATACCTCTGTAGGAAGTGCCTTATTGCACCAACAGTGGTGGCCAGAAGTGTGCAAGATTGCAACACACAGTTCAAAGAAGTCCCTATTGCCAAGAAAAATTGAGCACCCAAAGAGCAACATTTATTTTGCCTTCGTCTTTGCGATGCTTTGCATAAGGGTTGGGTTGCAGAACAATAATGTGATGATAAATATATTTCTGAAGAGAGTCATGAGAGATCCAATATTACAGACAGTGTAGTAAAATGCATGGATCTGCCTTCCAGCAGAAGTTGTGGGTGAAAATTATATAGTCGTTATGCTTATCAATGTTATTAAAATCAAGACAGATGTTATTAAAATCAAGACAGATAAAGGACATGGTGTTTTACCTTATATGAACGGCTAATCGGTAGACCTTCATTTCCGAATATGCCACATTGGCAATGAATAAACAACAAATTGCAGTGTCAGTCGTCGACCACAGAGTAGCACGGGACTAAAAGAGAACTGTTCATGGAAGTATTATTGAGTCAATTGCAAAAAATTGCAAACAATGGGTGTGCCCTATCCACTATTATCTTTAATTATTGCACTGCATTCACAAACTTGGTGCAAGATACTAATGGGTGGAAATCAAGGCTTATCTGAAGCTATTTCTACTGAAAATGGCCTGAAACAAGGTTGCTTGTTAGCGCCGTTGCTGTTTTCTTTATATATAGCTGATCTACACATTTTTTAATTTTTTTTATCATGCTGAGGGAGACGCCCCAAAGATAAGTAACCGGCCTATTACATGCCTCCTTTATGCAGATGATATTGTAGTAATGGAGTTAACCCCTATTGGGTTGAATAGAAAGTTGATTTCCTTGCAGAACTATACAGTCGAGCACTTCTTGAAAATAAATGTTTCAAAAAGTAAAATTTTAGTTATGAAATGTAAGAAAAATAGAAAAATATGTAATTTTAATTGGCACATAAGTTCTGAAAAACTGGAGGTGGTAGACTCATATCCTTATTTAGGGAAACTAATGCCAGGTAATACAAAGAACAAACTCCATATTGAACACTGCGCATGTAAAGCAGTATCTCACGCTAACGGTTTGCGTATTTTATATAATGCTACGGGTAGAAGGCATTTTTTACATGTATTAATGGGTTTTAAAGTAAAAATTCCATCAACGCTGCTTTATGCCATTGAATCCATCTCTGTTAAAGATTGGAATTTTTGGGATAGAACCGAAGGTCAGATATTATGCAAATTGTGCAATTTTAATACGTTAGTTCCAACGGCTGCTATTAGTCTGGAATATGGCTTAACAAGTTCCTACATTCAAGGTTTAGCTGGGGTTTTACGCTGGGGATACCAGCTGAAAAATAGTGAGCAAGACTCATTAAGAGGGATCATGTGTCAAGAAATTTTCGGTGTTCAGGCAAGTAATTATTCCTCTAGCATGATTTTTTATTTGCACAAAAAAACTTCTCTGTACAAGAAGATTTAGTGACTACTCTTCTTCCTTCAGAATTTAAATCTCTCTTAAAAACCTCTAGTGGTAAGATCAGTTTTAATAGAGACAATTAATTCTGTAATCCCAAAAAGAGATTAGAGTTAATCGTATGGGCAAACATACCAAAAACTCCTCAAAAATAAGTATATTGGAATTTACAGCATGGAACCCGACGATTTATCTCGCTATGTCGCATGAATCTCCTACCTTTAAACGATCTAACAGCAATCTGGTCCCCAAATCTGAGAAATGGAAAAACCTGTAACCTTTGCAAATTGAGTGTTCAGACCGTGGATAATGTCTTGTTTGCATGTCCAGCATTGACCGCGAGCCGCCGTCGTTGGCTACGGCCAATGTGCTTGCAAAATGGTGTTAAAAATGTAGCTTCAGCCCGCGATTTTCAATTTTGTCCAAAAAATGAAGCAGTGTTCAAAACTTTTTAATTATTTTAAGGAGTTGATGTGTATATTTTAATTCCATTCTCTGCTGTTGTTTGCACAAGAGGGAGATGCTGTGTTCATTTTCCATCTTCTGTTCTGCTGCCAAGTTAAAGACTCAACTAAAGTGAGATTCTGGATTGCGTTTTTCGCACATGCACTGCTGTTATTGTTTTGCTTTCTGCCCAGGATAGGATATGTTTTGTAAATTCCTTTTTGCTGCTAAAACCAAATACTCTGCTGAGGATGATTTCTTGATTTTATTTAGTATTTTAACTTGGTGACAGTTATTGCTCCTCGCATTTTTTTGTATTTCTCAGGATATGTCTTGCCATTTTATGCTGTTTGCTGTTTGGGGAATGAGTACTGCTATATTTAACTTTTTCTTGTACCCATTTGTATGCATTTTATGTGGCCCTCATATGAGTTCCAATTCTTAATAAATATTTGAATTGAATTGAATTGAATTAAGAGTCAATTACTAGATGGAGTCTTTTTTCACTTTCAGAAACAGACTACCAATTGTAAGATGGCAGACAATCATTCCTGTTTCATGACGGCTGGATATTGGCTAACGGCGAGTCACACCATTGCCTTCCATAGTTGGTTCCTGGCGGCCCAGTCAATGGCTCGATCTCTGTTAGCAGGATGTGTCCCACTTGGTTAGCTGTGCTTACGTATCATGTTAGTCATACTTTTACATTATGCACACATGATGATGATACCTTCAAAGCAGGACTGACCATGTAAGAGTAGCTGCTACCAGAATGGGAGGGAAAATAGACCCGGGCACCAAAATAAAAGTGTTCCACATCAGTGAATCAGATAGCTAGCAAATTGAACACATTTGCAAATAGGGGCAATTTTTGAACTAGTAAAGAGTCGCTGTATAGGATGTTTTGCATGATATACGAGGCAGCATCTCTTTGTGCATGCTGCCGGCAATGTTTTTGGTAATATCAAGGAAATCACCAGTAAAAAACAGCCCACCAGATCATAAAACAGACTCACAGTCAACAAGCATTGGCATAGCAAATAGGTCTCGCCTTTGGGACCGTATAAGTGTTTAGCCATACAACAGTTGATGTTGTTGCACCAAGGATATTATGCTGCATAACTAAATACTTATAAGGTCCCAAAGGCGAGACCTATTGGCTATGTCAATGCTTTTTTTTTTGTCAGCAGAGCAGCCCCGCCTGCAAAGCTGCTGCAGCAGGAACAAATAAAATGATAAAATAGAGTTATTATCATTTTATTTTTGCTTTAATTACACTGCTGAAAAGAAGTGGGGCGAAGCTCTTCCGTCTTTGTGGAGGAGGCGTCCCTGCGCAGCGATCTGCTAGTTACGAGTTCAAATTCTGGTTAGTATGGCTCAGCTTTGCTGCCTTCACAGGTAAATAAATTAAGTACCATTCATCTAGGCAGTAGTTACAATGGTTAACACTTAGAAATGGCAGAAGCGCTTAAGAAGAAACAACTTAATTAGCTACTACAGGTTTCATCCACTGGACTTCAAAAGGATCTTAATCATCCAGGGGGTGTAAGCTGTGCCCTGGATACAATAGGTGCAATAGATCAAAAACATATGAACAGGTAGAATTACCTCTCTGAGAATATACAGAAGGTGTAATATCCACGCTCAATATGGCAAATACGGTACACAAAAAAAGGATAAAGGTGTATGTACCCCACAGGACATAACACATATAGCAGATAAACATATAGAAAGCGTAACTGCTGCCCAAGAAGTGAGACGCACAGTACATGACAACCATATAGAAGGGGGGAAGGTGGCGCTAACACCCAGCCGTCATACATGTGGGAGACAAGGAATATACAGAAGTTCTAACTGGCCAAAACATACATTAGATGCAACTTCCATCCCCTACATCATGCATATGCAAAATATGAAATAAACACATACAAAATAATAAGGGTAACAGCCACTCAAGAAATGGTACGTATGGTACATAACAGAAGAAAGGTGTAACTACTACCCAGGACATGATCAGTACAGGAGATAAGCATACACTAGGTGTAAGTACTACACCGTGCATCATGCATATGGGACTATGAAATACACAGAATGTACAATGACCACCGAGGACATGAGAATTACAGACAGACATACAGAAGGCACAGCTATCGCTCAAGGCAAGTTACATCCAGTTCATAATAAACATACAGAACGTGTAACTACCACCCAGTACATCACGAGTACAGGGCATAACCATAATGAAGGTGCAGCTATCGACCAGGGCACGATACGCTCTTTAGATGAAAATATACAGAAACTGTGACCCAGGACATGTGTTGCACATAACATACATATTGTATTGCATATATTTTTGGTACAACCGCCATACGTGCATCATGAGCTATAAAGAGAAAGCCAACGTCCACCCAGGGAATCATAGGTACAGTACATACCCTCTGAAGTTTTAATGACCGCCCAGGGCATGAGAAGTGTAGCCTGTGACACAAAGAAGCTCTAACTACCGCACTCAGGCAGACGAAACACACAGAAGGTGTAACTAATGCCCTGGACATAGTATGGACAGTTCAAAAGAGGCATACATCTGTATACGTACCCGTACCCCCAAGGGCACGATACGTACAGTACAAAAAATATATAAAATGTGTAAGTACGGCCCTGTCCTAGGTGAACTCCGTATATACAGTCAGAAGAGAACTACCACTGAAAAAATACATACAGTATGGGGAGGGTAAAACCGCTACCCAGGGCACGAAATGTACAGTATATAAGAAATAAACAGGCGGTGTTAGTACCGCCATGGACATACCCAAGACGCTATGAAAATCACAGGAGGCGTAATGGCGCCTCGGTCAGGAAACATACGGTACATAAAAGTACGTGCATATGATCTAAGTGCCGTCGAATCTATGGTGCCCAGGATCACACATGGCTAACTCAGTGGTGTGTAGACAAGAAGAAGCGAAGCAATTAATGGAGTTGTCTGAAGTGAGCGCTGTGCATATGTTGCCTGATATAACAAGCGCGCGCGCCTCGCGCTGAAGTTTAAAAAAAAAGGCGTGCAGGCTGCAGCGGGAGAGAGAGGTGGAGGGGTGCACCCGTGAGTGGTGCGTGCACATGTGGGGAGAACAGTCTGTTCTTTTTAGAAGCACATGCTCATGCTTGTGGCGCACCCCTGCGCACTCCCGCAAGGTGTATGCCGCCACAAGCACGAGTATGTGCTTCGAAAAAGAGCTGAACGACAGCTAAAGGTCTCCTAAGCAACGCATGCGCTCTGCGTAGGCGAGACCTGAAAACCAGTCCAGACACTGACCTCTCAGACCAGTCATATGGATCAGTTCAGCCCTGAGGCTGTCTTGACCATAAGTAGTGAAAGTGAGGCACAGCTACACAAGGCCTGCAAGTGGTAAGTAGTGGTCAGCCACTGTGCCACCAGTACAGCCATTTGAACTTTGTATTAGATCATTATTATTAGTCCGAAGCCAAGGGAGATATTTGAACGATAGCAACTGGTACAGAAGCAGGCAGCGAGACTGATTTTTCAGCAACCCAGGTAGCAACATGTCACCCCCCTCATGAGGAAGCTGCACTGGCTCCCAATTCCTCAGAGATGTGCTTTCAAGGTTTGCTACCTTATCTTCAAATCATTGAAGGCCCGGAGCCCCAAATTTGTGGATAACCTTCTCCAAAGGCACATTCCAATGTGTAACCTGCGTTTAGCTCATAAGCATCTTTTATCTATCCCCTGCTTCAAATTCAAGTGTATGGGCGGTGCCAGATTCGCTGTATTAGCTCCCAGCTACTGGAATTTCCTGCCCTACGAAATTAGATCTTGCACAAACCTCTTGAGCTTCAGGAAGCTCCTCAAGACTTGGCTGTTTAGACAAGCCTACGAGTAAGTCCCAATTTGGTGTACGTGCGCTATACAAGAACTTGTTAACATAACATAACATAACAATCGTGGATAAGGGAATGGGAAAGTGTCTGAATTCCAAACATGTTTTTTCCTTAAAGCATTTTGAACCAAACTTGCAGCCTTAGGGCCAACAAATTAACCAATTTTCCAAACTCTAACAGGCAAATAGGATGCATCTGTCATATAGTTGAGCTCCAAGTATGGTAACTGTGCAAGTAGATAATAAGAAACAACTAATACAATAATTCATAATTAAATGACGACCAAATCTAAAGCAATTTATAAAGTACAAATCCTTAAAAGCCTTTTAATTCTCCCTTAAACCATTAATTACCAATAATGTGCAGTTGTATTGCCTGGTAATAGAGACCCTTGAAAGATTTCTTGTTGCTAGAAAAGATTTCAGACTTAGAGTCCTAAAGGGATTATGCAGTCTAACATCCGGTCGTTGACTCGAAGGTTAATCTTTGATTAGAATATTTTCAATTGTGAGAAAATTAAGAGACTCAGGTTGCAAGTGGAAAACTGCTAATAGAGAAATGCAATTTTACCTAAGGTCACATCTGAATCTCAATGTTAGACGTTGTTTTAATTAATTTTCAATGTGGAGTTCTTTAGTAGAAAAGTGGTTTAGGGAGAAACAGGTGCTTGAGCAGTGAATGTTTGTTATACATTTTTTTGTTTTACAATTTATTAGCTGATAAAAGGAAGTTTTAAATGTATGTTGGATTGTTAGTTCGAAACCCTTACATCATCTTTATTTATTGAATAATTAAAGTGTCCTTTTTCAACTGTATTTTTCATATAGTGTTGGAGTCCACATTTCTGGAGAAATGTGTGTATATGCTCTTAATTAAATATAAACTGAATAGTTTGCCTGAAAAGAGTGTATTTGTGTTTAAATAGAAGCAGTATTGCACCAAATGGAACATTCCAAAAAGATGTCCGAATAGTAACTTGTGATAATAGTTTCTTACACTTCCTGCACCGAAAGGCCAGCTCTTGCCTCAAAGTGTGACCTGCGTGAATGGCTTGAGACACATGGTGGTTGCAGACTGTGTATTCCAACAGCTATTCTAGTATTAGCAATGCTTAGGGATACCCAAGACTCAGAGATCATCACTATTAAACAGGGAAAGGAGTACTAGTCACCTCAAGGATACTTTACTGAAAGATTCACATATCATGGTCCCATGCTAGTTTATAATAATATTGGTACCAGGGCCCAAGGTAGCGCTTAGTAGGCCACTGCAGTTTGCACCAGTTACTGCCCCTGACAGTGTTGTCAACTGCCAGCATCACTTTCATTTAGTT
Organism: Triturus cristatus; assembly: GCF_964204655.1. Lineage (NCBI taxonomy): Eukaryota > Metazoa > Chordata > Amphibia > Caudata > Salamandridae > Triturus > Triturus cristatus. Next base: position 682,561,192 of record NC_140594.1, read on the forward strand.
GTCTCTGCTGCTGATCTGTCAGAGTCTTGGGGTTAAGCCTCATATTAATGCTGGTTAGAGTTTGATCCTGGTGGTTCATCAATAACAACATTGATCACTTGGTCCACCTCTTGTCTAAAGGGAGGAACAATAATATAGTCGTATGGGTCATTTGAATTCTAGTAAAAATTCACAAACTTGAGACCCTTCTTATGATTGAACCTTAGTGGAGTCCCAGGAAGGTTTTTTTTAAATGACAACTCTAACTTGGGACCACCTGACCTATAGGATTCCAAGGATATCATGGGGTCATATTACACTCTGGGTGCACTGTCCCTGTTTGCACTGAGGTGCAGCTTTAATGATGTGCACCAGGCGGAAACAGGGACTGTGCCCTCTACTACTTATAATGCAGACGTACACCCACTTAGCCGGCACATTAGTCAAAGGCATGTCTGCCTTTCAAAGAGGGACAGAGATCCCCTTCTAGGCAGGTGTAGTGAGTGAATGTACTTTCCTGCGGGGTATTTCTGTGAGATTCATGGGTCCCCTTTACATTCTTTTAGACAAGGGACTTGGGGAAGCACCCTGACAGATAGCAGTTTCTGAGCGCACACTCAGTGCACCTCCTGAGGGTTTCTTTTCCTTTGCACCCTTGTCTATAATATGGCTTGGGCACAGAGAAAACGTGTTTCCATCATTTGTATGAGGCTATAGGCCCATGCAAACCAGGGAACACTGCTTTAAGATCTTACAGACACTATGTGTGCTCTGATGCTATGTGCATTACAGAAGGGGCCACTGTATTATTACAGTGCCCCGGGGGCACAGAAAGCAGGTAGACATGTCCTTTGTACCGATGGGGCACTGTATGTAATGTAACTGGTATGCAGTGGGTGGCAGTCTGCAGATCAAGTCCAAAAGTTGGCTCACTCACAGCTTTCAGCCAGCTCTAAACTCAGCATTCCTAGATGTCATCACATGCGCTCTGCAGCTTCTGTTTGACTCTAGAATGTATTCTAAGGCCTGTGATCATGCTCCTGTCTTGTCCAGCATCATCCTGAGTGGCTTTACTTTAAGTATTCCCAGAAGTGGGTGGTCTGGTGACTAGACACTCATGTAAGCCAATGACACTGACTCGACTCGACCCCTGGCCTAAAAGGCCTCTAAAACCTCCATTGCTAAACAGTGAGTCGGCTGAAGAATGTATAATGATTTTAATGGTGGTGTCATTGATGCAGTACCTTCTTTTAGACACTTGAGCTACCACATGAGTGAGTCTGGGGGATTGATTGCCATCTTAAAGCAGTGACCCATTTGTGGCTATTACAATGAAGATTCGCAAAAGGGGCTAAACAAAAGTGTGTTGAGCTAAATGAGCTCCACCAGCACGTGCTTTCCAACTGGTGGTACGCCACCACTGTCAGTAAATATATTCCAAACGAATATAATTGCTTGAGGACTCAAAGTGCTAATATTCTCTTCCTTTGATGATCTTAATGAAGACCTACTGAAAAGTTTGTCGGGAGCTTTTAGACCTGGAATCCTTGCCGTGGGTTCCCCTGACTCTTTGCCTCCTAATCTCCTGTTTTGATGTCTTCATTTTTGCTGGCTTTTGGATTCTGGGCACTTTACCACTGCTAAGGCGTGCTAAAGTGCATATGCTCTATACTCAAAACATGGTAATATTAGCTTGTCCACAATTGGCATATTTAATTTACTTATAAGTCCCTATTAGAGTGCATTATATGTGCCCAGAAGTAAATTAAATGCTACTAGTAGGCCTGCAGCACTGATTGAGCCACCCTCTCAGTAGTTCTTTAAATTTAAACCCGGTTCAGGCCTGCCACTGCAGAGCCTGCATGTGCAGTTTAAACTGCCATTTTGACCAGGCAAGGTAACCTACTTGCCAGGTCCAAACCTTCCCTTTTATTACAAATAAGACACCCCCAAGGTAGGCTTTAAGCATCCCTATGGGCAGGGTGAAGTGTGTTTAAAAGGTTGGACATTTACTTTTGAGCTTTACATGTCCTGGTAGTGAAAATCTGCTAAATTTGTTTTTCAGTACAGCAAGGCCTCCCTCTCCAGAGGCTAACATTGAGTTTGACTTAAAACATATGTTAAGTGCAATTTCCAATTGGGAAAATATGGGTATTTAGAGTTTCGTGTCTCTGGAATTACAATTTAAAATCACAACTTATGTGAAATCGGATTGTAAATTGTAAGTCTAAAAATTGCATTTTTAGAAAGTTGGCATTTTCTTACTTTAACCATTCTGTCCCTCTGCCTGTCTCTGAATTCATGTCTGGGATTGGTGACAGGTGGGCTTTGTGCATTCCGTCTAGACTGACACACAAAGGAAGCTGGGTGTGACATTTGTGTCCTGCTGGCCCATTATCAGGCTGATGGGGAGTCCTGAGATAAATTGGGAGGGAGGAGATGACATTTGCACCTGAATAGGGTTGTGGATGGCCAAACACAAAGAGCTGCACACCCCCCTGTAGTGAGTCTGGAGCCATGGCAGGAAAGGCAGGGACCTTGTTATCTTCAAAGGGCCATTTGGATATAAGTACTGGAACTCTGACACCACCAAATAAGAACTTTGCTGGAACCAATGACATTCTGCCTGGAAGAAGAGCTGCTGTAGGAGGAACTGCCACTTTGCGACCTGCATTGCAGTGTTGGCCTGCTGTGTTGGCCTGCTGTATTGGCCTGCTGCTTGTTGCTTCTTGCCTGAGAGTGAGAGAAACTGGACCTGCTCTCTCTACATCCTTGAACCCAAGTTTCCCCAAGGGCTTTTTGGCTTGCCTTCTGTTCTCTGAAGTCTCAGGGTCACAAAATACATCCTGCAACTCTGCTGGTGCTGCTGGACTCTTCCCTCTGTGAATCCTACTCTTGCCCGAGGTGCCCCCTTCAGTCCTGGGCTTTAGAAGTAGGGTCTGCAGCTGGTTTCTACAAAAACCTACACAGTTACCCCTTTACACTGATCAGAACCAATGCACTTCTAATTCGACGATGACTTGAGTCCTGACTGCAAAGTTACATTAACACACCGTGCCGATCCAAAGACTACACTGCAAAGCTTGACTTTGATACAGCACCAATCCTTCCACACTGTCTGCAAGGCTTGACTCAGATGTATCATCCCAACTGCGGGAATCGGAACCTATGCAGGGAGTCCTCAAGTACTTTTTTAGTGGGTCCTGTTGCTGGCCTGCCTTTTTTCGCGATCAGCCTGAACTTTGGATTTGCCTTGGTCAAGCACGACCTCAAGTAACCTCTTAGTGCTACAAACTTCTAAGCAATGTTTTGGGATTTAATCTTAAAAAATTCATATCACAAGTTCTGCTGATTGAATTTAGTCTTGTTTGAGTGCCTACATATAAACCTGTAACTTTTTCTAACTTGGGTAGATTTTTTAAAGCAATATACTGTAACATCTGATGGACCCTTTTGGTTGCGGGGATACCCGGATCTAAAAACTGAGCTGCACCTTGCAATGTTTTTTTTATTGTGTATCGGGTATACAGCAACTTGTTTGGTAAAATATAATGAGTGAAAAATAGGTATCAAGGAAACCTATGTATTTCTGAAATGAGAATGAGATAAGGAGTTTAGAAGCAGTGATTATTTTTACATCTCTGAATTTGTGGGTACACATATAAGCATGTGAATTAGAGAGTATTTTTCAAAATGACTTCGTTTTTACACACTGTCTTACATTTGGAAGGCAGAAATTCATAAAAAGGCAAAATGTAATATCACTTGTTCTACTATTCTGTATTCCCCTAAGTCTTCCAATAAAAATGGTACTTCACTTGTGTGAGTAGACCTAGGGCTCGCGACAGGAAACGGCCCAAAATGCAGCGTGTACGCATCACATTTTTCCAGTGAAAACGTACCTTTTTTTTGGAATGTGTCTAGCTGTGAATTTTGGGTCCTAGCTCATCCAGCACTTAGGGAGACCTAGCAAACCCGTACATTTTTTTTAAAAAACTAGACACCCAGAGAAATCCAGGATGGAGTGACTTGTGTGGCTTTTACCAGGTTCTTTTCCACAGAATTCCTTGCAAAGTTCAAACTTTGTAAAAAGAAAAATATATTCCTCATATTTCTGTAATGGAAAGTTTTGGAAAATGTGGGGACCCACAAACTTCCACCCACCCAGCATTCCCCTAAGTCCCCCTATAAAAATGATATATCCCTTGTGTGGGTAAGCATAGTGCCTGCGACAGGGAACTGCCCAAAACGCAACATGGAAACATCACATTTTTCCACAGAAAACTGACCCTTTTTTGGTAATGTGCCCAGCTGTGGGTTTTGGGTCCTAGCTCTGTCGGCATATAGGGAAACTGAGAAACCCTGTACATTTTTAAAAACTAGACATCCAGGAAAATCCAGGGTAGGATGACTTGTGGGGTTCTCACTAGGTTCTCTTACCCAGAATTCCTTGCAAACCTCAAACTTTGTAAAAAAATAAAAAACATTTTCCTCATATTTCTGTGATGGAAAGTTCTGGAATCTGCATGGAGTCACAAACTTCCTTCCACTCAGCAGCCCCCCAAGTCTCCCGATAAAAATGGCAGGTTACTTGTGTGGGTAGACAGAGTGCCTGCAACAGGAAATGCCCAAAATATACTGTGGAAAATTCAAAATTATTGATCACAAAAAGACCTGGTTTTGTGAGGGAGTCATTTGAGTTAATGGTCCTGGGCTCAGCGAGCATCTAGGAAATCTACTAAACCCAGACATTTCAGAAAACTAGACACCCGGGGGAGTCCAGGGATGTGTGGCTGGTGTGGATCCCCAAAGTTTACCTACCAAGAATCCCCTACAAGCCTTAAGTTTAGCTAAATAGATCAAATTTTCCTTACAATTTTGTCTGGGATCACCATGCTGGCACAAATTTCCTACCACCCAGCAGTCCCTTTGGTATCCTGATAAAAATGATACCTCACTTGTGTGGATGCCCAATGCACAGTCAGTCTAAAAATGTTTATACACATGTGAGGTATCACTTTACTGAGGAGACCGAGGGGAAAGCTGAGTGGTAGGAAATTTGTGACGGCAAGGTGATCCCACAAAGAAATATGAGTATTATGTATTTTTTTAGGTAAATTTGAGGTTTGCTGGCGGTTCTGAGTAAGAAAACTTCAGGGGATCCATACAGGCCATACATGGTACCTCTCCCATCTGCCTAGGTGCTTGGGAGGCTTAGATCGCCCCACAAGTACATAGACAGTGAAAGTGAAACAAGCCGATCAGCTCATTTTACTTTCACTTTCAATGTTATGATGTTGGTGCTCCATGCGCACCAATCGTCATTACACAGAAAAATGCCTGTACCGCAGAGGTATTTCTGACTGGTGTGCAGATGACGTAACGGTTAAGTCCTCGGCACAGCAGCGCCACAGCCGAGTACGTAACCATAATGTCCTCAGAACACAAGGGGTTAAGTCTGACACTCTGTGCCAAGCTACCAGAGAGTGAGGATAGGTTAATTTAGGTTGTATATCTGATTTACCCTGACTAGGATTGTTGCTCCTGCTTGGACAGGGTGTATACTCTGCCAACCAGAAACTTCAATTTCTAACAGGTCCAAATATTCTAAATCATGTACCATGATAATGATGCTAATCAAAGGTGCAGGTAAGAAATGAGTGAACCTAATGTGAGAGATAGACCTACTTGAAAATGAGAAGTTGGTGAATTTAAGAGTTGTCACACAAGAAAAATCTCCTTAATGAAGATTTATAGGGAAAATAATTGCAAGGACAGAGGTTTTGCTTTAGAAACAGAAACCCTAGCACAAAAAAATAGACAATTCAAAGGTAAATTTACACGTAAGTGTAAGTTCACTTTTTTTGCCATTCACAAACACATTTTAAGAGTAGCATTCTTATGAATGGGCAATCTCATACTCGTGGCGGAGACTCCGCACATATAAAAAGGTAGGACAGGACTATTTTACATATGAGTTACATAAACTATTGGATAAGATCGCACATGCGATGAATATCAACTCTGCCGATACTGAAAGGTAGGCAATTACGAATCTAGCACCCTACAGCACATATTTATAAAATCAGAAAAGGGGGTAATATAGTATTCATGGACCAAACAGATTACAAAGAAATATATCAACAATTATGTTATACGTCTTGCTATGAAAGACTAAATCACAATCTCAAATTGTTGACAGTTTCCTCACTAAATATGTTACCAGTCCTTCTGCCCTAAATTCAGGACATCAAAGACCTATTAAACAAGCTCCATGACCACATTTGTTAACCTAGTATGCACTTGGTTACTTTAGAGGCTTGCTTCCAGATTGTTGCTTTCTTTTCCTGAAGCAGGTTTCTGTTGGCAATTGGACTCTGCACAATTTATTCCTGCCAATCAGTGGTAAAGTGTTTGTGCTCTTCCCTTTAAACCCGGTAAAACTGGCATATACCTAGTTGGCACATTTAATTTTCTCATAAGTCCCTAATATATGGCACTACATGGACCCAGGGTTTGTAAATTAAAAGCTACAAGTGGGCTGCAGTACGCACTGAGCCACCCACTAAAGTAGCACTGGAAAACATGTTTCCAGGCCTGTCAATACAGCCTGGGTGAGCAGTTTTAACCTTCTATTTTTTTACCTGAAAAAATAAACCATTTACCAGGCCTAACTCTTCCTTTTTAATGTTCATAAGTCATCTCTTAGGATCGGCGCTGAATGCCCATGGAGCAGGGTTCGTGGTATTTAAAAAAAGTAGGGCATGTATATTTGATGGTTTACATGCTCTGGCAGTGTGAATACTCCCAAGTCATTTTTTCTCTGTGGCAAGGTTCGCTCCACCATCGGAAAACCCTGGGCTAAATTATGATCAATTATAATGCCTTACTTTAGTTTAGGAGTATCAAGAAAAACGGTTCAAGTACTCATTTCAATGGTTTAAAATCCTACAAAATGATCAAGTCGGATTTTATAATGCTATTTTGAAAAAAACCCTTTCAGAAGGTTGTCAATTGTCTGCCTAAGCAAGGGGCTTCATCTGCCATTGTGTAGTGTCACCTGAGTGCTGATGGCTCCCCTGTGGTGAGATGTGGATTGCTCCCAGACAGTAGAGAAAGGGCTTGGTGTGGAGAGGTGTTTTTCTTCCTGGAGCAAGATGACCTATGGCCTGGGAGCTGTGCCCAGCCTTCTTCTGACCTTCTAAGGATGTTGACCCTGTTATTGGTAGAAGTAGCTTACACCTAGGCCTCACTCTCAATTTGTCTTGCTAATCAGCTTGACTCCAAACCTAGTGGGAGGAGGGAACTGACCCAGAAATTCTTTGGAGGGACAACAAGGGAGGGTTTGCCCATTATCAAAGCTACACCTATCGGTGACAACAGGGAGCTCTGACCAGGGGAAGAAAGGTTCTGCCATGTTGGATTTAATTAGAGAGGGGCACTGTGAGATAGTTTACAGTAATACACACAGGAAGTGCCGAAAAACTCAGGAGGGTCATCCGATTGGTCATGGAGTAGCCAGGAATTTCCCCACATCGATAGGTTGGCACTCGGCATAAATGTGGTATTCTAGTACCCTCCTGATAACAGTCCTGAACCTGTGGAGATCAATAGAAGGACTGCCCTTCTGCCTGAAACCTAAAGGAAGACTGTATCTTCTCGCTTTGAACCCTGGATCACAGAAGTGGTTCCAAGGGTCTGTGGCTGACTTTGTGTTTGAGCTGTAGGCACACAAGTTTCAAGAGGCCCCTTTCCTGCATCTGCCCAGCTGACCAGTGCCAACTGGACTTGCCCTGGACTCTGCTGTAGGCCTCTGTTGAAGTGTGCCCTAACCCCTAAGTGGTGCCACCCCCATGTTCTGGGCCCTTGGCAAGTGTTACAACGCACACCGACGGAGACAGTTATCGCCATCGAAGCTGCAGCTGTCCACTATGAATCGCCGGTCGGCCTCAACTTGCTGGTTTGCCCCACTTAAAGAAGATCGGACTTACAGAAACGGTACTAAGTTTGAATGTAGATAGCTACATCGAGACATATGTCAAGCAGTGAGCCGTCGATGTCAAGGTCTTCCTGTGCACATGCTTCGGACTTATCCCAGTTGAAGCCTCCCACCTTCGCCGATGACCATACTGGGATCCCACTCTTCAGCATTGTTAGGCCTGCTTCAGATACAGTTTGCACCTTTTCCTGCCTATAACTCATCCAAGTTTCCAAGTCCAAAGCTCAACTTTCCAGTGTGATAAACCTGGTCCTTGTATCCGACCTGCGCACCATCTCAGCTGGCCTTAACTTTTGACTTAACCTGTTCTAGCACAATCAGATATCTGTGCTCGGCGCTTTGCAATTTTTTAGCACTATTTTTAACCCAAGATTTAAAACTTATATCTCTGGTTCTACTTATTGGATTTTTATCATTTGATGTAGTTTAATTTATTAAAAGATTATCTATGTTTCTAAATTGGCTTTAGATTTTTTGTGTGTTGTGTTTTCACATTATTACTGTTTGAGTACAGTATAGATAGTTCACACATTCCATCTAAATTAAACCTGATTGCTTTATGCCAGGCTACCAGTGGATTAACCGCAGGTCGATTTAGTGACTTTAGTGGTTCAAAAGGATTGTGATTATTATTTGAGGTTGGTTCTCACCACCCTCAACTAATACTCCAGTTTCTTATGCTCCCTTTATACAAGTTGACTGCAAAATTTGGCAAACTAGCACTACTGCATTTCTAGAGAAAAAGGTCAGTGGCTCTCTGTGAATAAAACACAATGCTGCTAGTGATGACAAAGTTCATATTAAAGATCATGATGCTTTTCTCTTTGAAAATGAGCGGTACAAGCAAAAGGAAGAAGACGTTATAATGTCCAAATAGGCTTGGGAGAAATACAGATAACTCTGGTGTAATTCATGTAATTTTCTAAGTTTATGAATTTTATGTTACTCTTCTTATGCAAAATTCCCTGTTTGATGCCATTGTGTCGCTTCGCATAGTTATGAGTCATTCGTGATAAAAGATAACAATTAATAGTTCAGTTTGTGGGAAAACTTTACTGTGAATGCATTGACACAGCAGAACACAAGCGGCTGTTGTGTGAGGTGCTTTTGTTTAAATGCGTCATAATGTCCTCTCACCAATAATTTATGGGAGGGCACATTTCTGAGTGAAACATAGCACAACATGTCAGATTTGCATTTGATGTAATTGCACGTAGTTTTGCCAGCTATATAAAAGCAAATTACACCAATTTTGCCCAACCCTAGTTCTAAATGTCCCCCTCTATATTCTAGCCTTATATTACATTGTTAAAAAAAAACTACATATGGTGACATATAGATGATGTCCTCATTCAGCGGAGTAGACCACAGGTGAATGTACGGGCATATTAACAAGGCGGCGCTATAAAATTATCGCCGCTTTTGCGGCCGTTTCCGGCTGAAAAGCAGCGATAATTTTATCGCCTTATCAGCAATGACACGCTATTGCGTGTTTTGCTGACTTAAAGCCGGTTTACAGCACGCCTAACTTTGCATCGCTAATGAGATGCAAAGTAGGTATGGCTGTGAAACCAACCAGGGAAAATATCGCGAAGGCAGCTTCGCGATATTAACAAGGAAGGGTAGCGATTATTTAAATCACGTTAAGAATGCCTTAACGCAGGAATTTAACGTCTATTAAATTCCTGACTAAGGCATACTTAAAATGGGGGGGGATGGATTCTGTGGCTAAGACCACAGGCCCTATCATCTAGGATATCGCCATTTCCCACCATGGAAAACCACACTATCTCTGGAATTTTTATCGCCCCGGCGATGCGTGTTGTTGATAACGTGCTAACCGCGCGATAAATTCCAGAGATAGCCGGCGATAAATATGCAAGCGCTAAGCGCGCTTTGCGATATTTATCGCCGGCCCTTGGTACTATGCCCCTTAGTCACCTTTTCCTAATACCATAATGGCAAGCCTTAAAACCTTCAATTTACAATGACACATCATAAACCTATGACTAACTTCTTGGATGTGACTCTTCAACTCAAAGGACTTAGGGCCTGATTTATATGTGAGGGAAAATATACTACATCATAACAGCAACAGAGTATACATACCACCAACATAATGGTCCGCCTGCCAAGTTTATGTGCAGGCAGACCTTAGGTTAGACTACAGGGATGACTACTCCGTCACCGCCATGGCCAAACCTCTCCAATGCCCTGATTGAATAAGAGCCATGGCTCAGAGTAATGGCTATATGTTCTGCCATCCAATCAGGATGGGTGGACATATAGTCATTGATTTACTGTCCATCACTACCAGACAAACCCGGGTGGTTAGGGACAATGACATGCAACTAATATCCTCCCACCATGGGAGATGACACCGATGGTAAGTGGAGCATTACTTTTTTAATTTTCGAAAATCAAATCCAGTTTCAGCATTTTCTTTTTGAAAATAAAAAACGATAACTGTTTGGTGTCGAGCTGCGTAATGCTGACCCAGCCCTGCACCAAACAGTGAAATGCACTAGCTGAAACTGCCGTGAAGGGCGGGTGGGCCTTCCTCCATGGGCACAGAATAATTTACTTTGTCCCCTTGGTGGATTGATAGGCCGTCCCCAAATTTTAAATTGGGCTGTTCGACTAGAAATACAAAATTATAAAATCTTTTTTATATGCAGACAGCGTTCACCATAGAACAGATATTCTCGCAATACAATTTGGAGGAATGCATAAAATAAAACCCAACTTCAGTAAGGAAGGGCCCTTTTGGGTAGAGCATCATGTATGGAGCACAGATTCTTAAACAGGGTTATGAACAGGGCCACTGGAATTATGCAATTTTGTTGCTCTGGCAATTTCCCTATACTTATGTATTTGCCTCATTTGCCACTTCTTCTCTCATCTGCTGCATAATCTGCAAATTGTACCCCAAAAAAAAAATTCTAGCTCTAACTGATCAAAAGTTACTGAAAATGCTGTGAAACGTTGCTGTGCAGTGGAAGGCTCTTTGCAAAGACTGACTGGTACAGTTTCTGGTGCTTATTGCTATATTTGGGTGTTAGACGAGTACTAATCTTGAGTTTACAATGACACCTCATGAACATATGATTACATTCTTGGATGTGCCTCTTTAAATCAAAAGACTTAGATTAAAAAGCACATTTATTCTTAAATCCAAAGAATGCAAACTCTTTATTACATGCAACAATGCTCAACCTTGAACACTGATTCTAGTGATACCATTTGGAGCAATGACTAAAATAAAACACAAATTCAGTAGGGAAGGACCCTATTGGGCAGAACATGAAATATGAAACACAGATTCTTAAAAAGGTTTATGAAGAGGACCACTGGAATTATGTGATTTTTGTGGCTTTGGTCTTTTCACTCTAATTATAGGTTTGCTGCATTTGCCACATAGTCCATCAGCTGCTGCATAATCTGCAAAATTAATAAAAAACACATTCTAGCTCAAATTGATCAAAAGTTGTTAAAAATGCTGTGAAATGTGTTGCTACGCAGTAGAAGGCCCTTTGCAAAGAATTACTGATCAAGGTTCTACTGCTTATTGCTGCTGTATGTGGGTGTTAAACAAGTACTAATGAGGTTATATATTTGCCCAGACAGAATTAACCTGTGTAAAACTGGGAAAATAAGGAAGTAATACTATCACAAAATGTGCCGCCCTATGCCTCATAATTTGCCTTTTCTTGCAACATAATTTAGCAAACCCTGCAACATAATTTTGCTGTGGCCCGCTGCATAATCCCAGTGGCTCTGATTATGAGATAAGCGTCTTGCACTGTGCTAAATAGAAGAGTTTAAATATTACAATCCAAGATAAGCTTTGTTAAAACCCAAAGCTACATAACTAAAGACATATAGGAAACTGTAATTCATTACATTATTTTAAAATCACCTCTAAAATATATGTAGTTCTCAAAAGGCATTGGAAAATGCGAATGTCAGACTCTCACCCACATCACTGATAATATGCAAAAGAGGACACACAATCCAACAAATGCTTTACCATAGGTACCTTTCGCCGACTGGGATGGAGTGATCCATCTAGCTCCTATTCACCTCCACTGGGGTTTCACACTTTTGAGTCTTTTAATGTCGGCAAGTTTGGATCAACAGATGGTCAATTTTTTATTGCAATTTTACCAGGCATTATCGCATTCGTAAATTAATCAATTATAATACCAAATATGTGGACTATGTCAATAAATGTTGAATGTGACGTGTTATATGTGGAAAGCACCGCATGGCTACCATAAAGGAACACCTATGCAAGATACGAAGGACCCACTAGAAATACAATTGAGAAGGACTGCATCATGCCAAAAGACCACAGTTGGATGACATTGACAGAGCTGAAGTGGGAAACAAGTGAAGTCACAGAACATTGTAAGCAATACAATTGGAGGTATGTTGGATCGAAGACATTGTAATAAATTTGAAAGAAGTTGATAAGAAAACTGTGTTATTTCCTGGGAGCATGAAATGGTCTTTTGACGAAGTTTCCCTCAGTTTTCCTTCAAAATGCACTTTACTGGGATATATCACTTTGACTGTAAGACACCTTCATTGTTGAGTAACATCCCTTCTGCCCTTTATTGCAAAATGCTTTCTCCCTCCCCACCTCGTTCTTGGGTGAAGACTCACACTGCAATTTTGATTGACGATTTTTGCTTCTCATTGTCATATTATTAAAAAATATATGTCTAATTCGGTATATCCTAATTTGCGCCTCAAGGCCTTGCGTTCAATAGACCGTTGAATCAAGAGAGTTATCCTCACTAGGGCTCCATTTATGCATGGTGATTATTGCTCTTTTTCAAAGTTTACAAATGTTTGTTTGGTTTAATATGTAATGAATGTTCTTTATAGGTTTGTGTGCAGGAGATCAAGATTAATTAAGTTAATATCATTCAATTTTTTTCAGTCATGATTATAGCATATGTGTCTTTCAAAGCTCTCTTTCAATTAGAACTTTTCACCTTGGACTACTTATCACTGATATCTAATTTTTCTTACTGTCTTTTTTGGGTTTTCTTATCTACAGATTGTCTCTTTATCACTGGCAATTTATTGGCGATATAAATATCAAGATGCATTTGACATATCTAAGAAAATGCATCTTTTTACATGAACACCCTCAAAGTTTTGGACTGATGCTACTGGTATTTCGAATCCGAGTGTGCACTGAGGCCTGCCAACCAGACATCAGTGGCAGTGTTCTAACCCTTTGGAAAGTGTATGTTAAATTGGCTACCCCCAGTTGGCATAAGTTAACGTACTTATATGGTCCTAGTATATGGTACCAAGGGTACCCAGCACCAGTAAGCTAAAGTGTCCAACCAGGGCTGCAGCACTGATTGTGCCACCATGAGGGTGACAAAATACAACATAGGTCCCAGCCTGCCACTGCAACCAGAAAGAACAGTTTTAAACAGCTAGTTCAACTTTGCCATTTAAACCAACAGCAGAGCTCACATTTCCCTTAATAATATATATGTCAACTCAAAGGAAGGTCTATCAAGCCCTAAGGCAAGGAGTAGTGTATTATTATGTAGGACATATACTATAATATGTCTTAACAATAATAGCCTGAAACTGTTGTTTTTACCGTGGAAAGGATGGTAGTCCGATTTGCAAGTACATAGTTACGGGCGGACATCTCAGCCCTGCTCATTTCTGAATGGCACTCCTGAAACTGGTACTTCAAGGTATCCAATTAATCAGTGCATCAAACCCGAATTGATGCCTACTTTTAAGGAAAGGCAACTTTTAGAAAGTCGTAACTCTGTTTTCCAGTGGCCATTCTCCAACTTTTAGAAAGTTGCCACTCTGTTTTCCAGTGGCTATTCATAGATGCTGGCCACAAGACAGCCTTCTGTTCTCCTGGGGAGGAGTGTAAATGACTCCCAAGTACAGAAACAATAAAGGCCTGCTGCAGAGTTAGTTGTTAACTCTCCATTCCAGGAAGCCACACAGTGTGTTGACCCAAAAGAGGCGAGCTTCAAATGAGAAGCCACCTTTGATGGGCAAATGGCAATCACAATCAAGAGTGGCTGCTGCTTTGTTCAGGTAGACTGCTCTGCTAACGGTGGGAACAGATGGGGAAAACCAGTTGATAAACGATTTTTTCCATGGCTGTGTAGCTCAAAGGTAGCCACATCTCTAGGTTGGGATGCCAAGCTCCTCACACGAGAGATAGGTTCAGACATCTTGGGAGTGGGCAGAATAGTGCACTTTGGGATAGTTAAGGTGCCACACATAACCGGAAGTTGTCATAAGGTTGGAGGGAACCTATTAGCCCATTGGCTACTTACCACTTCACCCCCTCACAGCACTTTCTGGGCATAAATATGACACCCTTTGCACCCCAAACCTCAGATCACATCTGGACTGGAGAGAGATACGAAGAAGGTCTGTCCTACTTGCCCTTGGACCTACAGAGGCTGCAACATCTTCTGAACTGCACCTACTGCTGGTTGGGCTACCAAAGAAGGGACTGTGCCTGTGTTGCCTGGCCAAGGTAAAAGTCTCTCCAGAGCCCCAGACAGAAAAGGTGAACTCCAAGAGTCAGTCGGCTGACTCCCTGTTCCAGCACAAGAGCCATAAAAGCTGAAGTGGCCCGTTCAGGCCAGTCAGTATCCACTTCCATCTCCTCGACACTCAAAGGTTGTACTCGAGTTTGTTGAACTCGGGAGAGTCATCAAAGTGCAGATTGGTTGTCTGAGAGGGACACTAGCCCTCACCAAACGAAACCACTGGACCTGCTCTGACCAGAGACCTGTAGCCCAGGACTTCTGCTTAACTAAAGAGGACCTCAAGTGACATTGATGTAGGAAAGTGGGATCTGCTTCTTATGGTTACCCCCACTCTTTACTTGATGTCTCACTGTTTTTGACTAGTCTGACTGGGATCCTGCTATTCAGGACCCCAGACAATCTGCTTTCTCCCTTAAATTGTCATGCATGTACTTTGGTACTCTCCAGATTGGATACTGGGGTACCCTTTTCAGTCCCTAGTATATGGTACCCATCTATCCAGGGCATAGGCACCCCAGAGGCCTCCCATGGACTGAAGCATGTATTATGCCACCCATGAGAGGCCATGCAAAATGGAACTCGAGGTCTGCTACTGCAGCCTGTGTAAGATGGTGCTTGTACCACTTACATTAGATATAGGTTCACTATATCTAATTGTCACTACACTTAAAACTTATAAGTCACTCATATAACAATCCTGAAGGCAGGGTGCTGGGTTTTAAGTGAGAGGGTGCCCCTGCATGAGCAGAGCCCCTCTACAGCCTCCGGAGACCATTCTTCCGGTTGTCTGTGACTCAGCCGGACATATAGGTAGAAGTGCATTATAACCTCGCGGTAAATGCTATCTCAAAGACGGCTGCATAGAAACATATCGTGTTTGGTATCAAACACCTTGGAATCATACCCCCACACTAGTAATTGGTGTGGGAGGTATGATACCACCCTTCTGAAGCGAGCTTCGTGGGGTCACTGGTCTAACCGGTGCCAGCCTTCTCGACCCGGACAGCAGAAAATGGATGCTGCTGACCAGTGACACATTTCTGCCCTCCTGCTGCTGAGCCAAGCTCAAGCAGAGGAAGGCAGCACAATAGGCATTGTGTCACAGGGAGGTGTGACCACCTCCCAGACAGGATTTAGCGTATGGGGCTGGGTGGGTGCACTCTGAGAGTGCCCAAAAGTCTACACTTGGGCCACATTTGGTGTCCCTGTGCATAGTCCAGCTCAAACCAGTTCTGGGAGCCATTGGCTCGTGCTCTGGCACGAGACTGGACAAAGGACATGGGTGAAGCCACCCCTCTGTCCTGCCCCTCCCCTAGGAGGGTCCCCTGAATCTGTCCAACCCTCTCCCATGGGTACAAAAAGGCTTACCTGGCTGTAAGACTTTGGATTTTACGTGGACAAGATTCTACAAGAGTAAACCACTGACATTCGACCGTCTGGACACTCTGGACTTTTCTAGACCTTGACTGGGCTCGACTTCGTCCCCCTTTCCATCTGAAGCGTAGTTTGTGCCTTTGCTCTATACAGGCTCTGTGCAGGACCTGTGGTGCACTAAAGACAACAAAAGAATCTCCCTTGGAGTGAAGGAGTCACTGCCCTCCTTCGCAGGCACCTAAAGCGCATCTGACCGGTCTGCTGCTCCTGAGCTCCTTCGGACTCCGAAGATTTCAGCAACACAAGAGGTGGGTTCCTGAAGCTCTCTGAGGTTGATCTGCGATCTCACCGAGATTGAAGTCAGTATCCCTCGTAGGGGCAGTGTAACCTGATCCCCTAAGCAGCTCGCCCATTTGCAAGTGCATATGCTTGTTGGCGATTCCCGAGCTTGTGCATTGGATTCTGTGTAGTCCTGACCCTGATCAGTATTAGCACCAAAGAACTCCGGCCTCCTCACACCAAGTGCTCTGTGGGCTTTTACTTGGTAATCTTGCTCGAGGTCCCCTCGCGACTCCTGGTCCTTTGGCCTTTGGGTCCCCTTTAGAGTCATCTTGATCTCTGTTGGGCTTCCCTGGTTGCTCCAGACGTGCCCTGACTCCCCATTGCTTGGTGAATCTCCTGGATGCACTTGACATCTTTCTTGGGACAGATCACCTCCGGCTCCTGGTCATCCTCGACATCTCCTCGTCCTCGTGGCTGCAGAGTCAAGCATCCCTTCTTCGCACCTGAAGCACCCGACATCGGTAGGCATTCGTCTCCTGAGCCCCTGGTCACTCTGAAATGACCCAGACTCTGTCCCCTCTGCTTTCAGGTTCCTTCCTTCCAGAATCCAGGCTTAGATTCCACCGGACCCTTTACACCTTCACGACAGCAGTACTTCTTTACAGCCTTCCTTTGAGAACGACAAGAGTTTTCGACACCACTTCAGACCTATGCACCCGGCTCCCCTGGGATTGGTAACTCTGGTACTAAGGTATCCACAGGTGGGGTGGCTCTACAAACTCTTAAGTTCCAAAGGGCTCGCTCAAAGTCCTCCTAGAAGGGTCCTTAAACTTTAAAACTGCAACCGCGACTTTCCCTTAGAATTGTAGGGAGCCCGCGGTCGTGTTCCCATGCTGCACCCGTCCTCCGTGGGGTCCCTATCTACTCACCCTGGGTGTTTCCTTGGGGTTCCAGCGATTCTACGGATTCTAGAATGTGTCTTGATCCATGTTGTGATTGTTATACCACTATTTTAGTATATGGTTTGGTCTCCTTCTGGAGCCCACTGTGTATTGTGCTACTTACAACTGTTCTATTGAATTTGTATTGTGTGCTTTGTGTTCTATCCTGGTGTAGAGGATAGTAGAGAGTGTTATCTTAATAAATACATATTTTGATATAACTACGGTGTGGTTCTCCTTCATTTAGGCATTCAGGAGGTGATATTCTGGTTAAACAAGCTGCTTTACATTCCTTCAAGATTAAGCCTGAAGGCTGCTCTCCACATCTACCACTAGGATAGCTTTCTAAAGGATATCTTTGACCTCATACATTATAAGGGTCATGTGGACTCAAACAAGGTGCCCACTTTAATTAGTGGACAGCATATACCAGGCCACCTTCTCACAATTGACTCATGTGGCTAGAGTTACCCCACCTGGACCGTGGAATGAGGAACTTTGGTGATCAGGTAACGGGCCCCCAGACCCTCTCTCTGTGGGAACTGGTCACTCAGTCCAGGCTAGAGTAGTCAAACACAACTCTTTAAAAGTTTTGAAAAGTTTCCAAACTTTACAGTTACTAAAGCCTGTTTGCGCTTTGGACTAAAAAGCTGTCATTTACGTTTGACTTAAAATCTATATATCTAGAATCCCCAAGTGGATTTTGTTCATCTTGGTGTCTAAGAATGCATAAAACTATAATCTATTTATATTGTTTTCGTGTTGTGTAACTTTCTTATTCTGTTGATTAAAACGCCTAAATGATTTACAATAGTTCTTTGGTTTAAGACTTGCTACTTGAACCCGCAGCTACTCAGGCTTGAGCTAGAGGTTTTACAAATGAGTCTGACTGGGCCCAAGACTGTTTTGTGAGTGTATTACACATTGAGGTCATACAACAACACCATATACTAACCATAATCCTCATAACATACATATACAAGACATGTGGACATTGTTCCATCTTTTGATACATGCCAATCTTCCCAACAGATCTACTATACTGTTTTATTTTGTTCTCAAATGTCTTATTTGTCTTCCCATAGGCTTGACTTGTTCACAATAGAATTATTCATATTTAGCCTTCTAATAAGCCTCCATAAACTGAGATATCCCAAAATGTCCACTGGTTATGCTACCATCCCCTCTCCATTTGTTTCTAAGAAACTCCCCAACCCCATTTCACGGACATTGACTTTATTTTGTTGCATGTCTTTGATAGAATGGTTCTCAATTATAGCTGGATCACAACCTTTTGGTTATTTCTGATCGTACCTAGGTAATTCATCAATTTTTACTGGCCTTTTTTTCAATGTTATCTAGTTTTAAATGCGTTGATGTACAGTTTCATGGAGGTGAATTCCATGTAGCGTGTTAGCTATTTGACTTCAGCCAAGATTTCTAAGGGTAGATTTTACGCTAGGCTTCATCACTGATAACAGGTCATTTTGGAACTTTTGTTGTTTATACTTTGTGTATTTGTAATGTATTTTGGGAAAGGTATATTTTAGCTGTGTTCTTCCCTGTGTAGGTAATGTGGGTCTGGATGTGTATTCTGTTTTGTGTTCTTTTTGTGAGCTTCCACTGCCATATTGAACCTTTGCTATCATTATATAGCTTGAGTTTGCTGTTCAGTTAAGTGGTTGAGTATTCAACAGTTGTACGGCTAATGCTTTCTAGGTCATGTTTAAACTTTTGAAAGTTGTTTATGGATTATGCCAGGGTTGGACCTTCTCTAGATTGCTTAGTTTGCACATTTATTTTGTTGTTTATTGTACAACAGGTCTGTCCATACACTCCCACTCTAATTCTGTCTGAGGTGCTTGTCCGCGACTTTTAGACATTTCCAGAGATCACTCAGCATTCTTTCCTCTATTCCACAGCATTGCCACTCCATTTCACTGTTTTACTCTATGTTTTGCAGCCAGCTGCTGTGTTTTACCTTTACTGTGTTTTACCTTAAATCTGTAAGGTGCTCTATTTCAGTTGGTTTGAACCTTAAACTGGTCTGCTTGCCTAAAATGGAGCTGCTTAATTTAAGATGACAGGTTTATAGGGTTGAGTGGATCCTTGTATTGGTGTTACTGCTGCTTGATCTTCTTATGGTAGACAATAGATTTTGCCTCTACAAATGTGCTGACTTTGGTATTGAAAATATTGAAATCCAGTCTCCTCAACTCTGCTGTTATCTGGTGTGTTGAGCTTTCCCCCCAGATTCTCTCTTTTTGGTTCTGCCTGTCTCTTCTTTTCATGCACTCACTTCACTCAGCTGTGCACAAACACCCACACACACACATTCATGCATACACACACACACACACACACACACACACACACCTATACACACACACACACATTTCCACTGCTGGTGCTGTCCCATAGTCAAGATTGCTGCTTCAGGGCCTCTGCTCATCTCCTCAGTACTACCACCCCAGTCTTGATCTTCATCTCCTACTTATGTTGTCGTGTGATTTTTGCCACACTTTTTATCCACTCACTTCCTACACTCCTTCCGCTCGCCACTGTGACTCAGACCTCTCCAAGCCTACAAGTGCTACCGGTCTGCAACACTGTCTGCAATGTAACTCCCTTTTTGCTCAATGAATGGTTCTATCTGTAGCCAAACTTTCCATTTTTCACCTCACTGTCTTTGCGCCTCGGCGTTGCTCATGCTTTGTGGTCGCCTGTGGTCACAAGCAGTTTCCAATAGTCTACAGCGGCCTCCAGGGTGAGTCTTGCATGCACACTATTTCATATTTATGAGTGCTAGGCCCGTGGATGAATAGGACTCTTTTTCAAATTTGAAGATGTCTTCAGAGTCACATTAACCTGCACCTATCAGCTTTATAGCTTCACAGGAGTTGTTTCATTGTAATATTTAGTTTACCTGTTTCACTTTTTTTTAAGTTGTTCCTTTTTTGCTTTGAATTGGCCCAACCTCTGGAGCCTCACGTTCTAGCAGGCATCTTGGTAATCAGCTCAGACTTGCCCCAGGAATAGCAATCCCAATTCATAAAAAGTTATATGCATCAATAATCGCACCTTCATCTGTTCACCAAGGGAAACTGATTAGGCCACCTTCCAGATCAATAAAGGGATATATGCACTATTTCACAGCCATGTGCTTGTAACAAGAAATCCATATTTTTTTAATCAAATACATGATCTCACAAGGCCCCTCCACAAACTGCTAATCTAATTTTAGGAGGTGACTGCAACACATTTGACCAAGTACTAGATAGAAAATCTCAAGCTAGGTATACTACAAACAAGTTTCAAAACCTCTTCAGAGAGACAATTAAACAAAATAAGTTGACTAATGCTTAGAAAATTGCCAATTCAAGTCGAAAATAATACTCCTTTTTCTCCAGTCCACAAAACCCATTTATGAAAAATGACTATTTGTGAACAAAAGAATACAGTATTCCACAGCCACCACGTACATTACTCCAACCATGCCCTTAGCAAATTCAGCTTTCACTGCTAAGCCTGTCAAGGTAAAACCACCCCCACGGTGGAGGCTAAACACAGTACTTTTCCACAGCCTAGGATTCATAGGCCAAACCAAACCCTTTAGTAAAGAATTCTTCGAAACCAACAAATGCCCTGAAATTCCTACTAAGACATGATAAGATGACTACAACGCTGCTATTCGAGGTTTAATATGTAGATAATATGATTAGCAAACATTAAGATAAAGAAGAAACTAAAAATCAGTAAAGGTCTGAAAAAGATAGACAATGCCTACAAAAAAAAAATACCATCTCTCCCTCCAAAGGCAGCTGAAACTAAAACTGGAATACATCAAATAGGCAGGCATGCTGCAGAAATGTTTTGTCTTGCAATTAAAGCAAACTACTAGAACACATGTAACCAGAATGGGAAAACCATAGCTAATTATCTCATGAATTACCTTCCTTTGGGGCATATCAGCAAGGAACGGCGATGAATATCGCAAAGGGCACTTAGCGCTTTGTTATTGATCGCCGTCTATCTCTGGAATGTATCGCCCTGGTCGCACGTTATCAACAACGCGTTGCTCCAGGGCGATAAAAATACCAGAGATAGCGGGGGTAATCGCCATTTTGCAGGGAACATCGCTGGTTTTCCAGTGATGTTCCCTGCAAAACGGCGATAACTTTGCTGATACGACCCTGTGGTCGTAGCAGCATAATTCACCCCCTGTGTTAGGGATGGATAAGTCAGGATTTTAGCAGACGTTAGTTTTTGGAGAAAACAGCGGTTTTCTCCAAAAACTAACGTCTGCTAAAATGCTGGGGCAGCCTTGTAAATATTGCGATGTGCACATCAGCGATATTTGCAAGGCTGTACTGCCCAGTGACGCCCACTTTGCATCTCATTAGAGATGCAAAGGGAGGCATCGGGCAAAAAGGGTGCTAACATGTGATTATGCATGTTAGCACCCTCTTGTAAATAGGGTGATAGTTTTATCTCCACTTTTTTGGCTTTTAAAGCCAAAAAAGCGGAGATAAAGCCCTTGTTAATATGCCCCTTTGTCTGTAAATACCGACTTAAAATCCACACAGTCATATCTTTGTCAATATCACTCCCATATCACACCACCCGCCTCCTTTCTGTTCCTACTCTGACATTTTTCATGTCCATGTATACCATGAGCATGAGTGTATGGTGTATGGTGTACATTTTGTTATGTACTCCTTTACATGAAAGTTGGCATAAGGTGTCTGGAAAGTTGTATGTAAGGTTAAATCTGGGTGTGCTTCCAACCCATAAATGAGCGAGAGTCATAGAAAATTGTCCCATGATAAATTGGTATGCCTAAGTAGTGGTAATGGACTGGCTACCCTGCAACATATAACCAATCTAATATTTATACGTTTGACTGTCTCCAAGCAAGTGATATTGTAATTTCTTATGTTTATCTTTGAATATAGAAAACGATGAATTAGGATGGATTTGGTCCGCTTGTTTTTTTATGTACAGAAACATTTAAGCAGTGTTTATTCACGTTAGATTTATTTTAATTCAGTTTATGCTGCCATGTCTAACTTGTTTCCAACCTGTTGTTTAATATAATAAACTCGTCATTCTCTTTTCGGGAGGATGCTATGGCTTTAGGTTGTTATTATTTCTTCTGTGTGCTTCCTGCTCAAAACATATCTGCCCGACATCGGGGAAGATGTCATGGAAAAATGACCAGGGCCGGACTGGCCGTAGCGGGCACCGGGCAATCCCCCGGTGCGCCGCACGGGTGGGGGCCGGTTTGGGGCCACTGGGGGCCGTTTTTGTTACAGGCCCTGTAACAAAATCGGCCGAAAACCTGCCCTGGCAAAGAGCACAGCGGCACCCCCAAGCCTCGGGGTGGGCCGGCCGAGCACTTTCCCAGGGCCGGTTTTGGTTCCCAGTCCGGCCCTGAAAATGACGTCACACAGAGGGCTGCTGTACGAAAAGTGTTAATTCTTGTTGCAGTCCTTTCAGTGAGATTTATTACCACCACCCTTACATGCATGCTGATATATTGTTGTACTGCTGTCTGCATAGATATTTCTCGATACAAGTGTTGCCAAAGTTGCACTGACTCTAAAAAAAAAGTCTAAACCAAAATTTTAAACAACAAAAGAAGGGGTGGGCAATATAATCCACTCCCCCTGCAGAATTGATGTCATTTTGATCACTTTGCCGCTGACCGCGGCCCCCGCAGGGGGCCACTCGGCGGTCGGCGCCTTAGTGGCCCCGGGGCCCCGGTCACCCATCCCCACTTCCTCCTTCGGGGGGAAGTGGGGGCAGGGATCCTGACTGTTGCCCCCCTCCGTGTCGGGGGCCGGAAGTGACGCGCAATGCGTGTCACTTCCGGGCCCAGGTGTGAGGGGAAGGCTATTTAGCCTTCCCCCACCCTCACTGGCGACCTCTTTGTCGCCCACCTCGCCTTTTACCCTCCCTACCGCTTACCCGGCGTAGGTGTGGTGGGGTGGGGTTTTTTGCTGAACGTTTTCATGTTTTCCTTTTCGTTGCAGGCGGAGTTACAGGGCGATCTGGAAGCAGGCCGGTACAAAGGGTACCTCTGCGCGGCACCACGTGGTGCCTGAGCCAAAACGAGGAGCCTCCAGAGAGGTCCCGGAAGCCGGTCGGCGCCCCGCTAGGCCTGCGGGCGGTTGTGGGCCTGAACAACCGGGGGTTTGCTATGCGACGCTCCGCCCCGAGAGGGGGGGTGTGAGTAGAATTTCAACGGCACTTGATCGAAAAAAGAATCACTTGGGGGGCAGCACTTGCGGGTCGTTCCCGTGCTGCCCGGCTCATCAGGCGGGGCAGGTGAAGTAGATGGCCGCCTGCCCTTGGATCGCCCGTAAGATAACCCACCTATTACATATCCTGGAATTATGTAATAAATCCTGCAGCATTTGTTACCCACTTACAACTGTTTCTTGTGTCTTCTTTGGGTAACCTAATTTGGGGGAGGGGGGAAAGCGGGGTGCCCCTGAGGGTACTATGCATTATGTTTCTTATGCGCAGTCCCAGCTAAATTCCGCCAACTGCCTCGTGTCGGAGCTTTCTCTCGAACGCAGCTCAAAAAGGGTAAATTGGTGAGCAAGATTTGGTGCTCCCTCGCACGATTTTCAGTTGCTAGGAGGGCATCTGGTGAGATTTCTCTAATGCGGACACTCCCAGGCAGTCAACTCTAGCGGCAGCAAAATCAGCTCGAGAAGCTGCACCCTCTGATTTTTCAGCACAGAACAAGCTCCCAGCACTAACTCACAGCACGAGCAGCATGACGTACCTATTTCTACCTGTTTTCAGAATTCCACTGAATCTCACTGAGTTGTTTTGTAACACCACGGAATTCTGTGGAGTGAAGCTCCGCGGGTTCCACCCAGGCCTAATCAAAAGGCGGAGCACCACCAAATTTGAAAATAAAAAAAACAAATAAAAATACCCCTGCACATAAGAATATAACATTTACAAAATATTCCTTAAATGATTGTGATGGTTCCTCAAAGAATGAGAAAACTGACTAACATTTTAACACACTTCTTTTACAGCTCTCAAGTGATCCTCATTTGTGAGTGCAACCTCATTTAATACAAATTACCACCTAGAAAAATGCTTAGTTCCTTACTAAATGTTCATCTAAGTAGGCCAGAGCATATTTACTACAAATTCTTTTTAAACTATTTTTACTCATCAACAGAACAAACAGCACAGTTATCAGAAGCATACAATCAGATGCAAAATGTATATGTTATTTTACATAATTTGATACCACTGTGACTCATTATTCCCATATCTCTCCCTCAGTATTTAGTAGGTCGTGTAATCTGACTTCACTGCAACATAGTTCCATAGTTAGAGACAAGCATATTTCTCCCCTGTGTGCATTCCATGCCGCCCACTTACGATCCCATTTTGCGGGGCATCCTCTATGTTTGAAAACAACTTTCTCTGCTATCATAGCTCAGTCCATATCTGCAACCCAATTTTGAGTCATATCTGTATTTGACTATCAAATATCTTTTATAGGTTTGACCAGTTGAGAACAAATGCGACCAGCATCCATAACATTGGATGTTAAGTGTCTGTGGGCCCAAACTGAGACATTGCTAAGGAAACACCAAAACAAATAATTGTACAGATGCAAAATGAGTGTCTTCGCCATGGGTGTTAACTGATGCCATGGGCAGGTCATCAGCCAAGTGGGAAATACTTAAAACTAACCATAGTCAAAACTGTGAGACCCCTGTAAGGCCTCATACAGTGCAAATGTAGGCTTTTGATAATGCGCTTTTATAGTCTGTCTTGGTTGGACAGGGACAAAAAGAAGGCCCTTGTGTTTACCAAAATAAAAGTGGCCATCATTAGCGAACCAGATAGCCAAAATAAAATCCCACATTTACATATCAAGCCAGTTTTGAACTTGCAAGACATTCTGTGGTTTTTTGCAAGTTATGGGACACTGCAAGCACGTGTGTTTGCTGCAGCCAATGCTTGTAGTAATATCGGGGAAACAAATAGTAAAAAACAGCGCACCTAGCCATAATACAGACACACAAATTGCACACAAAAAAATGGCCCATACACAGACCACTCAGACCAGCACTTCGGGCTTTGTCAGATTGCCCTGCAGACCAGCCCGACCCTGTTGTGAAACACTCAGAATTCTAGCGAAGGAACCGACGCACAGAGAGACTGAGGGGCATATTATCAAGGACATCGTTAAAAATTCTCGCCAGTTTAGCGGCAGAAAACTGCCGCTAAAGCGGCGATAATGAGCTTGATTATATGACCTTGAGAATTCCAATAGAAGCCCATGTTCTGCTGTCAACATGGGCTTCTATTGGAATTCTCCAGGGCATATTATCAAGCCCATTATCGCCGCTTTAGCGGCAGTTTTCTGCCGCTAAACTGGCGATAATTTTAAGGCTGTCCTTGATAATATGCCCCAAAGTAATTTTCCCAGGATCTCTTAACTTACTAAGGGGCATATTATCAAGACAGGCGATAAAATTATCGCCGCTTTAGCGGCAGAAAACTGCCGCTAAAACGGCGATAACGGGCTTGATAATATGCTCTATGGAATTCCAATTGTAGCCCATGTTAGATGTGAAGGACGTCTAACCTGAGCTTCAATTGGAATTCCATAGACCATATTATCAAGCCCATTATCGCTGTTTTAGCGGCAGTTTTCTGCCGCTAAAGCGGCGATAATTTATATCGCCTGTCTTGATAATATGCCCCTAAGTATTGCAACAGATATTAGAACGCTAGCTGTTGGGTTCGATAATTCAGCTACACCGCCTCGTCTCCATTGCCATAGGGTGTGTGGTGGAGGAGAGCACTTGTGATCACTTGTTTAATCAGGATCAAAACGTACATTATAACTTCATTTGAATAATTCCCACAAGGCAGAACTGCAGTGTTTGCCTACAGCTATTAAAATGATAATAAATGTCCGGCAAGATTTGATTATACATTTTAAACTGTCACTTAAACAATTTATAAGCGAGCCAGATGAAAAAAATGAAAGATGAAGAAAGTGGTACTGCATTTTCTAGCAGGAGCTGTAAAATGGTAGCAGGGAACTATGGGGCATATTAACAAGCCAGGCGATAAAATTATCGCCACTTTAGCGGCAGAAAACTGCCGCTAAAACGGCGATAATGGGCTTGATAATATGCTCTATGGAATTCCAATTGAAGCCCATGTTAGATGTCCTTCACATCTATGTAATTTTATCGCCTGGCTTGTAATATGCCCCCATGTCTTGAAAAAAGTGCGCCGGCTCAGGACTGCGGAGTGAAGTGGATGATGGGGTTCACAGAGCAAGAAAGCAATTATTGGTAATAAATCAAAGATAAATAGTCCGTATTCCTTCCAGGTCAGAATTTCAACATTGTTTAATATTATCAACAGAAAATGCTTATCTCTATTATTTGCCACCCAACAATTATTGCCAAAGCAGAAAGCACAAAATGAGTGAATGACAAATAAAATCTACTAGTGCCTGGAAGAATTTGGGCAGGATTTCAACTCCTCCAGAAAATGTAGGGTATTTCTAAATGTAGACGTAAACGCAAAGGAAGCTATTGTTTCTTTTGAATGGTATTCTGCAACGGCTGATCGTTGGAGTGGTTGTCTTCTCCAATGATAAATTCTTAACAATATACTTGCAAGAACAGGATTGGTAGCCATGGCTTTCAATGAGATTACCTGACACCACTTACTGCTTCTGATATTTGTCACAACTACTCAGTGGTAATCTTCATTACTGTTAGTCGGGAAACATCCATTACATTATAGGTAGTATCACTCAAAACGTTTACAACAGTACACTTACAAAGTAAACGTCTTTACCACGCAAGTTGACACCACGAATGTGCCTTAACCACGGATGGAGGTCCCCCACCTGTCATTAACCGCGAGGCAGTATGGCATCCCCTGGTCAGTGTAGCAGAAGAGGGCCAAGTGTGGAGTTAACACCCAAGGGTCAGCCCACAACTGCTCTTTTTCTTCGCTATTTGTGCCAAAATTAGCCTACCGCCGACCTCGGGCCCCTGCAAGGGTCACAGCAGCCCCTGACACAGGGAACGAGCAAGGCAATCAGTCCCCTATGTGGTGATCCTTGGGTGCCTAGCGGGTGTGGCAGTGTGCAGGGACACAAGGAATACTCATGCACAACTGGTGTGGGTGTTGGAGATGAACCCCGAGCAGTTCACTCCCTTTTATTGAAAAACCTCGTGGGCCACATCTGGTCCGCGGATGACATGTTAATACATCCGGGGTCGGGCTGTGGCAGCAGGACCAATGACCTGCTAAATCGCTTCCCAACTTTTTCTTGCAAAAGTTCATGATGTTCCAAATGCAAAGTCATTGAGCCGCTGGCGTGGTTGGGGATTTGGCCGGATCCTGTAGCTATGAGACTGACCTTGAAGAGGCTGCTCGCGAGGCTGAGGTGTACTCGGCGGAGTGTATTAGCAAGGTCCTGGTGCAGCCACTGGGCTTCGGGCCTCGGTACCCCTTTCGACGGAATCACCATTCTCCTGGCCCGGCCAGCTGCTGTCATATTCCCCCACCATCAGGCCTGGATCAGAGGGGGATGGTGTAACCTCTTTAAACCAGGAGATGTTTTGTGATATTTCCTCAGTTCCCTTCTGGGTCGTCACCATGGTGCCATTGTTCGCAGTGACTGTCCAGGTCCCGAGTCTGTATGGGGTTCTGAACTTCTACCCGGGTGGCGTTCTTTGAGAATGGTGGTATCTCCTGGCTGCAGTGATCTTGGCTTGGCCTGACACTGTATGCTTGTTCTGACACTGAACACTTGTTCATTGTGCCTCTCGCGGTGTGTTTGGGTTTTGTGGATGTCATGTGGTGGGGATGCCCACCTGGAATAGGTGGGGATCAAATCTCTCTGTGACCCTTTGAACGTTAGGGCCCAAGAGGTCTGTTGGGTTGTGCAATGGGGGAGGCTCCGGAACTCTCGGTGGAACAGGTGGAGATGTGGTTCCGGGTCGGCCTGGTGATGCGTAGTGTCTTGTTTAACGTGCGCATGAATCTATCAATGTCCCTGTTGGCATGAGGCCATTATAGGAAGATCCGGTGGTGGCGGATCCCTTTGCTGCTTGAGAAACTCAGCAAATTCAGCCCCATTGAATGGGGGCCCGTTGTCACTCTGGGTTTCCATGGGGAGGCCGAAGGTCGCAAACACCCTTTCTAGAATGGGTGCTACATTGACGAGCTCTGGGAAGGCGATCACTTCCACTACTGGATATTTGGAGTATACATCCATAATGACGAGAGTGGCTTTCACACTGGAAAAGCTCCCGAAGTCTATGCTTAGCTTGGACCAGGGGTCTGTATATGGTTCTTTGGTGATCACTGTAGCCGGCCGTTCTGGCATGCTTGTCATCTGGTGCGTTGGGCATCTCCGTACTAGGTCTTCTACCATCACTTCCCGCTCCGGGAACCATACCTTCCCTCTCATCCTCGACTTCATCTTGGTGGCGCCTTGATGGCGACCATGGGCTAGTTGTGTGACCTGCTGTCTGAGTGTTTTCGGGATCAAAATGTGAGACCCTCTTAGTAGGATTCCATCTTGAGTGGCACTCAGCTCGTCTTGCATGTAGGAGAGTAGGATCTGCTTCACATGGGTACCCCCACTTTTTGCTGGTGTTTCACTGTTTTTCGACTTTAGTCTGGCTGTGGCCCTGCTAATCAGGACCACAGCCTATCTGCTTCCTCTCTAAATTGGTTTCCATGTACATTAGGTACATATCTAATCGGATTTTGGAGTGCCTTCTAAGTCCCTAGTATATGGTATACTATGTACCTAGGGCATAGGTACCTCAAGGGCCTACCAGGGGCTGCAGCATGTATTATGCCACCCCTGGGAAGCACTCTAAAATGACACCGCAGGTCTGCTACTGCAGCCTGGGTAAGGGTGTGCTTGCACCCCTTACTGTGGTATAGGCTATTTATATCACTACCCTATACAGACACATATAAACCTATAAGCCACTCCTATGGCAGGCCTTGACAATCCTCAAGGCAGAGTGCTTGGCTTTATGTGAGAGGGTGCCCAAGCATGAGCTGAGCCCCTCTGCAGCTTTCAGAAATACTTCCTTATGGCTGGTCTGTGATACAGCCATACCATATACTCTTAAGTGCATTATAACCTCGCGGTAAATGCTAACTTTGGGATGGCTGCATCAAAACATGTTGTGTTTGGTGTCAAACACTTTGGAATACTACCCCCCGCCAGTTCTGGCGGCGGGGGTAGCATTCCACCCTTCTAGAGGGAGAGACATGTTCACACTGGATAAACCTGGTAGGACTTTCCTGAGCCCTGGCATCACGGGTCTGGCCTCCTTCTGCTGACCGAAACTCCGGCAGGGGAGGCCTGGACAATAGGTTTCCTGTCGAAGGGAGGTGTGACCACCTCCCCAGACAGGCTGATGTGTATTGGGGCTGGGCGGGAGCACTCTCTGTTGCTTTGAAGTCCTGCACTGGGGGCACGTTTGCTGTCCCTGTGCATAGCCCAGTTCAAACCGGTTGCAGGGGCTACCTGCCCCTGCTCTGGCGTGAAACTGGACAAAGGAAATGGGTGTAACCACCCCTCTTTCCAGGCCCACCCATAGGTGAGGCCTTAGAGTTAGTCCATCCCCTAAACTTATTATAAGTATAGGAATCCAGTCCCTAGGACTTTAGATTACCCTGGACGAAACTCTGCAACGTACATCCTGGACCTTCGACGTTCTATCCTGACTAGAAGACTGAAGAGATCTCCCTTGGGGTCAAGGAGTGACTCCCCTGCTTGGCAGGCACCAAAGAAGCAACTGACCAGTCTGAATTGGTGAAGCTCCAGCCTGACGCCGAAGTCTTTGCATCACCAGAGGTGGATTTCCAGACTTCCCCGAGGCTACCCTGAGCCCAAATCAAAGCTGAGGCCCATGGCTATCGTGGGTGATGTGGAACCGTGACCCCTGGACACCATGAACTTTTGCAGCAACACTATCTTCCTTTGAAGTTGTGCTTTCGGCTCCAAGTAGCCCCAGACTTGAGCACCTCCTGCACTGAAGATTGTTGGCCTCCACTCCACGAGTGACCCGTGGGCCAGCTTCAAGTGAGACCGCTTGAGGCTCCTCCGCGATCACTAACCTGTTGGCTAGCAGGTCCCCACGATGGCAACTCCTTTTCTGATTGGGCGTTCCTGGTTGCTCCAGACATGCCCTGACTTAGCTTCACTGGGTGAGTCCCTCAGACCTTGCTGGTCAGCACCGCAGTCCTTTCGCTAAATTCCAGTGACTTGCCGTTGCCAAGGCTTGTTGGGTCCTTTCTGGTCGCCGACACCGCAGCACTTGACATAATTTGTGGAACAGCTCAAATCCAGCTCGTGGACTTTATTGACACCTCCTGGACCTCGTGGCTGAAGAGTCAAGACACCCATCAACTCAGCTGAAGCACCTGACATCTGTGGGCATTAGTCCATCCTGCCCTTGGTCACTGGCTAGGGACCCAGACTCTGTCCCCTCTGCTTTCAGGTTCCTTACATCCTAGATCCAGGCTTGGATCTCTCCGGACACTTCTCTTCATGGCAGCAGCAGTTCTTTGCAGCCTCCCATTGAAATCAACGACACGACCCAACACCAAAAGACACCTATGCACCCGGCTTCCCTTGCTGAGGCAACTCGAGTACTCCGGTGCTCACGTGGGTGCTAGCCCTTGAACTTCTTATGTCCAAAAGGGTTTGGTCCTGACTCGATTAGAAGTGTCCCTAATCTTTAAATTTCCAACCGCGACATTGCCCATAGAAGATAACGGGAACCCGCGGTTGTGTTTACACACTGCATACAGTCCCCGTGGGTCCCCTGTGTCACTACCTTGGGTGGTTCCTTGGGGTCCCAGCGATTCTAGAGGCTATAGGCCTAGTGTCTATCTCAGTCGTGGTTCTTATACCACTTTTTTGGTATATGGTATATGGTTTGGTACACCCCTAGGGCCCAAACGTGTATTTGTGCTATTACTGATGATTGCTATCTTGTAACTAAAGTACTCTCATAAAGAGACTAGAGGGGTGTGTGTTAACCTAAATACATATATATTAAATAAATACCTGGTGTGGTTGTCTTTTCATTTGATCATTCAAGAGATTATAGACTGGTAAAACAAGCTGCTTTACATTCCTTCAAGACTTAGCCTGAAGGCTGCTCTCCATAGCTACCACTAGGATAGCTTTCAATAAAGGTTGTCTTTAACCTATCACCATAAGGGGTTGTTTGGACTGATACAAGGTGCCCATTAGAACTAGTGGACAGCATATATCAGGCTATCTTCTCACATTGGTGTGCAGCGTGTGGGATTCCAGCTTGCTATTTTTTTTACCAGATAATCTCAATTGAATTGATCAACTGAAAACCACTAAAGGTACCTGAGGTACATATAATATCAAGTTTAGCTACAGCAAGATCTACTGAACTTAGAGTTGTGTGTTAAGGGATAGCACACCCTTTCTACAACTCAAGAGAGTTTAGTATGTTACACTAGTGTAGGTAGTGCAATACACCACACCACATTAGTAATGTCTAACCAGCCCGGAACCACTGGGTCCCTACCAGGAACCAGTGAGCTCCTTCCCTATAAATATGAGGATCTCACCTTTGCTCAGCTTAGGGCCTTATGTTCCATTCGGAAGCTGAAGACAGGCAAAAGTCCATCCACACAGCATCACAGGGCCTAGTGGGCCTGATGATGTTGACAGTGTGGGTGGGGCAGTACCTGAGGGTGGGTCTAGGGGTGGAAACTCCCCTGACCTTAACTCTATGCTGACCAGACTGGTGACAATGACCAGACTCTGGTGAACGCAGACCACCAGGATGAGGAGGATGACAATAATGCCACTTCCTTTATTCCTCCTGGTAGGCCTGACAACAGGGCTAGAAGGGATAGATCTCTGTCAAGGGGATCTATCCAGTCTAACTCCTCTATAGGAACCTCTGTTTCTTCTCACAGAGGGAGGGAAATCTCCCAGGAGAGGAGAGAGACTGCTGAAGTATGATCAAGACAAGTTCAACCTCAGAAAGCAGCAGATGGCCTTAGATAGGGAAGCCCTGGAGCTCTACAGAGCTAGTAAGAAGGAGGGATTAGAGTCCCTTGGTGGCAGCAATTTCACTAGAGATAGGGAGAGGTCTTATGAGCATATAAACCTAAGTAAGATTATCCCTCCCTACCAGAGTGGGGATGACATACACAAATGGATAACTGCCTTGGAGAGGGCCTGTAAAGTACAGAAGGTCTCTCAAGGTCAGTGGGCAGCAATCTTATGGCTCTCCTTTGCAGACAAAGGTAGAGACAAGCTCCTCACTGTAAGAGAAGAGGATGCTGATGAATACGAAGTCTTGAAAAGTCCACTGATAGATGGGTTTGGCCTAACCACTGAACAATACAGGTTAAAGTTCAGAGACACCCAAAAGGCACAAAATCAGGACTGGGTGGACTTTGTTGACTGTGCTGCTAAGGCTCCAGAAGGTTGGTTATTGGGCAGTAAAGTGTGTGACTTCATAGGATTGTAGCATCTGATAATGAGGGAGCAGATTCTTAATAACTGTCAAAATCAGCTGTTGCACCAGTACCTGGTAGACTCTGATCTGACCTCTCCCCAAGAATTGGGAAAGAAGGCAGACAAATGGGTCAGAACCAGGGTGAGGCAGAAGGTACAGAACCAAGGTGGTGACCCAAAGAAGCAAGATTCCAAAAACTCTGACAAAGGTGGGGACAAGGGTAAAGACCAGAAGTCTTCTCAAGGGCCCCAAAAATCTTCTTCAGGTGGGGATGCACAGTCAGGAAAGGGTAAAGGCCAAAAGAAACCTTGGTGCAAAATCTGTAAACAAAAAACTCACTGGACTAGTGACTGCATCAAGGCCAAAGAAAATATTTCAGTCCCCACCAATGCCCCTAAGGCACCTGCTCCACCTAGTGCAGTTACAATTGGTGGTGGGAATACACAGACTAAGGGTGTAGTAGGGTTGACCCTGGGTTCTGAGATGGACTCTGGCCTAGTCGGAGTACCAACTCAGGCTGTGCTTATCAGTAATGGAGGCATGGATATGTCCCCCTTAGTGAGTCCCAGTAACTTGGGCAAATACAGACAGCAGCCTTTAATTAATGGAGTAGAAGCTTGGGCATTCAGGGACACAGGAGCAAGTGTCACAATGGTGACAAAAGATCTTGTGGATCCTGGGCAGATTATACTTGGTCAAATGTACCAAGTGACCAATGCGAGCAATGTCAGAACAGACCATTCTCTGGCAGTTGTTAACTTCTCCTGGGGAGGAGTAACTGGCCGTAAGAAGGTTGTGGTAAGTGCAGGCCTACCAGTACTGTGCTTGCTTGGCAATGATCTAGAGACTTCCGCTTGGGCTGAAGTGGAGCTCAGGACACATGCAGAAATGTTAGAGATCCCTGCACATGTCTTTGCTGTGACCAGGTCACAGGCAAAAATGTCAAAAGCTGAACAGGCCCTGGATTCTTGAATAATTGACCAGGTGCCTCACAAGAGGAGGAGCAGTAGGGTTAAGGCAGAGCCTTCCCACCTGTCTCAGGATACTGATAAGTCTCCTCAGGCAGATGATCTTGAGCCTGAAGAAGGAACTGTCCCAGAGGAGCTTGAACCTGACCAGGTTGAGTTCTTGGGGACAGGGGGCCCTTCCAGGTCTGATCTGAGCCAGGAGCAAAAAACCTGCCCCTCTCTTGAAACCCTCAGACAGCACGCTGCTGATGAGGTTGCTGGGAATGCTAGTGGCACCCATAAAGTTTATTGGGATGATGGACTCCTTTACTCAGAGAGTAGAGACCCCAAGCCTGGTGCATCCAGGAGGTTGGTTATACCTCTGAAGTTTAGGGGTTTCCTATTGACACTAGCCCATGATATTCCCCTAGCAGGACACCTAGGCCAGAACAAGACTTGGGACAGAATTGTTCCTCACTTTCACTGACCCCACATGTCTGAAAACACAAAGGAGTTTTGTCACTCCTGTGTAACCTGCCAAGCCAGTGGCAAAGCAAGTGGTACTACAAAGGCCCCCCTGATACCACTACCTGTGGTGGGGGTGCCCTTTGAAAGTGTAGGGATTTACATTGTTGGTCCCATGGATCCCCAAACAGCATCTGGGCACAGATTTATACTGTTGGTAGTGGATCATGCCACCAGGTATCCAGAAGCAATCCCCCTAAGGACCATTACAGCAACTGCAGTGGCAAGAGCTCTCTTGATTGTGTTCTCAAGAGTAGGCTTTCCTAAGGAGGTAGTATCTGACAGGGATACAAACTTCATGTCTAGTTACTTGACTGCTATGTGGAAGGAGTGTGGAGTGAACTACAAGTTCACCACACCCTATCACCAACAATGCAATGGTTTAGTTGAGAGATGCAACAAAACCTTAAAGGGCATGATCAAAGGACTCCCAGAGAAGCTTAGGCGAAAATGGGACCTGCTCTTGCCCTGCCTTTTATTTGCATACAGGGAGGTGCCTCAGAAGGGGGTTGGCTACAGCCCATTTTAACTTCTGTTTGGTCACCCTGTCAGGGGTCTATTGTGTTTGGTGAAGGAAGGATGGGAGTTACCTCTCAAGCCCCCAAAGCAAGACATAGTGGACTATGAACTTGGTCTCCCCCCCAGGATGGCTGAGTACATGAAAAAGGCAAACAAAAACCCTGAGGCTAGCCAGGAACTGCAAAAAGCCTGGCATGACCAAAAGCCTGTACTGACTGTTTACCAGCCAGGACAGAAAGTGTGGGTGTTGGAGCCTGTGGCCCCAGCAGCTCTCCAGGACAAGTGGAGTGGACCCCACACTGTTGTTGAACAGAAGGGAGAGGTTACTTACTTAGTAGACCAAGGAACTCCCGGGAGTCCCCATAGGGTTCTCCATGTCAACAGGCTAAAGCCATATGTGGACAGGGCTGACATGAGCTTGCTAATGGCAACTGATGAGGGACAGGAGGAAGAGAGTGACCCACTCCCTGATCTCCTCTCACAGAACCCTGATGATTGGTCAGTTGATAGTGTAGCCTTGGAGGCAGCCTCACTGCCCAGCAGAAAACTGATTGCAGACGGGTTCTCAATCAGTACAGATACATGCTCTCACTGACTCCAAGTCAGACTACCTGGTGCACTCATCAAGTGGACACTGGGGACAGTCTGCCTTATTAAAAATAAGATTTATAGGCAATCTGACCATGTCAGGGACTGTATCAGGACAGAAGTCCAGAAAATGTTGCATCTAGGTGTTATTGAACCATCAGATAGCCCTTGGGCTAGTCCAGTGGACCTTGTGCCAAAACCTCACACCAGTGGTGGACAAAGAGAGATGAGGTGTTGTGTGGACTACAGGGGTCTCAATACAGTCACTAGGACTGATGCCCATCCAATACCAAAGGCAGTTGAGCTTATAGATACTTTGGCCTCAGCCAAGTACCTTAGCACATTTGACTTGACAGCTGGCTACTGACAGATCAGACTAGCTGATGATGCAAAGCCAAAGACATCATTTTCTACCCCTAGTGGGAACTATCAATTTGTGGTAATGCCCTTTGGTTTGAAGAATGCCACTTTACAAAGGTTGGTGAATACAGTTCTCCATGGCCTGGAAGCCTTTAGTGCAGCATATCTAGATGATATTGCTGTCTTTAGTTCAACCTGGGAGGATCACCTGGTCCACCTAAGGAATATTTTGGAGGCCTTGCAAAAAGAAGGCCTAACTATCAAGGCTACTAAATGCCAGATAGGGCAGAGTCAGGTTGTGTACCTGGGTCACCTTGTAGGTGGAGGCCAGGTTCAACCATTGCAGAGCAAAATCCAAACCATAATGGAATGTACTGCTCCAACTACCCAGACTCAGGTGAGAGCCTTCTTAGGCCTGACTGAGTACTATAGGAGATTTGTCAAAGGGTATGGATCAATAGTGACACCCTTGAATGACTTAACTTCTAAGAAAATTCCCAAAAAGGTTCAGTGAACAGCTAACTGTCAAAAGGCATTTGATGACCTGAAGCAGGCCATGTGTACTGCTCCCATTCTGCAGAGTCCCGACTACTCCAAGAAGTTCATTGTTCAAACTGATGCATCTGAATTGGGGGTTGGGGCTGTACTGTCACAATTAAATGAAGAAGGTCAGGATCAGCCAGTAGCTTTCATAAGCAGAAGGCTGACCCCTAGAGAGAAACGTTGGTCAGCCATTGAGAGGGAGGCCTTTGTTGTGGTGTGGGCTCTGAAGAAGTTGAGGCCATACTTGTTTGGTACTCACTTCCTTGTTCAGACAGACCATAAGCCCCTCTTATGGCTAAAAAAAATGAAGGGTGAAAACCCCAAACTGCTTAGGTGGTCCATTTCCCTACAGGGGATGGACTTTATAGTGGAACATAGACCTGGGAGTAACCATGCCAATGCAGATGGGCTCTCTAGGTATTTCCACTTAGAACATGAAGACTCAACTGGTCAAGGTTAGTTTAATGTCCCTGCGTTTGGGGTGAGGTTGTGTAGGAGAGTAGGATCTGCTTCACATGGGTACCCCCACTTTTTGCTGGTGTTTCACTGTTTTTCGACCTTAATCTGGCTGTGGCCCTGCTAATCAGGACCACAGCCTAGCTGCTTCCTCTCTAAAATGATTTCCATGTACATTAGGTACATATCTAACTGGTTTCTGGAATGCCTTATAAGCCCCTAGTATATGGTATACTATGTACCTAGGACATAGGTACCTCAGAGGCCTACCACGGGCTGCAGCATATATTATGCCACCCCTGGGAAGCACTCCAAAATGACACCACAGGTCTGCTACTGCAGCCTGGGTAAGGGTGTGCTTGCACCCCTTACTGTGGTACAGGCTATCTATATCACTACCCTATACAGACACTTATAAACCTATAAGCCACTCCTATGGCAGGCCTTGACAATCCTGAAGGCAGAGTGCTTGGTTTTATGTGAGAGGGTACCCAAGCATAAGCTGAGCCCCTCTGCAGCTTTCGGAAATACTTCCTTATGGCTGTTCTGTGATACAGCCATACCATATACTCTTAAGTGCATTATAACCTCGCGGTAAATGCTAACTTTGGGATGGCTGCATCAAAACATGTCGTGTTTGGTGTCAAATGCTTTGGAATACTACCCCCCGCTAGTTCTGGCAGCGGGGGTAGCATTCCACCCTTCTAGAGGGAGAGACATGTTCACATTGGATAAACCTGGTAGGACTTTCCTGAGCCCTGGAATCACAAAATGGATGCCTCTGCCACAGACACGGGTCTGGCTTCCTGCTGCTGACCGAAACTCCGTCAGGGGAGGCCTGGACAATAGGTTTCCTGTCGAAGGGAGGTGTGACTACCTCCCCAGACAGGCTGATGTGTATTGGGGCTGGGCGGGAGCACTCTCTGGTGCTTTGAAGTCCTGCACTGGGGGCACGTTTGCTGTCCCTGTGCACAGCCCAGTTCAAACCGATTGCAGGGGCTACCTGCCCCTGCTCTGGCGCAAAACTGGACAAAGGAAATGGGTGTAACCACCCCTCTTTCCAGGCCCACCCAAAGGTGGGGCCTTAGAGTTAGTCCATCCCCTAAACTTACTATAAGTATAGGAATCCAGTCCCTAGGACTTTAGATTACCCTGGACGAAACTCTGCAACGTACATCCTGGACCTTCGACGTTCTATCCTGACTAGAAGACTGAAGAGATCTCCCTTGGGGTCAAGGAGTGACTTCCCTACTTGGCAGGGACCAAAGAAGCAACTGACCAGTCTGCATCGCTGAAGCTCCCGCCGGACGCCGAAGCCTTTGCATCACCAGAGGTAGATTTCCAGACTTCCTCGAGGCTACCCTGAGTACACAGCAGAGCTGAGGCCCGTGGCTATCGTGGGTGACGTGGAACCGTGACTCCTGGACACCGTGAACATTTGCAGCAACACTATCTTCCTGGTCCTCCTCGATGTTGTGCTTTGGGCTCCAAGTAGCCCCAGCCTTGAGCACCTCCTGCATCGAAGATTGTTGGCCTCCACTCCACGAGTGACCCGTGGGCCAGCTTCAAGTGTGACCGCTTGAGGCTCCTTCGCAATCACTAGCCCGTTGGCTAGCATGACGCCACGAAGGAAACTCCTTTTCTGATTGGGCATTCCTGATTGCTCCAGATGTGCCCTGTCTTACCCTCACAGGGTGAGTCCGTCAGACCTTGCTGGCCTGCACCTTAGTCCTTTCTCTATATTCCAGTGACTTGCCGTTGCCAAGACTTGTTGGGTCCTTTCTGGTCGCCGATACCGCAGCACTCGACAGACTTTGTGGTACAGCTCGAATCCGGCTCGTGGACTTCATCGACACCTCCTGGACCCCGTGGCTGAAGATTCAAGACACCCATCAACTCACCTGAAGCCCCTGACATCTGTGGGCATTGGGCCATCCTGCCCTTGGTCACTGGCTAGTGACCCAGACTCTGTCCCCTCTGCTTTTAGGTTCCTTACATCCTAGATCCAGGCTTGGATCTCTCCGGACACATCTCCTCTTCACGGCAGCAGCAGTTCTTTGCAGGCTCCCATTGACATCCAAAAGGGTTTGGTCCTGACTCGATTAGAAGTGTCCCTAATCTTTAAATTTCCAACAAGAACATTGCCCATAGAAGATAACTGGAACCCGCGGTTGTGTTTACACACTGCATACAGTCCCCGTGGGTCTCCTGTGTCACTACCCTGGGTGGTTCCTTGGGGTCCCAGCGATTCTAGAGGCTATAGGCCTAGTGTCTATCCCAGTCGTGGTTCTCATACCACTTTTTTGATATATGGTTTGGTACGCCCCTAGGGCCCAAACGTGTATTTGTGCTATTACTGATGATTGCTATCTTGTAACTTAAGTACTTCGAACTCCAGTCTCATAAAGAGACTAGAGGGGTGTGTGTTAACCTAAATACATATATTTTAAATATATACCTAGTGTGATTGTCTTTTCAATTGATCATTCAAGAGATTATAGACTGGTAAAACAAGCTGCTTTACATTCCTTCAAGACTTAGCCTGAAGGCTGCTCTCCATAGCTACCACTAGGATAGCTTTCAATAAAGGTTGTCTTTAACCTATCACCATTAGGGGTTGTTTAGATGATACAAGTTGCCCACTAGAACTAGTGGACAGCATATATCAGGCCACCTTCTCACATGGCACTCTCCACATCTTGGTCAGTACCTCCTTGTCTTCTTGGACCCAATCATTTGCATCCTGGAGAAAATCCTTCCAGATCCCATTTTGGACGGCCTTGAGCACTTGCGTGATGACAGGGTCTGACTCTGCCGCTCCTTGAATGTCTTCGAGTGTAAGTGCTCGGGGGCATGCAGTATTCGAAATCATCTGGATGTACTCCCCTTCCTCATTGGATGGCTCGTGTCCCTCCGGTGGTGTGGGATGTCCGGATAGGAAGTCTGCCGGCTTCTTTGACCTCAGCTGGCAGACCTCCTCCATTTCACAGTGCTGCAGCTGGATGGACCACCTCTCGATCCTCGGTGGTAGATGAGGGGCAGAACCCTTGAAGAGTGGTACCAAGAGCTGGTGGTCAGTCACAACCATGAAGGGCTGACTACTTAGGTTGAGGTGGAAATGCTTGCATGCCCATTTGATGTCCAGGGCTTCCCGCTCGATTTGGGCATACCTCACTTCCGTTTGAGTCAGCGCCTTGATTGCAAACGCTAGGGCGGCCCATCGCCTGGGCTCCTGCTCTTGAGTTAGCACCGCTCCAAGCCCTACAGTGCTGGCGTCCACTAATAGCTCTGTATACTTCTCGAGATTAAAGTATACTAGTGTGGCTTCGCCCAGGAGGGCATCTTTGATCTTCTGATATGATTCTTCTTCTCTGTGACCCCAGTTCCACTTGGCATCCATTTTTGTGAGGGCCCTGAGGGGTTCTGACAGGGTAGCAAGGCCAGGGATGAGCCTCCCGCAATAGGTGGCCATGACGAGGAAACTCCTCACTTCAGAGGGCGTGCCCGGAGCAGGTGCCTGTTTTATCATTTGTGACTTGCGGGGGGTATACTTGAATTCCTTCCTGGTTGAAGATGTACCCGAAGAGTACCAAGGATGGTAGGAAAATGAACATTTGTCTCGGTACAGTGTTACCCTGTGCTCACTGAGGCATTGCAGTGTCTCGTTCAGGTGTTTGTGGTGTTCTCCTTTATTAAGATGCCGGGGATCCCGGATAGTGTGTTTCTTATGGTGTTCTGGAAGACTTTGGCAGCTGACGAGATCCCGAAGTTTAAGCGCTTGTACCTGCGTGGGCCCAGGTGAGTGCTAAAGGTGGTGATATACTGACCTTCCTCTGCCAGAGGTAGCTGGTGGTACACGACGTTGAGATCCAGCTTCGAGAACCACCGGGACCCTTTGACGCTAGCAATTATATCAACCATGATGAGTGTGATGTGTCGCTCTCTCTTAATAGCACGGTTGGGTAACCTCATGTTGGTACACAGCCATATCTTCCCCGGTTGTTTGGGTTTCTCTGCGATCACCATCAGGGAGAACCAGGGAGTCAGGCCTGACACCTTCTCTATCACCCCTTGTTGTTCTAGCTTCTCTAGTTCTTTTTTCACCAGTGGTCTGAGGTGGAATGGGACGCAGCGATGTCTCAGCACCACTGGTGCGACCAACTGGTCGATATGCAGCCTAATTGGGGCACATTTGAGGCAGCCCGAGCCTTTGAAGAGCTCAGGAAATTGATCAAGTAGGTCATCAATTTGATGTGTCTGGACACTCCTATCGAAGGACACTAGACCTAGGTCTTTGGCTGTGTGGCTGCCAATCATGGCGCCGGCCTCTTGGTCGATGACGTGGATCGTCGTCATGACTGCCTGGTCATCCAACCTCATGGGTACAGACATCCGGCCTTTGAGAGGTAGCAGGGAGTGGCTCCTGTAGATGAAAATCCTGGTTTGGGACGGTGTTAGGGGCGGCTTTGGCCAAAGATGGTTATATTGCTGGGTCCCAATTACGTTCACGGACACCTCCATATTGATGATGGCCTTGACTTCTGATCCAGCTACCTTGACAATACATGTTGGTTGTGGTCTTCAGTGGTGTTTTAGTTCCTGTGTGAAGGAGAGGAGAAAGGTATTTTCTTCTTCGGGAGAGGAGTCTTTGAGACGTCTGTGCAATTTTCCTGCCCCCTTGGGGTTCTCCTGTTGTGCCACATTTGTGATGGATAGCTGGTATACCACTTTTAACAGCAGCGTTTGGCCTCTGGTACCTCTCCCTCTGGATTTCTTCTGGCAGACCACCGCTAAATGGTTAGGAATTCTGCAGTTGGCGCACATCTGGCCCTGAGCCGGGCACTCCCCAACGGAGTGTTCGTCATGGATGCAGTCCCCACACTTTGACTTGGTTGCTGAAAATTTCTGTTTTATGGTACTTCTGTTTCCCACTTGGATTGCTTCAGCCCGCTCCACCTTAATGTTCACTGGTTTTTCCTGAGCTCTTGTGAGCGCCTGTTCCATTTTGCTGGCCCGCGCTGCTGACAAATTGTGCGTTCATGCCAAGATCAAGATGTATTTTAAGCCTATGTTAGGTTAGCGCAGGATTAGGCCTCTGAGTACCTTGTCTCAACATCCTTGGATGACCTGCTCCCTGATCTCCTTGGGCTGATCATCTGCTATGCATGTGCTGGCCTGTATGCGCAGCCTGGCATAGAAGGCATTGATGGACTCTCCTTCTCATTATCGGGCTTGGCGCAGCTTAAACCTTTTGAAGTCTGGGTTGAGCTGTGGGTCGAAGTGGGCATTGAGTGCTCTCACTGCTGCGTCATAGTCTGTGGCAATACCTGTGTTTGGTAGGTGTTTGAATAATTTGAATATCTCGTCTCTGGCATAGTGGAGGAGTAGCGATCACTTGATGGCTCCGTCGGTCTCCCTTGTGGCGACAAAGTCATTTTTGAGCCACTCAATTCAGATTTTCCAATGTGGGGATGCTGTGGCTGGGCCTTCAAGCTCACTGAACGGTGGCAGCACCCCGATGAGGTCATATTGCACTGGGGGCCTCTGTTGGAGTGGGGCTCGAGCTTCATCTGCCATGTGGGTTTGCCTTTGGATGGCACTTCAGCTGTGCAGGGCAGTAGTCTTGTTACATTTCCTTTCTCTGCCTTTCCATCTTCTGCTTCTTGGGCCTGCACACGCTGTTGGGTTGTTGTTGCAGGGCTTATTGGAGTCTTGAACGAGCTTGACTTTGTCTTTCAGGACTTGTTTCTCTGTATGTGCAGTATTCTTCCCTTGTTTTGGCCTGTGTTATGTCTTTTTTTTTCCTCTTTTTGTCTCCTTTCCTTGGGTTTTTGGGCTGAATCTGTGCTTTTTTTCTCTTCTTCTATCTAACTTTGTTGTGACTTATTGCCCCTCGTAT
Source organism: Triturus cristatus (assembly GCF_964204655.1). Taxonomy (NCBI): domain Eukaryota; kingdom Metazoa; phylum Chordata; class Amphibia; order Caudata; family Salamandridae; genus Triturus; species Triturus cristatus. Next base: position 682,603,730 of record NC_140594.1, read on the forward strand.
TATTTCTTAATATTCCACTTGGTTGTTATTATTTTTTTTTTCTCTACCTCCCGGGCCACTGGGAGATTGTATTTCTGGCCTTACTCTGGGTCCTGGCTTTAAATAGGGAATATATGACGTTACAACGCAAACAGTTACAACTCATGCTTTTACAATGCAGTTTTTACATCGCAACTACCATGACATTGCATGATTTTACAACCCATGCAATTACAACTCATTTTTTAAAACTACCCTTACAACGCATTCCATTACAACGCATACCATTACAATGCATACAATTACAACGCATAATACTTTTAGGGCAACAGTAGGGTAAGTATTGGACAGTCTAGGGGTAAAAATTACTATACCCACTCCAGTGATTGCAACAGTAGGGAAAGTGTTGGATAGTGTAGGGGTAGAAATTACTATTCCCATGTACCCCAAAACCCATACCCACCCTAAAACTAAAAAGTCTCCATTACTTACCTTATGATTCATTGTAATGGCATGCGTTGTAATGGTATGCGTTGTAATGGCACGCATTGTAGTGACATGCATTGTAATGGTATGCATTGTAATGGCATGCGATGTAAAGGCAGTTGAGTTGTAACAGTTGCGTTGTAAAGGTAGTGCATTGTAATGACTGTGTTGTAATGGATGTTTACTGTAAATGGGCTGTGTCTCCTGGGGCTTTCCTGAGCAGGAATAGCGGGTAGGAGCCTCCCAGGAGCACACGTGGTGTGGCGCTGTGTGGGGCTAGCAAGCCGTTCACTCACTGTGGAGCTGCTTTCCTAGGCTGGCGGTGATGCGGTGGCCTGCGGTGTTGTCCAGTCCTGGCAGCAGCTTCCTCAGTGCGGGTCTGCTCACGGCGGAGTCCCCGTCACACAAGGCTGACGGCAGAGAGTGCGTCTCAATGTGTGCAGGTGGGGGCTCCAAAATCTTTAGGGTGGGGATGCCGTGGGGGACATCCCACTCTCGTCACCAGTGTTGTAACCCTTGGGTGCCTAGTCGGTGTGGCGGTGTGCAGGGACACAAGGAATACTCCTGCACAACTAGTGTGGGTGTCGGAGATGAACCCCGAGTGGTTCACTCCCTTTATTTTAATACATCCGGGGTCGGGCTGTGGCAGCAGGACCGTTGACCTGCTACAACCTGAGGCCAGCCCGATGTGGTGTAGGCGCTGGCAGTTGGATGCTGGTGATTACACAGTGCCAGATGCCTGCGGACGTTCAGAGAAGTTTTGATTCTTTCTATGTGGGTTTCTTCAATGCTGCACCACAGGCACATATTTGTCGAAAAGTACTTGTTTTTCACATAGAGACTGTTTGCGAAACACAAGTGGAACGTCAAAATTTAATTGAAAACAAATGTTTTACTGCATTACATTGACGTATGTAGGAAGTTAAAAGATTACAAAAAACATTAACAAAAACCAATAGTGAACAACAGGGAAGGCCATAGCACTGTAATGAGGAAAAAGCCGACTAAGAGGAATGAATATTACCAGTACATAATCGGGACTTTCCTGATTTGTTCCTCTTTCCTGACCCTGCCCTTACGTATGAGGAAGGCCAAAGCATGAGGATGGCATTCAGAGGTATCTGAACCGCATCAAGGCCAGACTCCACAAACCAGGTGAAAACAGCAGTGAAGCAAGCATGCACAAGGTTAGAATGGAAGCAAAAGCTAACACAGCTGCCTGACATGGACATGAAGGGAAGGCACAACACTCTCCAGCCAAAGATTAGGGGCCACATTTATGGCATTTTGGTGTAGGGCCTTGTTGCACTGCCCTACGCCAAAGTGAAAGGGCAAGAATGTACCATATTTAAGCAATACGGTACATTCTTGTCCCTTCTCCTTTTTCAGGCTCCATTTCGGGAGCCTAGTGCAAACGGTGACATCCTTGCACCATGGAGCAAGGGTGCCTCCATTGCAGGCAGGATTGTTTTTGTGCAAAAAGGGACACTTTCCTGCACAAAAACAATCCTACGAGGCATGTTTCCCTTTATACATTTGCTGCAAAATTCAGCACACATGGAAAGAGGATAAAACAAGGAAAAATAAACATATTTCTACTCATTATGCCTCACCTTAAGAAGCGTATGTATTTGATGAGTCCCAAGGTTTACATCAGATTGTAAATCTGGAGCACCTTCAAATTCCATACCTTAAGAAGCGTATGTATTTGATGAGTCCCAAGGTTTACATCAGATTGTAAATCTGGAGTACCGTCAAATTCCGTGTGTGTTGCATGGGAAAACCCACTGCAACACCCATGGAATGCTTCCCGGGGCACTGAGTAAGATGACGCAGCAATTTGCTGTGTCACCTTACTCATGATTTATGAGGCCACTGAAAGCCATGCAAAGTGGCTTTTGCGTGGCTTCATACATTTTTATGAGAGCCCAGCATCACGTATGTACCACGTTATGTGGTGCAAAAGTGACTCAGGGCTCTCATAAATAAGCTCCTCGGATATAGATAGGGAAACAGCATATGAGCAGGATAAGTGACTGACTGCTAGTCCAAACCAGAGCTAATCAGGCCAGTATACTGTATAATTTAACACACACCACCCCCTAAACAATGCCCAGCAGGTTTGGACACCACATATAATCTTCTCTCACTATATGCCCAATTAATTCCTGTATCAGGCAGAGAGGACCTATAAGTAGCGATAGTGGCCTGGCAGAGTGCGCATGGAACAGGAATCTGGGAACACAGCCCTTTTTATTGCACCCAGCTGCGGTTGGCGGTGATTAACTTCATAGGTTTTTCCACTGGAGTTTCCTGGTCGGTGGTGGGACGATTGTGTGTTGATATATCAGCTACAGTCACACCACAATACCAAAATGTTTTGGCCACAATATCGAGCACCAAAATGTCAGGAAAATATGAACATCCGGGGTCTAGATTTACTTTTCTTAACACCATTTCTACCATCCTGGAAGATTTATATATAAATCAAACTCCCTATATTTGAAATTAAGTAAAGTAAACATAGAGGGTCTCATTATGAGTTTGGTGGTGCGGGAGCAGGTGGTTCACCACCGTCCCCGCACAGCCAAACCTTAACGCTGCCCGCCTGCCTGATTATGATACAAATCAATGTCTGGCGTGCGGGCAGCGTGGCGGTGCCACAGAAGCGCAGTAGAAAGGCTCAACGAGCCTTTAGTACTGCCTGGCCGAGGGACCGCCACAGAGCGTTCCAGCCATGGACTGCAAAGACCATGCTGTGCTGGAATTTGGGGGGGGGGGTGCCTGCACACAGGCGGGGCAAGACATTTGTCCTCCTGCATGGACCTACCTGCATGGGGTTTGTTTCTCCACTGACAGCACCGCCATGCAAAGCTGGAGGTCGGGAAACTAAAAATATGCATGGCGGTGCAGCAAAAGCACCACCAGCATATTCTGAGCCGCTGACTGCTGCTGGTCCATGGTGGTTGCGGTGGTCAAATGTCGGTCCGACACCAAACTTATAATACAGTAGTCAGACTGCTGGTGCGGTGGTGGCTAGACCGCCACTGCCGCGCTCATAAGAGGGCCCACAGTTACCATGTCGATATTATGGTCCTCCATATTTTGACCACTATATTTTGGTAGGACAAAGTCCTAGCGATGGTATTAAGGTAAAATCATGTTGGGATTCATCTCATGAGTAAGGAAGAGGGTCATAGAGGGGATGCCTCCTCACACTGCTCCCAGATCTGCAGTGATGAGTTGTAACACAGCCAGGTCGTTTTATGTTTAGTGGCATTAACAAGCAGCATTCTCACCACCATTTTGCAAATAGTATACCGGTCATCTATGTTCGAACCCCTGTTACTTGGCAACTAGCAATATTACAGCAGTTTGATTCTGTAAAATGCATGCCTCCTGCCTTTAATGATCTGACAGGACCACAGACGTGTCTCCCAGCGACAGCTCCCTTTGATGTTGCGACTTCCCGCTTAAGGAAAACATAATCACCCTGCCTTCAAAAGCCAGTTTGGTTCCACCAATTGGAAAGTAATTGAAAATGTGTATCTTCACTGCGAGGCACCAGTATGTAAATACTGCTTATTCCATCCCCCACAGCGATGTGAGCGCCGGAGCCCAATCCCGCCAGGAAATAGCTAGTTATTAATCACCTCCCAACGCGTTGTTCCACCTCGCAGTTTCTGCTGAGGCAGGGGATAGGCGGCTAAGCCGCTTATGGCAGCAGGCTGCGTGGAATTGGGAAAACATGGATGACGCTGTACGTGCTGAAAGTAATTCTCGAAAAACTCAGTGCTTGTGCCTTGGAGATCGGAAACAAAAGACAAAGGAACACAAAGACGACGACACAGGGTTGCCACCTTTCTCAGAGAAAATTACCAGTCATCTGTTCACGTTTTCAGATTCTGCAAATGCCCGGCCTTGATTCTTAAGTACAACTTTATATAAAGTTGTATGTATTTATTTTTTAACATGCCCTTTCTGGATTTGTTTACTTTATCAGTCGGAGGTCATTAGGGCTACTTTTGAACATATTTTAAAATGTTTTTCTTTTAACTTTTACTGTTTAAAGTGTGTACTGTAAGGGGAACAATTAGCCACTTTTGTACCACATGGACATAAAATGTAGGTCATGTCTCTACACAACACAAAACTACAACGGAAGTGTCCACACACTGCCTTGAAGGGACTACATGTTATCAAATCTGCCTGCGCCGCATAAAGGAGCAGGTGCTGGTTTGAAAAAAAATCCCATTTGGGAAGACATTGGAGGGAGAACATAGGTGTTCCCTTTGACAGTGCCCGCTTCCAAAAAGTAGCCTGACTAAAGGGGAGCTGTCCACTAGAGACAACTTCTATTTGTGAATCAGTTAGTATCCTGCCTGAGGTGTTGATAACTCTTTTTACAAATGCAATTCTATTTCCAAACTATTGATGTATACCATTTGGAATGCTCCTTTCAAGCACCTTCCTAATCGCAATTTATAATGATTCGAAAACCCCTTTTCAAGAGATAGGAAGGTTTTTCCATTTCACGAAATAGGTTTAGTACACAGTAAAATACCATGTTTTGCTGCAAGACCTTTGATTTTGCAAATCGCAGGGTATGCAACTACAACACGATTTTGTATTTTAGAATCCTAATTAATTTTGAATGAGGTATATTCACTTCTGGGGATTTTCATTAATTTGATGTCAAAATGATAGATTTATGTAGCTACATGCTAGGTCAAAATCAATTTCCAGCTTTATACAGAGCTCTAGCCTCAGACTTCCTGCTTTTTGGTTTCACCTGCACAGAGCTTGTGCTTTGCTTGCGGAATCATTAGTAAATATATATTTTTTTTAAAGTGGCTTAGAACTCACCTGTTACTTACCTTTAATTATCCTTCTTAAGAATCAACCTCTCTCTAATTTCCATGCTTCTGATTGGTCAGCACGTCACCAGTTTTAACTTTGCACTTCTTCCTGCTCTTCCTGCTTTGCCAGTCCATGCCGTGGAGCATAGCCCAAGTACAGCTTCTGGTCACTGGCCAGTGGCTAGTGGCCATTGTCTTTCCAATGGCTATGCACTTTGGTAGGTGCTTTTTAAAGATTTGCTATCTAGCACTCCATACAAGTGCAACTGCAGGCCATCTCGTCTCCTCCCCGTGCTGTTTCCACCCCTGATCCTAGCACTCTCCCTCACTGCCCATTGATTCTTCATTATTGCTTCTTCCCTCCCTCCTCATTGATTGTACAGAGGGGCATGGGTACTGCGAGCAGCGTACTGGTTCGATGCACGCACTCGACAATGCTGTGTCCAGGGACCACCAAGCATGGTCATGCAAAAAAGGTTGGCACAAGCATGTGTATTTTGTCTGCAGAGCATGCCTAAAGTACCTAGGCTGTGAAACTGGGGGTGCCATGTTACCATAGCTAACCATAAACTGCAAAAGAAAGTTTTTTTATGTTTCAGATTCAGACCTTAAGTAGAATGCCCTTTCACAGTGGATTCAAAACCCATAATTCACAGAATTATGTCACACTGATTATTTATTTTAAAATATTTGTGGAAATCTCATTGTCAGCTAAGGATAATGCTAGAAAATACCACAGCCCAGAGCAGCAATAGGTCGTCCCATTTTCTAAACACATTTCCCTGTTTTAAAAAATGTAACTTAAAATGTACCTACCACAGAGTTAAGTGCTCCTGGTAACATTTACCAATCACTGCCTCATAGTTGAATGTGATTTTGAGAGGTCCCCTTATTCAATATATAGAATGAGTGTGATTATAAAGTAGCCCATTACTTTTGAGTCACTGTCGTTCCATTTGCTGCTGCCTGAGGTCTGGTGGGACATCAAGCTAAAGGACATTGGGGCAGATTTATGTTAGGCTTGCGCCACTTTTACACCGCCGTTGCGTCACTTTTGTGACGCAGCGGCGGCGTAAATCCTGTACCACGTTGCACCCTATTTACATCGTAACGCATCTATGGAGATGCGTCACGGTGTAAAGCCCTGCGCCACATTAAACCTGCGTCAGGTTTAATGTATGCAGGGTGGGCGTTCCAGCGGAAAAAGCCTCGGAAAAGTGACGCAGTGAAATCTACAAGATTTCACTCAGTCACTTTTCCGACGCTGCTGCGTCAAAACCTTGCGCCTGCTTGAAGCAGGCGTAAGGCATGACGCAGCATGTAAGGTATGGGCAGCCGCTAAACATTGCTGGAGTTGCGTTGTGCTTGCGACACGACTCCAGCAATGCGCCGCCCTTACGCCATCAGATGCGTCACACATCTTTTTATCCTTGCGCCACGATGCGGTGCATTGTAAATGCGGCGCATCTGTGGTGACGCAAGGGTAAGCTTGCGTGACGCATCTTACCTGCCGCATCCCTGCTGATTTGCAGGGATGCGCCAGGAAACATAAATCTGCCCCATTGTTTCCCACTGGTGATTCAGTCCTAAGAGGCAGAGGGGCCACCAGCAGCACACTTCCCTGTCCCTCTGCCGAGCACCAGCCCCTGGACTGTCAGTAATGGACAAAGGGATGGAAGCAGCTCCTCGGAACCAGGAACACAGGCTTGAATAGTGGTGTGACCAGGGACCCAAGCAGCAAAGCAAAGATTTTAAAAAAAATCTTCATGCTTGACTAAGTTAGGGGTGTTCTAAATAATATGTAAAATTCTAAGCTTCACAACTTTTTGGATCCCGAAATGAGAAGATAATACACAGTAGCCCATTATTTAGCCCCTTTTCTTAGACATAAAGAGTCATTTTTCACGAAGGTAAATACATTAATGCTGTGCAACATGGCTTAAAGTAAAGAAAAAAAGCGCTATGACACGGTCAACATTGGCCACAACTTAGCACCTTTTTTTCTTTACTTTACCCCCATGTTACACAGCAGCCCAAGCTGCGGCTCAATTTGTCTAAAAACATGTTTAACCACATTGACAAAACTAATACACCTCTCATAGGGGAAACCTATTGGCTTTGCCAATGCTTGTTGTTTTTTTATTGGCGAGCCAACTCTTCTTGTGTAGAGGGCTGTGGTGCGCTTCCTAATGTCCCCCTCATTCTGTCACTGTAGCCGGTTGGGGTAAAGGTTTGTGGCGACTGTACAGTTGCGCTTTGGTAGATTGTCTGGGTACATTGTGGTCAATATCTTGCTCCTCCAAGACTGGCATAAGTGCAGAAACTGATATGGGTGTGCTAAATGTACAAACCCTAATTTATTTTACATTACATTCTGGCTCATGGTAGGACAGAAACATGAGAGCTTCCCGAAGAAGCACTTATGCGAGGCAGGTCTTGTCTCTCTATCGCAAGACTACATGGGCTTATCTGTAGCACTATAGATTTGTCTTTAGACTGCTCCATAGAAAATCCCTAATTTTCTAAGTTCCAAAAGGAGCGTACAAGGCACAGGATGTAAAATGCTGCCCTCTTTGTTGCAGATTTCTGGGAGAACAAAATGCAGTGGTATGAGTGCCACCGTGTCTCTCTTTCCCTTCTTTCTGTTTTATTCCTTATCACTACCACTAACTCCCTTTCCCATTCTTCCCATTCTTGGTTCCTTCATCCTTTCCCTTCGTTTTCCCTCTTCTCCCCTCTCTCTCTTATTTTCACATAACCTCCTGTGTCTCTCTCTGCCTATGTCTCACTCTGCCTCTCTATTTATCTGTCTCTCCTTTTTGGGTCTCACCTACAAATCGTTTTTAGCTGTCTGAGTTTCTAAAGACCTCTTGTGGACCATACCAAAAACATACAATGAGCTTAAAGACCACCCATTGATTATTATTTTCTTAGCCTTCTTTGTCCCTCTTATCTGCTTACTTCTTATTCAATGCCTTTCCTCCCTCTTCTCGTGTTTGTCCCTCCCCTGGAGCATAAACTTATTAACATCCTTTTTTCTTTAGATGAGTGTCTCCTTCTACTGCTTACGTTCAGTGAACTATCTTTTGCTTTTTTATTCAGCACTCCATGAGAGTGCATGTGTTTTCTGTGTTTCTCCCTCGTGTGCTGCTTATCACCCCCAAATACCTGGTCGGCCACTCCCATGCCCACTGTGTTGCTCCCCACCACTCCCAGGGGCATATTATCAAGGACGGCGTTAAAATATATCGCCGGTTTAGCGGCAGAAAACTGCTGCTAAAGCGGCGATAATGGGCTTGATAATATGCCGCAGAGAATTTCAATAGAAGTCCATGTTCTGAACATGGACTTCTATTGGAATTTTCAAGGGCATATTATCAAGCCCATTATCGCTGCTTTAGCGGCAGTTTTCTGCCGCTAAACCGACGATAATTGTAACGCCGTTCTTGATAATATGCCCCTTAGTTTGTCTGTAACAATATAGAAACAGGTATATTTTTCTGCGATGTGACTAAAAAGTAGACTTAAAGATATGCTTTTGTTTCATCTCCTACATTCCATATGTTCCATGTACACACGTCTTGGCATGCCAAGGCTTATATGGAGCTGTAGGAGGGGCTGGCTGCTGCACTCACTCAGCTAGCATTTGAGGCAGAAGGTGTACTTTGTATGACTGAAAGATGTATTTTGTGCTGGAGGCAAACACATCTACTCCCTGGGATTACAGCAGGAGACCAAATGGCTAAACCATGTTTCAGTTCTGAGTCATGTAGAAAGTAAATTAGGCTTTGGTAAGTGTATTTCTTTATATTCTGCTTTTTCTTTTTAAATTATGTTCAGAGTTTCCTGAGTGAAAAGTGTTTGAATGAGAAAGCAGGCCACTTATAAAGATTGAACATATTGATTTCAAAGTATAGTTTAGACATTTCTTAATATATGTGTTGACTTTTCTCCAGTATTTTAGAATGCTTTTAAAAAAAGCTTTTAAGCATTGCTGTACAAACAAGCATTGCCAAAGCCAATAGTTTAGCACCCACTATTTAAAGACGACAGATATTAGATATGCCAAAAAGTGGGCGTCCTTTGTGGTAATGAAGTGCAAACTACTGGCCATGGGTATCAAGTACTCCCTACTGTTCCCGGAAACATTGAAGGTGATGGTGAATGGCAAGGACTGTCTGGAGCTGTACGACTGCGTTGAGCACGGCAGAGGCCCCATCGACTAACCTGCATCATAAGCAACGTTATTGTAAGCACTCTCAGTGCGTAAGATCTCCTCTGTAGTCTCTGGTGCTCCTTCTCCTATTCAAGCACTATTTGGAGACTTTCAGCCCTTGGAGTTGTACCGCATAAACAACACACCGCCGGCACTGATGTGCATGGGGATCGTTCGATGCCTCAATGGAAAAAAACTCTGACTTCTCTCAGCTCAGTACGTTGTCTGCTCTGCTTCCCTTGGTCACTCTACAAACAGCTGAGGAAAGCATCTAACTGGTACTTGTATTGGAACATTGTTTGATGCCCATGCGCTGGGGAGGATCTACTGCTGCTAGGGTCTGACCTACTCACCTCCTTCTTACTCCCCTTCTTCGCTCCAGCTGTGAACTTTGGGTGTGCTTGTTCACTCTTGGGGTAAAATCACTTCAGTCCCCCTTGGATCGCTTTCTGCTCTCATTGCAGCCTGTTCTCATTATCTGCCCCTCGCCCTCCCAGAGGGGCTTGTACTACTGTTCACATCTTGATCGTGGACCTTCTCCACAGGCATCTTCCTGGATACACATGCCACTAACGCAAGCCCGGTGGTCGCTTCCATGCCCTCCTACTGCTCTACACTGCTGCCTCACAGCCTTGTACTGCACTCTGTGGACCAATGTATACTGTTTCATGGTTGCTGTTGTTGCTTGTGTTTGGGCAGCCAGATGTTACTCTGCTGCCCTGGGGTTGTGAGTTGGGTAGTTCAGTTAACAAGCCTTTCTTACTTGCTGCGGTCTTAGCTGTTTTCATATTGGTGCAACTGCACTATTCTGGGATTGTTTAGCTGCATGGGGTCCTACTCCCTTCCTGCTTTGCCCCACACTATGCATACCACATGGGTAGACTAACTTTGGTGACCTGGAACATCAGAGGAATGACCACGATCAACAAGTGGCACTCAGTGCACCAATACATAAGATGAAGGGGGCCCACATAGTCTTTTTGCAAGAAACCCACCTAGCCAGGGGAAGGTCTCTCGACTACAGAAGCAGTGGTGAGGCCAGTGTATTGGCACAGACTAGTCAGGGTAAGCCAGGGGCCCTTCTATCTTTGGCCCATAACTGTAGATTCAGACTTGAAGGGTGATATATTTTGGTGGAGGGGTACTGGATGGCTTACTGGTACTGTTGGGCTGCATCTATGCACAGAATACGGAGCAATCTGCCTTCTTCACTGCCTTCTTTATCAAATTAGAGCATTGGGCTCACATACCCTGGATATTTGAGGGGGACTTTAATTGTGTTCTTGACCCTGCCCTGGATTGATCGTGCTCACCTCTCCCAAACTCTCTTACCACCTGAGGCACCTCCTCCTTCTCACAATCGGCCACACATAGGTCCCTACTTAACAGTTGGAGAACTCTGCATCCCAACACCAGGGTATACTCCTTTGACTCACCTCCTCATATCCTACTCATCAGATTCGATAAGTTCCTCTTTCCTCCTCCAATTCAACTGCTTGCACGGATGCTGAATACCTCGGAAGGACTCAGCCATATCACAATCCCCTACTGCTACTCCTGAGATTGGCAGGTACTAGACCCTCTGTGCCCATCTGGAAGTTTCAACGCTTGGCTTTGGAGGATCAGATCATTCGGGCAACCACTCGGGGTATCTTCGTTCTCTACGTCACGAGGCTCCTTGAGTGGGATGCAATTAAAACTATAATTTGAGGGCATAGTACACACAAGGCAGTTAGTTTCAGGGCCATGGTTGTCCGTGATCTGGACCAGGTGGATCGGGCTTTATCCGGGTCAGAGTGTGCCGCTTGTGCATCTTAGGGGGAACGCAATGCGCTATTTGAGGCATGGGACCGTAATATCCGCCTGCTCAAATCACTCCATTGCCTGGACTAGAAAGCATACCAGGCTGGAACTCATGCTGAGGGGAACAAGGTAGACTGCGTCTTAGGGTGGCTTCTGAAATGTGAGCATATGGCTACACCAGTTATAGCAATCCGCACTTGCCGTGCATTGGTTGTTTACTCCCAGGCAAATATTAGCAAGGAGTTTTCTACCTACTATCAGGCACTGTATGCTTCAGGTCAGAACCCATTCCCTACAGAGATAGATGACTTTCTCTCCATGGTTACCATGCTGCTTGTCTAGGCAAACCGCAGTCAGCTTCTCTGTGGGCTCATCACAGAGGAGGAGATCCATTGTGCTATACAGGACTCTCCCATGTGTAAGTCTCTGGGATTGGTTTCCTTACCATCGAGTTCTACAAAGCGTATTTGGATCTGTTCCTCCCCAAACCAGCAGGATTGTACACCAAGGCACTGTACACTGCCATTTCCCTGCTTCCCTGAGAGATGCGCTGCTAGTCTCCTTACCTAAGCCAAGCAGAGACACACTGGGCGTGGGTTCTTATCGCCCTTTGTCCCTGATGCTGTCCAACTTTAAGATTCTCAGTAAAGTATTGCCTATGTGCTTACTGACCTGTATCCAAAAATTGGTCCATGAGGACCACAACAGGTTCATTCCGAGGAGATCTACGTTGCTTAATTTGCGGCACCTCCTTAGGATACTTGAAGGGGCCCCAGGGCTGTATTCCCACTCTGCTTGCCTAGTATCAGACCTTGAACAGGCTTTTAATACACTGGAATGGAGCCATATGCTTGTGGTTTTGCAGAAGATGGGAATGCGAGAGGGACTGGGTCGCTGGGTCCAGCTGCTTTACACAAAGCCAACTGCTGAAGATAGGATTGGCCGGTTGATATCTGCTCCAGTCCCAGAGTGACAGGGTGCAAGACAGGTTTTCCCCTTGTCGCCATTGCTATTCGTGCTGCTGGTGCAGCCTTTGGTGCAGTGTTTGCGTCAGTCGGTTTTATGACTGGGGATGGCCACTCCAATACCAAATGCATGCTCTTTCACTCCACGCAGATGACATCCTACTTTCAGTGAGAGACTTACAGAATGGTGTGAAGTCAGTGAGGGGGGCATTGAAGGCATTTAAAGGAGAATTAGAACTGGGAGTAAATTAGTCGAACATGTGCATGTTCATCCTGCATCCGGACTGCCCCCTGAAAATGGTGGTAGTGGACTTCCATAGCATGGAGTGGGAAGGCAACATGTTTTGGTACTTGAGCATCAATGTGTATCTGTTAGACCTGGCATCTTTGGGCATGCTTCCTCTGTCTTTTTGCATCCTGGCCTCCTGTTTTCAATGGTATGTTAGAATTCGTTTTTCTGGTTTAGGGCCTGCAAACTTTGCCACCGCAGTTCAGTGTTAAAGTGGAAGTGCTCCTACTGTTAATTGTGTTAATGGAAGAGTGTTTCCATGTTTGGCTTATTTGACTTACTACTAAGTCCCTAGTATAGTGCACTGTGTGTGCCCAAGGCTTGTAAATCAAATGCTGCTACTGGATTTTCAGCACTGATTGTGCCACCTACACAAGCAGCCTTTCAAATGTTTCTCAGACCTGCCACTGCATTTTCTATGCACAGTTTTAATGCCATGCCGACCTGGCAAGTGCCACCACTTGCCACGCCCTAACCTTCATTTTTCTTACATGAAAGGCATCCCTCAGGTAGGCCCAAGGTAAACCTGTGGGTAGGGTGCAGTGTGTGTGAAAAGTAGGGCATGGTGTGTGTGACATGTTCTAATAGCGAAATGCTGCCAAATTCATTTTTCACTATTGACAGTGTATCTCTCCCATAGGATAGAATGGGAGAGACTTTGTAACATCTTACAAGTATATCTTACCATCGGGACAAGATAGAGAAATGGAGTTTGGGCTCTCTGAACTCAGAATTTAATAAAACATCAGCCACTGGGTGGGGGGCCAGGTGTATCCTGCTTTTCCTGAATGAGTCAGGGCTGGAGGGCTGGCCTAAATAGACCTGGGCTGCATTTAAAGTAGTGAGAGGAGATTTCCTTGCACCTTAAAAGGCCCTGTATGCCTTGCAGAGTGCTTTTACCGCCTCCTACCAGGAAGCTGGACCAGAGAGGGCAGAACTGGTTTGGGCTAAGGACAGAGAGTGTCTGCCACAGGAGAACAAAGGAAAATGTGCTATAAATATTGGAGCCCAGACCCCAGATCTTTAGAAATCTTTTGGATCAAGGAACCTGCCAAGAAGAAGTACTAGAGAAGCTGTGAGGAGGAACTACCACTCTGCTGTGTGCTTTGCTGTGTTGGCCTGCAGTGGCTGAGTCTGTCTTGGGCACAGGAAGGAGTGGACTGAACTTTCTGCAACTTCTTTGTTTGAGTTTCTCCAAGGGTTTGATGTAGAGCTTGCCAACTGTTCAAGAAGTCTCAGGAAAAGCAAAGACTTCAAGTTCATATGCTGCTAGCACTGGGAACTGTGTGTTTTGAGCTGCAACAGAAGGCAAAGCAAGCTGACTCTGTCAACGATGCCACTGCCGGCTCTGTGTCCTGAAGGCACTGAAGAGGGCATAGCCGCACTTCGCACCTCAACCCTGGTCTCAACGATGATGGCGCCCTATGCTGCCACCAAGCCACTTCTTGCACTGCAACCTGTGGGCCCCGTACTTCACACCACCTCGCTTCACACTGCCGCCCTGGTATCCCAGACGCCACTGCTCCAAGCCAACCTTGATGCCACTGCTTGCACTTTGGTTCGAGGGCACCGGTTGTAAGTTACATGACACACTGCCCGGTCCCACACCGCATCCTTGGCCTACTGGTGCCATTGACTCTGGTTCGTCAGTCGACAACAGCGCTTCAGCTACTATGCCACCGCTGCTTGCACTGTGACCTGCTAGCACCCGCAACGAGCACTGCCCCACTTCGCACCGCGTCCCTGGTCTCACCGACGCCTGTGGATGCCATTACCGAGCTGCTGCCTACACCATAACCTGAGGGAACCGCAAGCCGCACTTCTGCACTTCGCACCACAGCCCAACAGCTGCTGATGCCAGCCCTCTTGACTTCAACCACACGGATATCGATCTGCAACATGTGTGACTTCAGGGGCCCCACGACTCCTGCACTTACTCCCGGAACCAGCTCCAGCTCTTCGGAGCTCACAGCGAGGTCTCTGACGCCCTGCATTTCGAAAGGTGCTGTTTTGCGGGTCTTCTCGACACCATAGCTGGTCCGTGATGCCACTGTCAGCCAGAACTGTTTGGATTTGTTGTTCATGGTGCCGTGATAGCCCCAGGCGGAGCTATCAATTTTAAGGAACTGTATTTTTAGTTTATTTTTGCTTATTGATATTTCTACAAACTGTCTGGTGGATTTTTATCGATGTTGGTCTTGTCTTGCACAGATAAAATACTAGATATATTTCTAAAACTGGTGTGGTGTCCTTTTGTAGTATTATCACTGTATTACTGTTGGTTATGTGCAAATGCTTTACACACTGCCTCTGAGATAACCTGACTGCTCATGCCAAGCTACCAATGGTTTGAGCAGGGGTTATTTTTGAAGTGTATCCCATTTATCCTGGCTAGGAAGAAGTTCCTTACTTAGACAGGGTAACAACCTGTCAATTAGTGACCCTCATTTCTAACATTGGTCGTCAGTGGTGACGATAGGACTTGCATTTGCACTTGACCTACGGTGATTTGGTGCACACTACTACCATATCACAGACCATTATGTGCCACATACTGTTTTCGTTTTTTGTCTATATTTGTGTTCTCATGTTTTTAACTTAAACTTCTTATTGCATCATGCCTGATTCAGCAGCATCATCAGTTGCATCCCTAGAGGTGGCCTTTGAGGAGGAAAGGTTGGAAACCCACACCATAAAGGAGTTGAAGGCTATTTGTAAAAAACCTAAAGGTCCAAATCAGGTCTCAGGTCCCTTGAGAGTGGTTGTGAGCCCTACATGCCTGTAGATGGTCTCCTAGGTAACTATCTGGAGCAGTCCTTGTGGAAGGATGTGGAAGTCAGGTCTTATTTGAAGATGTTTGGGTTGCCAAATTGGGCACGTGTGACCACTCGGTCCATGGCAGCCAGTAAGGGTGATCAGAAGGACCTGGAGCCTGAAACAGTGGCCCAGGTGCCTGCCAAGAGAAAGGCAAGGGGTGCTGGAAACCTGCCCCTGAATTTCCCACGTCCAGGAGGAGGCTGAATGTGAGGGGGACGCCCCAGCACCTAAAGGGGAGCAAGGACCTGAACTGGGGGACTTATCTGCGATGACCCATTGGCAGCAAGAAGGTCTCACCAGGGAAGAATTCTGCAGAGGCAGAAGGAATGATCCATCTCTAGAGGGTATGTGGCAGCAGGCTGCAAATCAGGCAGCTGGTGATCAGTCTGGATCACACTGGATCTACTGGGAGAACGGTCTTCTGTACAGCGAGCCTAAGGTCACTGAGCCTGGGTCAGCACGTGTGCTGGTGGTACCCCAGTGCTTCAGGACCTTCCTACTGGGTCTAGCTCACGTCGCGCCTTTGGCAGAACATTTGGTGCAGGATAAGACCTTTGACTGGATTGACACCCGCTGCTTTTGGCCCCAAATGTGAAGGCAGTCTGATGCTCATTGTAGGTCTTGCCAAATTTACCAGGCAAGTGGTAAGAGATGGAGGAAATTAAGGATCCTCTCCAACATTTTCTGATTGTTGGCACCCCTTTTGAAAGGGTAGGGATGGACATTGTGGGGCCCTTAATTCCAAGACAGCCCTGGGCAACAGATACATCCTGGTCTTCGTGGACCACGCCACCCTGTACTCGGAGGCTATTCCTCTCATGACAACGAAGGCGCCAGTGGTGGGCCAGGCATTAATAGGGATCTTTTCCCACATGGGGTTCCCCAGAGAGGTGGTATCTGACTGGAGTCCTATTTTCATATTGAAGTATAAGACATCCCTGTGGGAGGAGTGTGGGGTCACCTACAAGTTCACCACTCCTTATTACCCCCAAGGTAATGGCTGGTAGGTAGATTAAGCCAAACCTTGAAAGGCATGATCAAGGGTTTAACTGAACTAATGAGGCGTAAGTGGGACGTCCTCTTACTGTGCCTTCTCTTTGCTTACAGGGAAGTACCATAGAAGTCCTTAGGATTTTGTCCTTTTGCTGTACTGTATGGGCACCCTGTGAGAGGACCTCTCAGTTTGGTGAAGCAAGGACGGGAGACAGCTTCAGGGAAGACTCATCTGGAAGTATTTAGCTACATGCTGGATTTCAGGAACCAAACCTTGTGCTTCAGGAAACTTGCTTACATGAACCTAGAAGCCAGCCAGAAGGAAATGAAATGTTGGTACGACCAGAATGCTACTCTGGTAGAGTTTCAGCCTGGCCAGAAAGTGTGGGTCATGGCCCCAGTAGAGCCTTGCACTCTTCAGGACAAGTGGACTGGGCCTTTTGAGGTGGTGGAGTGCAAAAGTGATGTCACCTATATGGTGAATTTGCAGACTCGGAGGAACCCCTTGAGGGTCCCCCATGTGAACCGCCTGAAGCCTCACTTTGAGAAGTCTGAAGTAAGTATGCTCTTGGCGACAGATGATGGGGGGAAGAGGAGAGTGAACCTCTTCCCAACCTCCTGTCTACCAAGGAGCACTGTGGGTCAGTGAAAGATATGAACTTCTCCTCTACTCTGACAGCAGAGCAGCAGAGTAACTGTTGCCAGTTGTTGGGACAGATTTCCACCCTGTTCTCTCTAAGCCCAGGTGTCACACATTGGTGTACCCATGACCTTGACACAGGAGACAGTCCCCTTGTGAATCCAAAAATGTAAAGGCTGACTGACAGGGTCAGAGCAAGCATCAAAGAAGAGGTTTTGAAGATGCTGGCGTTAGGAGGGATAGTGCGCCCCCCTAAAGTCCTTGGGCCAGCCCAGTGGTCTTGGTCTTAAAGGCTGCGGCACCCACTACCACTCCCGAACTTCAGTTCTGCTTGGACTATCATGGGCTCTATGCGGTCACCAGGACTGACGCACACATCATCCCCAGAACAGTTGAGCTCATCGATCGTTTGGGAGCTGCAAGTTCATCAGTAAGTTTATTTAACATCTGGCTCCTGGCAGATTGTCTTTAACAGAGGGAGCCAATGAGATGTCTGCATTCTCAATACCAGAGGAGCAGTACCCATCCCGGGTGATGTCCTTTGGGTTGAAGAATGCCCCTGCCACCTTTCAGAGGCTGGTCAACCAGGTATCAGCTGGAATGGAGGATTTCAGTGCTGCCTACCTGGATAACATTGCAGTGTCCAGTTCCAGCTGGGAAGATCACTTGCACCATCTCTGGGAAGTGTTGAAGGTTCTGCAGACGGCAGACCTCACGATCAATGCCAGTAAGTGACAGATCGGGCAGGGCTCTGTGGTATACTTAGGGCATCAGGTAGGAAGTGACCAGGTGGTGTCCCTACAACCTAAGATCGACACCCTTCTAGCTTGGGAACCCCCAAAGACCCAGACAGAGGTGAGAGCCTTTTTAGGTCTCACCGGTTACTATAGGAGATTTGTAAAGGGGCTTTGGCACCATTGTTACCCCTTTACAGAGCTGACTTCCAGGTAGCAGCCCAGGAAGGTGATCTGAACCTTCATATATATTAGCTCAACTTTTATTTACATTATATATTAAAAACCTGGGCCCAACTCTGCTTAACATGTAAAGATATTCCTCAGGCTGGGACCCAGCTCATCTCTGCCCTCCTATATGCTGATGATGAATAGTTGTTAGCTAGGACGGCAGTCGAGCTACAGCATCTGCTCAACTCCTTTATAGGTTTCATGAACTCATTGGATTTGAGCAACAATTTTTCTAAAGCACACACAATGTTCATGGGCACTTGAAACAAACGCAAGAGAAAACAGTTAGGGGATGGTGTACAAATAACCAGGGTGTCCACCTTCTCCTATCTGGGGGTCCTTTTTAGGTCTCGCAAAGGGCAGCGCATGCGCTGCCTCTACGAGGCATTAAGTAATTGATGTGGTAGGTGAAACTCCGCCTATTGGCAGTAGTTTCTGCTGCTGCTTGCCATTTGTTAACTCTGGCATTTTTTTGTTAGCAGGATTATCATTGGCTTGAGTTCCGATGCGTCACTTCCGGTTTGCTTCCCTTTTGCAGGAAGCAGCACCGACTAACTACAGTTTCGGTCCGCTGCTCGGTGTTATGTAGTCATGTAGGGACTACTTCCTTGTTTTTTCCACCAGCGACGCGCTCAAATAGTTAATTTTATTTTGCCTCCTACGTGCTCACTGCACGCACACTACCTGTGGTTGCCTCGGTGCTTTTTGCGTGTTTGTGCGACTGCAGCTGCTCACAGCCAGCCCTGGCAGCAGTTCCCCAGCACCGACATGCTTCACGCCTTCCTCCTCCTGCCGGTGTGCGGAGGTCCCCCGCGACCTCCTCACCTTGCCTACAGAACTCACAGACATTGGAGCTCCACGTCTCGGCCGCCACACTCTACGAGCAATACCACCACTGCACCAATGCAGCTCACCACAAGCTCCACCACGGAATCAGGTACCGCCTTGTTTTTATGTGTTGGCAACTATAATTGTGCATTTCTACCCTCCGCTATGGTTCATTTTCATTCCCTCATGCTTGTTTTCCCTGCGAGTTAATGTCCTTGCAGAGGCAGGACAACGTGCGCAGCCAGGACAGGGGCTTTGGCAATGGCGGCGCATGTTTATTTTTTGCATTGCGCCGTGCCGCCATTGACAAAGCCCCTGTCCTGGCTGCGCACGTTATCCTGCTTCTACAAAGAAAAGGCGTTTTTGAAATCTCTCCCTGTGTGAAAGGCTGCTTTTGTTAAGCCCACCTCCTTTAAAATTGCAGCATGTCCCACGTTGGCCTTTGGAAATAGCTTAGGAAATATGTTGAGTGCCCATCAGCAGGGCTCTTTGTCCTGAGTGAGGAATCCAGCGTCGTAAAGGAGACCGACCCCTCACACAAAGCTGTCTTTAATTAGAAGAGTCAGCGGAGTGCAGCGCTAACAGCCAGGCTCAGAAAGCATCGCTCAGCTGCGTACCTGTATGTGTGTGCATGCATGTGTGCAAGTGTGTGTGCCCGTGTGTGTGTGTGCATCTGTGTGTATGTATGTTTGTTTGCATCTATGTATGTGTGCCCATGTGTGTCTGTATGCGTGTGTGTGTGTATGTATGTTTGTTTGTCTGTGTGTTACAGTCCAGAACCGTGCAATGTTTCTGTCTGCCAACGAGGGGCCCAGGCAGGACATCTGCTAATCAGGGAGGGCATTTTGCATCCTATTGCAGTTGGCGTGGGCAGAACTGCTAATTTAATCTTGGCGCCCCTGCGAGATCACCTATGTAGCTCTTCATAAGTTATGTTCCTCCGGGCCATGTGAAAGTAATGTCTTGCGTTATCTTGCGAGTAAAAAAGAAATGAACGGCAAAATATTTTCTTAGGCTATAACATTGCACGTTGACTTCTTTGTGCCCCTTAGTCCTCAGAATTCATCATATTGTGGGTTCCCAAGGCAGGCAAGAAAGACGGCTGCGATTTACTCCTGACACAGCGGGAGGTCGCGCAAATTCCAGTGGGTCGTGTACCTACTATCATTTCCACATGTGTGGCTTCCCTTCTTCAGACTGCGCCTCGGTGCCAACGCCACTCCGCTGAAGTAAGTCTCAAGTGATCGCTTGGCAAAGCTGAGTGGGTTGTGTTCCGGCCGCATTCAACAAGGAGAAACTAGCATATGCAATGCAATTGGTCTCCCATTTACACGAGTTTAAGCTATTGGCATTGTAAATGACAATGCGTTTTATTTCTGTTTCAAAAAACAAAATATAAATAAAAAGCACTGTCATTTAGAATGCCAATAGCGCAAACTCGCGTAAATGCGAGACCTGTTGCATTGCAAATGCTTGTTGATGGTAGGTGCTCGTGGGCTCCATTAAGAAAGGCCCAAAGGCACACAATGTCAAGAGTTGTAGCTGCTGTTTTTGACTTTGCTGAAAGATTGGGGGCAAACCAGTACAGGCCCTGATGAAAGTTTAACAAGCTAAACGCATCTCAAGCGGCAGCTTCAGGAGTGATATATGGGGATCTAAGGATGCTACGGACTTACAAATAGTGGAGAACACAGTTCTGAAAAGACTATTAACTGTCCCACAAACCGAAGCCTCTTACATAGTCTATGAAGAGCTGGAGATGGAGTACATCTCTGGCCTGGTGGCCCTCACACCATTGTTACAATGGATCAGGACTTGGATAACTCAAACCTGGAGCAGAACCAGATAATTATAAAATTCTGTTTGTCTCTGTCTAGGGTGAGCAGCATCCTGTGGCTCTGCTACATTAAGGGGCATATTATCAAGCCAGGCGATACAATTATCGCGGCTTTAGCGGCAGAAAACTGCCGCTAAAACAGCGATAATGAGCTTGATAATATGCGATATGGAATTCCAATTGAAGCCCATGTTAGATGTGAAGGACATCTAACATGGGCTTCAATTGGAATTCCATAGAGCATATTATCAAGCCCATTATCGCCGTTTTAGCGGCAGTTTTCTGCCGCTAAAGCGGCGATAATTTTATCGCCTGGCTTGATAATATGCCCCTAAGATCTTAGTGGAAAAGCTGTGTGGTCCTGAGTTATTTTTATCTCCAGAAGGGATCAGAAGGAGAGATTGGAGCTGGGTAAAGAGTCACTTTCTCTCTATTAGGTATGCACAGAGAGATAGAAGCGAGAAAGCGGACTAAACCCTTTAGTGTGGGCCTATATTTACTAAAATCATGCCCCTCAGTTGAGCCCTACTTACTGTCAGTTACAATACCTCACAATTACTTGCTTTTGACAAGGTTTAGGTTAAACCTTTTGCTTTGGTTACTTGCAGTTCCTCAAGGGTGGCATAAAGTGGATGAGTTGAACCCCTGTACTTGTGACAATTTTCCCCGCAAGATACCATGCATTTTGTGATGTTCTGTGATCATTATCATTTATTATAAAAGTGTTTTTACTGCCATCGTTAAAAGATAAAGGTTTTTTCCTAGCAAGACTGGCCCTAATTTACCTCCAGATGTTACAGAGCCCTCTAGAGCAGAGGTCTTTAATCTGTGGGGCGCGACCCCCAGGAGGGCCATGAAGTCCTGGGAAGGGGGCTGCGCATTTCCAGGCCTCACTACAGTCTGTTATTTAAAATATGCAAAAAAAGAAAAAGACAACCGTCCGGGACACATTGATGCTTCAGACAAAGTTGATTAAGCCTCCTGTGCTGTGAAAGGAAAAGGCCAGGCAGACAGGTAAAACAATCCTTCGTGCCAGGGTGCCTGCTTGCCTGAATGAAATGCAAATGTGCAAGTTAATCTGCAAATGTAAAGGGTGCTTGGGAGCGGTTCTGGCTTTAATTGCTCTTATCACTCCAAGCATTGAGATGGCGAAGGCTTGTTTTTTTTTGTGGTAGTAAGAAGAGTTAACAACTGGGCTGTGAAGTGCATGCTTTTAATCAGAATTGCATTTACACAGTGCTTAGCACCACTGAGGTGGTGCTGAAGGGACAGTTATGCAAAAAAAAAAAACAATTGCATTACTTATGGTCTGGTAATAATAAAATCTACATTTTGGAAACTCCATTTTATCCAAAACTATTTGCACAGTTTGTAGAAGTCTATCTTAAAATGTGTGTAATGCAAGTATAAAATAAGTATAAAATAATGAATTGCAATTCCACAGTGCTTTCTGTCACAGGCTGTGACCTCATAGCACTAAAACCATACAAGTTCCTATTCTCCACTGCGCCAACCAAATGTAATGCTGTGTTTACACACAGACCTCAGTAGTGCATTAACTAATAGAGGTTTCCTAATATAATACAGTGCATTTCTCATTAAGTAACAACTTTTTAAAATGTATTTTTCATTTAAGCTACCCATCATTTTATATGTAGCTACCTGATGGAGAAAGACCTAAAAACAGACAAAATATTTTGGGGCTGATTTAGATTCATAGATATGAAGTAAGACAAAGCAGTGCAAGTCACTGCGTTGTCTTACTTTGTCAAGTAGGAATCAATGGGCATTGAGGTGGGTGTTCACATGCAACACCCATGGATTTTGATGCTGCCCCAGATTACAAAACCATGTAAACCTGGGGTAGCACCAAAACCGTACACCTCCCCACAGCAGGCATAACGAGGAGATATGTTTTCATGTCTCCTCCTTTTTTTCTCTTTCCATGTGTGCTGCATTCTACAGCTCACATAGAAAGAGGAAAACCCCTCTCTGGATTGTTTTCGTGCCGGAAGGTGGCCCTTCCTGCACAAAAACAATCCTGCCTACATTGGCACTAGGCAGCAATTTGTGCGCCAACACAGTGGGAAAGGACAGGAATGCACCGTGTTTCATAAATATGGTGCCTTCTTGCCCTTTCACATTGGGCGTAGGACAGAGCAGCAAGAAGACTTGCAGTGCTGCCCTATGCCAATTCCTCATAAATTAGGCCCTTTGTTTTTAGCCACACCTTTGACTACGCCCCACGCTCACTGACCTTTGGTTTGATAAACACTGTTTAATATTATTTCCCCGCTGTAAAAATTATCTGCTATGGGAATTGGGGGCGTTTATGGTTGTCAATAGTTGTCAATGATGAGGAGTACAGGGGGGTCTCGGCATCAAAATGTTTGAAGACCTCTGCTCTAGAGTGTTTACATTTCGCAGGTTTTCTAGTAGGTACCCTCAGAATCAGAAAGAGAAGTTTTGTTCAAATATTCACCTAGTGTTAATTGTTGGTGACTAGGTTCTGCGCCAGGGGTACCAATCACAATCAGTTTTTAATAAAATGTTAACCTAATTGTATTATCGATGAATTTTACACTGTTTGATGGTAATTTATTATTATTTTGCTGTGTGCTTGTATGGTTTTAATTACCCAAATGAAATATGTTGTGACTTTGATGTAACACTCCTGTTAGCCAAATGCACCATCACAAAGCGGTGGAAGGCTGCGTCGCTTGCTGGGTCAGCGCCGTGGCAGTTGGCGGTGCTGCAATAGGCCACAGCAGATTGTGCACAGTTACACAGAGAAGAGTTGCGGGGCCTTCGGTGATGTCCCATATCTGCTGATTGGGACTCCTTTTGGGGTGACTCTGGCTCGGACTCTTACTCACCACCACCATGCGTAGCAGAAAATCCCATTCAAGGTGTAAGCCCGTGTCCATTGTGATGGGGCAGACACATAGTTTTCCACACACCGAAGACACGGTGACAGACGCTCTGAAGTAGGCCTTATGTTGTGTGTTAATTTACTGTTTTTCTTATTTGATATCCCTTGTTTACAGTGATGCTTCACTATGGACCTAAAGCTTTTGGTTTTGTAAGAGTGACATCTGCTCCAACTGTATTGATGCAGGCAATGGCTTTCTTATTTATCAATCCGAGTTACTATTTGTATCTGTATGGTCTAAAAACTCAATAAAGGTATAGGGGAAATATGTTGGCTTTGCCAATGTTTTTTTTTCTCTCTCAAATATCTGCACCCCTTCTTGTTCCAAGGTCCTGTTGTGGGTAATCACACTGTTTCTGTTCACATGTAAGAAGAGGTCAAAAGGAGGCTGTACCTCCCTTTAACACTGTAAGTGCAGGGACACATACATTATACACCCCAAAATATTACCTCAACAGCACGCCCATATGTGGATGCATTAAAGTCTGTGTTAAGCCTGACTTTCATAAGACAAAGTGTTCTGAATATTAGGCACCTTACTGCAGGTTAAAAATACAGTTAATTAAAACAGGACAGACTCAAATATTGAGTTCTAAAGTACGAAAAGAAATGTTAAAGATTGATTATGAGAATTTAAACATTGTGGTACAGAAAGTTTAAATGCAAATGCATAAAGTCATTGTCATAAAAGTTCTTAGTAAATAGTGCAGTAAAGAATAAGGTAAAAAATCAGAAAATGTTTAAGAACCAAATGAGCAGCAAAATCAATAAGACATCAGACAGAATCCCTATTAGCACTCAAGGGAATTAGGAAAGTCTTTTGGCTCACCCCCAAAATCTTGGGTTTAGTATTAATTTTTCTTGCATAGACAAGCATTAATTTCTGCAAAATCATCCTAGTGTGAACAAACAATTCCACTTTTAGCAAAGCAGAGCATGGTTCTATTAAACATCGTATTGCCTTACCATGTAAGTACTATCCAACTACATGAATATTGATTCTGCCGACTCTATGCATTTGTGATCAGGAGATGGCATGACAAAGTATTTACAAGAACAACAGCAAACTATTTTGAATGAATGCAGTACAGTGAGCTAGCGGAAAGGCCTGTGTCCATGATGGAAAGGATTTTTTTCATACAGCGTGAACAATGTCAATGGAAATAAACAAACATAACTTTGCTTGACTCTATGCTGCAGAAATGATGAACAATAAATATGCAGTAGGAGACATCCAGTTTGCACAAGATGATGTTGAGGAAAACTTGAGGCCTAGTTAGTATAAGCCAGAAAAGGTACTTTCATATGTTGTAGCAAATTTGCTTCTAATGCAAGAGCACCATGTCAGTGAGCACATGTAAATTCAAGAGTAAATCGATGTTCTGTATGTTGTTAATAATGCACAAAAATTTACAGCACAAAAACTAACAATATCAAGGAAAATGCCAATTCTCTCATGTGATAAGTGTTAATGTGTATAGTTCTCTCTATATCCCCATTCAAAGTCACCAGGCTAATCAGCCTTTTATTGCAGTGGGCTTTACCCGTAGGTCTAAAACAGCTTCATCGCTGACCACCATATTGTGTGTTGCTTGGAAAACATTTAATTTGCGTGTGGCTCATTTTCCTCACATCCTCAGATTGGGAACACTTAGGATCTTATTTACAAGCCAATTGCACCTTCTATGCATCACTTTTTTTATGTACCGGCAGAGCAGAGTGTAGACCCATATCTACGAGACCAAGCAAAGCCACTTTGCGTGGCTTTTCATGGCCTCATGGATATGGAGTAAAGCGAAGCAGCGCAAGTTGCTGCATTGCCTTACTCTGCATCAAAGAGGTGTTCTTTGTGAGTTGTGATTGGTGTGAAGGACATCTAACATGGGCTTCAATTGGAATTCCATAGAGCATATTATCAAGCCCATTATCGCCGTTTTAGCGGCAGTTTTCTGCCGCTAAAGCGGCGATAATTTTATCGCCTGGCTTGATAATATGCCCCTAAGATCTTAGTGGAAAAGCTGTGTGGTCCTGAGTTATTTTTATCTCCAGAAGGGATCAGAAGGAGAGATTGGAGCTGGGTAAAGAGTCACTTTCTCTCTATTAGGTATGCACAGAGAGATAGAAGCGAGAAAGCGGACTAAACCCTTTAGTGTGGGCCTATATTTACTAAAATCATGCCCCTCAGTTGAGCCCTACTTACTGTCAGTTACAATACCTCACAAATACTTGCTTTTGACAAGGTTTAGGTTAAACCTTTTGCTTTGGTTACTTGCAGTTCCTCAAGGGTGGCATAAAGTGGATGAGTTGAACCCCTGTACTTGTGACAATTTTCCCCGCAAGATACCATGCATTTTGTGATGTTCTGTGATCATTATCATTTATTATAAAAGTGTTTTTACTGCCATCGTTAAAAGATAAAGGTTTTTTCCTAGCAAGACTGGCCCTAATTTACCTCCAGATGTTACAGAGCCCTCTAGAGCAGAGGTCTTTAATCTGTGGGGCGCGACCCCCAGGAGGGCCATGAAGTCCTGGGAAGGGGGCTGCGCATTTCCAGGCCTCACTACAGTCTGTTATTTAAAATATGCAAAAAAAGAAAAAGACAACCGTCCGGGACACATTGATGCTTCAGACAAAGTTGATTAAGCCTCCTGTGCTGTGAAAGGAAAAGGCCAGGCAGACAGGTAAAACAATCCTTCGTGCCAGGGTGCCTGCTTGCCTGAATGAAATGCAAATGTGCAAGTTAATCTGCAAATGTAAAGGGTGCTTGGGAGCGGTTCTGGCTTTAATTGCTCTTATCACTCCAAGCATTGAGATGGCGAAGGCTTGTTTTTTTTTGTGGTAGTAAGAAGAGTTAACAACTGGGCTGTGAAGTGCATGCTTTTAATCAGAATTGCATTTACACAGTGCTTAGCACCACTGAGGTGGTGCTGAAGGGACAGTTATGCAAAAAAAAAAAACAATTGCATTACTTATGGTCTGGTAATAATAAAATCTACATTTTGGAAACTCCATTTTATCCAAAACTATTTGCACAGTTTGTAGAAGTCTATCTTAAAATGTGTGTAATGCAAGTATAAAATAAGTATAAAATAATGAATTGCAATTCCACAGTGCTTTCTGTCACAGGCTGTGACCTCATAGCACTAAAACCATACAAGTTCCTATTCTCCACTGCGCCAACCAAATGTAATGCTGTGTTTACACACAGACCTCAGTAGTGCATTAACTAATAGAGGTTTCCTAATATAATACAGTGCATTTCTCATTAAGTAACAACTTTTTAAAATGTATTTTTCATTTAAGCTACCCATCATTTTATATGTAGCTACCTGATGGAGAAAGACCTAAAAACAGACAAAATATTTTGGGGCTGATTTAGATTCATAGATATGAAGTAAGACAAAGCAGTGCAAGTCACTGCGTTGTCTTACTTTGTCAAGTAGGAATCAATGGGCATTGAGGTGGGTGTTCACATGCAACACCCATGGATTTTGATGCTGCCCCAGATTACAAAACCATGTAAACCTGGGGTAGCACCAAAACCGTACACCTCCCCACAGCAGGCATAACGAGGAGATATGTTTTCATGTCTCCTCCTTTTTTTCTCTTTCCATGTGTGCTGCATTCTACAGCTCACATAGAAAGAGGAAAACCCCTCTCTGGATTGTTTTCGTGCAGGAAGGTGGCCCTTCCTGCACAAAAACAATCCTGCCTACATTGGCACTAGGCAGCAATTTGTGCGCCAACACAGTGGGAAAGGACAGGAATGCACCGTGTTTCATAAATATGGTGCCTTCTTGCCCTTTCACATTGGGCGTAGGACAGAGCAGCAAGAAGACTTGCAGTGCTGCCCTATGCCAATTCCTCATAAATTAGGCCCTTTGTTTTTAGCCACACCTTTGACTACGCCCCACGCTCACTGACCTTTGGTTTGATAAACACTGTTTAATATTATTTCCCCGCTGTAAAAATTATCTGCTATGGGAATTGGGGGCGTTTATGGTTGTCAATAGTTGTCAATGATGAGGAGTACAGGGGGGTCTCGGCATCAAAATGTTTGAAGACCTCTGCTCTAGAGTGTTTACATTTCGCAGGTTTTCTAGTAGGTACCCTCAGAATCAGAAAGAGAAGTTTTGTTCAAATATTCACCTAGTGTTAATTGTTGGTGACTAGGTTCTGCGCCAGGGGTACCAATCACAATCAGTTTTTAATAAAATGTTAACCTAATTGTATTATCGATGAATTTTACACTGTTTGATGGTAATTTATTATTATTTTGCTGTGTGCTTGTATGGTTTTAATTACCCAAATGAAATATGTTGTGACTTTGATGTAACACTCCTGTTAGCCAAATGCACCATCACAAAGCGGTGGAAGGCTGCGTCGCTTGCTGGGTCAGCGCCGTGGCAGTTGGCGGTGCTGCAATAGGCCACAGCAGATTGTGCACAGTTACACAGAGAAGAGTTGCGGGGCCTTCGGTGATGTCCCATATCTGCTGATTGGGACTCCTTTTGGGGTGACTCTGGCTCGGACTCTTACTCACCACCACCATGCGTAGCAGAAAATCCCATTCAAGGTGTAAGCCCGTGTCCATTGTGATGGGGCAGACACATAGTTTTCCACACACCGAAGACACGGTGACAGACGCTCTGAAGTAGGCCTTATGTTGTGTGTTAATTTACTGTTTTTCTTATTTGATATCCCTTGTTTACAGTGATGCTTCACTATGGACCTAAAGCTTTTGGTTTTGTAAGAGTGACATCTGCTCCAACTGTATTGATGCAGGCAATGGCTTTCTTATTTATCAATCCGAGTTACTATTTGTATCTGTATGGTCTAAAAACTCAATAAAGGTATAGGGGAAATATGTTGGCTTTGCCAATGTTTTTTTTTCTCTCTCAAATATCTGCACCCCTTCTTGTTCCAAGGTCCTGTTGTGGGTAATCACACTGTTTCTGTTCACATGTAAGAAGAGGTCAAAAGGAGGCTGTACCTCCCTTTAACACTGTAAGTGCAGGGACACATACATTATACACCCCAAAATATTACCTCAACAGCACGCCCATATGTGGATGCATTAAAGTCTGTGTTAAGCCTGACTTTCATAAGACAAAGTGTTCTGAATATTAGGCACCTTACTGCAGGTTAAAAATACAGTTAATTAAAACAGGACAGACTCAAATATTGAGTTCTAAAGTACGAAAAGAAATGTTAAAGATTGATTATGAGAATTTAAACATTGTGGTACAGAAAGTTTAAATGCAAATGCATAAAGTCATTGTCATAAAAGTTCTTAGTAAATAGTGCAGTAAAGAATAAGGTAAAAAATCAGAAAATGTTTAAGAACCAAATGAGCAGCAAAATCAATAAGACATCAGACAGAATCCCTATTAGCACTCAAGGGAATTAGGAAAGTCTTTTGGCTCACCCCCAAAATCTTGGGTTTAGTATTAATTTTTCTTGCATAGACAAGCATTAATTTCTGCAAAATCATCCTAGTGTGAACAAACAATTCCACTTTTAGCAAAGCAGAGCATGGTTCTATTAAACATCGTATTGCCTTACCATGTAAGTACTATCCAACTACATGAATATTGATTCTGCCGACTCTATGCATTTGTGATCAGGAGATGGCATGACAAAGTATTTACAAGAACAACAGCAAACTATTTTGAATGAATGCAGTACAGTGAGCTAGCGGAAAGGCCTGTGTCCATGATGGAAAGGATTTTTTTCATACAGCGTGAACAATGTCAATGGAAATAAACAAACATAACTTTGCTTGACTCTATGCTGCAGAAATGATGAACAATAAATATGCAGTAGGAGACATCCAGTTTGCACAAGATGATGTTGAGGAAAACTTGAGGCCTAGTTAGTATAAGCCAGAAAAGGTACTTTCATATGTTGTAGCAAATTTGCTTCTAATGCAAGAGCACCATGTCAGTGAGCACATGTAAATTCAAGAGTAAATCGATGTTCTGTATGTTGTTAATAATGCACAAAAATTTACAGCACAAAAACTAACAATATCAAGGAAAATGCCAATTCTCTCATGTGATAAGTGTTAATGTGTATAGTTCTCTCTATATCCCCATTCAAAGTCACCAGGCTAATCAGCCTTTTATTGCAGTGGGCTTTACCCGTAGGTCTAAAACAGCTTCATCGCTGACCACCATATTGTGTGTTGCTTGGAAAACATTTAATTTGCGTGTGGCTCATTTTCCTCACATCCTCAGATTGGGAACACTTAGGATCTTATTTACAAGCCAATTGCACCTTCTATGCATCACTTTTTTTATGTACCGGCAGAGCAGAGTGTAGACCCATATCTACGAGACCAAGCAAAGCCACTTTGCGTGGCTTTTCATGGCCTCATGGATATGGAGTAAAGCGAAGCAGCGCAAGTTGCTGCATTGCCTTACTCTGCATCAAAGAGGTGTTCTTTGTGAGTTGTGATTGGTGTGAAGGACATCTAACATGGGCTTCAATTGGAATTCCATAGAGCATATTATCAAGCCCATTATCGCCGTTTTAGCGGCAGTTTTCTGCCGCTAAAGCGGCGATAATTTTATCGCCTGGCTTGATAATATGCCCCTAAGATCTTAGTGGAAAAGCTGTGTGGTCCTGAGTTATTTTTATCTCCAGAAGGGATCAGAAGGAGAGATTGGAGCTGGGTAAAGAGTCACTTTCTCTCTATTAGGTATGCACAGAGAGATAGAAGCGAGAAAGCGGACTAAACCCTTTAGTGTGGGCCTATATTTACTAAAATCATGCCCCTCAGTTGAGCCCTACTTACTGTCAGTTACAATACCTCACAAATACTTGCTTTTGACAAGGTTTAGGTTAAACCTTTTGCTTTGGTTACTTGCAGTTCCTCAAGGGTGGCATAAAGTGGATGAGTTGAACCCCTGTACTTGTGACAATTTTCCCCGCAAGATACCATGCATTTTGTGATGTTCTGTGATCATTATCATTTATTATAAAAGTGTTTTTACTGCCATCGTTAAAAGATAAAGGTTTTTTCCTAGCAAGACTGGCCCTAATTTACCTCCAGATGTTACAGAGCCCTCTAGAGCAGAGGTCTTTAATCTGTGGGGCGCGACCCCCAGGAGGGCCATGAAGTCCTGGGAAGGGGGCTGCGCATTTCCAGGCCTCACTACAGTCTGTTATTTAAAATATGCAAAAAAAGAAAAAGACAACCGTCCGGGACACATTGATGCTTCAGACAAAGTTGATTAAGCCTCCTGTGCTGTGAAAGGAAAAGGCCAGGCAGACAGGTAAAACAATCCTTCGTGCCAGGGTGCCTGCTTGCCTGAATGAAATGCAAATGTGCAAGTTAATCTGCAAATGTAAAGGGTGCTTGGGAGCGGTTCTGGCTTTAATTGCTCTTATCACTCCAAGCATTGAGATGGCGAAGGCTTGTTTTTTTTTGTGGTAGTAAGAAGAGTTAACAACTGGGCTGTGAAGTGCATGCTTTTAATCAGAATTGCATTTACACAGTGCTTAGCACCACTGAGGTGGTGCTGAAGGGACAGTTATGCAAAAAAAAAAAACAATTGCATTACTTATGGTCTGGTAATAATAAAATCTACATTTTGGAAACTCCATTTTATCCAAAACTATTTGCACAGTTTGTAGAAGTCTATCTTAAAATGTGTGTAATGCAAGTATAAAATAAGTATAAAATAATGAATTGCAATTCCACAGTGCTTTCTGTCACAGGCTGTGACCTCATAGCACTAAAACCATACAAGTTCCTATTCTCCACTGCGCCAACCAAATGTAATGCTGTGTTTACACACAGACCTCAGTAGTGCATTAACTAATAGAGGTTTCCTAATATAATACAGTGCATTTCTCATTAAGTAACAACTTTTTAAAATGTATTTTTCATTTAAGCTACCCATCATTTTATATGTAGCTACCTGATGGAGAAAGACCTAAAAACAGACAAAATATTTTGGGGCTGATTTAGATTCATAGATATGAAGTAAGACAAAGCAGTGCAAGTCACTGCGTTGTCTTACTTTGTCAAGTAGGAATCAATGGGCATTGAGGTGGGTGTTCACATGCAACACCCATGGATTTTGATGCTGCCCCAGATTACAAAACCATGTAAACCTGGGGTAGCACCAAAACCGTACACCTCCCCACAGCAGGCATAACGAGGAGATATGTTTTCATGTCTCCTCCTTTTTTTCTCTTTCCATGTGTGCTGCATTCTACAGCTCACATAGAAAGAGGAAAACCCCTCTCTGGATTGTTTTCGTGCAGGAAGGTGGCCCTTCCTGCACAAAAACAATCCTGCCTACATTGGCACTAGGCAGCAATTTGTGCGCCAACACAGTGGGAAAGGACAGGAATGCACCGTGTTTCATAAATATGGTGCCTTCTTGCCCTTTCACATTGGGCGTAGGACAGAGCAGCAAGAAGACTTGCAGTGCTGCCCTATGCCAATTCCTCATAAATTAGGCCCTTTGTTTTTAGCCACACCTTTGACTACGCCCCACGCTCACTGACCTTTGGTTTGATAAACACTGTTTAATATTATTTCCCCGCTGTAAAAATTATCTGCTATGGGAATTGGGGGCGTTTATGGTTGTCAATAGTTGTCAATGATGAGGAGTACAGGGGGGTCTCGGCATCAAAATGTTTGAAGACCTCTGCTCTAGAGTGTTTACATTTCGCAGGTTTTCTAGTAGGTACCCTCAGAATCAGAAAGAGAAGTTTTGTTCAAATATTCACCTAGTGTTAATTGTTGGTGACTAGGTTCTGCGCCAGGGGTACCAATCACAATCAGTTTTTAATAAAATGTTAACCTAATTGTATTATCGATGAATTTTACACTGTTTGATGGTAATTTATTATTATTTTGCTGTGTGCTTGTATGGTTTTAATTACCCAAATGAAATATGTTGTGACTTTGATGTAACACTCCTGTTAGCCAAATGCACCATCACAAAGCGGTGGAAGGCTGCGTCGCTTGCTGGGTCAGCGCCGTGGCAGTTGGCGGTGCTGCAATAGGCCACAGCAGATTGTGCACAGTTACACAGAGAAGAGTTGCGGGGCCTTCGGTGATGTCCCATATCTGCTGATTGGGACTCCTTTTGGGGTGACTCTGGCTCGGACTCTTACTCACCACCACCATGCGTAGCAGAAAATCCCATTCAAGGTGTAAGCCCGTGTCCATTGTGATGGGGCAGACACATAGTTTTCCACACACCGAAGACACGGTGACAGACGCTCTGAAGTAGGCCTTATGTTGTGTGTTAATTTACTGTTTTTCTTATTTGATATCCCTTGTTTACAGTGATGCTTCACTATGGACCTAAAGCTTTTGGTTTTGTAAGAGTGACATCTGCTCCAACTGTATTGATGCAGGCAATGGCTTTCTTATTTATCAATCCGAGTTACTATTTGTATCTGTATGGTCTAAAAACTCAATAAAGGTATAGGGGAAATATGTTGGCTTTGCCAATGTTTTTTTTTCTCTCTCAAATATCTGCACCCCTTCTTGTTCCAAGGTCCTGTTGTGGGTAATCACACTGTTTCTGTTCACATGTAAGAAGAGGTCAAAAGGAGGCTGTACCTCCCTTTAACACTGTAAGTGCAGGGACACATACATTATACACCCCAAAATATTACCTCAACAGCACGCCCATATGTGGATGCATTAAAGTCTGTGTTAAGCCTGACTTTCATAAGACAAAGTGTTCTGAATATTAGGCACCTTACTGCAGGTTAAAAATACAGTTAATTAAAACAGGACAGACTCAAATATTGAGTTCTAAAGTACGAAAAGAAATGTTAAAGATTGATTATGAGAATTTAAACATTGTGGTACAGAAAGTTTAAATGCAAATGCATAAAGTCATTGTCATAAAAGTTCTTAGTAAATAGTGCAGTAAAGAATAAGGTAAAAAATCAGAAAATGTTTAAGAACCAAATGAGCAGCAAAATCAATAAGACATCAGACAGAATCCCTATTAGCACTCAAGGGAATTAGGAAAGTCTTTTGGCTCACCCCCAAAATCTTGGGTTTAGTATTAATTTTTCTTGCATAGACAAGCATTAATTTCTGCAAAATCATCCTAGTGTGAACAAACAATTCCACTTTTAGCAAAGCAGAGCATGGTTCTATTAAACATCGTATTGCCTTACCATGTAAGTACTATCCAACTACATGAATATTGATTCTGCCGACTCTATGCATTTGTGATCAGGAGATGGCATGACAAAGTATTTACAAGAACAACAGCAAACTATTTTGAATGAATGCAGTACAGTGAGCTAGCGGAAAGGCCTGTGTCCATGATGGAAAGGATTTTTTTCATACAGCGTGAACAATGTCAATGGAAATAAACAAACATAACTTTGCTTGACTCTATGCTGCAGAAATGATGAACAATAAATATGCAGTAGGAGACATCCAGTTTGCACAAGATGATGTTGAGGAAAACTTGAGGCCTAGTTAGTATAAGCCAGAAAAGGTACTTTCATATGTTGTAGCAAATTTGCTTCTAATGCAAGAGCACCATGTCAGTGAGCACATGTAAATTCAAGAGTAAATCGATGTTCTGTATGTTGTTAATAATGCACAAAAATTTACAGCACAAAAACTAACAATATCAAGGAAAATGCCAATTCTCTCATGTGATAAGTGTTAATGTGTATAGTTCTCTCTATATCCCCATTCAAAGTCACCAGGCTAATCAGCCTTTTATTGCAGTGGGCTTTACCCGTAGGTCTAAAACAGCTTCATCGCTGACCACCATATTGTGTGTTGCTTGGAAAACATTTAATTTGCGTGTGGCTCATTTTCCTCACATCCTCAGATTGGGAACACTTAGGATCTTATTTACAAGCCAATTGCACCTTCTATGCATCACTTTTTTTATGTACCGGCAGAGCAGAGTGTAGACCCATATCTACGAGACCAAGCAAAGCCACTTTGCGTGGCTTTTCATGGCCTCATGGATATGGAGTAAAGCGAAGCAGCGCAAGTTGCTGCATTGCCTTACTCTGCATCAAAGAGGTGTTCTTTGTGAGTTGTGATTGGTGTGAAGGACATCTAACATGGGCTTCAATTGGAATTCCATAGAGCATATTATCAAGCCCATTATCGCCGTTTTAGCGGCAGTTTTCTGCCGCTAAAGCGGCGATAATTTTATCGCCTGGCTTGATAATATGCCCCTAAGATCTTAGTGGAAAAGCTGTGTGGTCCTGAGTTATTTTTATCTCCAGAAGGGATCAGAAGGAGAGATTGGAGCTGGGTAAAGAGTCACTTTCTCTCTATTAGGTATGCACAGAGAGATAGAAGCGAGAAAGCGGACTAAACCCTTTAGTGTGGGCCTATATTTACTAAAATCATGCCCCTCAGTTGAGCCCTACTTACTGTCAGTTACAATACCTCACAAATACTTGCTTTTGACAAGGTTTAGGTTAAACCTTTTGCTTTGGTTACTTGCAGTTCCTCAAGGGTGGCATAAAGTGGATGAGTTGAACCCCTGTACTTGTGACAATTTTCCCCGCAAGATACCATGCATTTTGTGATGTTCTGTGATCATTATCATTTATTATAAAAGTGTTTTTACTGCCATCGTTAAAAGATAAAGGTTTTTTCCTAGCAAGACTGGCCCTAATTTACCTCCAGATGTTACAGAGCCCTCTAGAGCAGAGGTCTTTAATCTGTGGGGCGCGACCCCCAGGAGGGCCATGAAGTCCTGGGAAGGGGGCTGCGCATTTCCAGGCCTCACTACAGTCTGTTATTTAAAATATGCAAAAAAAGAAAAAGACAACCGTCCGGGACACATTGATGCTTCAGACAAAGTTGATTAAGCCTCCTGTGCTGTGAAAGGAAAAGGCCAGGCAGACAGGTAAAACAATCCTTCGTGCCAGGGTGCCTGCTTGCCTGAATGAAATGCAAATGTGCAAGTTAATCTGCAAATGTAAAGGGTGCTTGGGAGCGGTTCTGGCTTTAATTGCTCTTATCACTCCAAGCATTGAGATGGCGAAGGCTTGTTTTTTTTTGTGGTAGTAAGAAGAGTTAACAACTGGGCTGTGAAGTGCATGCTTTTAATCAGAATTGCATTTACACAGTGCTTAGCACCACTGAGGTGGTGCTGAAGGGACAGTTATGCAAAAAAAAAAAACAATTGCATTACTTATGGTCTGGTAATAATAAAATCTACATTTTGGAAACTCCATTTTATCCAAAACTATTTGCACAGTTTGTAGAAGTCTATCTTAAAATGTGTGTAATGCAAGTATAAAATAAGTATAAAATAATGAATTGCAATTCCACAGTGCTTTCTGTCACAGGCTGTGACCTCATAGCACTAAAACCATACAAGTTCCTATTCTCCACTGCGCCAACCAAATGTAATGCTGTGTTTACACACAGACCTCAGTAGTGCATTAACTAATAGAGGTTTCCTAATATAATACAGTGCATTTCTCATTAAGTAACAACTTTTTAAAATGTATTTTTCATTTAAGCTACCCATCATTTTATATGTAGCTACCTGATGGAGAAAGACCTAAAAACAGACAAAATATTTTGGGGCTGATTTAGATTCATAGATATGAAGTAAGACAAAGCAGTGCAAGTCACTGCGTTGTCTTACTTTGTCAAGTAGGAATCAATGGGCATTGAGGTGGGTGTTCACATGCAACACCCATGGATTTTGATGCTGCCCCAGATTACAAAACCATGTAAACCTGGGGTAGCACCAAAACCGTACACCTCCCCACAGCAGGCATAACGAGGAGATATGTTTTCATGTCTCCTCCTTTTTTTCTCTTTCCATGTGTGCTGCATTCTACAGCTCACATAGAAAGAGGAAAACCCCTCTCTGGATTGTTTTCGTGCAGGAAGGTGGCCCTTCCTGCACAAAAACAATCCTGCCTACATTGGCACTAGGCAGCAATTTGTGCGCCAACACAGTGGGAAAGGACAGGAATGCACCGTGTTTCATAAATATGGTGCCTTCTTGCCCTTTCACATTGGGCGTAGGACAGAGCAGCAAGAAGACTTGCAGTGCTGCCCTATGCCAATTCCTCATAAATTAGGCCCTTTGTTTTTAGCCACACCTTTGACTACGCCCCACGCTCACTGACCTTTGGTTTGATAAACACTGTTTAATATTATTTCCCCGCTGTAAAAATTATCTGCTATGGGAATTGGGGGCGTTTATGGTTGTCAATAGTTGTCAATGATGAGGAGTACAGGGGGGTCTCGGCATCAAAATGTTTGAAGACCTCTGCTCTAGAGTGTTTACATTTCGCAGGTTTTCTAGTAGGTACCCTCAGAATCAGAAAGAGAAGTTTTGTTCAAATATTCACCTAGTGTTAATTGTTGGTGACTAGGTTCTGCGCCAGGGGTACCAATCACAATCAGTTTTTAATAAAATGTTAACCTAATTGTATTATCGATGAATTTTACACTGTTTGATGGTAATTTATTATTATTTTGCTGTGTGCTTGTATGGTTTTAATTACCCAAATGAAATATGTTGTGACTTTGATGTAACACTCCTGTTAGCCAAATGCACCATCACAAAGCGGTGGAAGGCTGCGTCGCTTGCTGGGTCAGCGCCGTGGCAGTTGGCGGTGCTGCAATAGGCCACAGCAGATTGTGCACAGTTACACAGAGAAGAGTTGCGGGGCCTTCGGTGATGTCCCATATCTGCTGATTGGGACTCCTTTTGGGGTGACTCTGGCTCGGACTCTTACTCACCACCACCATGCGTAGCAGAAAATCCCATTCAAGGTGTAAGCCCGTGTCCATTGTGATGGGGCAGACACATAGTTTTCCACACACCGAAGACACGGTGACAGACGCTCTGAAGTAGGCCTTATGTTGTGTGTTAATTTACTGTTTTTCTTATTTGATATCCCTTGTTTACAGTGATGCTTCACTATGGACCTAAAGCTTTTGGTTTTGTAAGAGTGACATCTGCTCCAACTGTATTGATGCAGGCAATGGCTTTCTTATTTATCAATCCGAGTTACTATTTGTATCTGTATGGTCTAAAAACTCAATAAAGGTATAGGGGAAATATGTTGGCTTTGCCAATGTTTTTTTTTCTCTCTCAAATATCTGCACCCCTTCTTGTTCCAAGGTCCTGTTGTGGGTAATCACACTGTTTCTGTTCACATGTAAGAAGAGGTCAAAAGGAGGCTGTACCTCCCTTTAACACTGTAAGTGCAGGGACACATACATTATACACCCCAAAATATTACCTCAACAGCACGCCCATATGTGGATGCATTAAAGTCTGTGTTAAGCCTGACTTTCATAAGACAAAGTGTTCTGAATATTAGGCACCTTACTGCAGGTTAAAAATACAGTTAATTAAAACAGGACAGACTCAAATATTGAGTTCTAAAGTACGAAAAGAAATGTTAAAGATTGATTATGAGAATTTAAACATTGTGGTACAGAAAGTTTAAATGCAAATGCATAAAGTCATTGTCATAAAAGTTCTTAGTAAATAGTGCAGTAAAGAATAAGGTAAAAAATCAGAAAATGTTTAAGAACCAAATGAGCAGCAAAATCAATAAGACATCAGACAGAATCCCTATTAGCACTCAAGGGAATTAGGAAAGTCTTTTGGCTCACCCCCAAAATCTTGGGTTTAGTATTAATTTTTCTTGCATAGACAAGCATTAATTTCTGCAAAATCATCCTAGTGTGAACAAACAATTCCACTTTTAGCAAAGCAGAGCATGGTTCTATTAAACATCGTATTGCCTTACCATGTAAGTACTATCCAACTACATGAATATTGATTCTGCCGACTCTATGCATTTGTGATCAGGAGATGGCATGACAAAGTATTTACAAGAACAACAGCAAACTATTTTGAATGAATGCAGTACAGTGAGCTAGCGGAAAGGCCTGTGTCCATGATGGAAAGGATTTTTTTCATACAGCGTGAACAATGTCAATGGAAATAAACAAACATAACTTTGCTTGACTCTATGCTGCAGAAATGATGAACAATAAATATGCAGTAGGAGACATCCAGTTTGCACAAGATGATGTTGAGGAAAACTTGAGGCCTAGTTAGTATAAGCCAGAAAAGGTACTTTCATATGTTGTAGCAAATTTGCTTCTAATGCAAGAGCACCATGTCAGTGAGCACATGTAAATTCAAGAGTAAATCGATGTTCTGTATGTTGTTAATAATGCACAAAAATTTACAGCACAAAAACTAACAATATCAAGGAAAATGCCAATTCTCTCATGTGATAAGTGTTAATGTGTATAGTTCTCTCTATATCCCCATTCAAAGTCACCAGGCTAATCAGCCTTTTATTGCAGTGGGCTTTACCCGTAGGTCTAAAACAGCTTCATCGCTGACCACCATATTGTGTGTTGCTTGGAAAACATTTAATTTGCGTGTGGCTCATTTTCCTCACATCCTCAGATTGGGAACACTTAGGATCTTATTTACAAGCCAATTGCACCTTCTATGCATCACTTTTTTTATGTACCGGCAGAGCAGAGTGTAGACCCATATCTACGAGACCAAGCAAAGCCACTTTGCGTGGCTTTTCATGGCCTCATGGATATGGAGTAAAGCGAAGCAGCGCAAGTTGCTGCATTGCCTTACTCTGCATCAAAGAGGTGTTCTTTGTGAGTTGTGATTGGTGTGAAGGACATCTAACATGGGCTTCAATTGGAATTCCATAGAGCATATTATCAAGCCCATTATCGCCGTTTTAGCGGCAGTTTTCTGCCGCTAAAGCGGCGATAATTTTATCGCCTGGCTTGATAATATGCCCCTAAGATCTTAGTGGAAAAGCTGTGTGGTCCTGAGTTATTTTTATCTCCAGAAGGGATCAGAAGGAGAGATTGGAGCTGGGTAAAGAGTCACTTTCTCTCTATTAGGTATGCACAGAGAGATAGAAGCGAGAAAGCGGACTAAACCCTTTAGTGTGGGCCTATATTTACTAAAATCATGCCCCTCAGTTGAGCCCTACTTACTGTCAGTTACAATACCTCACAAATACTTGCTTTTGACAAGGTTTAGGTTAAACCTTTTGCTTTGGTTACTTGCAGTTCCTCAAGGGTGGCATAAAGTGGATGAGTTGAACCCCTGTACTTGTGACAATTTTCCCCGCAAGATACCATGCATTTTGTGATGTTCTGTGATCATTATCATTTATTATAAAAGTGTTTTTACTGCCATCGTTAAAAGATAAAGGTTTTTTCCTAGCAAGACTGGCCCTAATTTACCTCCAGATGTTACAGAGCCCTCTAGAGCAGAGGTCTTTAATCTGTGGGGCGCGACCCCCAGGAGGGCCATGAAGTCCTGGGAAGGGGGCTGCGCATTTCCAGGCCTCACTACAGTCTGTTATTTAAAATATGCAAAAAAAGAAAAAGACAACCGTCCGGGACACATTGATGCTTCAGACAAAGTTGATTAAGCCTCCTGTGCTGTGAAAGGAAAAGGCCAGGCAGACAGGTAAAACAATCCTTCGTGCCAGGGTGCCTGCTTGCCTGAATGAAATGCAAATGTGCAAGTTAATCTGCAAATGTAAAGGGTGCTTGGGAGCGGTTCTGGCTTTAATTGCTCTTATCACTCCAAGCATTGAGATGGCGAAGGCTTGTTTTTTTTTGTGGTAGTAAGAAGAGTTAACAACTGGGCTGTGAAGTGCATGCTTTTAATCAGAATTGCATTTACACAGTGCTTAGCACCACTGAGGTGGTGCTGAAGGGACAGTTATGCAAAAAAAAAAAACAATTGCATTACTTATGGTCTGGTAATAATAAAATCTACATTTTGGAAACTCCATTTTATCCAAAACTATTTGCACAGTTTGTAGAAGTCTATCTTAAAATGTGTGTAATGCAAGTATAAAATAAGTATAAAATAATGAATTGCAATTCCACAGTGCTTTCTGTCACAGGCTGTGACCTCATAGCACTAAAACCATACAAGTTCCTATTCTCCACTGCGCCAACCAAATGTAATGCTGTGTTTACACACAGACCTCAGTAGTGCATTAACTAATAGAGGTTTCCTAATATAATACAGTGCATTTCTCATTAAGTAACAACTTTTTAAAATGTATTTTTCATTTAAGCTACCCATCATTTTATATGTAGCTACCTGATGGAGAAAGACCTAAAAACAGACAAAATATTTTGGGGCTGATTTAGATTCATAGATATGAAGTAAGACAAAGCAGTGCAAGTCACTGCGTTGTCTTACTTTGTCAAGTAGGAATCAATGGGCATTGAGGTGGGTGTTCACATGCAACACCCATGGATTTTGATGCTGCCCCAGATTACAATACCATGTAAACCTGGGGTAGCACCAAAACCGTACACCTCCCCACAGCAGGCATAACGAGGAGATATGTTTTCATGTCTCCTCCTTTTTTTCTCTTTCCATGTGTGCTGCATTCTACAGCTCACATAGAAAGAGGAAAACCCCTCTCTGGATTGTTTTCGTGCAGGAAGGTGGCCCTTCCTGCACAAAAACAATCCTGCCTACATTGGCACTAGGCAGCAATTTGTGCGCCAACACAGTGGGAAAGGACAGGAATGCACCGTGTTTCATAAATATGGTGCCTTCTTGCCCTTTCACATTGGGCGTAGGACAGAGCAGCAAGAAGACTTGCAGTGCTGCCCTATGCCAATTCCTCATAAATTAGGCCCTTTGTTTTTAGCCACACCTTTGACTACGCCCCACGCTCACTGACCTTTGGTTTGATAAACACTGTTTAATATTATTTCCCCGCTGTAAAAATTATCTGCTATGGGAATTGGGGGCGTTTATGGTTGTCAATAGTTGTCAATGATGAGGAGTACAGGGGGGTCTCGGCATCAAAATGTTTGAAGACCTCTGCTCTAGAGTGTTTACATTTCGCAGGTTTTCTAGTAGGTACCCTCAGAATCAGAAAGAGAAGTTTTGTTCAAATATTCACCTAGTGTTAATTGTTGGTGACTAGGTTCTGCGCCAGGGGTACCAATCACAATCAGTTTTTAATAAAATGTTAACCTAATTGTATTATCGATGAAT
The DNA here is from genome assembly GCF_964204655.1 of Triturus cristatus. Lineage (NCBI taxonomy): Eukaryota > Metazoa > Chordata > Amphibia > Caudata > Salamandridae > Triturus > Triturus cristatus. The sequence continues at coordinate 682,645,380 of NC_140594.1, forward strand.
TTTACACTGTTTGATGGTAATTTATTATTATTTTGCTGTGTGCTTGTATGGTTTTAATTACCCAAATGAAATATGTTGTGACTTTGATGTAACACTCCTGTTAGCCAAATGCACCATCACAAAGCGGTGGAAGGCTGCGTCGCTTGCTGGGTCAGCGCCGTGGCAGTTGGCGGTGCTGCAATAGGCCACAGCAGATTGTGCACAGTTACACAGAGAAGAGTTGCGGGGCCTTCGGTGATGTCCCATATCTGCTGATTGGGACTCCTTTTGGGGTGACTCTGGCTCGGACTCTTACTCACCACCACCATGCGTAGCAGAAAATCCCATTCAAGGTGTAAGCCCGTGTCCATTGTGATGGGGCAGACACATAGTTTTCCACACACCGAAGACACGGTGACAGACGCTCTGAAGTAGGCCTTATGTTGTGTGTTAATTTACTGTTTTTCTTATTTGATATCCCTTGTTTACAGTGATGCTTCACTATGGACCTAAAGCTTTTGGTTTTGTAAGAGTGACATCTGCTCCAACTGTATTGATGCAGGCAATGGCTTTCTTATTTATCAATCCGAGTTACTATTTGTATCTGTATGGTCTAAAAACTCAATAAAGGTATAGGGGAAATATGTTGGCTTTGCCAATGTTTTTTTTTCTCTCTCAAATATCTGCACCCCTTCTTGTTCCAAGGTCCTGTTGTGGGTAATCACACTGTTTCTGTTCACATGTAAGAAGAGGTCAAAAGGAGGCTGTACCTCCCTTTAACACTGTAAGTGCAGGGACACATACATTATACACCCCAAAATATTACCTCAACAGCACGCCCATATGTGGATGCATTAAAGTCTGTGTTAAGCCTGACTTTCATAAGACAAAGTGTTCTGAATATTAGGCACCTTACTGCAGGTTAAAAATACAGTTAATTAAAACAGGACAGACTCAAATATTGAGTTCTAAAGTACGAAAAGAAATGTTAAAGATTGATTATGAGAATTTAAACATTGTGGTACAGAAAGTTTAAATGCAAATGCATAAAGTCATTGTCATAAAAGTTCTTAGTAAATAGTGCAGTAAAGAATAAGGTAAAAAATCAGAAAATGTTTAAGAACCAAATGAGAAGCAAAATCAATAAGACATCAGACAGAATCCCTATTAGCACTCAAGGGAATTAGGAAAGTCTTTTGGCTCACCCCCAAAATCTTGGGTTTAGTATTAATTTTTCTTGCATAGACAAGCATTAATTTCTGCAAAATCATCCTAGTGTGAACAAACAATTCCACTTTTAGCAAAGCAGAGCATGGTTCTATTAAACATCGTATTGCCTTACCATGTAAGTACTATCCAACTACATGAATATTGATTCTGCCGACTCTATGCATTTGTGATCAGGAGATGGCATGACAAAGTATTTACAAGAACAACAGCAAACTATTTTGAATGAATGCAGTACAGTGAGCTAGCGGAAAGGCCTGTGTCCATGATGGAAAGGATTTTTTTCATACAGCGTGAACAATGTCAATGGAAATAAACAAACATAACTTTGCTTGACTCTATGCTGCAGAAATGATGAACAATAAATATGCAGTAGGAGACATCCAGTTTGCACAATATGATGTTGAGGAAAACTTGAGGCCTAGTTAGTATAAGCCAGAAAAGGTACTTTCATATGTTGTAGCAAATTTGCTTCTAATGCAAGAGCACCATGTCAGTGAGCACATGTAAATTCAAGAGTAAATCGATGTTCTGTATGTTGTTAATAATGCACAAAAATTTACAGCACAAAAACTAACAATATCAAGGAAAATGCCAATTCTCTCATGTGATAAGTGTTAATGTGTATAGTTCTCTCTATATCCCCATTCAAAGTCACCAGGCTAATCAGCCTTTTATTGCAGTGGGCTTTACCCGTAGGTCTAAAACAGCTTCATCGCTGACCACCATATTGTGTGTTGCTTGGAAAACATTTAATTTGCGTGTGGCTCATTTTCCTCACATCCTCAGATTGGGAACACTTAGGATCTTATTTACAAGCCAATTGCACCTTCTATGCATCACTTTTTTTATGTACCGGCAGAGCAGAGTGTAGACCCATATCTACGAGACCAAGCAAAGCCACTTTGCGTGGCTTTTCATGGCCTCATGGATATGGAGTAAAGCGAAGCAGCGCAAGTTGCTGCATTGCCTTACTCTGCATCAAAGAGGTGTTCTTTGTGAGTTGTGATTGGTGTTCCCATGCAACACCTATGGATTTTGATGCATTCCCAGATTTGCAAGGACTTGCAAAACTGGGAATGCATCAAAAGCCTACCCCTGCCCAGGGGAGGCGAAAGGAGGAGGAATATTTTTATTTCTCCTCATTGTTTTCCTCTTTCTGTGTGTGTGGCATTCTGCAGCACACATAGAAGGAGAAAAACACCTCAATTGATTGTTTTTGTGCTGGAAGGTGTCCCTTTCGGCACAAAACCAATCATTCCTACAATGGATATACCCTTGCTCCATAGTGAAAGGGTGCCTGCGTTGGTGGAGGCAGACAATTGTGTGCCAGCGCAGTGCAAGAGGACCGGGATGAATCGTATCTCATAGATAGAGCACATTTCTGCCGTTTTCTTGTGACACAGGGCAACGCAGCAAAGTAACTTGGTGCCCTGCCCTGCATCAAAAAATAGTAAATGCGCCATTTGCATTTTAAGTCTAGTGAGTATTTGCTGTTTGGAAATATTGGCCCGGATTTCTACATGATTCAGATTCCCACCCTTACAATTTGATCTGGATAAATGCCTGCATGAAGCCCCTTTTATAAAGACTGTATATTTACATTTCATTCACTGTGTATTGATGTATTCTTTAGTTATTTAACAGGTTTATGTTCATATTTGCTCCAAATTGTACTCTTGTGTTTTAGATCGAAAATAACAGTAGTTTTAGTATTCAATTGAAACACATGTGAGATCTTCAGGTCCGAATTTGTAATTTAGGTTGGTGCAATAAACTGTCGAGGAAAGCATTTGTGAAACTTTGTATCTGTGGCAGGGATTTAATTTTATGGGCTGGAGCTTTAGAAGAGGGTGAATTCAAACATATATGAAAAGATGAGTATTTAAATATTTTCTGAAAGATATGAGCGTGGGTTGGCTTCTCAACATTGTGGGATGTGAATTCCAGGCATTGGTTGTTTCTCCAGCGAAGGATTGTTTCATGGCACGTGAAGTCGTGAATTTAGGTTTCATAAAGTGCAATAAATCTGTACTCCTTAGACCTCAATGACCAGCTGAAAAGGTAAGGTAAGATAATGGACATCTGTCTGCAGCACAATTAAGAGCCCAAACCAAACCAAGTCCGAGTCCTGAAGAGAATCCCGGAATTGTTGGGGATTCGAAACACGTTGGCTGTTGAGTGTGGGGGACGGTAGAACAGGGTGTGCCACGAGGGTACTGAATAGAAATTATTTCCCCCTTTTTTTAGGTTGTCAACACCCTTAGGTAGGATATGCATCCCCACCCTCCCACAGGCAGGACAGTAGACATGTGTCTTTGAATGAGCAATTGTCCACCTTATGTTTTCAGTGCAAATGCAGGACTGGTTTAATTTCAGGCTGGCACACATAATTTATCAATGTTTGTCTTGTGATCATTGGTTTGTTGCATATATTTTTGTCTCAAATAATGTTTGGTATTATGTATGTGTTGTATATATTGTCTCACAAAAGAAATGGTTCTAAATCACGTATACAAATGTGTTGCAATTGTGTGATTTACTAATGTGGTGTTTCCTTTTGAAAGACATGTCCAATTGATTTATGAATTGATTTATGAATGTCTTTTTGAATTATCAAAACTAAGCAGAATAAATGCTCAAAAACCTCAGAATTGGTGGTCTCAGGTTTATCGCAAATATTTAAAATAAACCTCCCTTGACACCTTTCTGTGATTTCAATATTTGGATGGTCCATTCTGGGGAGTACAGGACCCACGCCTTCCTTGTTTTCACTACTTTACATGCCACAGCATTCAGTTTGCGATTCAGGTCCATGATGATAGTGGGATTATATGGGATGTTGGCAGGTGGTTGATTGGTAAAGTTCTAATAATGCACATTGATGCAGGTGCACACTGAGACTTGTAGCTATAGAAGTTTAGTTTGTGAATGGCAATAAGCTTACTCTTTATGGGTGGTTGTTTGTAGTAGGCTGTGCCTACATAAAGTCCTCCCTACTTTTCCCTAAAGTCCTGCAATTTTCTGTAGATATTTCCTGTTTCCCTATCACTTCCTGGTAAAAATGGGTGTCCATTGTCGGCAGGTTTGTACCCTGTCCAAGTAGGGACCCTTCCTTCTAGTCAGGGTCTCTACTTGGTCTTGATTTACACTTCTAAAATAAGCACTGCTCACCCCCTTGGTAGCTTGGCATGAACAGTCAGGCTTATCTCAGAGGGAATGTGTAAAGCATTTACACATAAAACTTAGTAATACAGTGAAAACAGTAATAATGGACACCCCACCAGTTTTATAAAGATAGCCAATTTTAACTGTGTAAAACAAGACCAAAACACTAAAAATCCAACATACATAATAAAGATATGACTATTGCAAGAACAGACTTAAATCACAGTTCTTTGAAGTCAATAGCTCCTTCTGGGGCTATCACAGTGTTATGAACAAACAAATCAACAGTTTAGGCTGACACCGAGGTCTCAGGCCAGGTACCGTGTTGGGAAGACTCACAAACAGCCCTTGGAAATGCAGGATGTCATGGACCCTGTGATGAGCTCAAAAGAGACGGCATTGGCAGAAGTCAGATCCAGAGGTCAGTGCAGGAGTCGTCCGACCCTTGAAGTCCCATGCGTTGCAGATCGAACTCGGTGAGATTGAAGTCAGCAGCGCAGGCGTCAATGGATTCGGTGGTGCAATGTGAAGCGGGTCAATGCGAAGTGCAATAGCCACAAGTCACAGTGCAGCCAGTAGCCCAGGAATGGCATCCGGCATCGTCTGTGAGAACAGAGCTGCAGTGTGAAGCAGGGAGATGTGACGTGCAATGTACACAGGTCATGGTGCAGACAGCGGCACATTTGTTAGCCAAGCGCTGTCGTCGGTAGACCCAAGGTTACGATGCAAAGTGCGGTGACGTTTCATGCAGTGCCCAAATGTTGTGGTGCAAGCCGCGGCATCGGCTGACAACGCTGCAGTCGATGACGCTGACATTGGTGGACCAAGGCTGCCCTGTGGGGCGGGGTGATGCTTCGTGTACCTAAATCTGTCTAACAACACTGGGTCTGGCTCTAATCAGCAAGGGCGAGCCGCTCAGCAAAACAACAAAGAAATTGCCTGTACTGATCCTTATTCTACAAAAGCCATCATGAAAATGACACTAACCGAATTACTGTCAACCTCCTCAGAATTTATGAAAAACAGTGTATTTTTATTTTTTATCTGTCTTATCAAAATTCATTTTATTTTTCACATATAACAAATAGTTGCATCATTTTCAACAATAAACCACAAAACCAAAGAAAATGTACTCTGGTACAAAGACTAAGTGACTTTAGGTCAATACATAAATAATCAACAACATGGAAAACACTCACATAAAAGACACAAGACACAAAACATATATATACTCTAGCAATTTTTTTCTGTTCGGAACGTTTTCAATAAGGTTCAACATTCAAGGAGAAACCAAGAAAACAGTGTGAGATCTTTGGACAAACGAATTTCTGCACTGTGCCAATACATGGACGTTATTTTTACAATTCAATACACCAGGCAGAACATGTTTTAGGATTAAACAAACTTGTTTGACAAAACACAACAAAAAAAGTGTCGACACGTTTCGAACCCCGTTGGTCGTTAACTGGGGGTTCTCTTCAGGACCAATCACTAAAAAGACAATAATAAATAAAGATACTTTAGAGACATGTTTGGATGTGAGCTCGTGAATATACTACACTTGTAGCAACACTAACCCTCTACCACCTGAATGACAAGTTTCCCCAAATACTAGCTTACCTATTTGGCGAAATCAGCCGATTTCGCATTTAGGCTTTGAGTCTAAATGCTGGCTTAAAAAGACTTTCTGAAACAACATAAAAAGAGACAGGCAGCTTATGAAGAAAGGTTTCGTCATATCATAAACGTTGTATTTGAAAACGGCCACTATATTACTTACTTCATGTGAGTGAAGTCTATTGGTCTCAATGACAGTTATAGAGGGCAAGATGTGACCTGAAATGCAGTGAGGGCAGATTGAAACAAACAAAGCAGTAGGGGGGGGCATAAAACTGCTTTACCTAGCAGAAAGGTTGAATTTCCTACCTTGTATGAATTGTTTCAAAATGCGAGGTGTGGTTGGCCTCATCGCGGAGGCAAATTCCTGGGAGGAACAAGGAATTTCAAAATTGTGGTGAGTGTTTGAAAAGTCTGACTCTGATCTTATAAAGACACGGAGACAAGATTTACGAGCTTTAGTCTCCGAGGGAGCACAGTTACCTTTTAATTGGAGAAGGCTGCCGAAAATCTCTTACGCTCGTCCAGACTTGATCTCGGTCGAGCTGGAATCTATGTACTTCCGCATTAGTTTTAAATAGGCTTCCTGGTGTTACGGCGCATACTGCGGATGGCTAGAAAGTCGACACGTGGTTGGAATCTCATCTGGCGACATGATTGGCTGAATGAATGTAGCAGCCCCGTGGTTGAATGGGAATTGTAGTTTTTTACCCGTTTTGGTCAAAATGAATATAGAGAATCACGGTTGACTTTGTTTGCATATTCTTGTCCTCATTTAGAAACAATGTAACAGGACTAAGCCCGGGTCCTTTTGGATCGATACGAAGTCAAAATCCACAATTGGTTATCTGATAGCTCAATAAAGTTTTATTCATTTTGACCAAAATGGGTAAAAAATAACCCTGGGCCTAGTTTGCGTAGTCGCGAGCTATGCGCAGCTTCGCGAGCTTGCGTAGTTGCTTGGGGCGCCCGTTCGTGATGGCTTTTTCTTGTTCGGGGAGCTGTTTGCATGCTCGTGGGATAATATCTTGCGATCTTACCCATGCGGTCGACAATGGGCACGGCCATCTTGTTTTTCAATTGTCCCGCCCGCTCGCGATGCCTTATGTCTTGTTCTGGGTCGCGGATAGCGTGTTCGCGATGCGCATGTCGTGTTCGGGAGCACCTTTTACTTGTTCGCGACGATTATTGCATGTTCGCGAGAAATATCGCGCAAACTTAACCACGCGGTCGCGAATGGGCGCGGCCATCTTGTTTTTCACTCTATGCCATGGTTCTGGGCCTACTTTTCTATCCCCCTTAATCTTTGTAATCCTTTGTATTTAAAACATTTTTTCTGACTTTTTTTAGTTATCATCTATCTCTCTCTTTCCCTAAGTTAATATTTTGCATTTTATTTCTACTTTTACTGTGTTTTTTTTACTTTTATTACTTCTTTCTTTCTTCTTCCCCCTAACTTTTTTTTTCCCCTTCTAACTTTTCTTTTCCGCCTCCCACCCACCCCAGAACAATGGCCAAGGGCACACCTAGTGCTAAGGGCAAGGGACCTGCAGGAGCAGACAAGAGCCGCCTGCCTTGCGGCAGAATGCGTCCTGCAGGGGTGCAGGCCCGGCAACTTTTTGGGGAGGCGGAGGTGGCCACCCTTGTTTTTTTCATTCAGCGCCACCTCTCCTTGACCTTGGCAGCAGGCGGCAGGCCCGGCTCCGGGTAAGCTACCCAGGAGCGTCACCGTCGGTGGGTGAAGGTGCGCCGGGCAGTGTTCCGGTGCTCAGGGGTCGGGCGCACCCATAATCAGCTGGTCCACCGGTGGTCCGACATCCTGGACCAGGAGCAGGACCTGTTGGACCTGCTAGGTGTCGAGGTCGTTGGGCTTGGTGAGTAACTTATTGTGTATAAATAAAATTTTTGATGAATAACACGATTACTGCTGCGTGCTACGCGTTGCTGGTAAATTACGTTCCAAAAAGCAAAATCTTCTGTGATTGTAGGACCCAGGTGCTCGGTGGTACTCTTACTTGTTTGCAACTTAGTTTGCGCTAGCTTGTGCTGATTATGTAAGAGTTTATTTTAGAGAACTGAAGTTAGGTAAAGCTAATGCGATTTGCTAGAGAGACTCTAGTCCTTCCATTGTCCTACTGTGAAATAGTGGTGGATGGATATTGGATACTAGGTTTAGTTAGTATTAGTTAATAAATGTTTTACGCGGTCGGCGTGACGCCTCCTCTGTCACTGAGTGCTACTTACCCCAGTCCTCCGTAGAACCTTTTGTACTTTGTTTAGTGAGTGGTAGGCTTAGCACGGTCAGTAAGTAGAAGAACTAGATCAGAATCATGCAACCAACCCACAATTTGTTGTATGTATGTACAAATGTATGCATGTGTCCTCCATCTCATCTATGCATTTGATGGTTAAAAAAATGGAAATGCAGACTTAGTGAACAATTGGCCCGCCTGGAATAGGTGGTGTAGGTCAGGTGGTACTTACTAGGCTTCATTAGTATTTGTAATCAGAATGATTATGGAACACTGGAGTGTTCATAAATAAGTAGACGATCCGTGAATGCAGGAAGCAGCCAGTAGTCGATCCATCTGATTAGATAAGTCCATTTTATTGCAATTGTTGTTTCCTAAAATGTTTTTTGACTTATTTTTCCAAATGATTTATTATTATTTGTTTCACAGCACTCCTTAATGTTTGTCTCTTTCTTTATTATATTTTACATGATCATCAGCACCACCCAGGGGCAAGAAGACGGGGTCGGCGGGAGAACCACAGGACCGCTCCTCTACCGAGGCTCCTGCTGCTGGCCCCAGTAAGTCCTCCAGTGGTTATATTAACAGTTATATTTCCCTAACCTTTACTGTATCTTTTTTTTCCGAACTATAAATTATGGTTCCACTTTCGAATTATATTTTTTACAAAAGCTTCTTTGACCTTGACTATCTGTTTCCAAATTCTATTTATCCCTGCCTCTAACTAAGTACCTTCTAACTGCCTCTGCTATGACTCTCTGTACTACTACTACTACTATTATTCTGTCTGTAGCGAAGCTTGCACAGTTGCCCACTCTTTATTGAAGGTTTTCTTTGGAATAATAAAACTCTGATTGACCAATAGCTCTAGCCACTGTGTCCTGTCCTTTGGGTTGTCCTCTTCTAGTCTTCTCAATGTTGAGGCTTTGACAATTCCCACAAACAAAATGCCCAACCAGATATTTGACTAGTATTTTGGATCGGATAGTACATGATACTACTATTGTTGTAGTGATTCTGCAGAGCCACATACAGAACTATGCACAACAAAATAGGATGTTGGTAATGGGAGATTGGATCTTACTGATCACACCTCAGTCCGAAGAACCCACGATCCCCTGACCGCCTAGCTATAGTGTCTCACATTAGGGTCCCACTCCCGACCCCCCCACGAAAAAGATACACAATGTTGATGATGACTCAGACAGACAACCCAGAACATAACACCATTTTGCTCACTCACTTGTGTAAGTCCACCCCACCACACCAAATACCACAGAGTCTATGTGTAAGTTCAAAAGATTTATTTGAAACAAGTAACAAGCTCTGTACGTCGTTATATGAAATTTAATTTACTACAGCCATCGTCAATAAGCCAGCAAAAAGCCTAAGATTAAAACAGTAAACATTTACAAGTGCATGACAACAAGAACAAGAGACAAGAGACAAGATCTTTTGAATTCTGGAAGACCCCTCACCGTAGAACGTAGAAATACTGGTTACGTCATGCATCATAAGCTCTGTAAAACTTTGGTTTGTAGAAGGGAATCTTCCGCCTATTATATGAGAAAAATGCTGCGCGTTAGCCGTTAGATAGTATACTGGTGAATGCAAGCATTTTGCAGTCATGTCAAAAAGTGTAACATGTATGTGATGGCTTAGCAATACGGACTAACCAAACTCCATACAAAGTGACTTGTTTTTCGACCTCTTCACTTGTACGCAACAGTCATGTGGCCTCAAAGGCGTCTGCTGCACATGTCAATAAGCTGCCAGGTATAATTAAATATGCGCCAAAAGAGTAGTAGTCGACAGGTTGAATCTAAAAGGGTTACACATGGCTCAGGCTAACTTTCAAAAGAGTAGAGTAGGACTAGATGACCCTAGGAACCATATCACTACTAGTGTCTGTCTACTGACTGTACTACTCTAGTGCTGATGTATGTTGTATTAACTTTTTTTTCAATGTTCCAAGTTAACACTAATAAAATAGGGGGAGGTTTCCAGGCATCTAAAAATGTGTTATGTTTTTTCTAGGCACACTACCAGGCACCAGTGCCGGCAGGGCCAGCGGCGATGCGGCCTTTCCGGAGGAGGCGGGAGAACTGGCGGCACCTGCAGGAGCGACGGGGGGGAGCCAGAAGCAGTGGCCGGCGGTGGTAAGTTATATTCATTACTTCTTGACATTACTACTAGATAGAAGTGTGTTCACTACTTCACTGTACTGTGCGACTTATTAAGTTGTAGTGAACATTATGCAATGGTTGAAGAAGACACCCTTTACTTAGCATTAGCAGCGTGAGTTGAGTAACCAATGGCCTCTTCTATTTGACTCCAAAATCAGCTGTGAAGGTTTTATGGAGAAGACAAACTCAGATCAGATGACTTTGATGGATGTGTTGAACAAAGAGGAAAAGAAGGGTGGAAGGACGGGCGAGATAAATAATATGACTGACTGGCAGAGAAGGATATGTTGGAAGCATGCATAGGTGGCTGATAGTAATCAGATCAGATGCATGGGTTGTTGAAGGATGGGTGGAAGGTGAAAGAGGATGCCTGCCTGGGTGGGCAACACAGTATGGGTGGATAGTACTAGATAGCAAGAATCAGCGGTGTTTGGTTCAAACTCAAAGCCAAGGCACGCAAGGAAGGAGCGGAAGCATGGGTGTTTGTTGGTGAAACCAACTAAGGTTTGTTAAGAGATATATAAAAAAGAAGGATAGACGTTTACTTTGATGGATGTAAGCCTGGATGTACTATCATCAATAGACAGCATAGGTGGAAAGTGTCACTGGAGAGTCTTACTTTGAAGAAAATGTAAAAGAAACTGCGCCACAGTAGCAAAGCGGAGGGGAATATAGGTAGTATTCGCAGTAGTTTGCAAGCATGTCTTATTTATATATATATATATATATATATATATATATATATATATATATATATATATATATATATATATATATATATATATATATATATTACCTACTGGCGGTCGCCAGTAGGTAGTTATAGTTAGGACCACGTTTCCATAGGAAATCCGCAACATTCTATTTTGAATAACTTTGGCGCCGGTTGATGAATCTTCGCGAATTTTTCAAAATAGGTGGGGCGCTACGCTCCGCTCCTACCCTGAAAGTCTCGGGGGGATTCGTCAAGCGGGGGCTGAGATAAAAGGGGGGTCCCAAAACGCGTTTTTCCCATGCATTTTTCCATAGGACCTTTAGACACAGCTACAGCCCGAACGGCTGAACAGAGTTACTTGAAATTTGGCAGAGAGGTAGTCCTCAGGTCAAGGAAGTGCCTTTTGTAGGTTTGGTGTAAATCTGTTCAGTAGATTCTGAGAAAATAGCCGAAGGGCACCTTTTGTGCATGGCTCATCAGAGATAAACAAAACCTATATTTTATCTGTCACAATGATGCTCATCATATGACCTCCATGTGCGCACGGTGCGCGAAGCGCATCGTGCGTTCATGGCCCATCTAGCGTAACGTGGGCACGCGGTGCGCGAAGCGCACCGTGCGTGCACGGAACGAACTGCGTTAAGTGGGCGCGCACGCCACAAATGGCGTAAAGTAACTTAGCATTTAAAAAACCGTACAAATTCACTGAAAAAACCATAGGTTTCACACACGTTATAGTTAGGAATTAGCATTTAAAAAACCTTGCAAATTCACTGAAAAAACCATAGGTTTCACACATGTTATAGTTAGCTGGACATTTTACTGATAAAAAACCAATGAAATTCCCCCGTTATAGTTACTGTAGGCAACTATAACTCACGCGACCGTAATCCTCTGCTGATGACATATGTGTCTTTATGAAAAAAAAATATTTGTAATATATGTATAGCTAAAATTGAATGGAAGAAGACATGGGCAAATACGTGTCTAAATACAGTATTAGCATCAGCAGAGGATTACGGTCGCGTGAGTTATAGTTGCCTACAGTAACTCTAACGGGGGAATTTCATTGGTTTTTTATCAGTAAAATGTCCAGCTAACTATAACATGTGTGAAACCTGTGGTTTTTTCAGTGAATATATATATATATATATATATATATATATATATATATATATATATATATATATATATATATATATATATATATATATATATATATATAATTATATATTATCAAGCCGAAGCGCCTTCCTCCGACTACGCGGACCACTCCCTACCTATGTTAATTTATTTTCGATTGAGTCAGCCAGCCTGCAAAGGGTGGCCTATCTGTTGGTTATGGTTACACAATCAATGAAAGCAAAGTACCCTATGCAGTAGCGGTTCGTGGTGGGAATGCTGGCAGGCAGTGACATGGGGAGGGGCAGGGTGGGTGGCAATTAAAGTATGTATTACGGCCAAATACAGGTAATCAACATAAAAATAAATAAAATGATTTTCATTGTGCGCACTGCACCGCCGAATGCGATGCAGTGCGTGCACCGATTTTTTTTATATGTATTGTTTAATTACCTGTGATTGTCCGTAATCCATAGTTTACTACCCCCACCCTGCACCTTCCCACGTCACCGCCCGGCAGCACTCCCACCACCGACAGCTACTGACCTGATGTCGTATTACCATCTATAATATAAATATAAGCAATGATCATTGGATCAGATAAATAATCAGCCTTTTTGTAGTACCCAGGGCAGGGTGTCAGTGAAATTGATCATTTGCCCTCATGTAACAGACAGAGTATGGCCAGTGCCACCGGCCGTAATACAAAAATATGAGCTTCCCCACCTGTAGACAGTAGTAGCAAATAAAACTAACATGAGTCTGCATCATGTGACTCATATCTGTTTGTCTTGGGTACAAGCTTAGCTGACTGAGCCGGCATGCCAGCTACAACAAGGTTATGTAATTGCGCTAAACTAGAGTCCGAGGAAGTAGGTGTATAGATAATTACCAGCAAATCAAATGTTATGTACTGTGTTTGCTAGTGATACTGTGACACTATGTGTTGAATGATTTTAGTGTTTCTGTTTTCCTGAGAGTATTGGTTCTTTTTCTTTCTTGATATAGATACTCCTTCCACACCAAAACCATCGAGGAAGGAGTTGGCCGCCAGGGCCGGCGCCGTAAACTGGAGGCCATTTGCGATGAATATCGCCGGCTGGTTGCTCAGGCGGAGGAGGAGGAGGAGGCGGCTGCAGCTGCAGCCTCCTCCAATGCCCCGGGCCCCAGTCAGGCCCTGCCTCCAGTTTTACGGTGCCGTGGTCCAGCAGCCACCCGCCACCGCGCCTCCATCTCTACCACTGCTGCCCCCCACCCTGCATGTAACTGCAGGGGATTTCGCCTCCAGCCCGCTTGGAGGAGCACCTATAGGAGCAGGTAAAAATCCTGGTGGATAAACACCTGAAGGCCCGCCGACTATAGAGAACTTGTCATTTGCCCCTTTTTTAATTCCTTTTGTTGGTGGATGGGTTTTTGGGAGTTGGGGTTTCACTTTCGGACATTGGGACTTGGACTTTCGTTTTGGACATTGGTTGGGGTTAGGGAGGGGGGTGGGTTAGGTCAGAGTGGGATAGTTTATTTTTGTTAGGGTATATTAAATTTTATATTATTTACTTAAACATACTATGTTAATGTTTTGTTGTGGGTTACTGTTTTCCGAATTCAATGTAAGTTACATGGTTTGTTACTTTGTTTCCTTGCTGCTGCATGCCCGTAGCCAGTGTTTGATTTAAAAGATCTGCCGATTTTGTAACACACAAACAGATAGATGCGGTACCCCTCACTTAGTTATTTTTAATTGTCATACTAGTACTGTCAGTCTCTCCTCCTAGTCCATTATACCTCCCACCAAACGTATCTTACCTGTGATTGATGATGATGAAGTTCGGCACAATGATGGCTGCATGGATTGTTTCCCAAATGAATGGAGAAGATGCCATTATTGTGGTGGTAGTAGTAGACACTGGCAATAGCATTTGAAAAAAGAAAGAGAAAGTCACTTGACTGAGAGACTGTGGGAGGATTAGTAGAACAAAGTAAACTACAGCATGGGTGGGCAAGCAGAAGAAGATCCTTGCCCTGCCTTAGTTGAAATTCAATTAGTGTTGCTTTCACAACATCTGCCCCAGCAAGCGTGTGAGCAATTGTTGGTGTACATTTAATGTAGTAACATCACACCTCAATATAAATCACAAAGCCCGGGGGTGGAGGGTTAGGGATTGATGAATGGATGTGAAGGGGGTTTTGGGAAAGGTTTGACAAAGAAAAACAGACAGTATGCATGGACACAACAAAAGTAAAACACAATCTTGTAAGACGACCATGATCCATTATCAAAGAAATCAAAGTATAAAGTGAGAAAAAGGAAATGCATGCATGCTGATGAAGAGAACTTGATGGTTAATGATAATGAGTTGTACTTACTAACTACTACTACACAATTAGACAGTACAGGGCAGAAATTATTAATATGACATTTGCCTTGCCTGTCTGCCGCCCTCAGACCGAAACAAATTACATGCTGTACGGGGCTTACTTTTATTTTTCAAGCTAGCAAAGGAAATGAAAGAATAGTTGTAGGGATCAATTAGCAAACAAACCACAACACACAGTCGTAATGATTGAAGAGAAAAAAGGAATCAAATAAATTTAAAGACTAATGATGAATGATACTAAAGTTACTTATTATCCTGGTCCAAATGTGGAGTTGCATCATTCTCGTCATTCCTCTTGGTCCTCCCTTCCATGGACACTCCGCACATCAATCTTAGGTACCACTGCCTGCCTGATGCAGATTGGTAAGGTAAGTGTGAGTTGTTTCTCCCACTATAGCACAGGTTAAAGGCTGGCCTGTAAGTGTAGATGGAAAAACAAAAGGGGTATTGAAAAGTAACTGAATTAAAAAAAATAAACTTAATTACAGTGGAGTGCAAGAAGAGAAGACAAGACTCTTGAGAGAACACTTTCAGACTGAGGCAGCTTGGATAGGATACATAGTGTCTACTCTACAGCATTAAGCTACAACAACAACGGGACAGGAGCCAGCACAGCCACAGAACAGGCCAACTGCGGCACAGGCCAGGCACCCTACCCCATTTACCTTAAATTTTGACCGAGCCAGACAAAAGGCATATGCACTGCAGCAACCTAGCATTTTCCAAATTAAGTGACTAAATCAATGCGCCACTGTCCCTCATACCACTACACTCTACTCCAGTCCACACCACTACACGGACATGTAGCCTAGGTCTGCTCTGGTTCTTGTTGAAACTGTTTTCCTTTTAAGGCAGTCCATGAAACGCAGTTATTCCATCAATTAGCTCCGATCCAACTGACTGACTGTGTGCAAAGATAGTATGCTCAGCAGCATCATGACTATGTGGTACGTGTTCTCCAACACCAACTCAGTCTGTAGTGACTGATTAAGTTTATAATATATTCCCTATTACAAAATTGCAACAGATATTGGGCGGCACCTGCAGTGGTAGGAGTACAATGTGGTTATTAAACAACAAGGAAACATTGACTGTCACCTGAGTCACTTTTACTTTGTAGATAAACTAGTATAGTTCGACTTCATGCACATTCACTCGTAGTCACCAAGCATCCAATGCAATGCATGGCATCATTCACAATAATCACTCATTACCTGTCTTGCTGTTCTCTTTGGCTGTCAGATCTGATGCCTGCCTAGCCTTCTGACAGTCAGTGATGTGTTTCTTTCGGGTTGGAAACAAAACGGAATATAGCTGGAGTCACGTTTCACTTCTTATGGAGGGACTGTTAGAGGCAACATGTATTGTACTATTCTCCATCTCCATCCAATGTCTGGCTTGCTTGAAATGTATTTAGGGATAGTAAGGAAGATGGAGCAGGACTCTGAGGAGTGGAGTGGACAGTTATGCACAGACATGCAACTCCAATAGGGAAATAAAAAGAGGAGACTGTTGATGGATTTGTTGTGATTAGATTTTGAACCAGAAAAACAGATACACAGTCACACACAAATAAAGGAAGGGAGAACAATTTGAAAGCCTAGTTGTCAGGGAAGAGGAGCTCGTCCTCAAACTCTGGTGGTTCGGACAGAAGTGCGTCATGTAAGAACCCACTACTTATGTCAACGAAGTCGCTCTCCTCTTCCTGCTGTGATTCACGTATTTTGTACTCCGGTGGTATAAAGTGCTGATTCATTTTGATCATGGTTAACCTCTCCTCGCTTTTGGGCGAGAGACTGGTCCTTTTCACAGTAACAATGGCACCAGCAGCACTGAAAACACGCTCTGAAGAGACACTTGCAACAGGGCAAGCCACATACTTTATCGCCAGCCTGCTGAGCACTGGTAATTGGCTTCTTTTCCCATACCAAAACACCAATGGGCTTTGCTCCATGAAGACCTCTGTTGTGTCATCTAGATAGGCCTGAACCATCCGCTCAATGTTCAGGGGTGCTCCGATTTGCTTGGCCTCTTTTGCCTTTGCATCAGTAATGGACGTACAAAACCCTTTCCGTAGAAACCAATCACCTGCCGTTTTTTAAAATGTGGCTGATGATCCTGTTGGTGCTGTTGATGTTATTGCTGGCAGTGTTGTTGACTGCTGGGAGGCAAACGCACTGCTCTCGGCCTCTGAAGTAGAACTTGATTCTGGGTGCCCTGTAGTACTTTTTCTGCCCTGGGATGGCGGGCCTCTAATTAAGATCCGTTCGTTTTCAAAGTCAGTGGCTTCCTCAGCTATCAAAGTTTTGTACTTGACAACATCCACTTCTGAAAAAGGAATTACTTCATTACTGCTCAGCAATAATTTGTAACGTGGATCCAAAATTGAGGCAGTAATGTAATGTCAATGTGACACAATGTTAGTTTCAATCCTTGAATTGTCAGATAAGCGAGCGGCTAAGGTGTTTGCCAAATAATATGCGTCTACTTTGTCATCCACACCTGCGTACATTTCTGACACCTCCTTCAGCTCTTGCTCTAGCATGTACAACAATGGGATAGCTTGGCCCATAGTACAGTCCTCCCTGCTGACTTCACGTGTGAAGACCTCAAAAGGAAGTAGCATCTCTGTCAGGCATTTAACGAGGTCCCATTGGGCCATCTCATGCCTTTTGCAGTAGGATCTCCTGACCTTTTCATGACATAAGCATTGAGTGGTGTGTACTGCTCAAACAAACGCTCAAGCATGTAATAAGTTGAGTTCCAATGTGTTGGCACCTCCTGGATGAGTGCTTTGACTGGCATGTTATGCTCACGTTGAATGACCCTCAGCTGCTTCCGTGCTTTAAAAGAATGGTTGAAATTTGTGCATATTCTTCTGCAGGTGGTCAGTAAGCTGCTGACTTTGCTTTCATTTTTCAGAAAGTCTTGAACAACAATGTTAATGCAGTGTGCCAAACACGGGACCCTGAAATAGCCACCATCTTTCATGGCCCTAACTACATTACTGCCATTGTCCGTGGCAACAAATCAATGGTAAGCCCTCTTGTTCGCAGCCACTCAAACACCTAGCTGTTAAACTCATCCAAAATGTTTGCAGCAGTATGAGATTTCTCCATAGCATACATGGCTACAGTTGCATGTTTGCGAGTGTCTTTAAAAATCTCAGCAGTGTCAACAACACCTTCAGATATCTTATCTTTAACACCCGAATAAAGAGACCCAGTGTGCAGTGATGCACATGTAATCAGTGGCTTGGCAACTGGTTCAAATGTCTGTTGTCAGGTGGATACTCTGAACAGCACTCTGTTTTAAGGCTTTTCCAAGCAATTCCAGCATGTCGTGATGTAGTGCTGGAACAGCAACTCTTGTGAAATAGTAGCGGCTGGGAACCTTCCATTTTGGGCAGATGGTGGTCACAAATTCAAGAAAACCCACCCCTGCAACAAAAGAAAAAGGGAGAAGGTCCAGTGCTAACATTTTAGCCAGCTTCGCATTGTACAAACGTGCTATTGGGTGGTTGTGTTCGTACTGCCCCTCCGGACTAGTAAACATGCTAAGAATGGTAGGCTGCGTGGTATTCCTTCCTGTGCTCAACGTCGCACTTTTTTTAAAACCAGTACTCATTGGTGTCTCAGGCTGACTCTTACTCTTGTGCCACTGATATGTGGCTGAGGATGTGGGCGTTACCACTGCAGTGCTGGGGACAGGTCTACTATGTGTACCACTACCACAGAGAATGTCTCCCTCTTCTTCTTCTTCCTGTTCCACCGTGAGCGGACTTTCTACTTGTTTATCCCCAACAGCAATGGTTCCAGTTTTTATGCGATGAAGGTGTTCCTCCCACTGGATTGCGTGGTGTTTTTTCAGATGGGTCATTTGGCCTCCAGTACCATAGTTTGTACCAAGCTTACCACGACTAACAGAGGTATTACAAACAGAGCATATAGCAATGTTCTCCTCCTTTCCGCTAACCGTAAAGAAGTCCCACACTGGGGAGCTTAACTTTTGTCTCCTGCTGGAGGTGCCACTTCCAATGCCGGATGAAGTGGAGGGTGTGTGTTGAATTTGACCGCTACCTACTTCTGCTGAGGTGGTGCTTGTGCTGGATGTAGGACGCTGCCGGCCCTTTGCTAATGTAAATATGGAAGCTGGAGGTCGTGTTGGTGTTACCTGTGTTGGAGGTATGCGTGCTACATCCCTCGCAGCCATTTTGGATAGTGTAAAAATGTTGGTCTCCATCTCGTCAGGCCCGGGAGTGATGTTTGTGATGACTGGCTCATCATCATCATCCTGCTCTTCTACATCAACGTCCATAAGTGTAAGGCTTTCTGGAACCTTCTTTTTCCCATGCCTGCTCTTGTGACGTGTCTCCCTCTCAGACTCAGTTTGTGGCTTCCAAGTGGCATCTAGATCATCAGAAGCGGGGCTTGGTGAAGAACTGGATGTACCTACCCTCCTTTTCCTTGCTGGGGATTTGGAAGACAATGGAACTTCTGAAGGAGTGGCTTCCTCTTCTTCCTCTGCATGAGGCTCAATTTCCTGAACTGCTCCTACTTCGGGAGGAACTACAGCTACTATTGCGGGCGGTGGTTGTGGCTGTTGTTGACTACTTATCTGCTGTGCTCCCTCCTGCGTTGATTGTGTACTAGTTTGAGATAGCAATAAGTTTAGTTCAGGCTCAGCATCACTGCTTTCCACCATAAGGCTGGCTACCTCTTCCACACTCATCTGCTTGGGCCTGGGTTGGTGGTTTGGGCCCACTGATGTGGAGGTGCTGCCCCCAGCTTGGCCCCCGGACACCGCTGCTGCAGGCATCATTTTTGGTGTCCCAAAAAAGGTTTTGGGAGGCACACCAGACTTAAGTGACACTTCCTTCTTCTTCTGTTCCTTCTTCTCCATGGCAACTTTATTGGTACTGGGGGACCTGCTACCTGCTTTCTTTGGGGGCATCTTCTTCAGATGTCAAAACAGCACTCAGTTGCACAAGTTGCAGAGATGCCTGGTCAGGTCACTCACACGTCACGTCGTGCACAGCAGCAGGACGTCGCTCTGGCACCACAACGGTCGATGATGATGACACACCTCCTCCGTCTTTTGTGCACCCAAAAGCAAAAAAGCCAGATGAACATCAGTCAAAAGATCAATAATATAATATATAACTTCTTAGTGTCTGGTGGGTGGTCACAATTATTACATTTTATGAAGTCAGTGAACAACAACAGTATAGCCATTTATGAGACTGACAAGGCCAGGGCTCCTGGTGTACCTGTACTGTGTACACTCAGGAAGAAGAATAGCAAAGAACAAAAACATAAATGTAGTGTAGCCTGTTTGCCCTAAATAAAAATGTGTGCATCTTATGGGATGGAACATCAATGAACATATGCACATAAGAACTAAAGGCATTTATTAACAACACCCAAAAAGTGAAACATACCCCAGAAAAAAAGTAAAGCCCACATTTTACAATTCAATCCAAAGCCATACATGATGTTGAAATTTAACGCACAACACAAAAACAGTTGTTTAACTTCCATGCACCCGTGAAGATTGATGAGTAGTACCCCTGGGCCTACTGTCCGACTAGGCCACAAGCTTGGAGGCCTATGGAAAAAGCACAGTGGCTGGTACCACAAAATGGCCGCCACCACACGGCCAAGCCACTCACAAAAACAAGAAAAGGTCAGGAATACAAGACAGACAATGCAGGCCTATTGCAAAAGCACAATGCCTGCCTCCACAAAATGGCCACCACCCACATGCTCAGACCACCCACCACAATAATAACAAAAAAGTGATTACAAAGGACAGGAACAGGAAGTTGTAGTCTCAGTGGAACTTACTTCCTCTCCTAAAAATATTTTAAAAAAAATAAAAGCAGAATGACAACATGAGGAGTTTTTTTAGCAAAATGCACGAAATCAGCGTTTTCGAGAAGGGTTTATGTTGCTTGCGAGATATTGTTTGCCAGATTGCAAATGCTGCGTGTTCGGGATCGCGAACTGTACAAAAAGTCGTTATCGCGTGCGCAAACACGCATATTGAGAGCGCGAAAATGACAAAAACTGTAAGTCCGCGTTGTCGCGCTGTGCAGAGTTACCGAAAGTACGCGAGCTGAATCCCTAGGGTTACCTATTGGCTGAAAAGTCCTATTTATTTAACACACACCCAAAAACTGCAATTCCACCCCAAAAAACACCTTTTGCAATTCAATCCAAAGCCATCCATGGTGTAAAAAAAATTCAACAGACAAAACAAATGGTTTTTAATGCACCAAAGATTTGAGGATGACTACCTCTGGGCCTACTGGCAGACTAGGCCACAAGCTTGGAACAGAATGGCAAAAGCAAGCCCACTGCTTGGATGGCTCCACAAAATGGCCGCTACACACCCACATCAACAAGAAATGGAAGACAGACAATGTAAGCCTATGGCAAAAGCACAATGCCTGCCTTCACAAAATGGCCGCCACACACATGCTCAGGCCACCCACCACAATAATAACAAAAAAGTGATTACAAAGGACAGGAACAGGAAGTTGTAGTCTCTGTGGAACTTACTTCCTCTCTTAAAAATATATATATTTTTTTTAAGTGACTCCGTGCTCCATAACTACAGCAGAATGACAACCTGAGGAGTTTTTTTTAGCAGAATGCACAAAATCAGCGTTTGCGAGAAGGATTTATGTTGCTCACGAGATAGTGTTTGCCAGATTGCAAATGCTGCTTGTTCGGGATGGTGAACTGTACAAAAAGTCGTTATCGCGTGCGCGAACACGCATATTGAGAGCGCGAAAATGACAAAAACTGTAAGTCCGCGTTGTCACGCTGTGCAGAGTTACCAAAAGTACACGAGCTGAATCCCTAGGGTTACCTACTGGCTTAAAAGCCCTATTTATTTAACACACACCCAAAATCTGCAATTCCACCCCAAAAAACACCTTTTGCAATTCAATCCAAAGCCATCCATGGTGTAAAAAAACATTCAACAGACAACACAAACTGTTTTTAATGCACCAAAGATGTGAGGATGACTACCTCTGGGCCTACTGGCAGACTAGGCCACAAGCTTGGAACAGAATGGCAAAAGCAAGCACACTGCTTT
Organism: Triturus cristatus; assembly: GCF_964204655.1. Lineage (NCBI taxonomy): Eukaryota > Metazoa > Chordata > Amphibia > Caudata > Salamandridae > Triturus > Triturus cristatus. Next base: position 682,667,128 of record NC_140594.1, read on the forward strand.
GATGGCTCCACAAAATGGCCGCTACACACCCACAACAACAAGAAATGAAAGACAGACAATGTAAGCCTATGGCAAAAGCACAATGCCTGCCTTCACAAAATGGCCGCCACACACATGCTCAGGCCACCCACCACAATAATAACAAAAAATTGATTACAAAGGACAGGAACAGGAAGTTGTAGTCTCTGTGGAACTTACTTCCTCTCCTAAAAATATTTTAAAAAAAATAAAAGTCCATGCTCCAAAACTACAGCAGAATGACAACCTGAGGAGTTTTTTTAGCAAAATGCACAAAATCAGCGTTTTCGAGAAGGATTTATGTTGCTCGCGAGATAGTGTTTGCCAGATTGCAAATGCTGCGTGTTCGGGATCGCGAACTGTACAAAAAGTCGTTATCGCGAGCGCGAGCACGCATATTGAGAGCGCGAAAATGACAACAACTGAAAAGTCTGCGTTGTCGCGCTGTGCAGAGTTACCGAAAGTACGCAAGCTGAATCCCTAGGGTTACCTACTGGCTGAAAACCCCCATTTATTTAACACACACCCAAAAACTGCAATTCCACCCCAAAAAACACCTTTTGCAATTCAATCCAGTCATCCATGGTGTAAAAAAAATTCAACAGACAACACAAACTATTTTTATGCACCAAAGATTTGAGGATGACTACCTCTGCGCCTACTGGCAGTCTAGGCCACAAGCTTGGAACAGAATTGCAAAAGCAAGCACACTGCTTGGATGGCTCCACAAAATGGCCGCTACCCACCCACAACAACAAGAAATGGAAGACAGACAATGTAAGCCTATGGCAAAAGCACAATGCCTGCCTTCACAAAATGGCCGCCACACACATGGCCAGGACACAACAACAACAAGCATAAGCCAAGGGGAACAAAGAAAAGAAATGCAGGCCTTTATGCAAAAAGAAGCACACACTACTAAACTACCACCACAAAATTGCCACAAGCCACATGGCCACTCACAGTCACAACAGGCCATGGAAAACAATAAACTGAAGCAGGCCTATATATGACCGGACAAAGGTGGCCTGCTAAACAACACTGCATTAATACAAAAATAAAAATCAACAGGGCTATGAAAGGATTGGAAAGAAGTTACACATCAAGACACACATCCAAAAAAGGTATTTCACACACACACACACACACACAAAGTGAAATACACCACAGCCACATTTAGCATTTAAATCCTATGCCATCCATGCCCTACATGATGTTTAAATTCAACAGACACCACGAAACATGGACCCATGGGTTCCCTACTGGCTGAATTTGCAGAGAAAAACAACTAGGCCCCTATTGAAAGTACAGGCCACCCACAACAATAATTTTTTTAAACAATGAAAATCCCAGAAAAATGTAGGTACAAACAAGCCCCAATGAAACAAACACACCAATTCTCCAACTTACTTGTAGTAAATTAAATCTCAAATCAAAAAGTCCTCAACTAAATCCAATCCAATGGTATGATGCAGCAGACAGACACAAAAAGTGATCCTTCCAGCTCCAAATCCAAATTAAAGTGAACAGCACATGGACAAAGCACTGGGAGGAGCCTGCTGGACAGGAACAGGAAGTTGGAGACTCAGAGGCACTTCCTTCCTCTTGAAAAAAAGAGTAAAAAACATTAAAGGACTCCTTACACAAAAGACTACATCAAAATCACAATCTGATGAGTTTTTCTGAGCAAAATGATCATTTTAGAGAAGGTTTTATGAAGCTCGAGAGATATTCTTCGCCAGATTGTAGTTTTTGCATGTTCCAAGACAGCCGCCGGAAGTCAGCTTGTGCGCCCGAATGACGTGTTCACATTCGCACACTCTCGCAGGCTCGGGCGGCCATATTACAAATCTCGTGGCACACGCGAACGGACAGAAAAGCGAGTTGGCGAACGCAGAATCACGGTCTGAATATTGAGAGTGCGAGGAAGCAAAACTACTACGCTATGTGGTAGATTGCGTAGCAATCTGCAACTTCGCGCTCTACGCGAATCGCGAAGTTGCCTAAACTTTGCAAGCTCCGCGAACGGAGCGTAGTTCAACGCCCAGGCTTAGTAAAAATCTACAATTCCCATTCAACCACGGGGCTGCTACGTTTATTCGGCTAATCGTGTCGCCCGATTAGATTCCAACCACGTGTCGACTTTCTAGCCATCTGCAGTATGCGCTGTAACACCAGGAAGCCTTTTTATAACTAATGCGGAAGTACACAGATTCCAGCTCGACCAAGATCAAGTCCAGACGCGCGCAAGAAATTTTTGGCAGCCTTCTCCAAGTAAAAGATAACTGTGCTCCCTCGGCGACTAAAGTTCGTAAATCTTGTCTCCATGTCTTTATAAGATCAGAGTTAGTCTTTTCAAACGCTTACCACAATTTTGAAATTCCTTGTTTGAAGTCTGGTGTGCCTCCCAAAACCTTTTTTGCAATGCAGGCCTATTGCAAAAGCACAATGCCTGCCTCCACAAAATGGCCACCACCCACATGCTCAGACCACCCACCACAATAATAACAAAAAAGTGATTACAAAGGACAGGAACAGGAAGTTGTAGTCTCAGTGGAACTTACTTCCTCTCCTAAAAATATTTTAAAAAAAATAAAAGCAGAATGACAACATGAGGAGTTTTTTTAGCAAAATGCACAAAATCAGCGTTTTCGAGAAGGGTTTATGTTGCTCGCGAGATATTGTTTGCCAGATTGCAAATGCTGCATGTTCGGGATCGCGAACTGTACAAAAAGTCGTTATCGCGTGCGCAAACATGCATATTGAGAGCGCGAAAATGACAAAAACTGTAAGTCCGCGTTGTCACGCTGTGCAGAGTTACCGAAAGTACGCGAGCTGAATCCCTAGGGTTACCTATTGGCTGAAAAGTCCTATTTATTTAACACACACCCAAAAACTGCAATTCCACCCCAAAAAACACCTTTTGCAATTCAATCCAAAGCAATCCATGGTGTAAAAAAAATTTCAACAGACAAAACAAACGGTTTTTAATGCACCAAAGATTTGAGGATGACTACCTCTGGGCCTACTGGCAGACTAGGCCACAAGCTTGGAACAGAATGGCAAAAGCAAGCCCACTACTTGGATGGCTCCACAAAATGGCCGCTACCCACCCACAACAACAAGAAATGGAAGACAGACAATGTAAGCCTATGGCAAAAGCACAATGCCTGCCTTCACAAAATGGCCACCACACACATGGCCAGGACACAACAACAACAAGCATAAGCCAAGGGGAACAAAGAAAAGAAATGCAGGCCTTTATGCAAAAAGAAGCACACACTACTAAACTACCACCACAAAATTGCCACAAGCCACATGGCAACTCACAGTCACAACAGGCCATGGAAAACAATAAACTGAAGCAGGCCTATATATGACCGGACAAAGGTGGCCTGCTAAACAACACAGCTTTAATACAAAAATGAAAATCAACAGGGCTACGAAAGGATTGGAAAGAAGTTACACATCAAGACACACATCCAAAAAAGGTATTTCACACACACACACACACAAAGAGAAATACACAACAGCCACATTTAGCATTTAAATCCTATGCCATCCATGCCCTACATGATGTTTAAATTCAACAGACACCACGAAACATGGACCCATGGGTACCCTACTGGCTGAATTTGCAGAGAAAAACAACTAGGCCCCTATTAAAAGTACAGGCCACCCACAACAATAATTTTTTAAAACAATGAAAATCCCAGAAAAATGTAGGTACAAACAAGCCCCAATGAAACAAACACACCAATTCTCCAACTTACTTGTAGTAAATTAAATCTCAAATCAAAAAGTCCTCAACTAAATCCAATCCAATGGTATGATGCAGCAGACAGACACAAAAAGTGATCCTTCCAGCTCCAAATCCAAATTAAAGTGAACAGCACATGGACAAAGCACTGGGAGGAGCCTGCTGGACAGGAACAGGAAGTTGGAGACTCAGGGGCACTTCCTTCCTCTTGAAAAAAAGAGTAAAAAAACATTAAAGGACTCCTTACACAAAAGACTACATCAAAATCACAATCTGATGAGTTTTTCTGAGCAAAATGATCATTTTAGAGAAGGTATTATGAAGCTCGAGAGATATTCTTCGCCAGATTGTAGTTTTTGCATGTTCCAAGACAGCCGCCGGAAGTCAGCTTGTGCGCCCGAATGACGTGTTCACATTCGCACACTCTCGCAGGCTCGGGCGGCCATATTACAAATCTCGTGGCACACGCGAACGGACAGAAAAGCGAGTTGGCGAACGCAGAATCACGGTCTGAATATTGAGAGTGCGAGGAAGCAAAACTACTACGCTATGTGGTAGATTGCGTAGCAATCTGCAACTTCGCGCTCTACGCGAATCGCGAAGTTGCCTAAACTTTGCAAGCTCCGCGAACGGAGCGTAGTTCAACGCCCAGGCTTAGTAAAAATCTACAATTCCCATTCAACCACGGGGCTGCTACGTTTATTCGGCTAATCATGTCGCCCGATTAGATTCCAACCACGTGTCGACTTTCTAGCCATCTGCAGTATGCGCTGTAACACCAGGAAGCCTTTTTATAACTAATGCGGAAGTACACAGATTCAAGCTCGACCAAGATCAAGTCCAGACGCGCGCAAGAAATTTTTGGCAGCCTTCTCCAAGTAAAAGATAACTGTGCTCCCTCGGCGACTAAAGTTCGTAAATCTTGTCTCCATGTCTTTATAAGATCAGAGTTAGTCTTTTCAAACGCTCACCACAATTTTGAAATTCCTTGTTTGAAGTCTGGTGTGCCTCCCAAAACCTTTTTTGCAATGCAGGCCTATTGCAAAAGCACAATGCCTGCCTCCACAAAATGGCCACCACCCACATGCTCAGACCACCCACCACAATAATAACAAAAAAGTGATTACAAAGGACAGGAACAGGAAGTTGTAGTCTCAGTGGAACTTACTTCCTCTACTAAAAATATTTAAAAAAAAATAAAAGCAGAATGACAACATGAGGAGTTTTTTTAGCAAAATGCACAAAATCAGCGTTTTCGAGAAGGGTTTATGTTGCTCGCGAGATATTGTTTGCCAGATTGCAAATGCTGCATGTTCGGGATCGCGAACTGTACAAAAAGTCGTTATCGCGTGCGCAAACATGCATATTGAGAGCGCGAAAATGACAAAAACTGTAAGTCCGCGTTGTCGCGCTGTGCAGAGTTACCGAAAGTACGCGAGCTGAATCCCTAGGGTTACCTATTGGCTGAAAAGTCCTATTTATTTAACACACACCCAAAAACTGCAATTCCACCCCAAAAAACACCTTTTGCAATTCAATCCAAAGCCATCCATGGTGTAAAAAAAATTCAACAGACAAAACAAATGGTTTTTAATGCACCAAAGATTTGAGGATGACTACCTCTGGGCCTACTGGCAGACTAGGCCACAAGCTTGGAACAGAATGGCAAAAGCAAGCCCACTGCTTGGATGGCTCCACAAAATGGCCGCTACACACCCACATCAACAAGAAATGGAAGACAGACAATGTAAGCCTATGGCAAAAGCACAATGCCTGCCTTCACAAAATGGCCGCCACACACATGCTCAGGCCACCCACCACAATAATAACAAAAAAGTGATTACAAAGGACAGGAACAGGAAGTTGTAGTCTCTGTGGAACTTACTTCCTCTCTTAAAAATATATATATTTTTTTTAAGTGACTCCGTGCTCCATAACTACAGCAGAATGACAACCTGAGGAGTTTTTTTTAGCAGAATGCACAAAATCAGCGTTTGCGAGAAGGATTTATGTTGCTCACGAGATAGTGTTTGCCAGATTGCAAATGCTGCTTGTTCGGGATGGTGAACTGTACAAAAAGTCGTTATCGCGTGCGCGAACACGCATATTGAGAGCGCGAAAATGACAAAAACTGTAAGTCCGCGTTGTCACGCTGTGCAGAGTTACCAAAAGTACACGAGCTGAATCCCTAGGGTTACCTACTGGCTTAAAAGCCCTATTTATTTAACACACACCCAAAATCTGCAATTCCACCCCAAAAAACACCTTTTGCAATTCAATCCAAAGCCATCCATGGTGTAAAAAAACATTCAACAGACAACACAAACTGTTTTTAATGCACCAAAGATGTGAGGATGACTACCTCTGGGCCTACTGGCAGACTAGGCCACAAGCTTGGAACAGAATGGCAAAAGCAAGCACACTGCTTTGATGGCTCCACAAAATGGCCGCTACACACCCACAACAACAAGAAATGAAAGACAGACAATGTAAGCCTATGGCAAAAGCACAATGCCTGCCTTCACAAAATGGCCGCCACACACATGCTCAGGCCACCCACCACAATAATAACAAAAAATTGATTACAAAGGACAGGAACAGGAAGTTGTAGTCTCTGTGGAACTTACTTCCTCTCCTAAAAATATTTAAAAAAAAATAAAAGTCCATGCTCCAAAACTACAGCAGAATGACAACCTGAGGAGTTTTTTTAGCAAAATGCACAAAATCAGCGTTTTCGAGAAGGATTTATGTTGCTCGCGAGATAGTGTTTGCCAGATTGCAAATGCTGCGTGTTCGGGATCGCGAACTGTACAAAAAGTCGTTATCGCGAGCGCGAGCACGCATATTGAGAGCGCGAAAATGACAACAACTGAAAAGTCTGCGTTGTCGCGCTGTGCAGAGTTACCGAAAGTACGCAAGCTGAATCCCTAGGGTTACCTACTGGCTGAAAACCCCCATTTATTTAACACACACCCAAAAACTGCAATTCCACCCCAAAAAACACCTTTTGCAATTCAATCCAGTCATCCATGGTGTAAAAAAAATTCAACAGACAACACAAACTATTTTTATGCACCAAAGATTTGAGGATGACTACCTCTGCGCCTACTGGCAGTCTAGGCCACAAGCTTGGAACAGAATTGCAAAAGCAAGCACACTGCTTGGATGGCTCCACAAAATGGCCGCTACCCACCCACAACAACAAGAAATGGAAGACAGACAATGTAAGCCTATGGCAAAAGCACAATGCCTGCCTTCACAAAATGGCCGCCACACACATGGCCAGGACACAACAACAACAAGCATAAGCCAAGGGGAACAAAGAAAAGAAATGCAGGCCTTTATGCAAAAAGAAGCACACACTACTAAACTACCACCACAAAATTGCCACAAGCCACATGGCCACTCACAGTCACAACAGGCCATGGAAAACAATAAACTGAAGCAGGCCTATATATGACCGGACAAAGGTGGCCTGCTAAACAACACTGCATTAATACAAAAATAAAAATCAACAGGGCTATGAAAGGATTGGAAAGAAGTTACACATCAAGACACACATCCAAAAAAGGTATTTCACACACACACACACACACACAAAGTGAAATACACCACAGCCACATTTAGCATTTAAATCCTATGCCATCCATGCCCTACATGATGTTTAAATTCAACAGACACCACGAAACATGGACCCATGGGTTCCCTACTGGCTGAATTTGCAGAGAAAAACAACTAGGCCCCTATTGAAAGTACAGGCCACCCACAACAATAATTTTTTTAAACAATGAAAATCCCAGAAAAATGTAGGTACAAACAAGCCCCAATGAAACAAACACACCAATTCTCCAACTTACTTGTAGTAAATTAAATCTCAAATCAAAAAGTCCTCAACTAAATCCAATCCAATGGTATGATGCAGCAGACAGACACAAAAAGTGATCCTTCCAGCTCCAAATCCAAATTAAAGTGAACAGCACATGGACAAAGCACTGGGAGGAGCCTGCTGGACAGGAACAGGAAGTTGGAGACTCAGAGGCACTTCCTTCCTCTTGAAAAAAAGAGTAAAAAAAATTAAAGGACTCCTTACACAAAAGACTACATCAAAATCACAATCTGATGAGTTTTTCTGAGCAAAATGATCATTTTAGAGAAGGTTTTATGAAGCTCGAGAGATATTCTTCGCCAGATTGTAGTTTTTGCATGTTCCAAGACAGCCGCCGGAAGTCAGCTTGTGCGCCCGAATGACGTGTTCACATTCGCACACTCTCGCAGGCTCGGGCGGCCATATTACAAATCTCGTGGCACACGCGAACGGACAGAAAAGCGAGTTGGCGAACGCAGAATCACGGTCTGAATATTGAGAGTGCGAGGAAGCAAAACTACTACGCTATGTGGTAGATTGCGTAGCAATCTGCAACTTCGCGCTCTACGCGAATCGCGAAGTTGCCTAAACTTTGCAAGCTCCGCGAACGGAGCGTAGTTCAACGCCCAGGCTTAGTAAAAATCTACAATTCCCATTCAACCACGGGGCTGCTACGTTTATTCGGCTAATCGTGTCGCCCGATTAGATTCCAACCACGTGTCGACTTTCTAGCCATCTGCAGTATGCGCTGTAACACCAGGAAGCCTTTTTATAACTAATGCGGAAGTACACAGATTCCAGCTCGACCAAGATCAAGTCCAGACGCGCGCAAGAAATTTTTGGCAGCCTTCTCCAAGTAAAAGATAACTGTGCTCCCTCGGCGACTAAAGTTCGTAAATCTTGTCTCCATGTCTTTATAAGATCAGAGTTAGTCTTTTCAAACGCTTACCACAATTTTGAAATTCCTTGTTTGAAGTCTGGTGTGCCTCCCAAAACCTTTTTTGCAATGCAGGCCTATTGCAAAAGCACAATGCCTGCCTCCACAAAATGGCCACCACCCACATGCTCAGACCACCCACCACAATAATAACAAAAAAGTGATTACAAAGGACAGGAACAGGAAGTTGTAGTCTCAGTGGAACTTACTTCCTCTCCTAAAAATATTTTTAAAAAAATAAAAGCAGAATGACAACATGAGGAGTTTTTTTAGCAAAATGCACAAAATCAGCGTTTTCGAGAAGGGTTTATGTTGCTCGCGAGATATTGTTTGCCAGATTGCAAATGCTGCATGTTCGGGATCGCGAACTGTACAAAAAGTCGTTATCGCGTGCGCAAACATGCATATTGAGAGCGCGAAAATGACAAAAACTGTAAGTCCGCGTTGTCACGCTGTGCAGAGTTACCGAAAGTACGCGAGCTGAATCCCTAGGGTTACCTATTGGCTGAAAAGTCCTATTTATTTAACACACACCCAAAAACTGCAATTCCACCCCAAAAAACACCTTTTGCAATTCAATCCAAAGCAATCCATGGTGTAAAAAAAATTTCAACAGACAAAACAAACGGTTTTTAATGCACCAAAGATTTGAGGATGACTACCTCTGGGCCTACTGGCAGACTAGGCCACAAGCTTGGAACAGAATGGCAAAAGCAAGCCCACTACTTGGATGGCTCCACAAAATGGCCGCTACCCACCCACAACAACAAGAAATGGAAGACAGACAATGTAAGCCTATGGCAAAAGCACAATGCCTGCCTTCACAAAATGGCCACCACACACATGGCCAGGACACAACAACAACAAGCATAAGCCAAGGGGAACAAAGAAAAGAAATGCAGGCCTTTATGCAAAAAGAAGCACACACTACTAAACTACCACCACAAAATTGCCACAAGCCACATGGCAACTCACAGTCACAACAGGCCATGGAAAACAATAAACTGAAGCAGGCCTATATATGACCGGACAAAGGTGGCCTGCTAAACAACACAGCTTTAATACAAAAATGAAAATCAACAGGGCTACGAAAGGATTGGAAAGAAGTTACACATCAAGACACACATCCAAAAAAGGTATTTCACACACACACACACACAAAGAGAAATACACAACAGCCACATTTAGCATTTAAATCCTATGCCATCCATGCCCTACATGATGTTTAAATTCAACAGACACCACGAAACATGGACCCATGGGTACCCTACTGGCTGAATTTGCAGAGAAAAACAACTAGGCCCCTATTAAAAGTACAGGCCACCCACAACAATAATTTTTTAAAACAATGAAAATCCCAGAAAAATGTAGGTACAAACAAGCCCCAATGAAACAAACACACCAATTCTCCAACTTACTTGTAGTAAATTAAATCTCAAATCAAAAAGTCCTCAACTAAATCCAATCCAATGGTATGATGCAGCAGACAGACACAAAAAGTGATCCTTCCAGCTCCAAATCCAAATTAAAGTGAACAGCACATGGACAAAGCACTGGGAGGAGCCTGCTGGACAGGAACAGGAAGTTGGAGACTCAGGGGCACTTCCTTCCTCTTGAAAAAAAGAGTAAAAAAACATTAAAGGACTCCTTACACAAAAGACTACATCAAAATCACAATCTGATGAGTTTTTCTGAGCAAAATGATCATTTTAGAGAAGGTATTATGAAGCTCGAGAGATATTCTTCGCCAGATTGTAGTTTTTGCATGTTCCAAGACAGCCGCCGGAAGTCAGCTTGTGCGCCCGAATGACGTGTTCACATTCGCACACTCTCGCAGGCTCGGGCGGCCATATTACAAATCTCGTGGCACACGCGAACGGACAGAAAAGCGAGTTGGCGAACGCAGAATCACGGTCTGAATATTGAGAGTGCGAGGAAGCAAAACTACTACGCTATGTGGTAGATTGCGTAGCAATCTGCAACTTCGCGCTCTACGCGAATCGCGAAGTTGCCTAAACTTTGCAAGCTCCGCGAACGGAGCGTAGTTCAACGCCCAGGCTTAGTAAAAATCTACAATTCCCATTCAACCACGGGGCTGCTACGTTTATTCGGCTAATCATGTCGCCCGATTAGATTCCAACCACGTGTCGACTTTCTAGCCATCTGCAGTATGCGCTGTAACACCAGGAAGCCTTTTTATAACTAATGCGGAAGTACACAGATTCAAGCTCGACCAAGATCAAGTCCAGACGCGCGCAAGAAATTTTTGGCAGCCTTCTCCAAGTAAAAGATAACTGTGCTCCCTCGGCGACTAAAGTTCGTAAATCTTGTCTCCATGTCTTTATAAGATCAGAGTTAGTCTTTTCAAACGCTCACCACAATTTTGAAATTCCTTGTTTGAAGTCTGGTGTGCCTCCCAAAACCTTTTTTGCAATGCAGGCCTATTGCAAAAGCACAATGCCTGCCTCCACAAAATGGCCACCACCCACATGCTCAGACCACCCACCACAATAATAACAAAAAAGTGATTACAAAGGACAGGAACAGGAAGTTGTAGTCTCAGTGGAACTTACTTCCTCTACTAAAAATATTTAAAAAAAAATAAAAGCAGAATGACAACATGAGGAGTTTTTTTAGCAAAATGCACAAAATCAGCGTTTTCGAGAAGGGTTTATGTTGCTCGCGAGATATTGTTTGCCAGATTGCAAATGCTGCATGTTCGGGATCGCGAACTGTACAAAAAGTCGTTATCGCGTGCGCAAACATGCATATTGAGAGCGCGAAAATGACAAAAACTGTAAGTCCGCGTTGTCGCGCTGTGCAGAGTTACCGAAAGTACGCGAGCTGAATCCCTAGGGTTACCTATTGGCTGAAAAGTCCTATTTATTTAACACACACCCAAAAACTGCAATTCCACCCCAAAAAACACCTTTTGCAATTCAATCCAAAGCAATCCATGGTGTAAAAAAAATTTCAACAGACAAAACAAACGGTTTTTAATGCACCAAAGATTTGAGGATGACTACCTCTGGGCCTACTGGCAGACTAGGCCACAAGCTTGGAACAGAATGGCAAAAGCAAGCCCACTACTTGGATGGCTCCACAAAATGGCCGCTACACACCCACATCAACAAGAAATGGAAGACAGACAATGTAAGCCTATGGCAAAAGCACAATGCCTGCCTTCACAAAATGGCCGCCACACACATGCTCAGGCCACCCACCACAATAATAACAAAAAAGTGATTACAAAGGACAGGAACAGGAAGTTGTAGTCTCTGTGGAACTTACTTCCTCTCCTAAAAATATATATTTTTTTTAAAGTGACTCCGTGCTCCAAAACTACAGCAGAATGACAACCTGAGGAGTTTTATTTAGCAGAATGCACAAAATCAGCGTTTGCGAGAAGGATTTATGTTGCTCACGAGATAGTGTTTGCCAGATTGCAAATGCTGCGTGTTCGGGATGGTGAACTGTACAAAAAGTCGTTATCGTGTGCGCGAACACGCATATTGAGAGCGCGAAAATGACAAAAACTGTAAGTCCGCGTTGTCACGCTGTGCAGAGTTACCGAAAGTACATGAGCTGAATCCCTAGGGTTACCTACTGGCTTAAAAGCCCTATTTATTTAACACACACTCAAAAACTGCAATTCCACCCCAAAAAACACCTTTTGCAATTCAATCCAAAGCCATCCATGGTGTAAAAAAACATTCAACAGACAACACAAACTGTTTTTAATTCACCAAAGATGTGAGGATGACTATCTCTGGGCCTACTGGCAGACTAGGCCACAAGCTTGGAACAGAATGGCAAAAGCAAGCACACTGCTTGGATGGCTCCACAAAATGGCCGCTACACACCCACAACAACAAGAAATGGAAGACAGACAATGTAAGCCTATGGCAAAAGCACAATGCCTGCCTTCGCAAAATGGCCGCCACACACATGCTCAGGCCACCCACCACAATAATAACAAAAAATTGATTACAAAGGACAGGAACAGCAAGTTGTAGTCTCTGTGGAACTTACTTCCTCTCCTAAAAATATTTAAAAAAAAATAAAAGTCCATGCTCCAAAACTACAGCAGAATGACAACCTGAGGAGTTTTTTTAGCAAAATGCACAAAATCAGCGTTTTCGAGAAGGATTTATGTTGCTCGCGAGATAGTGTTTGCCAGATTGCAAATGCTGCGTGTTCGGGATCGCGAACTGTACAAAAAGTCGTTATCGCGAGCGCGAGCACGCATATTGAGAGCACGGAAATGACAAAAACTGAAAAGTCTGCGTTGTCGCGCTGTGCAGAGTTACCGAAAGTACGCAAGCTGAATCCCTAGGGTTACCTACTGACTGAAAACCCCCATTTATTTAACACACACCCAAAAACTGCAATTCCACCCCACAAAACACCTTTTGCAATTCAATCCAAAGCCATCCATGGTGTAAAAAAAATTCAACAGACAACACAAACTATTTTTATGCACCAAAGATTTGAGGATGACTACCTCTGGGCCTACTGGCAGTCTAGGCCACAAGCTTGGAACAGAATTGCAAAAGCAAGCACACTGCTTGGATGGCTCCACAAAATGGCCGCTACCCACCCACAACAACAAGAAATGGAAGACAGACAATGTAAGCCTATGGCAAAAGCACAATGCCTGCCTTCACAAAATGGCCACCACACACATGGCCAGGACACAACAACAACAAGCATAAGCCAAGGGGAACAAAGAAATGAAATGCAGGCCTTTATGCAAAAAGAAGCACACACTACTAAACTACCACCACAAAATTGCCACAAGCCACATGGCAACTCACAGTCACAACAGGCCATGGAAAACAATAAACTGAAGCAGGCCTATATATGACCGGACAAAGGTGGCCTGCTAAACAACACAGCTTTAATACAAAAATGAAAATCAACAGGGCTACGAAAGGATTGGAAAGAAGTTACACATCAAGACACACATCCAAAAAAGGTATTTCACACACACACACACACACACAAAGAGAAATACACCACAGCCACATTTAGCATTTAAATCCTATGCCATCCATGCCCTACATGATGTTTAAATTCAACAGACACCACGAAACATGGACCCATGGGTACCCTACTGGCTGAATTTGCAGAGAAAAACTGCAAATAGGCCCCTATTGAAAGTACAGGCCACCCACAACAATAATTTTTTAAAACAATGAAAATCCCAGAAAAATGTAGGTACAAACAAGCCCCAATGAAACAAACACACCAATTCTCCAACTTACTTGTAGTAAATTAAATCTCAAATCAAAAAGTCCTCAACTAAATCCAATCCAATGGTATGATGCAGCAGACAGACACAAAAAGTGATCCTTCCAGCTCCAAATCCAAATTAAAGTGAACAGCACATGGACAAAGCACTGGGAGGAGCCTGCTGGACAGGAACAGGAAGTTGGAGACTCAGGGGCACTTCCTTCCTCTTGAAAAAAAGAGTAAAAAAAATTAAAGGACTCCTTACACAAAAGACTACATCAAAATCACAATCTGATGAGTTTTTCTGAGCAAAATGATCATTTTAGAGAAGGTTTTATGAAGCTTGAGAGATATTCTTCGCCAGATTGTAGTTTTTGCATGTTCCAAGACAGCCGCCGGAAGTCAGCTTGTGCGCCCGAATGACGTGTTCACATTCGCACACTCTCGCAGGCTCGGGCGGCCATATTACAAATCTCGTGGCACACGCGAACGGACAGAAAAGCGAGTTGGCGAACGCAGAATCACGGTCTGAATATTGAGCGTGCGAGGAAGCAAAACTACTACGCTATGTGGTAGATTGCGTAGCAATCTGCAACTTCGCGCTCTACGCGAATCGCGAAGTTGCCTAAACTTTGCAAGCTACGCGAACGGAGCGTAGTTCAACGCCCAGGCTTAGTAAAAATCTACAATTCCCATTCAACCACGGGGCTGCTACGTTTATTCGGCGAATCATGTCGCCCGATTAGATTCCAACCACGTGTCGACTTTCTAGCCATCTGCAGTATGCGCTGTAACACCAGGAAGCCTTTTTATAACTAATGCGGAAGTACACAGATTCCAGCTCGACCGAGATCAAGTCCAGACGCGCGCAAGAAATTTTTGGCAGCCTTCTCCAAGTAAAAGATAACTATGCTCCCTCGGCGACTAAAGTTCGTAAATCTTGTCTCCGTGTCTTTATAAGATCAGAGTTAGTCTTTTCAAACGCTCGCCACAATTTTGAAATTCCTTGTTTCTCCCAGGAATTTGGCTCCGTAATGAGGCCAACCACACCGTGCATTTTGAAACAATTCATACAAGGTAGGAAATTTGATCTTTCTGCTAGGTAAGGCAGTTTTCTGCCCCGCCCCCTTACTGCTTCGTTTGTTTCAATCTGCTCTCACTGCATTTCAGGTCACATCTTGCCCTCTATAACTGTCATTGAGACCAACAGGCTTCACTCACATGAAGTAAGTAATATAGTGGCTGTTTTCAAATACAACGTTCATGGCCTGACCAAACCTTTCTTCATAAGCTGTCTGTCTCTTTTTATGTTGTTTCAGAAAGTCTTTTTAAGCCATCATTTAGACTCAAAGCCTAAGTGCGAAATCGGCTGATTTCACCAAATAGGTAAGCTAGTTTTTGGGAAACTTGTCATTCAGGTGGTTGAGGGTTGGTGTTGCTACAAGTGTAGTATATTCACGAGCTCACATCCAAACATGTCTCTAAAGTATCTTTATTTATTATTGTCTTTTTAGTGATTGGTCCTGAAGAGAACCCCAGTTAACGACCAGCGGGGTTCGAAACGCGTCAACCCTTTTTTGTTTTGTTTTGTCAAACAAGTGTGTTTAATCCTAAGACATTTTCTGCCTGGTGTACTGAATTGTAAAAATAATGTCCGCGTATTGGCACAGTGTAGAAATTCTTTTGTCTAAAAATCTCACACTGTTTTCTTGGTTTCTCCTTGAATGTTGAACCTTATTGAAAACATTCTGAACAGAAAAAAATTGCTAGAGTATATATATGTTTTGTGTCTTGTGTCTTTTATGTGAGTGTTTTCTATGTTGTTGATTATTTATGTATTGACCTAAAGTCACTTTGGGCCATATGTAGGAGGCCAAATACCGGTCGGTAGCGGCCGAAATTCAGTAAATATCCCGTTACCGACCGGTATTGAGGCACTTGAGATGTAGGTGGCTGATAGCTGGATTCGGTATTTACCGAATCGGAATTTGAAGAAATCGGTAAAATACCGATTCGGTAAATACCGAATCCAGAAATGCTATGTAGGGGGCACTCAAGTGAGTGCATAATTGGTGTCTGGATTCGTTATTTACCACCAACTACAAGTTGATGGTAAATGACGAATACCTTTAAAAAAGCATTTTTGTGCAATTTGTGAAGTGCCATGTGGCAGACATACATGCCCTTAGGGCATGTATGTGCGCCACATGTGCACACATGCACGAATCAGGGGTGCAACAGGGTGTCAATGTGACACCCTGCCACCCATGATAATGCCTCCCCTATTACCGATTCGGTATTTACCGAATCGGTAATAGTAACTGGCTTCCCATTAATTCCTATGGGCCTCCAGGCCCATAGGAATCAATGGAAAGGGATGCATTATTACCGATTCGGTAAATACCGATTCATAAATACTGATATTTACCGAATCGGTAATGATTACCGATTAATTACCTACATACTATTTACCGATTCATAAATACCGAATCGGTAAAATTCGGTATTTATGAATCGGTAAATGTTATGCTACCTACATATGGCCCTTAGTCTTTGTACCAGAGTAATTTTTCTTTGGTTTTGTGGTTTATTGTTGACACTAATGCAACTATTTGTTATATGTGAAAAACAAAATGAATTTTGATAAGACAGATAATAAATAAAAATACACTGTTTTGAATACATTCCGAGGAGGTTGACAGTAATTTGGTTTCTGTCAGACTCATGATGGCTTTTGTAGAATAAGGATCAGTACAGGCAATTTCTTTGTTGTTTTGCTTTCATGTACCTAAAGAGCGGTGACCACAGGCCACGGTGCAGGCAGCAGCATCGATGTCGGCGTGGAGCACCAGCGTCAGTGAGGCCATGAGGTGATATGAAGCAAGGCGACACTAAGTGTGGTCCCCGCAGGTCACAGTACAAGCAGCTGTTCGGTGACGGCATCAGACGCCAAAATTCCTGAGAACATGGTTGCAGTGCGAAGCAGGGCGATGCTCTCTGCGGTGCATTCAAGTCAATGAGACGGCATCTGCGTTGTTGATGGCATTGTGGTTGTTTTTCTTCTATTGCAGGGCAAAACACACAGTCCTCAGTGCTGTTGGCAGATGAACTTGAAGTCTTTGATGTTCCTGAGTCTTCCATAAGGAGGCAAGCTCTACTTGAAGCCCTTGTAGAAACTAAGGCAATAAGTTGTACAATGTTCAGTCCAGTCCTTTCACTGCCCAACACAGAAGCAGCAACTGCAGGCCAACCCAAAAAAGCAACACACAGCATACAGGCAGTACTCTTCCTGGCAGCTCTTTCAGCTTTTCTTCTTGGCAAGTCCCTTATTCCAAAATAGTCCTAAAGTTCTGGGGTTTTTAGGTCTAATACTTATACTCATTTTTCCCTTTGAAGTCTTTCTTTAGAAATACTCTATTGCTCAGCAAAACCAGTTCTGTCCACTTTGGTCCAGCCACACTACAGGGGGTGGAGACAGCATTGTTCAGGGCAGCCACAGACTATTCAGGTGCTAATGACAACTCCTCCCACCACTCTGGCCCACGATGGCCCTTCAGCGTATACAGAGCACACCTCAGCTTCCTTTTTGCGAGTGTCTGGAGTGAAAATGCAAACAGCCACTGTCAGTCTAAAACCAGACAGTGAATCCATAAGCAGGCAGAGGAACACAGAATGGTTAAGCAAGAACATACCCACTTTCTAAAAGTGGTATTTTCAAACACTCAACTTAAAAAACACCTTTACTTAAAGATGTGGTGTTAAATTCTGAGCTCAGGGAACCTAAACTCCATTTCTCGATCTTTTCCCAATTTAAAGTTACACTTGTAAAATGTTACAAGGCAACTTCAATGATCACCTATTGGAAAGACAGCCATTCAATAGTGAAAAACTAAATGCATAGTATTTCAATATCAGGGCAGGTAAAACACACCAGCACGTTTTACCTTTCACATATACTGCACTCTGCCCATGAGTCTACTTTGGAAAACCTTAGGGGTGACTTACATGTAACAAAAGGGAAGGGTTAGGCCTGGAAAGTAGGTGCACCTGCCAAGTTGGCATGGCAGTTTAAAACTGTATGCATAAATTGCAGTGGCAGGTCTGGAACACCTTTGAAAGGCTACTTGTGTAGATGGCTCAATCAGTGCTGCACGCCCACTAGTAGCATTTGATTTATTTACAGGCCCTGGACACAAGCAGTGCACTTTACTAGGAGCTTACCAGTAAATCAAATATGCCAATCAAGGATAATCAATCATAAAACAATTCAGAGTAGGTGCACTTGCACCTTAGCACTAAAAAACAGTGAAAAGTGCACAGATACACTAAACAAGCAAAAATGAGTTCCAGCATACCATCAAAAACAGGAGGTCAGAAAGCAAAAAGATGGGGGAAACACACCAAAAATGCCAGGTCTATCACTCCTCATGGTCCCTACTACATTTACTACTAAGTAGTAAACATACATTAATGGAAATTTCCTGATAGAAAAGATAGGAGAGGTGGAGCTCTCCACCTGTAGGTTTGTCAATTGCATTCTGTAGTAAGTAAGCAATACTACTGTAGTACTACTTTCCATACTGCAAAATGCAGTTTATGAATTGTACCCTAAGTGTCAAATCTCAAACACTATGCTATTGAAACCAGCCAGCTCTGGTAAGCCAGAAATCATGCAGGATGTTCAAAAACTACTGCAGTTTGATGGTATCCTGGCTGCGAGTGTGCTGAGAAACACCAGAGATGCCAAACTTCTCTGCAAGATTAGCGGGAATGCTGGTTGTGCTGGCTTTGTAAATGATGCAGCATTATTTTCAAGATGGTCAGGGCTAGTATAATGATCAAATATAGTCCCAACAGGGTGTGGTTGATTTGATCACATTTCTTCAGACCCTGGATGGGATGTGCTGCAGCCTATAGGATGCCCTTAGGGTGTTCCAGTTTGGTGTCTTGGAGGCCATGGAGTAGGGCATTACCACCATTCAGATTTGTTTACCACAGTGTTCCTTGAGGGAGAGAGATTTGTCATTCAGCAAGAGTTGGGGTTCTAAGGAGCAAAGGTGATGTCATTGAGCCAGAATTGTACTGATTCCTGTTTGTTGTTCTTGGTAAATAATGATAATTCTGACTTGTTTGAATTAAGCTTCAGGTAGGGGCTGGGCATAAAACACAGGATGATGTGCAAGCAGTGGTTGAGGCCTTGGATGTCTGAAGCAAAGGAGACCTTCAAGCAGAGTTGTGTATCATCTGCATATTGGTGAATCTTGATGCTGTTATCTTCCAATGTTCCTCTAAAGGTTGAAGATAATGGGAGAAAGTATGAGGCCCTGGGGGACTCCATATGATATGCATCTTTTTGTGACCTGGAGGTGCCACCTGAAGAAACTGGTCTCAGTTGGAAAGGTAGGAAGAGAACCTGTGAAGGACTTTGCTGGTGAATCCCATTTGCAACTCAAGGGTGCGTGTGAGAGTTGGATGGTCATCTGTGTTGAAGGCAGCCGAGAGGTCTATCAATATCAGATAGCAGGAGTCATCTTAATCTGTGTCAAGAAGTTACCATCTATGATGTACAAAGTTGTGGTCTCTGTGGTGCAGCGTGATCTGAAGCCAGATTGGTAGTTGTGCAGGAGATGATTAGCATTTATGTGAGTTTAACATAGATTGCTTTTTTAATGATCTTGCTGATAATCGGTAAATGAGTGATGTCTTATAGTTGGTAAGGCCATCACAGTCTAGTGTTGGTTTCTTTAGGATTGAGAGGATCTGGTTGGTCTTGAGAGCTTCTGAAAAGATATGAGTGAGGGAGGCATTGACAGTGGTAGGTAGGGGTAAGAAAGCAACCTCAGAGAGAGCTTTGATGAAGTTCAATGGCCAGACATCATCTTCATAAGAAGTGACTTTGATGTACTTAAGTAGTACAGCCAGATATGGGAGAGATAGGGCTATGAAGGTGGACCATTGCAGGATTCTATGGGAAGGGATAGATGTGAGGAATGAAGCAGGCTTGGTATCATCGATGTGCTGTTGGATTTTTTTTAATGTATTAACTGAAGAAGAGTCTGATGTCATTGCACTTTTCTTTGGAATGAAGAATAGGTGGGTATGGGTTGATGTAGTGCTTGACTGTCTTGAACAGCGGTATGCTTGTGTTGGTGGCTTCATTGATAGTGATGGTATAGTACTCTGCTTTGGCTAAGGTGATGAGCTGTCTCTGTGAGGACTTTCAGTATCAAGTGCGCCTCAGCAGCTCTGCTTTTCTTCCATTTTCTTTCCTGTCTGCGAATGGATAATTTAATATCAGCAATGTCTTTAAAATACTAGTCTGCTGAATGCTTTGATTTGCACTTACATGTTGTGATTGGGGCACGGGTGTTCACATATCTTTCCAAAACACTGTGGAAGTTGTTTAGAAGTGTGTTAACATTTGACGTGGAGTTGATGAAGTTAGATTTGAGTTCAAAATTAGGTTGTCTATGAAGAAGTCTTTTAATGGTCTGAAGGTTGGTTCTTTTCTTTTGTGTTAGCTTGGTTTGTTGGTATTACACTGAGCAGGACGATAGGGATGGCAGAGTGGTCAGTCCAGTTAAAGGGTATGTATGGTTTCCAAACGACTGTGAGAAGAAAAACATCAAAGATGTGCAAAGATTTGGAGGGTGAACCATTTGTCTCTGATGAAGAGGGAGTTTTTGGTAGGTGATGAGGTCTGCGATGTCTGGTTCATGAAATACTGCAAAACAAACATTGATGAGCATGAGTTGGAATGTATGTTTGAAGGTGTATGTTAGTTAGCGGAATGTTTATGAAGTTGGGTCTATTTGTTGTGCGAATGCAGTGTGCGTACCTGGGTTGACTACATCTGGGTGGGATTATTGGGATCAACAGTATGGGGTGGTGGGTGAGAAACGTTATTTTAATCTAACTTTGTGGGTATACTGGAACCAGATTTCTGGCACCAAAGCCCTTCCAGGCCCCAACAGGTCCAAACAGGCAATGCCCTTGGCTGAGTCAGCCCTTTGCTGGGGACACCGTTGACTGGACTAGGGAGAAGGCAGGAAGTGATGTTATTTACTGTGCAGATTGATGAAGGAAAATCCAGTGATGCTGCTTCCTGTGCGGATGGATAATGGGAAGTACAATGAGGTGACTTACTGTGCAGTTGGATAATGGGAAATGAAGTCATCTTGCTTGACTTCTTCTTTTAAAGACAGTTTTGGAAGGTGCACATACTTCGTATTGTGTGCACTAGTATATGATTTTAATCTTAAAATAAATCTTTAAAATGTATCTATTGTTTCCTAATGTTATTGACTGTACTTTTCTATCATGATTGAGGGTTTATCATCGCTGATATTTTACAAATTCATTGATATCTGACACATATCTCACTCAAGTGGGCTGTGGATTGGTTGCCTTCCTATTGGTTTCTGCTACAGCTTGACACATTGACAAACTCCTAAGAGCCAGGGAGTCTAAAAGGTTTATCCCATGAGCAGTGTTCTAAAAAATGTATCAAGCTTAAGTTTGTTGCAGTGCACAGGCACGCCATTGGGAAACTATCATTACAACGCTGTCATTACAACACACTACGTTTACAACGCAACTGTTAAAACATGATTGCCTTTACATCGCATGCCATTACAATGCATGCCATTAAAACGCATGTCACATCATCGCATGCCGTTATGACGCATACTATTACAACGCATGCTAGTACAACGCATTATAAGGTAGGTAATGGAGATTGTTTAGTTTTAGGGTGGGTATGGGTTTTGGGGTACATGGGAATAGTAATTTTTACCCTTACACTATCCAACACTTACCCTACTGTTGCACTCACCGGAGTAGGAACAGTCATTTCTACCCCTACACTCTCCAACACTTACCCTACTGTTGCCCTAAAAGTATTCTGCGTTGTAATGGTATGCATTGTAATGGAATGCGTTGTAATGGTAGTATTAAAAAATGCGTTGTAATGGCAAGCGTTGTAAGATCATGCTATGTTAAGGTTGTTGCAATATAAAAACTGTGTTTTAAAAGCATGCGTTGTAATTGTTTGCGTTGTAACGTCATATATTTATGCCAGTACCATAGCTGATAAAGGTATCATTGAATGAGAGATATTGGCATTTAGAAGAAAGCCCATTAGCCAGTTGAAAACATACAGCTGCACGTTTAAGGCCACGAGTTAAAATGTACACTACACCTTTCCTGATCTATAATTGCACATAGTACTACATTCAGGGGTGATCACAAAGGGCGCCTACTAAGCATGGCTTTGGTGATTAGATATTAACATTTGTCTCAAGGGCCGGTAATTGCACAGATTGGCTTTCAGCTTTTGGTTCAGACACTTAAAACATGACACTTTAGCCAGATGTTTTTTCAAATTCCCAACCGACAAACCGAAGAGATACGAATCCTTTTCTTCTTTAAATGTAATTCAAAGGGTGTGCAAAAAAGGATACATATTTTGTCATGAAAAACGTGTTGTCTTTTTATTTATTCAAAGGCGCCTTTACTTCACAAATATCGTCCTCAAAGCAGCAGCTGTTTCAAACCACCGTATTCAAAGCAGCAGGCAGTTGGAGGAATTCCAAACATTGCATCTCTTTTTAAGGTTTCATGTCCTAAATCCTAAAGGGCCTCGTGAATTGGCCGTTCATGATAAACATTAAATGAAAAACACTGAATGAATGTAGCAGCCCCGTGGTTGAATGGGAATTGTAGTTTTTTACCCGTTTTGGTCAAAAGGAATATAGAGAATCACAGTTGACTTTGTTTGCATATTCTTGTCCTCATTTAGAAACAATGTAACAGGACTAAGCCCGGGTCCTTTTGGATCGATACGAAGTCAAAATCCACAATTGGTTATCTGATAGCTCAATAAAGTTTTATTCATTTTGACCAAAATGGGTAAAAAATAACCCTGGGCCTAGTTCGCGTAGTCGCGAGCTATGCGCAGCTTCGCGAGCTTGCGTAGTTGCTTGGGGCGCCCGTTCGTGATGGCTTTTTCTTGTTCGGGGAGCTGTTTGCATGCTCGGGGGATAATATCTTGCGATCTTACCCATGCGGTCGCCAATGGGCACGGCCATCTTGTTTTTCAATTGTCCCACCCGCTTGCGATGCCTTATGTCTTGTTCTGGGTCGCGGATAGCGTGTTCGCGATGCGCATGTCGTGTTCGGGAGCACATTTTACTTGTTCGCGACGATTATTGCATGCTCGCGAGAAATATCGCGCAAACTTAACCACGCGGTCGCGAATGGGCGCGGCCATCTTGTTTTTCACTCTATGCCATGGTTCTGGGCCTACTTTTCTATCCCCCCTTATTATTTGTAATCCTTTGTATTTAAAACATTTTTTCTGACTTTTTTTAGTTATCATCTATCTCTCTCTTTCCCTAAGTTAATATTTTGCATTTTATTTCTACTTTTACTGTGTTTTTTTTACTTTTATTACTTCTTTCTTTCTTCTTCCCCCTAACTTTTTTTTTCCCCTTCTAACTTTTCTTTTCCGCCTCCCACCCACCCCAGAACAATGGCCAAGGGCACACCTAGTGCTAAGGGCAAGGGACCTGCAGGAGCAGACAAGAGCCGCCTGCCTTGCGGCAGAATGCGTCCTGCAGGGGTGCAGGTCCGGCAACTTTTTGGGGAGGCGGAGGTGGCCGCCCTTGTTATTTTCATTCACCGCCACCTCTCCTTGACCTTGGCAGCAGGCGGCAGGCCCAGCTCCGGGTAAGCTACCCAGGAGCGTCACCGTCGGTGGGTGAAGGTGCGCCGGGCAGTGTTCCGGTGCTCAGGGGTCCGGCGCACCCATAATCAGCTGGTCCACCTGTGGTCCGACATCCTGGACCAGGAGCAGGACCTGTTGGACCTGCTAGGTGTCGAGGTCGTTGTGCTTGGTGAGTAACTTACTGTGTATAAATGAAATTTTTGATGAATAACAAGATTACTGCTGCATGCTACGCGTTGCTGGTAAATTACGTTCCAAAAAGCAAAATCTTCTGTGATTGTAGGACCCAGGTGCTCGGCGGTACTCTTACTTGTTTGCAACTTAGTTTGCGCTAGCTTGTGCTGATTATGTAAGAGTTTATTTTAGAGAACTGAAGTTAGGTAAAGGTAATGCGATTTGCTAGAGAGACTCTAGTCCTTCCATTGTCCTACTGTGAAATAGTGGTGGATGGATATTGGATACTAGGTTTAGTTAGTATTAGTAAATAATTGTTTTACGCAGTCTGCGTGATGCCTCCTCTGTCACTGAGTGCTACTTACCCCAGTCCTCCGTAGAACCTTTTGTACTTTGTTTAGTGAGTGGTAGGCTTAGCACGGTCAGTAAGTAGAAGAACTAGATCAGAATCATGCAACCAACCCACAATTTGTTGTATGTATGTACAAATGTATGCATGTGTCCTCCATCTCATCTATGCATTTGATGGTTAAAAAAATGGAAATGCAGACTTAGTGAACAATTGGCCCGTCTGGAATAGGTGGTGTAGGTCAGGTGGTACTTACTAGGCTTCATTAGTATTTGTAATCAGAATGATTATGGAACACTGGAGTGTTCATAAATAAGTAGACGATCCGTGAATGCAGGAAGCAGCCAGTAGTCGATCCATCTGATTAGATAAGTCAATTTTATTGCAATTGTTGTTTCCTAAAATGTTTTTTGACTTATTTTTCCAAATGATTTATTATTATTTGTTTCACAGCACTCCTTAATGTTTGTCTCTTTCTTTATTATATTTTACATGATCATCAGCACCACCCAGGGGCAAGAAGACGGGGTCGGAGTCGGCGGGAGAACCACAGGACCGCTCCTCTACCGAGGCTCCTGCTGCTGGCCCCAGTAAGTCCTCCAGTGGTTATATTAACAGTTATATTTCCCTAACTTTACCTGCATCTTTTTTTTCCGAACTATAAATTATGGTTCCACTTTCGAATTATATTTTTTACAAAAGCTTCTTTGACCTTGACTATCTGTTTCCAAATTCTGTTTATCCCTGCCTCTAACTAAATACCTTCTAACTGCCTCTGCTATGACTCTCTGTACTACTACTACTACTATTATTCTGTCTGTAGCGAAGCTTGCACAGTTGCCCACTCTTTACTGAAGGTTTTCTTTGGAATAATAAAACTCTGATTGACCAATAGCTCTAGCCACTGTGTCCTGTCCTTTGGGTTGTCCTCTTCTAGTCTTCTCAATGTTGAGGCTTTGACAATTCCCACAAACAAAATGCCCAACCAGATATTTGACTAGTATTTTGGATCGGATAGTACATGATACTACTATTGTTGTAGTGATTCTGCAGAGCCACATACAGAACTATGCACAACAAAATAGGATGTTGGTAATGGGAGATTGGATCTTACTGATCACACCTCAGTCCGAAGAACCCACGATCCCCTGACCGCCTAGCTATAGTGTCTCACATTAGGATCCCACTCCCGACCCCCCCACGAAAAAGATACACAATGTTGATGATGACTGAGACAGACAACCCAGAACATAACACCATTTTGCTCACTCACTTGTGTAAGTCCACCCCACCACACCAAATACCACAGAGTCTATGTGTAAGTTCAAAAGATTTATTTGAAACAAGTAACAAGCTCTGTACGTCGTTATATGAAATTTAATTTACTACAGCCATCGTCAATAAGCCAGCAAAAAGCCTAAGATTAAAACAGTAAACATTTACAAGTGCATGACAACAAGAACAAGAGACAAGAGACAAGATCTTTTGAATTCTGGAAGACCCCTCACCGTAGAACGTAGAAATACTGGTTACGTCATGCATCATAAGCTCTGTAAAACTTTGGTTTGTAGAAGGGAATCTTCCGCCTATTATATGAGAAAAATTCTGCGCGTTAGCCGTTAGATAGTATACTGGTGAATGCAAGCATTTTGCAGTCATGTCAAAAAGTGTAACATGTATGTGATGGCTTAGCAATACGGACTAACCAAACTCCATACAAAGTGACTTGTTTTTCGACCTCTTCACTTGTACGCAACAGTCATGTGGCCTCAAAGGCGTCTGCTGCACATGTCAATAAGCTGCCAGGTATAATTAAATATGCGCCAAAAGAGTAGTAGTCGACAGGTTGAATCTAAAAGGGTTACACATGGCTCAGGCTAACTTTCAAAAGAGTAGAGTAGGACTAGATGACCCTAGGAACCATATCACTACTAGTGTCTGTCTACTGACTGTTCTACTCTAGTGCTGATGTATGTTGTATTAACTTTTTTTTCAATGTTCCAAGTTAACACTAATAAAATAGGGGGAGGTTTCCAGGCATCTAAAAATGTGTTATGTTTTTTCTAGGCACACTACCAGGCACCAGTGCCGGCGGGGCCAGCGGCGATGCGGCCTTTCCGGAGGAGGCGGGAGAACTGGCGGCACCTGCAGGAGCGACGGGGGGGAGCCAGAAGCAGTGGCCGGCGGTGGTAAGTTATATTCATTACTTCTTGACATTACTACTAGATGGAAGTGTGTTCACTACTTCACTGTACTGTGCGAAGTTGTAGTGAACATTATACAATGGTTGAAGAAGACACCCTTTACTTAGCATTAGCAGCGTGAGTTGAGTAACCAATGGCCTCTTCTATTTGACTCCAAAATCAGCTGTGAAGGTTTTATGGAGAAGACAAACTCAGATCAGATGACTTTGATGGATGTGTTGAACAAAGAGGGAAAGAAGGGTGGAAGGACGGGCGAGATAAATAATTTGACTGACTGGCAGAGAAGGATATGTTGGAAGCATGCATAGGTGGCTGATAGTAATCAGATCAGATGCATGGGTTGTTGAAGGATGGGTGGAAGGTAAAAGAGGATGCCTGCCTGGGTGGGCGACACAGTATGGGTGGATAGTACTAGATAGCAAGAATCAGCGGTGTTTGGTTCAAACTCAAAGCCAAGGCAAGCAAGGAAGGAGTGGAAGCATGGGTGTTTGTTGGTGAAACCAACTAAGGTTTGTTAAGAGATATATAAAAAAGAAGGATAGACGTTTACTTTAATGGATGTATGCCTGGATGTACTATCATCAATAGACAGCATAGGTGGAAAGTGTCACTGCAGAGTCTTACTTTGAAGAAAATGTAAAAGGCGGAGGGGAATATAGGTAGTATTTTCAGAATACAGTTGATTCGCAGTAGTTTGCAAGCATGTCTTATTTATATATATATATATATATATGATTCCCAAAGTTGCACCAGCAAGATGAAGCCGCACTCCAAACACAGGTTTAAGGAACACCCTTTATTTTCACAGTAGCAGGCAGCTTCCCATTTCGTCTGTTTGTCCCCCAGCTTGACGCGTTTCAAGGATGCTTTTCCTCTTCATCTGAAGCCTTCGGTTTGAAATGCTTTCCGTGCATTCTCCCATCTGCCATTGCGCCATTTAACACTTTAAATTCATTGGCCTCTGCTGTGCCTAATTATTTCTCGTTTTTCCCCGTGTTGCACAGTGGTAAATGTAGTTTTTCTGCCGATTAGTGTCCTCCGGTGGACCCAGTTTCAAACCAACATTACAGGGACTGTTTTCAGCCCGCATTGGGCTTCCAAATGAGACTCTGCCAGCTAAATTAAAAGTCCTGCATTGCCATAATGCGAGGGGAAGATTCTCCCCGCCTGGGCCCTTTATGATTTGCAAAGGGTGGTGCGTAGCTTCCACGGCCTGGAACACGCCGTGTTATAATGATTCCCAAAGTTGCACCAGCAAGATGAAGCCGCACTCCAAACACAGGTTTAAGGAACACCCTTTATTTTCACAGTAGCAGGCAGCTTCCCATTTCGTCTGTTTGTCCCCCAGCTTGACGCGTTTCAAGGATGCTTTTCCTCTTCATCTGAAGCCTTCGGTTTGAAATGCTTTCCGTGCATTCTCCCATCTGCCATTGCGCCATTTAACACTTTAAATTCATTGGCCTCTGGTGTGCCTAATTATTTCTCGTTTTTCCCCGTGTTGCACAGTGGTAAATGTAGTTTTTCTGCCGATTAGTGTCCTCCGGTGGACCCAGTTTCAAACCAACATTACAGGGACTGTTTTCAGCCCGCATTGGGCTTCCAAATGAGACTCTGCCAGCTAAATTAAAAGTCCTGCATTGCCATAATGCGAGGGGAAGATTCTCCCCGCCTGGGCCCTTTATGATTTGCAAAGGGTGGTGCGTAGCTTCCACGGCCTGGAACACGCCGTGTTATAATGATTCCCAAAGTTGCACCAGCAAGATGAAGCCGCACTCCAAACACAGGTTTAAGGAACACCCTTTATTTTCACAGTAGCAGGCAGCTTCCCATTTCATCTGTTTGTCCCCCAGCTTGACGCGTTTCAAGGATGCTTTTCCTCTTCATCTGAAGCCTTCGGTTTGAAATGCTTTCCGTGCATTCTCCCATCTGCCATTGCGCCATTTAACACTTTAAATTCATTGGCCTCTGGTGTGCCTAATTATTTCTCGTTTTTCCCCGTGTTGCACAGTGGTAAATGTAGTTTTTCTGCCGATTAGTGTCCTCCGGTGGACCCAGTTTCAAACCAACATTACAGGGACTGTTTTCAGCCCGCATTGGGCTTCCAAATGAGACTCTGCCAGCTAAATTAAAAGTCCTGCATTGCCATAATGCGAGGGGAAGATTCTCCCCGCCTGGGCCCTTTATGATTTGCAAAGGGTGGTGCGTAGCTTCCACGGCCTGGAACACGCCGTGTTATAATGATTCCCAAAGTTGCACCAGCAAGATGAAGCCGCACTCCAAACACAGGTTTAAGGAACACCCTTTATTTTCACAGTAGCAGGCAGCTTCCCATTTCGTCTGTTTGTCCCCCAGCTTGACGCGTTTCAAGGATGCTTTTCCTCTTCATCTGAAGCCTTCGGTTTGAAATGCTTTCCGTGCATTCTCCCATCTGCCATTGCGCCATTTAACACTTTAAATTCATTGGCCTCTGGTGTGCCTAATTATTTCTCGTTTTTCCCCGTGTTGCACAGTGGTAAATGTAGTTTTTCTGCCGATTAGTGTCCTCCGGTGGACCCAGTTTCAAACCAACATTACAGGGACTGTTTTCAGCCCGCATTGGGCTTCCAAATGAGACTCTGCCAGCTAAATTAAAAGTCCTGCATTGCCATAATGCGAGGGGAAGATTCTCCCCGCCTGGGCCCTTTATGATTTGCAAAGGGTGGTGCGTAGCTTCCACGGCCTGGAACACGCCGTGTTATAATGATTCCCAAAGTTGCACCAGCAAGATGAAGCCGAACTCAAAACACAGGTTTAAGGAACACCCTTTATTTTCACAGTAGCAGGCAGCTTCCCATTTCGTCTGTTTGTCCCCCAGCTTGACGCGTTTCAAGGATGCTTTTCCTCTTCATCTGAAGCCTTCGGTTTGAAATGCTTTCCGTGCATTCTCCCATCTGCCATTGCGCCATTTAACACTTTAAATTCATTGGCCTCTGGTGTGCCTAATTATTTCTCGTTTTTCCCCGTGTTGCACAGTGGTAAATGTAGTTTTTCTGCCCATTAGTGTCCTCCGGTGGACCCAGTTTCAAACCAACATTACAGGGACTGTTTTCAGCCCGCATTGGGCTTCCAAATGAGACTCTGCCAGCTAAATTAAAAGTCCTGCATTGCCATAATGCGAGGGGAAGATTCTCCCCGCCTGGGCCCTTTATGATTTGCAAAGGGTGGTGCGTAGCTTCCACGGCCTGGAACACGCCGTGTTATAATGATTCCCAAAGTTGCACCAGCAAGATGAAGCCGCACTCCAAACACAGGTTTAAGGAACACCCTTTATTTTCACAGTAGCAGGCAGCTTCCCATTTCGTCTGTTTGTCCCCCAGCTTGACGCGTTTCAAGGATGCTTTTCCTCTTCATCTGAAGCCTTCGGTTTGAAATGCTTTCCGTGCATTCTCCCATCTGCCATTGCGCCATTTAACACTTTAAATTCATTGGCCTCTGGTGTGCCTAATTATTTCTCGTTTTTCCCCGTGTTGCACAGTGGTAAATGTAGTTTTTCTGCCGATTAGTGTCCTCCGGTGGACCCAGTTTCAAACCAACATTACAGGGACTGTTTTCAGCCCGCATTGGGCTTCCAAATGAGACTCTGCCAGCTAAATTATATATATATATATATATAATTATATATTATCAAGCAAAGGGTGGCCTATCTGTTGGTTATGGTTACACAATCAATGAAAGCAAAGTACCCTATGCAGTAGCGGTTGGTGGTGGGAATGCTGGCAGGCGGTGACATGGGGAGGGGCAGGGTGGGTGGCAACTAAAGTATGTATTACGGCCAAATACAGGTAATCAACATAAAAATAAATAAAATGATTTTCATTGTGCGCACTGCACTGCCGAATGCGATGCAGTGCGTGCACCAATTTTTTTTTATATGTATTGTTTAATTACCTGTGATTGTCAGTAATCCATAGTTTACTACCCCCACCCTGCACCTTCCCACGTCACCGCCTGGCAGCACTCCCACCACCGACAGCTACTGACCTGATGTCGTATTACCATCTATAATATAAATATAAGCAATGATCATTGGATCAGATAAATAATCAGCCTTTTTGTAGTACCCAGGGCAGGGTGTCAGTGAAATTGATAATTTGCCCTCATGTAACAGACAGAGTATGGCCAGTGCCACCGGCCGTAATACAAAAATATGAGCTTCCCCACCTGTAGACAGTAGTAGCAAATAAAAGTAACGTGAGTCTGCATCATGTGACTCATATCTGTTTGTCTTGGGTACAAGCTTAGCTGACTGAGCCGGCATGCCGGCTTCAACAAGGTTATGTAATTGCGCTAAACTAGAGATAAGAACAACACAACTGGTGTACCGGAGTACATAGTACGAGTATAATGTCAGAAACTCCCACAAATGTTAGAGTCCGAGGAAGTAGGAGTATAGATACTTACTAGCAAATCAAATGTTATGTACTGTGCTTGCTAGTGATACTGTGACACTATGTGTTGAATGATTTTAGTGTTTCTGTTTTCCTAAGAGTATTGGTTCTTTTTCTTTCTTGATATAGATACTCCTTCCACACCAAAACCATCGAGGAAGGAGTTGGCCGCCAGGGCCGGCGCCGTAAACTGGAGGCCATTTGCGATGAATATCGCCGGCTGGTGGCTCAGGTGGAAGAGGAGGAGGAGGCGGCTGCAGCTGCAGCCTCCTCCAATGCCCCGGGCCCCAGTCAGGCCCTGCCTCCAGTTTTACGGTGCCGTGGTCCAGCAGCCACCCACCACCGCACCTCCATCTCTACCACTGCTGCCCCCCACCCTGCATGTAACTGCAGGGGATTTCACCTCCAGCCCGCTTGGAGGAGCACCTAGAGGAGCGGGTAAAAATCCTGGTGGATAAACACCTGAAGGCCCGCCGACTATAGAGAACTTGTCATTTGCCCCTTTTTTAATTCCTTGTGTTGGTGGATGGGTTTTTGGGCGTTGGGGTTTCACTTTCGGACATTGGGACTTGGACTTTCGTTTTGGACATTGGTTGGGGTTAGGGAGGGGGGTGGGTTAGGTCAGAGTGGGATAGTTTATTTTTGTTAGGGTATATTAAATTTTATATTATTTACTTAAACATACTATGTTAATGTTTTGTTGTGGGTTACTGTTTTCCGAATTCAATGTAAGTTACATGGTTTGTTACTTTGTTTCCTTGCTGCTGCATGCCCGTAGCCAGTGTTTGATTTAAAAGATCTGCCGATTTTGTAACACACAAACAGATAGATGCGATACTGCTCACTGAGTTATTTTTAATTGTCATACTAGTACTGTCAGTCTCTCCTCCTAGTCCATTATACCTCCCACCAAACGTATCTTACCTGTGATTGATGATGATGAAGTTCGGCACAATGATGGCTGCATGGTTTGTTTCCCAAATGAATGGAGAAGATGCCATTATTGTGGTGGTAGTAGTAGACACTGGCAATAGCAATTGAAAAAAGAAAGAGAAAGTCACTTGACTGAGAGACTGTGGGAGGATTAGTAGAACAAAGTAAACTACAGCATGGGTGGGCAAGCAGAAGAAGATCCTTGCCCTGCCTTAGTTGAAATTCAATTAGTGTTGCTTTCACCACATCTGCCCCAGCAAGCGTGTGAGCAATTGTTGGTGTACATTTAATGTAGTAACATCACACCTCAATATAAATCACACAGCCCGGGGGAGGAGGGTTAGGGATTGATGAATGGATGTGAAGGGGGTTTTGGGAAAGGTTTGACAAAGAAAAACAGACAGTATGCATGGACACAACAAAAGTAAAACACAATCTTGTAAGACGACCATGATCCATTATCAAAGAAATCAAAGTATAAAGTGAGAAAAAGGAAATGCATGCATGCTGATGAAGATAACTTGATGGTTAATGATAATGAGTTGTACTTACTAACTACTACTACACAATTAGACAGTACAGGGCAGAAATTATTAATATGACATTTGCCTTGCCTGTCTGCCGCCCTCAGACCGAAACAAATTACATGCTGTACGGGACTTACTTTTATTTTTCAAGCTAGCAAAGGAAATGAAAAAATAGTTGTAGGGATCAATTAGCAAACAAACCACAACACACAGTCGTAATTATTGAAGAGAAAAAAGGAATCAAATAAATTTAAAGACGAATGATGAATGATACTAAAGTTACTTATTATCCTGGTCCAAATGTGGAGTTGCATCATTCTCGTCATTCCTCTTGGTCCTCCCTTCCATGGACACTCCGCACATCAATCTTAGGTACCACTGCCTGCCTGATGCAGATTGGTAAGGTAAGTGTGAGTTGTTTCTCCCACTATAGCACAGGTTAAAGGCTGGCCTGTAAGTGTAGATGGAAAATCAAAAGGGGTATTGAAAAGTAACTGAATTAAAAAAAATAAACTCAATTACAGTGGAGTGCAAGAAGAGAAGACAAGACTCTTAAGAGAACACTTTCAGACTGAGGCAGCTTGGATAGGATACATAGTGTCTACTCTACAGCATTAGGCTACAACAACAACGGGACAGGAGCCAGCAAAGCCACAGAACAGGCCAACCGCGGCACAGGCCAGGCACCCTACCCCCATTTACCTTAAATTTTGATCGAGCCAGACAAAAGGCATATGCACTGCAGCAACCTAGCGTTTTCCAAATTAAGTGACTAAATCAATGCGCCACTGTCCCTCATACCACTACACTCTACTCCAGTCCACTCCACTACACGGACATGTAGCCTAGGTCTGCTCTGGTTCTTGTTGAAACTGTTTTCCTTTTAAGGCAGTCCATGAAACGCAGTTATTCCATCAATTATCTCCGATCCAACTGACTGACTGTGTGCAAAGATAGTATGCTCAGCAGCATCATGACTATGTGGTACATGTTCTCCAACACCAACTCAGTCTGTAGTGACTGATTAAGTTTATAATATATTCCATATTACAAAATTGCAACAGATATTGGGCGGCACCTGCAGTGGTAGGAGTACAATGTGGTTATTAAACAACAAGGAAACATTGGCTGTCACCTGAGTCACTTTTACTTTGTAGATAAACTAGTATAGTTTGACTTCATGCACATTCACTCGTAGTCACCAAGCATCCAATGCAATGCATGGCATCATTCACAATAATCATTCATTACCTGTCTTGCTGTTCTCTTTGGCTGTCAGATCTGATGCCTGCCTAGCCTTCTGACAGTCAGTGATGTGTTTCTTTCGGGTTGGAAACAAAACGGAATATAGCTGGAGTCACGTTTCACTTCTTATGGAGGGACTGTTAGAGGCAACATGTATTGTACTATTCTCCATCTCCATCCAATGTCTGGCTTGCTTGAAATGTATTTAGGGATAGTAAGGAAGATGGAGCAGGACTCTGAGGAGTGGAGTGGACAGTTATGCACAGACATGCAACTCCAATAGGGAAATAAAAAGAGGAGACTGTTGATGGATTTGTTGTGATTAGATTTTGAACCAGAAAAACAGATACACAGTCACACACAAATAAAGGAAGGGAGAACAATTTGAAAGCCTAGTTGTCAGGGAAGAGGAGCTCGTCCTCAAACTCTGGTGGTTCGGACAGAAGTGCGTCATGTAAGAACCCACTACTTCTGTCAACGAAGTCACTCTCCTCTTCCTGCTGTGATTCACGTATTTTGTACTCCGGTGGTATAAAGTGCTGATTTATTTTGATCATGGTTAACCTCTCCTCGCTTTTGGGCGAGAGACTGTTCCTTTTCACAGTAACAATGGCACCAGCAGCACTGAAAACACGCTCTGAAGAGACACTTGCAACAGGGCAAGCCACATACTTTATCGCCAGCCTGCTGAGCACTGGTAATTGGCTTCTTTTCCCATACCAATACACCAATGGGCTTTGCTCCATGAAGACCTCTGTTGTGTCATCTAGATAGGCCTGAACCATCCGCTCAATGTTCAGGGGTGCCCCGATTTGCTTGGCCTCTTTTGCCTTTGCATCAGTAATGGACGTACAAAACCCTTTCCGTAGAAACCAATCACCTGCCGTTTTTTAAAATGTGGCTGATGATCCTGTTGTTGCTGTTGATGTTATTGCTGGCAGTGTTGTTGACTGCTGGGAGGCAAACGCACTGCTCTCGGCCTCTGAAGTAGAACTTGATTCTGGGTGCCCTGTAGTACTTTTTCTGCCCTGGGATGGCGGGCCTCTAATTAAGATCCGTTCGTTTTCAAAGTCAGTGGCTTCCTCAGCTATCAAAGTTTTGTACTTGACAACATCCACTTCTGCAAAAGAAATTACTTCATTACTGCTCAGCAATAATTTGTAACGTGGATCCAAAATTGAGGCAGTAATGTAATGTCGATGTGACACAATGTTATTTTCAATCCTTGTATTGTCAGATAAGCGAGCGGCTAAGGTGTTTGCCAAATAATATGCGTCTACTTTGTCATCCACACCTGCGTACATTTCTGACACCTCCTTCAGCTCTTGCTCTAGCATGTACAACAATGGGATAGCTTGGCCCATAGTACAGTCCTCCCTGCTGACTTCAAGTGTGAAGACCTCAAAAGGAAGTAGCATCTCTGTCAGGCATTTAACGAGGTCCCATTGGGCCATCTCATGCCTTTCACAGTAGGATCTCCTGACCTTTTCATGACATAAGCATTGAGTGGTGTGTACTGCTCAAACAAACGCTCAAGCATGTAATAAGTTGAGTTCCAATGTGTTGGCACCTCCTGGATGAGTGCTTTGACTGGCATGTTATGCTCACGTTGAATGACCCTCAGCTGCTTCTGGGCTTTAAAAGAATGGTTGAAATGTGTGCATATTCTTCTGCAGGTGGTCAGTAAGCTGCTGACTTTGCTTTCATTTTTCAGAAAGTCTTGAACAACAATGTTAATGCAGTGTGCCAAACACGGGACCCTGAAATAGCCACCATCTTTCATGGCCCTAACTACATTACTGCCATTGTCCGTGGCAACAAAACCAATGGTAAGCCCTCTTGTTCGCAGCCACTCAAACACCTAGCTGTTAAACTCATCTAAAATGTTTGCAGCAGAATGAGATTTCTCCATAGCATACATGGCTACAGTTGCATGTTTGCGAGTGTCTTTAAAAATCTCAGCAGTGTCAACAACACCTTCAGATATCTTATCTTTAACACCCGAAAAAGAGACCCAGTGTGCAGTGATGCACATGTAATCAGTGGCTTGGCAACTGGTTCACATGTCTGTTGTCAGGTGGATACTCTGAACAGCACTCTGTTTTAAGGCTTTTCCAAGCAATTCCAGCATGTCGTGATGTAGTGCTGGAACAGCAACTCTTGTGAAATAGTAGCGGCTGGGAACCTTCCATTTTGGGCAGATGGTGGTCACAAATTCAAGAAAACCCACCCCTGCAACAAAAGAAAAAGGGAGAAGGTCCAGTGCTAACATTTTAGCCAGCTTCGCATTGTACAAACGTGCTATTGGGTGGTTGTGTTCGTACTGCCCCTCCGGCCTAGTAAACATGCTAAGAATGGTAGGCTGCATGGTATTCCTTCCTGTTATGCTCAACGTCGCACTTTTCTTTAAAACCAGTACTCATTGGTGTCTCAGGCTGACTCTTACTCTTGTGCCACTGATATGTGGCTGAGGATGTGGGCGTTACCACTGCAGTGCTGGGGACAGGGCTACTATGTGTACCACTACCACAGAGAATGTCTCCCTCTTCTTCTTCTTCGTGTTCCACCGTGAGCGGACTTTCTACTTGTTTATCCCCAACAGCAATGGTTCCAGTTTTTATGCGATGAAGGTGCTCCTCCCACTGGATTGCGTGGTGTTTTTTCAGATGGGTCATTTGGCCTCCGGTACCATAGTTTGTACCAAGCTTACCACGACTAACAGAGGTATTACAAACAGAGCATATAGCAATGTTCTCCTCCTTTCCGCTAACCGTAAAGAAGTCCCACACTGGGGAGCTTAACTTTTGTCTCCTGCTGGAGGTGCCACTTCCAATGCCGGATGAAGTGGAGGGTGTGTGTTGAATTTGACCGCTACCTACTTCTGCTGAGGTGGTGCTTGTGCTGGATGTAGGACGCTGCCGGCCCTTTGCTAATGTAAATATGGAAGCTGGAGGTCGTGTTGGTGTTACCTGTGTTGGAGGTATGCGTGCTACATCCCTCGCAGCCATTTTGGATAGTGTAAAAATGTTGGTCTCCCTCTCGTCAGGCCCGGGAGTGATGTTCGTGATGACTGGCTCATCATCATCATCCTGCTCTTCTACATCAACGTCCATAAGTGTAAGGCTTTCTGGAACCTTCTTTTTCCCATGCCTGCTCTTGTGACGTGTCTCCCTCTCAGACTCAGTTTGTGGCTTCCAAGTGGCATCTAGATCATCAGAAGCGGGGCTTGGTGAAGAACTTGATGTACTAACCCTCCTTTTCCTTGCTGGGGATTTGGAAGACAATGGAACTTCTGAAGGAGTGGCTTCCTCTTCTTCCTCTGCATGAGGCTCAATTTCCTGAACTGCTCCTACTTCGGGAGGAACTACAGCTACTATTGCGGGCGGTGGTTGTGGCTGTTGTTGACTACTTATCTGCTGTGCTCCCTCCTGCGTTGATTGTGTACTAGTTTGAGATAGCAATAAGTTTAGTTCAGGCTCAGCATCACTGCTTTTCACCATAAGGCTGGCTACCTCTTCCACACTCATCTGCTTGGGCCTGGGTTGGTGGTTTGGGCCCACTGATGCGGAGGTGCTGCCCCCAGCTTGGCCCCCGGACACCGCTGCTGCAGGCGTCATTTTTGGTGTCCCAAAAAAGGTTTTGGGAGGCACACCAGACTTAAGTGACACTTCCTTCTTCTTCTGTTCCTTCTTCTCCATGGCAACTTTATTGGTACTGGGGGACCTGCTACCTGCTTTCTTTGGGGGCATCTTCTTCAGATGTCAAAACAGCACTCAGTTGCACAAGTTGCAGAGATGCCTGGTCAGGTCACTCACACGTCACGTCGTGCACAGCAGCAGGACGTCGCTCTGGCACCACAACGGTCGATGATGATGACACACCTCCTCCGTCTTTTGTGCACCCAAAAGCAAAAAAGCCAGATGAACATCAGTCAAAAGATCAATAATATAATATATAACTTCTTAGTGTCTGGTGGGTGGTCACAATTATTACATTTTATGAAGTCAGTGAACAACAACAGTATAGCCATTTATGAGACTGACAAGGCCAGGGCTCGGGGGGAACCTGTACTGTGTACACTCAGGAAGAAGAATAGCAAAGAACAAAAACATAAATGTAGTGTAGCCTGTTTGCCCTAAATAAAAATTTGTGCATCTTATGGGATGGAACAACAATGAACATATGCACATAAGAACTAAAGGCATTTATTAACAACACCCAAAAAGTGAAACATACCCCAGAAAAAAAGTAAAGCCCATATTTTACAATTCAATCCAAAGCCATACATGATGTTGAAATTTAACGCACAACACAAAAACAGTTGTTTAACTTCCATGCACCCGTGAAGATTGATGAGTAGTACCCCTGGGCCTACTGTCCGACTAGGCCACAAGCTTGGAGG
Organism: Triturus cristatus; assembly: GCF_964204655.1. Taxonomy (NCBI): domain Eukaryota; kingdom Metazoa; phylum Chordata; class Amphibia; order Caudata; family Salamandridae; genus Triturus; species Triturus cristatus. Next base: position 682,704,931 of record NC_140594.1, read on the forward strand.
CCTATGGAAAAAGCACAGTGGCTGGTACCACAAAATGGCCGCCACCACACGGCCAAGCCACTCACAAAAACAAGAAAAGGTCAGGAATACAAGACAGACAATGCAGGCCTATTGCAAAAGCACAATGCCTGCCTCCACTAAATGGCCACCACCCACATGCTCAGACCACCCACCACAATAATAACAAAAAAGTGATTACAAAGGACAGGAACAGGAAGATGTAGTCTCAGTGGAACTTACTTCCTCTCCTAAAAATATTTAAAAAAAAATAAAAGCAGAATGACAACATGAGGAGTTTTTTTTAGCAAAATGCACAAAATCAGCGTTTTCGAGAAGGGTTTATGTTGCACGCGAGATATTGTTTGCCAGATTGCAAATGCTGCGTGTTCGGGATCGCGAACTGTACAAAAAGTCATTATCGCGTGCGCAAACACGCATATTGAGAGCGCGAAAATGACAAAAACTGTAAGTCCGCGTTGTCGCGCTGTGCAGAGTTACCGAAAGTACGCGAGCTGAATCCCTAGGGTTACCTATTGGCTGAAAAGTCCTATTTATTTAACACACACCCAAAAACTGCAATTCCACCCCAAAAAACACCTTTTGCAATTCAATCCAAAGCCATCCATGGTGTAAAAAAAATTCAACAGACAAAACAAACGGTTTTTTATGCACCAAAGATTTGAGGATGACTACCTCTGGGCCTACTGGCAGACTAGGCCACAAGCTTGGAACAGAATGGCAAAAGCAAGCACACTGCTTGGATGGCTCCACAAAATGGCCGCTACACACCCACATCAACAAGAAATGGAAGACAGACAATGTAAGCCTATGGCAAAAGCACAATGCCTGCCTTCACAAAATGGCCGCCACACACATGCTCAGGCCACCCACCACAATAATAACAAAAAAGTGATTACAAAGGACAGGAACAGGAAGTTGTAGTCTCTGTGGAACTTACTTCCTCTCCTAAAAATATATATTTTTTTTAAAGTGACTCCGTGCTCCAAAACTACAGCAGAATGGCAACCTGAGGAGTTTTTTTTAGCAGAATGCACAAAATCAGCGTTTGCGAGAAGGATTTATGTTTCTCACGAGATAGTGTTTGCCAGATTGCAAATGCTGCGTGTTCGGGATGGTGAACTGTACAAAAAGTCGTTATCGCGTGCGCGAACACGCATATTGAGAGCGCGAAAATGACAAAAACTGTAAGTCCGCGTTGTCAAGCTGTGCAGTTACCGAAAGTACACGAGCTGAATCCCTAGGGTTACCTACTGGCTTAAAAGCCCTATTTATTTAACACACACCCAAAAACTGCAATTCCACCCAAAAAAACACCTTTTGCAATTCAATCCAAAGCCATCCATGGTGTAAAAAAACATTCAACAGACAACACAAACTGTTTTTAATGCACCAAAGATGTGAGGATGACTACCTCTGGGCCTACTGGCAGACTAGGCCACAAGCTTGGAATAGAATGGCAAAAGCAAGCACACTGCTTGGATGGCTCCACAAAATGACCGCTACACAACCACAACAACAAGAAATGGAAGACAGACAATGTAAGCCTATGGCAAAAGCACAATGCCTGCCTTCACAAAATGGCCGTCACACACATGCTCAGGCCACCCACCACAATAATAACAAAAAATTGATTACGAAGGACAGGAACAGGAAGTTGTAGTCTCTGTGGAACTTACTTTCTCTCCTAAAAATATTTTAAAAAAAATAAAAGTCCATGCTCCAAAACTACAGCAGAATGACAACCTGAGGAGTTTTTTTAGCAAAATGCACAAAATCAGCGTTTTCGAGAAGGATTTATGTTGCTCGTGAGATAGTGTTTGCGAGATTGCAAATGCTGCGTGTTCGGGATCGCGAACTGTACAAAAAGTCGTTATCGCGAGCGCGAGCACGCATATTGAGAGCGCGACAATGACAAAAACTGAAAAGTCTGCGTTGTCGCGCTGTGCAGAGTTACCGAAAGTACGCAAGCTGAATCCCTAGGGTTACCTACTGGCTGAAAACCCCCATTTATTTAACACACACCCAAAAACTGCAATTCCACCCCAAAAAAAACCTTTTGCAATTCAATCCAAAGCCATCCATGGTGTAAAAAAAATTCAACAGACAACACAAACTATTTTTATGCACCAAAGATTTGAGGATGACTACCTCTGGGCCTACTGGCAGTCTAGGCCACAAGCTTGGAACAGAATTGCAAAAGCAAGCACACTGCTTGGATGGCTCCACAAAATGGCCGCTACCCACCCACAACAACAAGAAATGGAAGACAGACAATGTAAGCCTATGGCAAAAGCACAATGCCTGCCTTCACAAAATGGCCGCCACACACATGGCCAGGACACAACAACAAGCATAAGCCAAGGGGAACAAAGAAAAGAAATGCAGGCCTTTATGCAAAAAGAAGCACACACTACTAAACTACCACCACAAAATTGCCACAAGCCACATGGCCACTCACAGTCACAACAGGCCATGGAAAACAATAAACTGAAGCAGGCCTATATATGACCGGACAAAGTTGGCCTGCTAAACAGCACAGCTTTAATACAAAAATGAAAATCAACAGGGCTACGAAAGGATTGGAAAGAAGTTACACATCAAGACACACATCTAAAAAAGGTATTTCACACACACACACACACACAAAGTGAAATACACCACAGCCACATTTAGCATTTAAATCCTATGCCATCCATGCCCTACATGATGTTTAAATTCAACAGACACCACGAAACATGGACCCATGGGTACCCTACTGGCTGAATTTGCAGAGAAAAACAACTAGGCCCCTATTGAAAGTACAGGCCACCCACAACAATAATTTTTTAAAACAATGAAAATCCCAGAAAAATGTAGGTACAAACAAGCCCCAATGAAACAAACACACCAATTCTCCAACTTACTTGTAGTAAATTAAATCTCAAATCAAAAAGTCCTCAACTAAATCCAATCCAATGGTATGATGCAGCAGACAGACACAAAAAGTGATCCTTCCAGCTCCAAATCCAAATTAAAGTGAACAGCGCATGGACAAAGCACTGGGAGGAGCCTGCTGGACAGGAACAGGAAGTTGGAGACTCAGGGGCACTTCCTTCCTCTTGAAAAAAAGAGTAAAAAAATTAAAGGACTCCTTACACACAAGACTACATCAAAATCACAATCTGATGAGTTTTTCTGAGCAAAATGATCATTTTAGAGAAGGTTTTATGAAGCTCGAGAGATATTCTTCGCCAGATTGTAGTTTTTGCATGTTCCAAGACAGCCGCCGGAAGTCAGCTTGTGCGCCCGAATGACGTGTTCACATTCGCACACTCTCACAGGCTCGGGCGGCCATATTACAAATCTCGTGGCGCACGCGAATGGACAGAAAAGCGAGTTGGCGAACGCAGAATCACGGTCTGAATATTGAGCGTGCGAGGAAGCAAAACTACTACGCTATGTGGTAGATTGCGTAGCAATCTGCAACTTCGCGCTCTACGCGAATCGCGAAGTTGCCTAAACTTTGCAAGCTCCGCGAACGGAGCGTAGTTCAACGCCCAGGCTTAGTAAAAATCTACAATTCCCATTCAACCACGGGGCTGCTACGTTTATTCGGCTAATCATGTCGCCCGATTAGATTCCAACCACGTGTCGACTTTCTAGCCATCTGCAGTATGCGCTGTAACACCAGGAAGCCTTTTTATAACTAATCCGGAAGTACACAGATTCCAGCTCGACCGAGATCAAGTCCAGACGCGCGCAAGACATTTTTGGCAGCCTTCTCCAAGTAAAAGATAACTGTGCTCCCTCGGCGACTAAACTTCGTAAATCTTGTCTCCGTGTCTTTATAAGATCAGAGTTAGTCTTTTCAAACGCTCACCACAATTTTGAAATACCTTGTTTCTCCCAGGAATTTGGCTTCGTAATGAGGCCAACCACACCGTGCATTTTGAAACAATTCATACAAGGTAGGAAATTTTATCTTTCTGCTAGGTAAGGCAGTTTTCTGCCCCGCCCCCTTACTGCTTCGTTTGTTTCAATCTGCTCTCACTGCATTTCAGGTCACATCTTGCCCTCTATAACTGTCATTGAGACCAACAGGCTTCACTCACATGAAGTAAGTAATATAGTGGCTGTTTTCAAATACAACGTTCATGGCATGACCAAACCTTTCTTCATAAGCTGTCTGTCTCTTTTTATGTTGTTTCAGAAAGTCTTTTTAAGCCATCATTTAAACTCGAAGCCTAAGTGCGAAATCGGCTGATTTCACCAAATAGGTAAGCTAGTTTTTGGGAAACTTGTCATTCAGGTGGTTGAGGGTTGGTGTTGCTACAAGTGTAGTATATTCACGAGCTCACATCCAAACATGTCTCTAAAGTATCTTTATTTATTATTGTCTTTTTAGTGATTGGTCCTGAAGAGAACCCCAGTTAACGACCAACGGGGTTCGAAACGCGTCAACCCTTTTTTTGTTTTGTTTTGTCAAACAAGTGTGTTCAATCCTAAGACATTTTCTGCCTGGTGTATTGAATTGTAAAAATAATGTCCACGTATTGGCACAGTGCAGAAATTCTTTTGTCTAAAAATCTCACACTGTTTTCTTGGTTTCTCCTTGAATGTTGAACCTTATTGAAAACATTCTGAACAGAAAAAAATTGCTAGAGTATATATATGTTTTGTGTCTTGTGTCTCTTATGTGAGTGTTTTCCATGTTGTTGATTATTTATGTATTGACCTAAAGTCACTTTGGGCCATATGTAGGAAGCCAAATACCGGTCGGTAACGGCCGAAATTCGGTAAATATCCCGTTACCGACCGGAATTGAGGCACTTGAGATGTAGGTGGCTGATTTCTGGATTCGGTATTTACCGAATCGGAATTTGAAGAAATCGGTAAAATACCGATTCGGTAAATACCGAATCCAGAAATGCTATGTAGGGGGCACTCAAGTGAGTGCATAATTGGTGTCTGGATTCGTTATTTACCACCAACTACAAGTTGATGGTAAATGACGAATACCTTTAAAAAAGCATTTTTGTGCAATTTGTGAAGTGCCATGTGGCAGACATACATGCCCTTAGGGCATGTATGTGCGCCACATGTGCACACATGCATGAATCAGGGGTGCAACAGGGTGTCAATGTGACACCCTGCCACCCATGATAATGCCTCCCCTATTACCGATTCGGTATTTACCGAATCGGTAATAGTAGCTGGCTTCCCATTGATTCCTATGGGCCTCCAGGCCCATAGGAATCAATGGGAAGGGATGCATTATTACCGATTCGGTAAATACCGATTCATAAATACCGATATTTACCGAATCGGTAATGATTACCGATTAATTACCTACATACTATTTACCGATTCATAAATACCGAATCGGTAAAATTCGGTATTTATGAATCGGTAAATGTTATGCTACCTACATATGGCCCTTAGTCTTTGTACCAGAGTAATTTTTCTTTGGTTTTGTGGTTTATTGTTGACACTAATGCAACTATTTGTTATATGTGAAAATCAAAATGAATTTTGATAAGACAGATAATAAATAAAAATACACTGTTTTGAATACATTCCGAGGAGGTTGACAGTAATTTGGTTTCTGTCAGACTCATGATGGTTTTTGTAGAATAAGGATCAGTACAGGCAATTTCTTTGTTGTTTTGCTTTCGTGTACCTAAAGAGCGGTGACCACAGGCCATGGTGCAGGCAGCAGCATTGATGTCGGCATGGAGCACCAGTTTCAGTGAGGCCATGGGGTGATATGAAGCAAGGCGACACTAAGTGTGGTCCCCGCAGGACACAGTACAAGCAGCTGTTCGGTGACGGCATCAGACGCCAAAATTCATGAGAACATGGTTGCAGTGCGAAGCAGGGCGATGCTCTCTGCGGTGCATTCAAGTCAATGAGACGGCATCTGCGTTGTTGATGGCATTGTGGTTGTTTTTCTTCTCTTGCAGGGCAAAACACACAGTTCTCAGTGCTGTTGGCAGATGAACTTGAAGTCTTTGATGTTCCTGAGTCTTCCATAAGGAGGCAAGCTCTACTTGAAGCCCTTGGAGAAACTAAGGCAATAAGTTGTACAATGTTCAGTCCAGTCCTTTCACTGCCCAACACAGAAGCAGCAACTGCAGGCCAACCCAAAAAAGCAACACACAGCATACAGGCAGTACTCTTCCTGGCAGCTCTTTCAGCTTTTCTTCTTGGCAAGTCCCTTATTCCAAAATAGTCCTAAAGTTCTGGGGTTTTTAGGTCTAATACTTATACTCGTTTTTCCCTTTGAAGTCTTTCTTTAGAAAGACTCTATTGCTCAGCAAAACCAGTTCTGTCCACTTTGGTCCAGCCACACTACAGGGAGTGGAGACAGCATTGTTCAGGGCAGCCACAGACTATTCAGGTGCTAATGACAACTCCTCCCACCACTCTGGCCCACGATGGCCCTTCAGCGTATACAGAGCACACCTCAGCTTCCTTTTTGCGAGTGTCTGGAGTGAAAATGCAAACAGCCACTGTCAGTCTAAAACCAGACAGTGAATCCATAAGCAGGCAGAGGAACACAGAATGGTTAAGCAAGAACATACCCACTTTCTATAAGTGGTATTTTCAAACACTCAACTTAAAAAACACCTTTACTTAAAGATGTGATATTAAATTCTGAGCTCAGGGAACCTAAACTCCATTTCTCGATCTTTTCCCAATTTAAAGTTACACTTGTAAAATGTTACAAGGCAACTTCAATGATCACCTATTGGAAAGACAGCCATTCAATAGTGAAAAACTAAATGCATAGTATTTCAATATCAGGGCAGGTAAAACACACCAGCACGTTTTACCTTTCACATATACTGCACTCTGCCCATGAGTCTACTTTGGAAAACCTTAGGGGTGACTTACATGTAACAAAAGGGAAGGGTTAGGCCTGGAAAGTAGGTGCACCTGCCAAGTTGGCATGGCAGTTTAAAACTGTATGCATAAATTGCAGTGGCAGGTCTGGAACACCTTTGAAAGGCTACTTGTGTAGATGGCTCAATCAGTGCTGCACGCCCACTAGTAGCATTTGATTTATTTACAGGCCCTGGACACAAGCAGTGCACTTTACTAGGAGCTTACCAGTAAATCAAATATGCCAATCAAGGAAAATCAATCATAAAACAATTCAGAGTAGGAGCACTTGCCCCTTAGCACTAAAAAACAGTGAAAAGTGCACAGATACACTAAACAAGCAAAAATGAGTTCCAGCATACCATCAAAAACAGGAGGTCAGAAAGCAAAAAGACGGGGGAAACACACCAAAAATGCCAGGTCTATCACTCCTCATGGTCCCTACTACATTTACTACTAAGTAGTAAACATACATTAATGGAAATTTCCTGATAGAAAAGATAGGAGAGGTGGAGCTCTCCACTTGTAGGTTTGTCAATTGCATTCTGTAGTAAGTAAGCAATACTACTGTAGTACTACTTTCCATACTGCAAAATGCAGTTTATGAATTGTACCCTAAGTGTCAAATCTCAAACACTATTCTATTGAAACCAGCCAGCTCTGGTAGGCCAGAAATCATGCAGGATGTTCAAAAACTACTGCAGTTTGATGGTATCCTGGCTGCGAGTGTGCTGAGAAACACCAGAGATGCCAAACTTCTCTGCAAGATTAGCGGGAATGCTGGTTGTGCTGGCTTTGTAAATGATGCAGCATTATTTTCAAGATGGTCAGGGCTAGTATAATGATCAAATATAGTCCCAACAGGGTGTGGTTGATTTGATCACATTTCTTCAGACCCTGGATGGGATGTGCTGCAGCCTATAGGATGCCCTTAGGGTGTTCCAGTTTGGTGTCTTGGAGGCCATGGAGTAGGGCATTACCACCATTCAGATTTGTTTACCAAAGTGTTCCTTGAGGGAGAGTTTAGTATCCAGGGTGTATCCAAGAGATTTGTCATTCAGCAAGAGTTGGGGTTCTAAGGAGCAAAGGTGATGTCATTGAGCCAGAATTGTACTGATTGCTGTTTGTTGTTCTTGGTAAATAATGATAATTCTGACTTGTTTGAATTAAGCTTCAGGTAGGGGCTGGGCATAAAACGCAGGATGATGTGCAAGCAGTGGTTGAGGCCTTGGATGTCTGAAGCAAAGGAGACCTTCAAGCAGAGTTGTGTATCATCTGCATATTGGTGAATCTTGATGCTGTTATCTTCCAATGTTCCTCTAAAGGTTGAAGATAATGGGAGAAAGTATGAGGCCCTGGGGGACTCCATATGATATGCATCTTTTTGTGACCTGGAGGTGCCATCTGAAGAAACTGGTCTCAGTTGGAAAGGCAGGAAGAGAACCTGTGAAGGACTTTGCTGGTGAATCCCATTTGCAACTCAAGGGTGCGTATGAGAGTTGGATGGTCATCTATGTTGAAGGCAGCCGAGAGGTCTATCAATATCAGATAGCAGGAGTCATCTTAATCTGTGTCAAGAAGTTACCATCTATGATGTACAAAGTTGTGGTCTCTGTGGTGCAGCGTGATCTGAAGCCAGATTGGTAGTTGTGCAGGAGATGATTAGCATTTATGTGAGTTTAACACAGATTGCTTTTTTAATGATCTTGCTGATAACTGGTAAATGAGTGATGTCTTATAGTTGGTAAGGCCATCACAGTCTAGTGTTGGTTTCTTTAGGATTGAGAGGATCTGGTTGGTCTTGAGAGCTTCTGAAAAGATATGAGTGAGGGAGGCATTGACAGTGGTAGGTAGGGGTAAGAAAGCAACCCCAGAGAGAGCTTTGATGAAGTTCAATGGCCAGACATCATCTTCATAAGAAGTGACTTTGATGTACTTAAGTAGTACAGCCAGATATGGGAGAGATAGGGCTATGAAGGTGGACCATTGCAGGATTCTATGGGAAGGTATAGATGTGAGGAATGAAGCAGGCTTGGTATCATCGATGTGCTGTTGGATTTTTTTTAATGTATTATCTGAAGAAGAGTCTGATGTCATTGCACTTTTCTTTGGAATGAAGAATAGGTGGGTATGGGTTGATGTAGTGCTTGACTGTCTTGAACAGCGCTATGCTTGTGTTGGTGGCTTCATTGATAGTGATGGTATAGTACTCTGCTTTGGCTAATGTGATGAGCTGTCTCTGTGAGGACTTTCAGTATCAAGTGCGCCTCAGCAGCTCTGCTTTTCTTCCATTTTCTTTCCTGTCTGCGAATGGATAATTTAATATCAGCAATGTCTTTAAAATACTAGGCTGCTGAATGCTTTGATTTGCACTTACATGTTGTGATTGGGGCACGGGTGTTCACATATCTTTCCAAAACACTGTGGAAGTTGTTTAGAAGTGTGTTAGCATTTGACGTGGAGTTGATGAAGTGAGATTTGAGTTCAAAATTAGGTTGTCTATGAAGAAGTCTTTTAATGGTCCGAAGGTTTGGTCTTTTCTTTTGTGTTAGCTTGGTTTGTTGGTATTACACTGAGCAGGACGATAGGGATGGCAGAGTGGTCAGTCCAGTTAAAGGGTATGTATGGTTTCCAAACGACTGTGAGAAGAAAAACATCAAAGATGTGCAAAGATTTGGAGGGTGAACCATTTGTCTCTGATGAAGAGGGAGTTTTTGGTAGGTGATGAGGTCTGCGATGTCTGGTTCATGAAATACTGCAAAACAAACATTGATGAGCATGAGTTGGAATGTATGTTTGAAGGTGTATGTTAGTTAGCGGAATGTTTATGAAGTTGGGTCTATTTGTTGTGCGAATGCAGTGTGCGTACCTGGGTTGACTACATCTGGGTGGGATTATTGGGATCAACAGTATGGGGTGGTGGGTGAGAAACGTTATTTTAATCTAACTTTGTGGGTATACTGGAACCAGATTTCTGGCACCAAAGCCCTTCCAGGCCCCAACAGGTCCAAACAGGCAATGCCCTTGGCTGAGTCAGCCCTTTGCTGGGGACACCGTTGACTGGACTAGGGAAAAGGCAGGAAGTGATGTTATTTACTGTGCAGATTGATGAAGGAAAATCCAGTGATGCTGCTTCCTGTGCGGATGGATAATGGGAAGTACAATGAGGTCACTTACTGTGCAGTTGGATAATGGGAAATGAAGTCATCTTGCTTGACTTCTTCTTTTAAAGACAGTTTTGGAAGGTGCACATACTTCGTATTGTGTGCACTAGTATATGATTTTAATCTTAAAATAAATCTTTAAAATGTATCTATTGTTTCCTAATGTTATTGACTGTACTTTTCTATCATGATTGAGGGTTTATCATCGCTGATATTTTACAAATTCATTGATATCTGACACATATCTCACTCAAGTGGGCTGTGGATTGGTTGCTGTCCTATTGGTTTCTGCTACAGCTTGACACATTGACAAACTCCTAAGAGCCAGGGAGTCTAAAAGGTTTATCCCCTGAGCAGTGTTCTAGAAAATGTATCAAGCTTAAGTTTGTTGCAGTGCACAGGCACGCCAGTGGGAAACTATCATTACAACGCTGTCATTACAACACACTACGTTTACAACGCAACTGTTAAAACATGATTGCCTTTACATCGCATGCCATTACAATGCATGCCATTAAAACGCATGTCACATCATCGCATGCCGTTATGACGCATACCATTACAACGCATGCTAGTACAACGCATTATAAGGTAGGTAATGGAGATTGTTTAGTTTTAGGGTGGGTATGGGTTTTGGGGTACATGGGAATAGTAATTTTTACCCTTACACTATCCAACACTTACCCTACTGTTGCACTCACCGGAGTAGGAACAGTCATTTTTACCCCTACACTCTCCAACACTTACCCTACTGTTGCCCTAAAAGTATTCTGCGTTGTAATGGTATGCATTGTAATGGAATGCGTTGTAATGGTAGTATTAAAAAATGCGTTGTAATGGCAAGCGTTGTAAGATCATGCTATGTAAAGGTTGTTGCAATGTAAAAACTGTGTTTTAAAAGCATGCGTTGTAATTGTTTGCGTTGTAACGTCATATATTTATTCCAGTACCATAGCTGATAAAGGTATCATTGAATGAGAGATATTGGCATTTAGAAGAAAGCTCATTAGCCAGTTGAAAACATACAGCTGCACGTTTAAGGCCACGAGTTAAAATGTACACTACACCTTTCCTGATCTATAATTGCACATAGTACTACATTCAGGGGTGATCACAAAGGGCGCCTACTAAGCATGGCTTTGGTGATTAGATATTAACATTTGTCTCAAGGGCCGGTAATTGCACAGATTGGCTTTCAGCTTTTGGTTCAGACACTTAAAACATGACACTTTAGCCAGATGTTTTTTCAAATTCCCAACCGACACACCGAAGAGATACGAATCCTTTTCTTCTTTAAATGTAATTCAAAGGGTGTGCAAAAAATGATACATATTTTGTCATGAAAAACGTGTTGTCTTTTTATTTATTCAAAGGCGCCTTTACTTCACAAATATCGTCCTCAAAGCAGCAGCTGTTTCAAACCACCGCATTCAAAGCAGCAGGCAGTTGGAGGAATTCCAAACATTGCATCTCTTTTTAAGGTTTCATGTCCTAAATCCTAAAGGGCCTCGTGAATTGGCCGTTCATGATAAACATTAAATGAAAAACACTTCCTGCAAAGCTGCTTCTTCATGGATAGAGGAGCTATTCAAGACTCATCAGTCAGAATAGAGAATAAACACCCAACTAGAAACAAGCCTTAAAATAAACTGGTGTGAGAAAAATAAAAGACTCACACCCTTTCTTTCAAAACGTGCGTACATGTAGGCTTGTGTTTTGCTAACTACAACATTTTATGTGTTTTACACACATTTTTAATCTGGGGGTAGAAATGACAATGTTGATAAAATAGCGAGCCTGTGCTTTGATGCAACACATAATCCATGATCTTGGTGAATAACATTTTGAATAGTATGTGCTGAATTTGTGTAGGTTTCTTTCTTAGGGCATCAGTGCCTTTTCTACAGCACTCGTATCCCTTTTACATCAATGTTTCCTCACGTGAATATCCCGAGGAAATAATGTCACAATGGCCTCATAGTTTACCTTTAAAAATGTAAAATGGTGCATAAATCACATTTTATTTCTATGTAGCTTTCCATTTATTTGCCACAAAGTTTAGTGAAATCTGTCAGATGATTTAGTCCTCCAGTTCTGCTTGCTTTCCCTTACCTGCACGTTAGGGTGGGTCACCTCTCCGCCTCATGATGTGGCCACATCAATGTATTACATCGTTAACTATGCTGCCTACAGTGTTCTCCTAACATGTTTGCCACTCAGGATCCGCTCATCTATAAATGGGCAGAGTAACAAAACCATAACAAGCATTGGCAAAACTAACAGCTCGCACCTAAGCAAGAGCTATTGGCTTTGCCAATATGTTTTAAACATGTTCTACACCAGCATGGCTGCTGTTTACCTTGGTTAAAAGTTAGTGGGGTAAAGGAGAGTGGTATAGGGTAGAGTGTCGTAAAGTGGAGTACAGAGGAGTGTTAGGGAGTGGTGTTTAGTGGTGCAGAGTAGAGTTGAGTTGCGTGGAGTGGAGTGAAGTGTCTTGGAGTGAGTGGCATGGAGGGCTGTGAAATTATGGGGGAAGTACAGTGTTGTTGAGTGGAAGGATGTAGAGTGGAGTACAGCTGAGTGGCATAGAGTGGAGTAGAGTGTCAAAGTGGAGTAGAGTGTTTTAGAGTGGAATGGCATAGAGTGTCATGAGGTGGTGTAGAGCAGTGTGGAGTAGCGCAGAGTGTGTTGCATAGAGTGGAGTAGAGTGTTGTAGAGTAGAGTGACATAGAGAGGAGTAGAATTTCATAGAGGGGAGTGGCATAGAGTGGAGTAGTAGTAGAGTGGAGTAGAGTGTCTTAGACTAGAGTGGAGTAAATTGGCATGGAGTGGCATAGAGGGAGTTGTGCAGAGTGTTGTTGCGTGGACTAGTGTTGTAGAGTGGAGGGGCATAGAGTAGAGTGTCAAAGAGTTTAATGGAGTAAAGCTCCATAGATTGGAATATCATAGAGTAGTATCATGGAGTGGAGTAAAGTGACCTAGAGTGAAATGGCAAAAAGTACAGTAGTGCAAAGTAGATTGGGGTAGAATGTATTGGCATAGAGTGCATTGGTTTTGAGTAAAGTGTTGTGGAGTGCATTGGGGTAGAGTGCATTGACATAAAGTAGAGTGGTGCAGGGTTGGGTGCAGTGGTGTAGAGTGCAGTAGTGTAGAGTGCAGTGACAGTAAAGTAGATTTAGTCAGAGTAGATTGAAGTGGCGTAGACTGGTTCTGGGTAGAGTGGAGTTTTTTAAGGGCAGAGTGGAGAGGTGTGGTGTAGAGTGCATTCAGAGTGTAGTGGCATACAGTGCATTGACATAGAGTGCAGTAAAGTGGCGTAGAGTTGAGTGGTGCAGAGTAGAGTGCAGTGGCAAAGAGTGCATTTGTGTAGAGTAGGGTGGTGTCGAGTAGAATGATGCACGGTAGAGTGGTGCAGAGTAGAGTGGTGCAGAGAGCAGTGGCATAGAGTCTAGTGGTGAAGAGTAGATCAGAGTGGCGGAGAGTGGTGTTGGGTTCAGTGACAGAAAGTGCAGTCTTGCAGAGTAGAGAATCATAGAGTGCAGCTCCATAGAGTATTGCAGAGTGGAGTATAGTGGCATATAGGGCAGTAGTGCCAAGTAAATTGGCAAAGAGTGCAGTGGCATAGCATGTAAGTGTTTTGAGTAAAGTGGTGTAAACTGAATTGGCAAGAAGTGCAGTGCTGCAGAATAAAGTGAAGTGACTCCGATTAGAGTGGAGTGGTGCCGAGTGCAGTGGCACTGAATGCAGTAGCACAGAGTCGATTGCTTTAGAGTAGAGTGGAGTGGTGCATGGTAGAGTACAGTGGCATAGAGTAGAGTGGATTGTCATAAAGTGAACTGGTGTAGAGTGGGGTGGTACAGAGTACAGTGCATTGGCAAAGAGTGCAGAGTTTAAGAATAGAGCGGCATAGAGTGGAGTGTTGCAGAGTGGAGTGGAGTAGAGTGCAGTGGTGAAGAGTGCAGTGGTGCATAAAAGAGTATTGCAGGGTAGAGTGCATTGGCATAGAGTTAAGAGGTATAGAGTGGAGTGGTGCAGAGTAGAGAGCAGTGATGAAGTGTGGCGTGGAGTTGAGGGTTGTAGTGTGGAGCCATGCAGAGGAGAGCGGAGTATGGTAAAGTGAAGTATGAATAGTGTGGTAACACACTGCCATTACAGACAACACATCTTCAATTGAAATGACCATTACATTTGCACAGATTTACAGGTTTACTGATAAAAGTATACAGCATACAAACAATAATTTGTGGAAATGTCATCACCTAGTGGACTGATTTGTTTTGATTGTAAAATACATGTTTTCTCCCCACTTCAGAATTACAAAAAAATCTGCTTTATTTTTGCTTTTCCTAATCTGATATATTCTGAAATATCTGCACAATTCATTTATAGACATTTTAATGTTGCTGTGTGCTGGAAAATAAAATAAATTGCACAGCCTTCCTCAAGCACAACTCCAGTATCCAGCAGGATTGTCACATAAATCCTCTCACTTTGAAGTCAGAAAAAGAAAAGTAAACACCAAGCACCTTGGAAGATAGAGCCTAACATTTGACCTCTGCATTTGAATGCACAGTAAATGTGACAAGATAAGAACAGGATTGCAAGTTCTGTTCACAGAAATCCGGCACAGTTGGCAGAATACAGTAAATAGGGTTTGGGCAACAAAAGTGACAAACTCAAGTTGGAAAGCCCAAAACAAATAAAGCCAGCAAATAGAAAGCAAGCATGTGAGTTACAAACAACAAAGCCAATGGTAAGCAATGGACAGAATTCATTTCCAGGGAAGCTTTACAAATATCCCCAAGATGTGTTTAGCAAATCCGACAGTCTGGTAGGCTTTGACCTAAAAACTGAATTTGTGCATGTGAAGGCATACCCTAGAGCACAAGGGACATTTTAGGCTTCTACTTAAAGAACAGAAGTGAGTTACCTTCATGAGGGAACATTACTTTCTATGTAAGTATCCAGGCATCTGCCTATTAACGCTTGTGAGAAGTTGGCCTGGTATATGCTGTCCACTAGTTACAGTGGGCACCTTGCACAAGTCCAAACGACCCTTATTGATGATTAGGTTAAAGACAACCTTTATTGAAAGCTATCCTAGTGGTAGCAATGGAGAGCAGCCTTCAGGCTAAGTCTCAAAGGAATGTAAAGCAGCTTGGTTTACCAAATTATAACCTCTTGAATGACCAAATGAAAGGACAACCACACAAGGCATATATAAAATATATGTATTCATTACTAAACACTCTCTAATAACCTCTTTATGAGACTAGAGAACAAAGCACACAATATTAAATCACTAGAACGACAGTAAATAGCACAATACACAGAGGGCTCCAGAGGGAGACCGAATAATATACTAAGAAAGTGGTATAACAACCCCAGCTTGACTAGACACAGTGCCTAGAGCGCGTAGAATCACTGGGACCCCAAGGAACCACCCAAGGTAGTGACACAGGGGACCCACGGAGGACGGGTGCAGTGTGAGAACACAGACGCGAGCTACGCTCAACTGTATGGGAAAGTCGCGGTTGGAAATTTAAAGATTAAGGACACTTCAGAGAGGACTTCAAGCAAACCCTTTGGAACATAGAAGGTTCTAAGGCCAGCACCCATGTGAGTACCAAGGTACCCGTGTTACCTATCCCAGAGGAGCAGGGTGCATAGGGGTCAAGTGGTGTAAGAAACGCTTGTTGATTTCAATGGCGTGATGCGAAGAAGGTCTGCTGCCGGGAAGTTGAAAAGTGTTCAGTGTGACCCAAGCCTGGATCGGAGCAGAGAAGAACATTAATGCAGAGGGGACAGAGTCTGGGTCACTTCATAGTGACCAGGGGAACGATAGACCAATGCCCACCGATGTCGGGTGTTTCAAGTGAGAAGGGGTGAAGCTTGACTCTGCAGCCACGGGGACCAGGAGATGTCGGCGACAACCAAAGTCCGGAGGTGAGCTGTCCCACGAACGATTTCGAGGGCCCGGGAGGTTCAGTGTCCGGATTGAACACCAACAATCCTTGGCAACTGCAACCCACGCGGGCAGAGGAAAGATGTTTTGGTGAGGACCAGCAAGGTCCTGGGGACTCTCCAAGCTATGGAGAGTCAGAGCACATCTGGAGCAGCCAGGAAAGCCCATGGAAATCAAAGTTACCTTCACAGGGACCCACAGGTCGACGTACCAGGGATCGCAAAGGGACCTGGAGCTGAATCACAAAATACCAGCCCACGAAACACTCGTGGAGTGTAGGCCGGAAATCTGCAGTGTAAATACTGCTCGGGATCAGATATACAAGTAGCCCAAAGCACAGCTTCAGGGGTCGCCAAAAAGCAAATGCTGTTGCAAATGTACACGGTGCACAGGGGTTCGGGTTGCATGGTCCCCACGAGGAATACGGGCCTCAGAATTGCTGAGTGCACAGATCAACCTCAGAGACCTCGGGAACCCACCTCCTGTGTTCGGAGTCCTCAGGAGCTTCGGAGATACAAACCGGTCAGATGCGTTTAAGGTTCCTGCCTTGCAGGGGAGTAACTCCTTTACTCCAAGGGAGATTCTTCAGTTATCCAGCGTTGTGCAGATCATCGAAGTACTTGGTTTCTGTAGCAGAGTTTAGTCCAGGTAAAATCTAAAGTCCTGTAGTCAGGGTTCCTACTTTATACCCAAGGAAGGGGTAGGACAAACTCTGGCGACCCACCTATGGGAGGGTCAGGACAGAGGGGTGGCTACACCCATGTCATTTGTCCACTTTTGCACCAGAGCAGGAGCAAATGTCTCCTGCAACTGGTTTCAGCTGGGCTATTCACAGGGACACCAAATGTGCCCCCAGTGCAGACATCAAAGCACTCTCAGAGTGCACCCACCCAGCCCCAATACACTAAAGCCTGTCTGGGAGGTTGTCACACCTCCCTGTGACAGGAAACCTATTGTCAGGCCTTCCCCTGCCAGAGTTCCATCCAGCAGCAGGAGGGCAGACTCGTGTCTGTGGCTGGCAGCATCCATTTTGCAATGCCAGGGTTCTGTAAATCTGGTACCGGGTGTAACGGTGTTGTCATATTTCTCCCTCCTGGAGTGTGGAATCATACCTCCCACGCCAGTTACTGGCGGGGGAGGTATGATTCCAAGGTGTATGACACCAAACACAACATGTTTCCATGCAGCCGTTTTAAAGTTAGCATTTACCGTGAGGTTATAATGCCCTTAAATATATATGGTTGGCTGCATCACAAACAACATATAGGTTCCGAAGGCTGCAGAGGGGCAGTGCTCGTGCATGGGCAATCTCTCAGAGAAAACCCAGCACCCTGCCTTCAGGATTGATAAGGCCTGCCATAGGGATGACTGATGGGTTTATACGTGCAGTGTTATGGGATAGATATAGTGAACCTATATCTAAGTAAGGGGTGCATGCAGCACCTTACATAGGCTGCTGTAGCAGACCTGTGGTGTCATTTTGAATGGTCTCCCAGGGGTGGCATAATACATTCTGCAGCCCCTGGGAGGCCTCTGGGGTACCTATGCCCTGGGTACATAGTATACCATATAATAAGGACACACAAGGATACCCCAGAATCCAATCTGGAGTGTACCTAAAGTACATGCAATCAATTTAGAGGAGAAAGCAGCTAGACTGGAGTCCTGGATAGCAGGATCCCAGTCAATCTAAGTCGAAAACAGTAAAACATCAGCAAAAAAGCGGGGGTAACTATAAGAAGCACATCCTACTCTCCTACACCCCCCCAAACGTCAGGACATTAAACTAACCTTGACCAGTTGAGTCTTCATGTTCTAAGTGGAAATATCTGGAGAGTCCATCTGCATTTGCATGGTTTCTCCCAGGTCTATGCTCCGCTATATAATCCATCCCCTGTAGGGAAATGGACCACTTCAAAATTTTGGGGTTTTCACACTTCATCTGTTTTATTCATAAGAGGGGCTTATGGTCTGTCTGAACAATGAAGTGAGTGGCAAACAAGTATGGAATCAGCATCTTCAGAGCCCAAACCACAGCAAAGGCTTCCCTCTCAACAGCTGACCAACGTTTCTCTCTGGGGGTCAGCCTTCTGCTAATAAAGGCTACTGGCTGATCCTGACCCTCATTATTCAATTGTGACAACACAGCCCCTACCCCCAAATCAGATGCATCTGTTTGGACAATGAATTGTTTGGAATAGTCAGGACTGTGCAGAATGGGAGCAGTGCACATGGCCTGCTTCAGGTCATCAAATGCCTTTTGACAGCTAACTGTACACTGAACTTTCTTTGGCATTCTCTTGGAAGTTAAGTCATTCAAAGGGGTCACTATGGATCCATAACCTCTGACAAACCTCCTATAGTACCCAGTCAGGCCCAAGAAAGCTCTGACCTGAGTCTGGGTGGTTGGAGCAACCCAGTCCATGATGGTCTGGATTTTGCTCTGCAATGGTTGAACCTGACCTCCACCCACAAGGTGGCCCAGGTATACAACCTGATTCTGCTCTATCTGGCACTTGGTGGCCTCGATAGTGAGGCCTGCTTTCTGCAGGGCCTCCAAAACATTTCTCAGGCGGGCAAGGTGATCCTCTCAGGTGGAGCTAAAGACCGCAATATCATCTAGATATGCTGCACTCTAGGCTTCCAGGCCTGTAGGGACTTTATTCACCAACCTTTGAAAAGTGGCAGGCACATTCTTCAAACCAAGGGGCATCACCACAAATTGGTAGTGCCCACTAGGTGTAGAAAATGCTGTTTTTGGCTTTGCATCCTCAGCTAATCTGATTTGCCAGTAGCCAGCTGTTAGGTCACATGTGCTCGGAAACTTGGCTGAGGCCAAAGTATCTATAAGCTCATCTGCCCTAGGTATTGGATGGGCATTAGTCCTAGTGACGGCATTGAGACCCCTGCAGTCAACACAAAACCTCATCTCTCTCTTACTATTCTGGGTGTGAGGTTTGGGTACCAAGACTACTGGACTAGCCCAAGGGCTATCCGAGGGTTCAATCACTCCCAAATCCAACATCTTCTGGACTTCAGTCCTGATACAGTCCCTGACTTGGTCAGGTTGCCTGTAAATCTTATTTTTAACAGGCAGACCGTCCCCTGTGTCCACTTCATGAGTGCACCAGGTAGTCTGACTTGGAGTCAGTGAAAACATGTCTAAACTAATTAGGAACTTTTCTGCAATCAGTTTGCTGCTGGACAGTGAGGCTGCCTGCCAAGGCTACACCATCAACTGAACCATCATCAGGGTTCTGTGAGAGCAGGTCAGGGAGTGGATCACTCTCTTCCTCCTGTCCCTCATCAGTAGCCAAGAGCAAGCCCATGTCTGCCCTGTCAACATATGGTTTGAGCCTGTTCACATGGAGCACCCTACGGGGGCTCCTGGGAGTTCCAAGGTCCACCAGGTAGGTAACCTCCCCCTTTTGCTCAATGATTGTATGAGGGCCACTCCACTTGTCCTGGAGGGCTCCTGGGGCCACAGGCTCCAACACCCATACTTTCTGCCCTGGCTGGTAAACAGTCAGCAAAGACTTTTGGTCATGCCAGGCCTATTGCAATTCCTGGCTAGCCTTAAGGTTTTTAGTTGCCTTCTTCGTGTACTCAGCCATCCTGGAGCGGGAAACAAGTACATAGTCCACAATATCCTGTTTAGGGGATTTGAGAGATAACTCCCATCCCTCCTTCACTAGACACAACTGACCCCTAACTGGATGTCCAAACAGAAGTTCAAAAGGGCTGTAACCAACCCCCTTCTGAGGAACCTTTCTGTAGGTGAAAAGAAGGCAGGGCAAAAGTATGTCTCATCTGCACCTAAGCTTTTCTGGGAGACCTTTAATCATGCCCTTGAGGGTTTTGTTGAACCATTCAACTAACCCATTGCATTGTGGGTGATAAGGGGTGGTAAATTTGTCATTTAGTCCACACTCCTTCCACATAGCAGTCAAGTAACTAGACATGAAGTTTGCATCTCTGTCTGATACTACCTCCTTAGGAAATCCCACCCTGGAAAAGATTCCCAGGAGGGCCCTTGCCACCACCGGAGCTGTAGTAGTTCTAAGGGGAATTGCCTCTGGATACCTAGTGGCATGGTCCGCCACCACCAGTATAAATCTGTGCACAGATGCCGTTTGAGAATCCATGGGACCAACTATGTCAATCCCAACCCTCTCAAAGGGAACCCCCACCACAGGTAGTGGTATCAGGGTGGCCTTTGTAGTACCACCTGCCTTACCACTGGCTTGACAGGCAACACAGGCGCAACAAAACTCCTTGGTGTCTTCAGACATATGAGGCCAATGAAAGTGAGGGACAATCCTGTCCCAAGTCTTGTTTTGGCCTAGGTGACCTTCTAATGGGATGTCATGAGCCAGTGTCAATAGGAAGCCCCTAAACTTCAGAGGAATAACCAACCTCCTGGTGGCACCAGGCTTGGGGTCTCTAATCTCTGAATATAGGAGTACATCATCCCAGTAAATCATATGGGACCCACTGGTACTCCCAGAAGCCTCAGCAGCAGCTTGCTGTCTGAGGAGTTCAAGAGAGGGGCAGCTCAGCTGCTCCTGGCTCAGATCTGCCCTGGAGGGCCCCCCTGTGCCCAAGAACTCAACCTGATCAGGTTCAAGGACCTCTGAGACAGTTCCTTCTTTAGGAATAAGATCATCTCCCTCAATAGACTGATCTGCACTCTGAGTCGGGGGGAAGACACTGCCTTACCACAACTGCTCCTCTTCTTGGAAGGCGCCTGGTCCATTTTTCCAGGATCCAGGGTCTGTTTAGTTGAAGACATTTTTGCCTGTGACCTAGTAATAGCAAACACATCTGCAGGGATTCCCTACATTTCTGCATGAGTCCTGAGTTCCACTTCAGCCCAAGCTGAAGTTTCTAAATCATTGGCCAACAAGCATTCAACAGGGAGGTCTGCACTTACCACAACCTTCTTAGGGCCAGTTACCCCTCCTCAGGTGAAATTAACAACTGCCAAGGAATGGTCTGTCCTGACATTGCTAGCATTGGTCACTTGGTACATCTCACCAAGTATGATTTGCTCAGGAGCCACAAGATCTTTTGTCACCAATGAGACACTTGCTCCTGTGTCCCTGAATGCCAAGGCCTCTTTTCCATTGATTAAAGGCTGCTGTCTGTATTTGTCCAGATTACTGGGACTCCATCACAGATCAACACAGCCTGAGTTGGAACTCTGACTAGGCCAGAGTACATCTCAGATCCCAGGGTTAACCCTACTACACCCTTATTCTGAGTACTACCATTTGGAGCTGAACTAGGGGGAACAGTTGCCTTAGGGGCAATGGTGGCTGGAGTTGAGTCCTTGGACTTGGTACAATCACTTTGTGGAAATATGGATTTTTATGATCAGTTATGTCCCCTATCTTGGACCCCAACGGTTTCATGTATAAATCACAAGTACATGTATGTTCCCTCCAGTTCCAGTTATGAAGACGCAAATACATGTGCGTCCACCGTCAACATGTCCTCTTTCAGATCCGCCATGAATGGGCTGGATATTCGACTCCTAAGTACGAAAGGCCACCGACTTTATATGGCTTAGTTATGCCATTTTACAGTTCAGGCGAGTAGGCCCTGATTCTGCCATCAAGCTTTCCCTGCCTTCTGCCTCTGAGAGCTCCAGTCTGAGCCTGCATCTGTGACCATGAACTTTGTCTCATTCCCTGCGCGGCTCACGGTGCCTGACATCAGCTTGCCGCCTGCCAAGAACTGTATTTCACCTTCGAAATTATCTGCTCCGCTCCCTGCCCAATGCATTCCTGTCTAGTAGTTTAAGTAAACATCCTGCCAGCTACCGAGCAAAGGCCCGGCTTCTCTGTCTTTATGCAAGTAATTCATAGCCCTGTTACTATGCACGATTTCTGCCCTCGCATCTAGTGTAGACACTTAGACGCTTGTACACGCACTAACAGTCAGTATAGTCAGTATAGAATAAGATTCTACTCTAAGAGACTTCTCTTTTGGATAACATAGTTCTTTAAACATAGGATGTAAGATATGATTTGGGATTAGGTTGACTTGACCTTCCAGACTTCTGTCGCCACATGTAGAGCTAAATGTCAAGTCCCCTTCACCCCCTAGTTGCACGTCAATCACACGTCATGCTGCTGCGCGCGCATCTCTGCCAAGTATTTCTGCTGACATTGCGAAATTATTTCATAGGTCCACCCATATGTCCACCCATATGTGACATCACAACCAATGACGTTTCCTTGTTACTCCCAATTACGCCTCCTTCAGCTACGCATGTGAAATGTTATCTTTGTTATCAATTGTTACGCCTCTTACATTGGTTTCATTATAATGCCTATTGTATAAAAGTGATTAATTATCAATAATGTATGTACTTCACTTCCTGAACCTCCGTGGTGATGGAACTTGGAGGCCATGATTTCGAAATCGTCCATTGGAATAAAGCCCATTCTGAAACCTCTTATATCACGGATTCTGCCTCTTATTTTACTGAGCTATTTTACTAAGATTCTGTATCAAATTCAGTCCCGGTAATTAAATTATTTACCACATAATGGCGCCCGAAAAGGGACACTTTCTCATCTCACGCGCCGGCGGTGCGTTGCAGGCCCGGTCTCCTGCCACAGCTGGACGGACAACAACGCGTACCAGCAGGATTTCCTGTATCTCCCTCCGGTCAAGCGGGGGCGACTGAGGCTGCGATCAACACCCAGACGAGGCGGTGAGAAGTGCGAAGTATCCCGACCAGAGCCTAGCTGAGAGAGCAAGATCCGAGGTATACAGAGGCCCACCAGGTTTCCGATGTCCAGAAGTGTCCGAAGTTTTCGAGTCCAGTCCGGTCCAGTCCAGTTCAGTTCCGTTCCGAGGCCTTCCGTTCCGAGCTACCCGGTGAGTACCATTACTGGGGAGGCGTTCTGGCGTGCACATAAGTTGTGCCGGTCCAGACGGGTTTGGGTACACAAATCCGGTCTGCACTGTTTTAACAGTGTATCTGTACCGTTTAGCAGTATATCTAGTATATCAAGTATATAAATTCAGAATAATTCAGTTAAAATGCCGAGGATTATGTCTTGTGATAAAGTCTTCTTAGATCGTCATCATCATTGTTGCTCATTTAAACGTTAAATGTTAAATGTGTTAATACGTCCTGCATATTGTGGTATGAATGACTGTTCATTATTGTGCTTTTGTATTAAGTGTGTTTAAGAATAAGTATCAGATCAGTTGTCAGTATGCCGCTCTTTTCGAAATTAAGACAGATCACAACTAGAAAAGGGGTACTCGAAGAAGCTGTTCCTATTCCTCCTAGGGACACTCCAGGGCACTTTATGTATCACAAACATGGCTTAGACGCCATACTATTTCTTGATTTATGGGTGGACTACACCAAGGAACTACCAGAAAGTCACAGGTGGCCCGCAGCTGGGACCTGGGATACAGATTGCATCGTGAAAGTAGAGGAAGAATTATGGAAAAGGAAAGCCAGACAGTCACAGAAAGACGCCATTGAATTATGGCGTAAAGAATCGTATAGACGTACAGAAAAAGCACGTAGGCAGGAAGAGAAGAGTAAGGAAAATTCAAATAAAGTCCGAGAGAATCTATTAATTCAAGAAGGTACACGAGTGAAATCAGAACAAGTAGACAGACAAAGAAATGCCCTTATGAAGGGTATGTATCCCCTTCTGGCCGAGGGATTACCTAAGGCTACTCCGGGGATACCAAAAGACTTGCCACCCCCATTGTTCCCAATAAAAATGCATCCTAAAGGGCATCCTAGAACAGCAGAAGATGTTTTTCTTTCCTCATATTTAGATGAGGCAGCTCCCGAGTATGCTAACCCCGCCCCACATAGACCGTCTGCCGGGGAGGTTCAACGCCAAGACCCTGTATCTGTATCCTTACAGCATCAAATCCTGACACAAGTTCCGGCAAGCACATCTGTTTCCACGTCTGTTCCTACAGCTGCTTCTACAGCTGTGCCCACACCTATAGTTGCTATATCGCGTTCAACGAATCCTTTCACGCCCGATACCCCAGACGGGGCTACCGGAGGTGCTACCAACATTTTTTCTACGCCACCCAGAATAAATAAACTTACTTTTCAAGAAACAGCACATCCACGTACCCCCAAACTCATAAATGCCCGCACGCTTAAAGAACTTCTAGTAGATTGTAGATATGACCCTGTGCCCGGCAAAGAGGACGAAATGATCATGGCATCATTACGTATCAGACGAGCCGCGGTGTATTTGGGGAAGTTACCAGGAATGACTGTGCATCTAGATAATATATATCATTTTGTCCAAACAGGGCGAGATTCTGAATGTATTCACAGAGCTATGGAATACCAGAAAGTGGAGATACAGGGGGAACTGTTACGTTTCCTCATAAATTGTGTGATCAGAAATCAAGACCGACCGGGGGTAGACCCGGAAGCAATGCAAATTCTTACCAGATGGAGCCAGAATATATCAGAAGGGAGACATGATAAGCAAAAATGTATAATAGCCATGTGTCGAAAGATCCGTAAAGAAATAGAACGCCTACATGAAGAGAGATTAACGGTAGATCAGTTCGAACAAAGCGAGGAGGAAGGATCAGGACTGCCCACAGGACAGTCAGAAACCATAGCCTATGTAGGTAGAGGAAGATCTTGTGATAGTACTAGATGTTTTACTGACCCGATACGTCCGACATGTCTAGAAAATAACAGGAATTTCCAAACACCTATAATAAATATAAGGTCCCCCGAGCATTCGTTCCAAGCCGCTGACAAATTACTCCGAGAACGAAGGGGTTATCATTTTCTCGATTCTGTGGATGAACAAGAATTAGCCAGGTCAGCCGTTCAGTGGGTTGATAGTCCCGGAAAATATGGTGATGATACAGTAGCACACACATTTTTGAACCTCACCCCAGATGAACAGCGTTTAGCTGGGATTTATATGATTCAACAACTTCTTATACTTTATCAAAGTCAACATTCAGACCCTGGTCCGTTACCTGATATATTGACTGAATTACTCACGAATAGATGGAGAGGTTCAGGTACTAAGTTAATTAGAGAAATACTAGAATCAAGAAAGCAGTACATTCTTTTTGTATGCCCAGAACATGTCTCACTGCCCATCAAGGAAAGAACGACGTATTATATGGACAGACAGAACCCCTTACGAGAAGTACACCCAATAAAGGGCGAGGACAATCAGTTTAAACGTGTATATGTATATACGCCCATATCGAAAATAGAATTGTTAGAAATGAAGAAAGTGGTACCCAGTCATGATAAAGACCCAGCGGGTTTTCACCGAGAAATTAAAGACATGTTACTCATGGGAGAGTATACCTATCCCGACATTATGACAATATTAAAGGTATTAATGCCTGCTGGCATTTATGAAAAACTCAAGGAAAAAGAGTGGGAGGTAGGAGACCAAAAGATAGACTGGACAGCATTAGAAAATGAAGAAAGGGCCCGAGGTCCAGGTTCGGGGCTTGGGGATAAAACTAAAGCACTACCAGGTTTACTAGTACAGGTACTGCCACGTTTATTAACGACGAAAAAGGAAGACTGGGGTGCAATCTCAGCCTGTAAACAAAAGCAAGATGAAGACACTAGTGATTTCTATGCCCGATTCGAAAAATGTTTTGGTATAAATAGTGGTATAAAAGCAAGTAGCGAGTCATACCCACATCTGTTTGTGACAAAATTAGTTGAAAATTCCTTGCCCCAGGTGAAGAATAGAGTATTAAAATTCGAGAGTACCTGGCAAGGTAATACCCCATCACAAATGTTACAAATGTTACAGTACCATTACAATAGAATTAGAGAGGAACAAGAACATGAACAGAAACGCATGAAAGACACAAAAATGAAAATGCTAGTCTCCCAGACAGTTCCAGCTGAAGGTCATAAAAAGGGTACGGCACAGTCCGGTGATTCAGCAGGACCTGTAAAAGGGACATGCAACTATTGTAAACAACTAGGTCATTACATACACGATTGCCCAGTCTTGAAGCGTAATATCGCCACAGGTAAAACACAAGAAAGACCACGGCCACCTAGACAGGATCAGAATGAACAAGGAGCACCACAGCATGCACAGTCCATGCCAGCTCCACAACAGTCTATACAGTTTGTGCCAGCTGCACCAGCGTTGCCTGTTGCTGCCACACAAACCACGACACGACAGCTGTACCAAACCGCACAGTATGACTATCCTGATTATCAACGATACGCATGAACCAGCCTAGAGAGGGAAGTTGACTTACCCCTTATCGAGGTCCCTGTAGACCAAGAAGGACCTTATGTACATAGTGAACTATTAGGCCAAGATAGAAAATTTTTACTTGATACAGGGGCAAGTCGAACAACTATAAAACGTAGTGAAGTTCCAGGGGCACCCCTCTCAGGCTCACAGAATATTTCCCTTGGTTTTTCCGGAAAACCTATTGTTAATGAAGTATCACAGCCTCTTCCACTTACGATAGGACCTTTGACCCGAACTACAGATTTATTGCTTACTTAATCATGTCCAGAAAACTTGTTAGGTATAAAAACTTTGAAAGCTCTAGGAGCTATAATATGTTGTTCTCCGGAAGGAGTAAGATTGTTTTTACGAGATTTCAAAGGGCACTATGTGTCCCGAGACATGGATTCCCGACTGCAGACTTTACCCACACATTTATGGGCACAAGGCCCTACAGATGTTGGTTGCATGAACATTACACCCTATCGAGTCACACTAAAGGCAGGAGTGGTACTACCACGAATGCGACAATACAAGTTACCCCCAGATGCTGTAATGGCTTTACTGCAAATCATTGACGAGCTTATTGGCCAAGGAGTGGTTGTGGAGACCGACTCCAATGTATGTAATTCACCGATAATTCCGATTCTTAAACGAACTGATCCAAAGGCTCCACCAGTATATCGATTGGTTATTGATCTGCGCGAATTAAATAAATGTATTGTACCACAATACCCCGTAGTCCCAGACATCTCTTCATTACTGACAGCTATTGATTCCGAAGCAACATTCTTTACTGTAATTGACCTCAAGAATGCCTTTTTCAGCGTCCCAATAGATCCAGAAAGTCAATACTTGTTCGGATTTAGTTTAAATGGACGAAGCTTTAAATTCACACGCGCACCCCAAGGATTTACAGAAAGCCCCAGCATCTATAGTCAAGCACTAAAACGAGAACTTGACAGTATACACATGCCAATGAACACTGCACTGCTTCAATATGTCGATGATCTGCTGATCACCGCCCGAAGCGCACCTAAATGTGAAAAAGCATCACTGACGGTTTTACAATTTCTAGCCGAAAAGGGGCACAAGGTGTCCCCTTCTAAGCTGCAATTCTGTGTCCAGCGAGTTGTTTACCTTGGTCACTCGCTGTCCAAGGAGGGAAGGCAGCTTACACCAGACCGCATCCAGCTAATTGCAAATATGCCAATACCCAAGACACAAAAGGAGGTGCGGGCTTTTATAGGCCTCACTTCATATTGTAGGCAGTGGATCCCTCAGTATGCATTTTTAGCAAAACCACTCATTCAATTGACAACACAGGAGGTAGCCACATCGACTGTTCTCCCTTGGACTCAGGAACATACACACGCTTTTGAAAGTTTAAAGAAAGCTTTATGTCAAGCACCTGTCCTAGCAACACCATGTTACAGCAAACATTTTACACTCTTTGTTACAGAACGCGAAGGTACTGCCTTGTCAGTACTCACACAGGAACAAGCAGGATCACACAAACCGTGTGCTTATTTTTCTAGTACATTAGATCCCGTAGCTCAGGCTCTGCCTGCGTGCCTGAAATCAGTGGCAGCGACAGCTTTAGCAATCAGACAAAGCGATGCCATAGTGTTAGGACATCCATTGACAGTACAAGTACCACATACAGTAGAGGTTCTCTTGAACCGCACACAAACACAACACTTGACCATAGCAAGACTTACAGGATACGAACTAACACTGTTTCAGCCACACATAGAAATCAGACGCTGTAATACATTAAATCCTGCTACACTTTTACCTGTAATCGGAACAGACCCACTAGCTCATGATTGTATTGAAGTTATTACAATAACGACGAAACCCAGACAAGATTTGACAGATGTTCCATTGTTAGATCCAGACCTGACGTTGTATGTAGATGGTTCATGTATGAGAACAAGTACAGGAGATTTAGTGGCCGCATATGCAGTCACAACAGATACTGAAGTCATTGAAACAAACTGTATAAATACCTTGTCAGCTCAAGCAGCAGAGCTTATTGCTCTGACACAGGCCTGTATTCAAGCCACAAATAAGAAAGTCAACATATACACTGATTCACGTTATGCATTCGGAGTTGTACATGACTTCGGCGTGCTGTGGCGAGAGAGAGGTTATTTAACGTCTCACGGTGCCCACATTCAGCACGGATCCCTCATTCATGCTCTGTTAGATGCAATACATTTACCCACTGCAATATCGATTATGAAATGCAAAGCTCATACGAAAGTTACTGATATCATTTCTCAAGGCAATGATTTAGCTGACAGAACAGCTAAACAGACTGCGCAAACTCGCACATCCGACATGACAAAGACAATAGTCCAGACACCGACACATTGTATGACGATTAAGGATCCCGCTATTGATATAATTGACATACAGACACATGCTACACCAGACGAAATAAAGAAATGGACGGAATTAGGAGGGATCCAAACGGACCAGGGATGGATGACGAAGGAGAAATCTGTATGGTTTCTTCCTGACTCTATGGTCCAAGCTATCATAAATACAATACACAGTCCAGCGCATCTAGGAGAGAAAGCTATGCTAGACAGCATCCAACACATTTGGTTCAACAAACATTTACGAGCAGCAGCTAAACAAAAAGTCCGTACCTGTATGATATGTTGTCAGTTTAACCCAGGTAAAAGCATCCCCGTAGAGCAGGGTGGATTTCAGCCTCCTGATCACCCTTTTGAAGCCCTTCAGATGGATTATATCCAGATGGAACGATGTCGAGGATTCAAATATGTTCTCGTAGTTGTCTGCGCTCTTTCCCGTTGGACCGAAGCGTACCCAGTATCAGATTACACGGCCCCGACCACTGCCAAGCAGCTAGTTCGAGAATTCTTCCCACGGTACGGTTTACCACGTGTTGTCTATTCAGATAACGGCCAGCCGTTCTCATCCGAACTGATGAAACATGTTTCACTTCTGCTAGGATATCAGTGGAAGTTTCATTGTGTCCGACACCCCGAGGCAGCAGGTCTCGTGGAACGACATAATCAAACTTTGAAAATCAGATTGTCCAAAATATGTAGAGAGAAAGGTGTTGACTGGGTAGTAGCTTTACCAGTTGCACTCTTTTACATGAGAATGGTAGCACACTCTCGAACAGGGCTATCCCCTTATGAAGTGATCTTTGGTAGACCACCAAATATGTGGGGGACGCCTATACCACGTAAAATAACTGATGTTGACTGTAATGTGCTGACAGATTACTTGGCTTCCTTGATGTCTGCACTACAATCTTGTCGTTCACAGGTAGCTGCAGCCTTTCCTGACAACACTGAGGTGAAACCCCATGACGTAATTCCGGGGGATCTCGTTTTAGTGAGGAACTTTGATCGAAAGACTCAGCTGGATCCTAGGTGGAAGTCGCCGCAATTGGTCCTGCTCACCACAAGGACAGCCGTGAAGATCGAGGGCAGAAAAGGCTGGATACATTCAAGTCATATCAAGAAATTTCATGGACTACCATCGGATGTAAATGCCACACCTCGTGTGTCTTCACCCATTGACTCAAAGCTTCCTCTGGTTGAACTTAGTAGTCCGGAACAATTTAAATTAAAACTCAGGTCTAACCCGTCAGGCAATTTGACTGTTTAAGTCCTCTCCAAGGTGAAGCGGTTGAATTTGCCTCTGACATGTACCCCTTAGACCTGAATAGAGAAAAAACGCGAAAAATGTTGAAACGACATGCATACTGTAAATCACTGCGTAGTCATTGCACAGTGACGTTATTGATTTTGTTTTTCTTAAGTCTTTTAATAATTACTGCAAGTATATTGTTGCACATATATTATCCTATTTCTAAACATGTCTATAATGTTACTGCTGAACATTCTTTTAGTGACCTACCCCCGCATGAATTGTCATATAGATTTGCGCTGCGCAATAACACTTTTATTAGTATGTTACATCATTCCCATCAGACTAGTAATGCTACCAATTGTTGGATATGTGGCCGACTCCCTCCCTATCAGAACTATAAAGGAATTCTACCTCTCTTTCCATATTCGTTCACACACAACGGCTCCTGTGGAGCATGGTTTAGTTCAATTAATTCCTTAGACTCA
Organism: Triturus cristatus; assembly: GCF_964204655.1. Lineage (NCBI taxonomy): Eukaryota > Metazoa > Chordata > Amphibia > Caudata > Salamandridae > Triturus > Triturus cristatus. Next base: position 682,735,325 of record NC_140594.1, read on the forward strand.
AACACAGCAGTTTATCAAGACAATTGGGTATGGGGAAATCTGAACTTAGTTTTATTCCAAGTCTGCTACCCCGACAAGGAGGGTCGTCCCAAAAGAACAGGAACTGATCTAGAAAATGAAGTATATGGATTAGGTAATTTTACGCTTAATCTCTTGATCTTGAATGTCGAATCCGAAGCTACTCCAATTTTGCCCGCCATGTCAGTATTTCCAGTAAAAGGTGAATTATGTGTAAGAAAGAATGGTTCCATACATATGGGCCATAGTAGATGCACTACTGTAATAGAATTCAGTGATCAAGGCAAGTCTTCGTTTAGAGCTTCTCGCCATTCCTACTTTGTATGTGGTCAGACTGCATATATGCGTTTGCCTCTAGATTGGGATGGTACCTGTTACATTGCATTCCTTTTGCCACCTGTTTTTCTAGCTCCTCCTGATTATCACAGAAATACTCATTTAGTACACAATAGAGAAAGGAGAGATCTCCCAATAGTCGATTACACTGAAACAGCATGGGAAAAATACACAGATTTCAATAAAGGTCTCTTTCCCTATATAGGTACAGTTACCAATAGTAAGCTAATACGTAGATTAACCAGGACTCTTGAAGCTGTAGTGAATGAAACTATTTCCGCCCTAGGCAATTTGACAGAGGAGCAGTCTGCGATGAGGATCAAGCTGCTGCGTATTCATACCAGAAAATTCGCCATCTGTATATAAAGCTATAACTCGCCTTCATAAGATTGTGAGCCAGATACACCAGAATCCAGGCACTTGGACTTGGTCCGGGTGGTTTTGGAGCGTGTTATCAGCCTGGGGATGGAGAGTTCTATCATTCCTAGGTATTGGCCTTCTTATACTATTCAGTTGCTGCTTATGCCTGCAATGTGGACCAGCGATTTGTGGTCTGTGTGCCACTTCGTGTATTCCACATCAAGATTTTCATTCAAGATCCCAGAAGAAAAAAGAAGAACAAATGATGCTATATGAACAGATCAATGGATTGATGAAGATTGATATCTCTTGACGGGCAAGTAGGGGACAAGGAGGGAATGTGGAAATATGGATTTTTATGATCAGTTATGTCCCCTATCTTGGACCCCAACGGTTTCATGTATAAATCACAAGTACATGTATGTTCCCTCCAGTTCCAGTTATGAAGACGCAAATACATGTGCGTCCACCGTCAACATGTCCTCTTTCAGATCCGCCATGAATGGGCTGGATATTCGACTCCTAAGTACGAAAGGCCACCGACTTTATATGGCTTAGTTATGCCATTTTACAGTTCAGGCGAGTAGGCCCTGATTCTGCCATCAAGCTTTCCCTGCCTTCTGCCTCTGAGAGCTCCAGTCTGAGCCTGCATCTGTGACCATGAACTTTGTCTCATTCCCTGCGCGGCTCACGGTGCCTGACATCAGCTTGCCGCCTGCCAAGAACTGTATTTCACCTTCGAAATTATCTGCTCCGCTCCCTGCCCAATGCATTCCTGTCTAGTAGTTTAAGTAAACATCCTGCCAGCTACCGAGCAAAGGCCCGGCTTCTCTGTCTTTATGCAAGTAATTCATAGCCCTGTTACTATGCACGATTTCTGCCCTCGCATCTAGTGTAGACACTTAGACGCTTGTACACGCACTAACAGTCAGTATAGTCAGTATAGAATAAGATTCTACTCTAAGAGACTTCTCTTTTGGATAACATAGTTCTTTAAACATAGGATGTAAGATATGATTTGGGATTAGGTTGACTTGACCTTCCAGACTTCTGTCGCCACATGTAGAGCTAAATGTCAAGTCCCCTTCACCCCCTAGTTGCACGTCAATCACACGTCATGCTGCTGCGCGCGCATCTCTGCCAAGTATTTCTGCTGACATTGCGAAATTATTTCATAGGTCCACCCATATGTCCACCCATATGTGACATCACAACCAATGACGTTTCCTTGTTACTCCCAATTACGCCTCCTTCAGCTACGCATGTGAAATGTTATCTTTGTTATCAATTGTTACGCCTCTTACATTGGTTTCATTATAATGCCTATTGTATAAAAGTGATTAATTATCAATAATGTATGTACTTCACTTCCTGAACCTCCGTGGTGATGGAACTTGGAGGCCACGATTTCGAAATCGTCCATTGGAATAAAGCCCATTCTGAAACCTCTTATATCACGGATTCTGCCTCTTATTTTACTGAGCTATTTTACTAAGATTCTGTATCAAATTCAGTCCCGGTAATTAAATTATTTACCACAACTTGTCCAATGGGTCTTCTGTTTACAGATTTGACACCATAGTTTCTTCTTGCCTGTACCCTTGTTTGATTGTGACTCACCAGATGATATTTGTGGGGCCCTTGAGAAGACTTCTGGTCTTTACCCTTCTCCCCACCCTTATCAGAGTTTTTAGAATCTTGCTTCTTGGAGTCACCACCTTGGTTCTGAACCTTCTGCCTCACCCTGGTTCTGACCCATTTGTCTGCCTTCTGGCCCAATTCTTGGAGAGAGGTCAGATCAGAGTCCACCAGGTATTGAGGCAACAGCTGATTTTGACAATTATTAAGGATTTGCTCCCTCATAATTAAATTGTACAATCCTTTAAAATCACACACTTTACTGCCAAGTAACCAGCCTTACAGAGCCTTAGTAGCACAATCTATAAAGTCAACCAAATCCTGAGTCTGTGCCTTTTGGGTGTCTCTGCACTTAATCCTGTATTGTTCAGTGGTTAAGCCAAACCCATCAATCAGAGCACTCTTCAAGACTTTGTAATTATCAGCATCCTCTTCTCTTTGAGGAGCTTGTCTCTACCTTTGTCTGCAAAGGAAAGCCACAAGATTGCTGCCCACTGCTCCTGGGGGACCCTCTGTACTTTACCAGCCCTCTCCAGTGCAGTTATCCATGTGTGGATGTCATCCCCACTCTGGTAAGGAGGGACAATCTTGTTCAGGTTCCTATAGTCATGGGTATGTTCTCTACCACTAGGGACACTGCTGCTGCCACCACGGGGCTCTAGAAAACAAAGCACACTATATTAAATCACTAGAACAACAGTAAATAGCACAATACACAGCGGGCTCCAGGGGAGACCAAACCATATACTAAGAAAGTGGTATAACAACCCCGACTTGACTAGACACAGTGCCTAGAGCACGTAGAATCACTGGGACCCCAAGAAACCACCCAAGGTAGTGACACAGGGGACCCACGGAGGATGGGTGCAGTGTGGGAACACAGATGCGAGCTCCGCACAACTCAATGGGAAAGTCGCGGTTGGAAATTTAAAGATTAAGGACACTTCAGAGAACACTTCAAGCAAACCCTTTGAACATAGAAGGTTTTAAGGCCAGCACCCTTGTGAGTACCAAGGTACCCGTGTTACCTATCCCAGAGGAGCCGGGTGCATAGGCGTCAAGTGGTGTCGTAAACGCTTGTTGATTTCAGTGGCGGGATGCGAAGGAGATCTGCTGCCGGGAAGATGAAAAGTGTCCGGTGTGATCCAAGCCTGGATCGGAGTGGAGAAGAACATGAAAGCAGAGGGGACATAGTCTAGGTCACTTCACAGTGACCAGGGGCACGACAGACGAATGCCCACCGATGTCGGGTGTTTCAGGTGAGAAGAGGGTGAAGCTTGACTCTGCAGCCACGGGGACCAGGAGGCGTCAACGACATCCAAAGTCTGGAGGTGAGCTGTTCCACAAAGGATGTCGAGTGCTGGGGGGTCAGTTTCCGGATTGAACATCATCAAGCCTTGGCAACTGCAACCCAGGCGGGCAGAGGAAAGTTGCTTTGGTGAGGACCAGCAAGGTCCTGGGGACTCTCTAAGCTATGGAGAGTCAGGGCACATATGGAGGAGCCAGGAAAGCCCACGGAAATCAAAATTACCTTCACAGGGACCCACAGGTTGACGGACCAGGGATCGTGAAGGGACCTTGAGCTGAAACACAAAATACCAGCCCACCGAACACTTGTGGAGTGTAGGCCGGAAATCTTCAGTGGAAATACTGCTCGGGGTCAGGACTACAAGTAGCCCAAAGCACAGCCTCAGGGATTGCCAAAAAGCATATGCTGTTGCAAATGTAGGCGGTGCACTGGGGTTCGGGTTGCACGGTCTCCACGAGGGATACGGGCCTCAGAATTGCTGAGAGCACAGATCAACCTCAGAGACCTCGAGAACCCACCTCCTGTGTTGCAGAAATTTTCGGAGTCCTCAGGAGTTTCAGAGATGCAAACCGGTCAGATGCGTTGCAGGTGCCTGCCTTGCAGAGGAGTAACTCCTTTACTCCAAGGGAGATTCTTCAGTCATCTAGCGTCGTGCAGATCGCTGAAGTACTTGGTTTCTGTAGCAGAGTTTAGTCCAGGTAAAATCTTAAGTCATGTAGTCAGGGGTTCCTACATTATACCCAAGGAAGAAGTGGGACAAACTCTGGGGACCCACCTATGGGAGGGTCAGGACAGAGGGGTGGCTACACCCATGTCCTTTGTCCAGTTTCCCACCAGAGCAAATGGCTCCTGCAACCGGTTTGAGCTGGACTATGCACAGGTGCACCAAATGTGCCACCAGTGCAGACATCAAAGCACTCTCAGAGTGCACACACCCAGCCCCAATACACTAAATCCTGTCTGGGAGGTGGTCATACCTCCCTGTGACAGGAAACCTATTGTCAGGCCTTCCCCTGCCAGAGTTTCGTCCAGCAGCAGGAGGGCAGACTCGTGTCTGTGGCTGGCCTCATCCATTTTGTGATGCCAGGGTTCTGTAAAGCTGGTACCAGGTGTACCGGTGTTGTCATATTTCTCCCTCTAGGAGGGTGGAATCAAACCTCCCCTGCCAGTTACTGGCGGGGAGGTATGATTCCAAGGTGTTTGACACCAAACACAGCATGTTTCCATGCAGCCGTTTTAAAGTTAACATTTACCGCAAGGTTATAATGCACTTCAATATATATGGTTGGCTGCATCACAAACATCCCCGAAATATAGGTTCTGAAGGCTGCAGAGGGGCTCTGCTCATGCATGGGCACCCTCTCACATAAAACCCAGTATCCTGCCTTTAGGATTGATAACGCCTGCCTTAGGGGTGACTGATGGGTTTATATGTGCAGTGTTATAGGATAGATATAGTGAACCTATATCTAAGTAAGGGGTGCATGCACCACCTTACAAAGGCTGCTGTAGCAGACCAGTGGTGTCAGTTTTTGATGGTCTCCCAGGGGTGTCACGCTGCAGCCCCAGTGAGGCCCCTGGGGTACCTATGCCCTGGTTACATAGTATGCCATATACTAGGGACTGATAAGGGTACCTCAATATCCAATCTGGAGTGTACCTGTTAGACCTGGCACCATTGGCATGGGTCTCCCTTCCATTTTTCGCTGTTGCCTCATGTGTTTGTGCTGGTGTTAAATGCTTTGGCCACTGTGCCACTGCTATTCAGTGCCACAGTGCAAGTGCTCCCTATGGTAAAATTGATGTATGGATTAGTGACTCCATGATTGGCTGATTTGGTTTACTTGTTAGACCCTAGTACAGTGCACTGAGTGTGCCCAGGGCTTGTAAATCAAATACTGCTGGCGGGCTTGCAGCACTGGTTGTGCCACCCACAGAAGCAGCCTGTAAAGTGTATCTAAGGCCTGCCATTGCAGAGCCTATGTGCAGTCTGGTACAGCCATGTTGACTGGCCAAGTGCACCCACTTGCCAGTCCCTAAACCTTCCCTTTTCTTCATATCAGACACCCCTATGGTGGGCCCAAGGGCAGGGTACATTGTAAGTATAAGGTAGGACATGCCCTGGTGTGTGTGGCATATCCTAATAGTGAATTACAGCCATTTTCGTTTTTCACTGTTGCAAGGCTACCTGTTCCCCATAGGCCAGAAAGGGCAGTTTGATTATAATATCTTATAATCCTAACTGACCCAGGGAACATGGTAGAAATTCGAGTTTAGTATGCCTGAACTCAGAAGGATAAAACCTATCTTTTAGTGAAGTTGCTTTTAACATTCTGTGTTTGAAAATACCACTTTTAGAAAGTAGGTATTTTCTTGCTAGGTTGTGTATTCCATGTCTGGAGTTTGAGTGACAGGGGCTGGGGGATTCCAGGAGACAAGGTGTGTCAGCACAGGGCTGAATAGAGAGATCTGCATGTAGATGGGTGGGAGGAGTTGCACCTGGGACCCGAATAGGGCTGTGCCTTCCCTCCACAATGCTGGCTCCACCTCCTGTGGTGCATCTGATGTCCCATGGCCTACACTGTGAAAGGAAAGAAGGAGTCTTGTCAACAAAGTGCTCCAGGATTGACCAGAACTGGTTTGGACTAGGCAAAGGCCTCTCTGCCTTCAGTGAACAAAGAGTAATTAAGTATAAAAGGGGGGACCCAGACCCCAGAACTTTAGATCACTTTGGGAAACAAGAAGAACCTTTGCTGAGGAGAGAAACCAGAGAAACTGAGGAAGAGACTATCCCTAGCTGAGTGCTGTTTGGGGGATTGGCCTGCAGTGGTTTCCTGACTGCCAAATAAAGGAGAAAGGAATGTTGTGCTTTTCAAATCAACTTGTGAAGGATCTCCAAGGGCTTGAGATAGAGCTTGCCTCCTGCTGAAGTCTCAGGGACAACAGACTTCACCAACCAGCTCCCCTGCGTTCCCTTACTGGGAACTGAAGTGCCTGCTGTTGAGATGGGCCTTCTGAGAGACTGCGTGTCACTGGGAGCTGGAAGTGCGACTCAAGACAAAGAAGCGTGTCGCCCCCGCAGCCGTTGTTGTCGCATCACTGTAGAAGAGTGTCGCCGTCGCAGCAGACGCCGTTGCATCACCAGAGAAGCGTGTCGCCACTGCAGCTGTCGCCATCGCATCACCCGAAGCGCCTCTCATCACCCGAGAAGAGTGACGCCGTCGCAGCAGATGCCGTCGCATCACCGGAGAAGAGTGTCGCTGCTGTAGCCGCTGTCGTCGCATCGCTGAGAAAGAATGCCGCCGCTGTCGCATCGCATCACCGAGGCGCCCAGCATCCCTGGAGAAGAGTGTCGCCATCGCAGCAGATGCCGTCGCATCACCAGAGAAGCGTGTCACAGGGCCTGTCGCGGCTCAGAAGATTCGTTGACCCGCCGCACGAACGTCGGGCATGCACACATCATTGTCGCATCAAGAAGAAGACGCCATTTTGTTAAATTGCACCGGATCCTCATCGCATCACGGCGTTGCGGGTCGCACCGCCACAGAAGCGCAGTAAGAAACCAATGCATCACCTCCCCATGCAGAGAAGAACCAACGCATCACCATCCCCTACACAGCAGTAGGGAACCGACGCATCACCGTTCTTGCGTGTAAGGAACCAATGCATCACCTTCCCTGCAACACTTTCATTGTATAGCGTTACGCATCCAAAGGTACATTGAACTTAAAGTGTTGCATTTACAATCTTAAGAGAACTAAGCTATTTCTACCATTTTTAAGGTACAATATTGTGGATTTGTGTCGTTTGTGGTCTTCTGATAAGTCTATATAAAGAATAATTATTATTGATATAAAACCTGTAGTGTTGTCACTGGGTTAATGTATGTGTTCACAAATGCTTTACACACTGCCTATGAGATAAGCCTGCCTGCTCGTGCCAAGCTACCAAGGGGGTGAGAAGGGATTATTTTAGGAGTATACCCCCTTACCCTGACTAGTAGCAAGGGTCCCTATTTGGTCAAAGGTACCTACCTCTGCCAACTAGAGAACCCAGTTCTAACAGTACCTAAAGTACATGTAATCAATTTAGAAGAAAAAGCAGATAGACTAGGGTCCTGGATAGCAGGATCCCAGTCAATCTAAGTCAAAAACAGTGAAACATCAGCAAAAAAGTGGGGGTAACTATAAGAAGCAGATCCTACTCTCCTACTACGCTAATAATATACATGTAGGTTCTATGCAATATGAAAATTATTCATACACAGGCTCAGGATGTCTGTGAAATTTCACACTATTTATGTTCTTTCTTTCACTTTAAAAACCATGTGAACATTGTCCTTGCCTCACACATCCTTAAAAAAAATATCATGCTGTGTACACATTCCTACACTTACCACAGCATTTCTATTTGGTTAGTTTTGATGTAGGTTTAGGAGTGCAGCTAATAGAGATTAGGCCTTGCAATTGTTTATAAACACCCATAACTTTTTCATCTCATTTATATGGCACACTCTCCTGACGCTTCCCTCTGAATACCCAACAAATATTCCCTCAGAGACATAACTGCAAAAATAAGTAAGCATGCTTTGAGCACTTTCCCTATTGTAATGTGCACCCCAAGGCTCATGTTTTTTAATTTTTTTTTTTTTATTGTCCTCATACCACCTTTGAGTGCAAATTAGTAGCCTGTTTGCCAGTCTACACCTCTCCAGGCTATTGCAATACTTCAATAACTCCTGCGCTCGTGCCCTTCCAGCGTCCTGGCTGCACAGACCACACAGGTGTAATCATTGGACAGTAGGGGTTACTCAATTATGTCTCCATCCCAGATCTGGAAAGCCACCCAGATTTTAGGATAGGATCTTGTATTGGACTCCAAATCAATATCTGTTTTCGCCATTCTTCTTACTGCTCGCAACCAGTCTATCCCTTGTGGTGGGGAGGGTTCAGTCCATTTCTTGCAGATTTCCCGCCTAACAAGAAGGACTAAATAAAATAATAGAGCTTGTTTGTCCCCAATAATGTCCTTACATGTCGGATCTATTACCCCGAGCGTTACTAATAAGAGGTTAACTTCGATGTTTGTCTTGAGAATTTCGTTGATTATCCTCCCAAACTCTGACCAGTACTCTTCTAATAGAGGGCATTCAATAAACATATGCTTATCATTAGCTCTGAGCAATCCGCACCTACGACATTTCAGGGGAATACCAGTCACAAATTTTTGTGGAGTCCAATATAGTCTATTTGCCGTGAAAAAATGATTTCTCTTCAAGTTTGCTGGTTTAACTGTTTTGTAAAGCAGCCTGAAAATGAGATGCCAAACTTTTTTGGGATCAGGGATCTGCATCGACTCGTACCAGATTTCATAGGGGGCTTTGATTTTTTCCTCCTCGGAGGTTAATAATGCATGATACCATCCGGTTATTTCCTTCTTTATTATTTTTTCGTTCTTCAATTTTATTTCAAACTCCCCAAAACTTTTTGTTTCCAATCTATTTACTGCCCCCCATGACAACAACTGAAGAAATTTAAACCGGGACTAGGATCCCCCTGTCATACTCCATAAAACTTCCCATGGGACCACTTCATTCATCACTATCAGATCCCCCCAAACCTCTATTCCTGCCCTCCTCAGCGGGACACTCAATTGATCCTGCAAAAACTCAGGCGTACCTGGTGAGTCCCATATTGGGGCCTCCCCTGAATAATAACCAATTCCTAACATATTCCTAATCTTAACCCACAAAATCAGAGCTGCCTTTAATGTTTTTTATTTAATTTTTTGCAAAAAATGTTGTGCACCAAACTTGAACAAAAAACCTTTCCCTCCCCACACTTTAATCATTTCTTCACAAGCCCTTCATCTGCCAATCTACGTCTAAGTTTTTTCCAAGACATACGCACTCCCCTATCTGCCCAAACAAAACTGCCCAATTTATCCTGTACTCTATCTATTAGCCTACTCGGGAACGATAAAGGTATACAGTTAAAAAGAAATGTGAGTTTCGGGAGAATGGCCATTTTGATCAAATTAACCCTTCCATATATCGTTAAAGGCAGATTCCTCCACCTTTCCAATATTTTTACAATTTCCTTTGTGATTCTTTCCAGATTATATTGTGGAACATTCTATACTTCATTGAGGATATTAATACCTAGATATCTGATCTCTGTCTGTACACTCCCTTTCCAATCCGGAGTGTTCCAACACATTATCCCGGTTTTATCTCTGTTTACCAAGTACCCCGACAGAACCCCAAACTCATCCACCAGTTGTTCAATTCTTGGGATCGTTATAACCAGATCTGATGTAAATAAGAGTAGATCATCCGTATGTAGTGAGATTTTTTTCTCAAAAATCCCTACACGAAAAGCCTTCACCTGGTTATCCTGACGGAGTGCTTGGGCAAATGGCTCCATATATAAATCGAATAACAGGGGAGAAATTGGGCAGCCCTGCCTTGTTCCTCTAGTAATCGCAAAACTTTTAGTGAGGACGCCATTTAGGAGGATTCTAGCTGTAGAGTTGTTATACAATGTTTTTAATATAGCTATAAATTGAGGTCCCAGCCCTAACTGATCTAGGACTACCCATAAGTATTCCCAACAAACTTGATCAAACGCCTTAGCGGCATCCAAGGCGACCACCGCTAAGGGGACAGATTTCTATCGCTATATCGATACATGCCATTTAATTGTTGGGTTAACTCACACATTTGCCTTCCAGGTATAAACCCTTTCTGGTCCTCATGTATTAATTGGGAAATTACTCTGGATAATCTCCCTGCCAAAATGCTGACAAAGGTCTTACAGTCAGCATTTAACAGGGAGATTGGCCTATAAGATTCTGCCTTTGTAGAATCCTTAGTAGGTTTCAAAATTAAAACCACAGAAGCTTCATGCCATGAGTCCGGAGCCTGAACCTCCCCTCCATATATCTGATTGAACAGCTTCTCCCAGGCAGGTAATATTTCGTCAGTTATATTTTTATATACTTCTGCCGGAAGGGCATCTAGCCCTGCTGCCTTCCCATTCTTAGATTTTTTTATTGCGCCTTCTATCTCTTCTTTCGTAATTGGGGCTTCTAGCATATCTGTCCCCTCTTCACTCAGTAACGGGAGTTCGAGTGTGCTAAGTCAGGATCTGGACTTTACAGGGTTAGCAACAATATTTTCCGTATATAACTGTGAAAACATTGTAACTATATGCTCCTGCATAGAGTCCCAGCTATTCATCTTTTCTCCTGTTTCATTTTTTAACTCCTTTATATCATTTCTAGACCTTTCCACTCTCGCTTTCCATGCAAGCAAGGCTCCGGCTTTCTCCCCGTATTCAAACTCTTTTATATTCGCCGCATGCCATCTAGCTTTTTGCTTTTGATCTATTTTCATTTTAAATTCCGTTCGAACCTCATACAGCCTTTCCTCCATCCTCGCTTTATCTTCCTCTGAACTCATAGAATGTAAGGCCTCTTCTAAAATCCCAATCTCCTTTTCACTGTTCTCTAATTCTATTCGTGCTTTCCGATTTTCTGATGCGTTTAGGCTTTTTAGAATTCCTCTTATGTACGCCTTAAAGGCATCCCAAACAATATACGAGGGGGCAGTGTCTTGATTATTAACGAAATATTCCCTCGCTGCTTCCTTTAAGGCTTTCTCCACCCCCTCTTCTAATAGTAATGCCCGTCTTAAAGTCCATCTCCTAAGTGGTTGTGGACTCTGAGCTTGTACAGTTATTATTACTGGTGAGTGGTCTGAGATATGGACGGGTAGATGTTCAATCTTCTTAATATTTGCTGAAAATGATCTTTCAGCTAGAAAATAGTCAAGCCTTGAAAAGTGATGGTGTTTTTTGCTATGATATGTATAGCCCCTTATCTTACCCTTCACATGCCTCCATACATCTACTAGATTAAAATCAGATATCATATTTTTCAGAGCACTCCTCATTCTAGGGACAGATATGTTTTCTCTTTTTGTAGACCTATCTAGCGCTGGGTCTAATAACACATTAAAGTCGCCACCTAAGATTACGGGAACTGAGGTTGCTGCCATCCTTAGTTCTAAATCAACAATATATTGAGAATTATCCTCATTAGGGCCATAATAACCAATACATAAGAAATCCATATCAGCCCACCTAACTTGGGCTAGGGCCCACCTACCTGAGCTATCTGTATTTGACTCTCGCATTTCTATTCCACAACCACTCTTAATCAAAATGGCCACACCCTTACAACAAAATGGTTGATCTGAGACAACAAAATTTTGCAACCACCTGTATTTCCCGAACAACTCCTTACTCTCATTTGCCAAGAGATGCGTCTCCTGTAGCATCATCACTTGTGCCTGGCTATTCTTTAGATACTCAAATATTCGTCTCTGTCTAAGTTTAGATCTCATACCATTCACGTTCCAGGTAAGATTTTTAATACTCGGAACATTAACCGAACTCATCTTCTTTAACAAGTTCTTTTCCCAATCTCAGCCTTATTCTAAAAAAGTGACCCCGCATACATGGTGTTGAGAACTTTTTCTTAAAAAAAAATTTCCCACTGCTCCCCACCCGTGCTGCCCCACCCCCTCCACTACTGTGCCCCCCCCCCGGGGAACCCTCCCTAGATTATTGGGCATTTTAATGCCTATGGACGGACAGTCCGGAGGAAATGTCAGGCAGCTTATTTATATATTTAAAAAAAATGCTGGAGAGCTATCAAGCTATTTCTTACTTTGACCCGTTCTCATTACACATTCTACTTATTAATGCATCAACATCTTCCACTGAGCGATAGTTATACATTTTGTTGTTCCACATTATACAGAGCATAGCGGGAAATTTTAACTGAACTTTCGCTCCCAGTCTTCTAAGTTCTTCCATCTTCCCACCTAACTCCCACTGTTTTTGTTCTGTAACCCTACATATGTCAGATCTTATCAGGAGGGAAAAACCATTAACCAGGTATGGGCCATTTTTGAAGGCTCTATTTAATATCTCCTCCTTGATGTTGTAAGAAATAAAGTTTACCAAAATCTTTCTGGGTTTAGTTTTCTGCAGGTTATGACGAAACGGCTCTCTATGCGCCCTCTGTATTTCACTCTCAAGATTAATCTCCGCCTTATCTTTCAGAATCGTTTCTCGAAGCAGGCCGATAATGAAAAGGAATATTTAAAAGTCTTATATTATTCCTTCGAGAATGATTCTCAATTCTCTCTATATCGTCTCTTAGCATCTGGTTTTGTTTCCCCAAATTAGAGATCTCGGTTATGTTTTTTACAACATCTTGTCTAACGGCGCTGACTTCTTCTTCCAGTTTTTTTGTATGAGTTGTAACCTCGCCCAGTTTCTGGGCCAATAATGAGCAGGATGCTTGTATATTTGTTTGATTAGCTTCTGACACTTCAAAACGCTCTTTAATATCCTTCTTCAACTCTAATAGGATATTAGCCATCGAGGGCTCTGCCTCCGCCTCTAATACTCAACCTTCTGGAGAATCTTGATTATCTCTGTTTGATTCTAAGATTGATTCTGGGTTTTGCTCAGACGTTTGTAGTGGTAATAACAGCTCCAACTCTTCAACTACTGTTAAGACTGAGTATTTATTACTAGTTGGAATTGTTATTATATCCGGTTGTGGGACCCTATTCTCCCCTCCTAAAACACTAGAAGGACCTTTTCCTGCAGCAGCTTCCATACCATTAACCTTTGGCGAATTAGCTTCGCGCATCCTTATATCTTTGGGTAAACACTCTTCAGGATAAGAACTTGCGATTGCTGCTTTGTCCTTCTGCATATTTGGGAGGACACGAAAAAAAGATTTAAGTGAAGGAGTCAGTTTTACTCTTGCAGTTGGGAGAGAGGATTTCCTTATATTCCTTCCCTCGCTGGATTTCCTATTAGTCTCCCTGGTCCCTTTTGGTTGGAGAGACCCCCCCTGTCGCCCTCTTTTTACTTTAGTAGCAATCTGTTCCCCTTGTGGTAAATCAGGCAAAGTGTCCGGTAAAGTAGAAAGAAAACTCTTACCTCCGATGTTTCTGGTCCTCAGCGTATACCTGGAGGGTACCTCACCTTCCTTAAGGGTCTCTCTCTCCATAAGCAGGGGACTTCCTCCCCACTTTCTTAGACCACTCGTCTGCACCGCCGACTCTCTTTTCGAGCCTTTTCTGTCACCTCCCGGCTGTAGCAGGGAAACCCAGCTTGTTCTGCCTCTGCCCCCAAAGCCGGCCCACCAGATCCGCCTGAGGCTCCCTGCTGCCTCATCCCAGCATGTCAGCTGCGCTTCGTGCCGGACTCCCCGGCGTCTCCCTTGCTCACAAATTAGCTCCGTGAGCATCATCTGGTAAGTGCTTTCTCCACCGCTGGTTAAACGAACAAAATTCCCGCTATTCCCGCTATGCACCACTTCTTGCCGCTCGCTCACACACCAGCTCTGCCAGCAAATGCAAAGCCCTCCGGACTTCCGCCTACGGCCGCTAACGTCTAGCGGCCGCCATGTTCCACCGCCACCCCAAGGCTCATGTTAGAAATAGGGTGCACTTTCCCTGTTTGCCCCACAGTGCTCCTTTAAACATGCGTGTTGGTCACTAACAGGGAAAGTGTTCCTTTTTATGGTGAATTTGCTGCCTTTAGGGCAGCTCCAAACTTGGACTGCCTTGGGGACAGTGCATTCAGTGAAATACAGAGCGGCTGCTACAAAGCTGCTCTGTGTTTTTCTGTGCAGGTGACAACCAGACAACACTTTAAAAAGGGGAGAGAGATCCCTTAGCATGCACTCACTGCACATGCCTGTAGGCAATTGTCTGGAGAGTTATACAAATAAGGAAACACTCTTTGAAGATAATGCTGAAACTACATGTGGGGCAGCACTAGCAGTATTACCGAGGGGGAAACGACCTTTATAATGTGGGCATTACATCACACTGCAATTACAACGCGGTCATTACAACGACCGTGTTGTTACCACGTAATGCCATTACTACGCAGGTTATTACATCGACTTGCAGTAGACGGCGTTCTAACATTAGGAATAGTATAGTTTACTATTCCAACACCCTCCCTACTGTTACGTAGGCTGTAGTTGGAATAGTAAATTATACATTTCTAAAGTTAGTGAACCATCTACTGCAAGTCGATGTAATGACTTGCGCAGTAATGGCTTTGCGTGGTAACAACGCGGTCGTTGTCACAACCGTGTTGTAATGGCACTCGATGTAATGACTCGCGTTGTAACGAGTCATATTCTTACACAGGTGGTTGCAGCCCCCTTCTGTAACACCAATGCTCCTGGGATGCTCAAAGCAGGCGTACATGCCCATTGCGCCCCTGGTGCACTTTCTGTAATGCCGCCCCTTGTCACAGTACTACACTAAACTTCATGTTGTGAACCAGGGCAAAATATTTCTTGCAGTGTTGTTCACATTTTTTCTGCACAAAATGCCGGTCATAAACATGTAACGGATTTTGTGAATAATGCCAAGAGAGCTAGACTAGAAATGGAAAGTATTTGAAACATTTGCACGACATTATCTAGATGAAGGCGCACTGACTGATTTATGACCTGGTCTTCAATCACGAGTACTGGATACAATAATTATCACACCTGTTAAAGCCTGAAATTCAGGAGTTCGGAATTTATCGCATGTGCTAATTATGCCTATACATTATGCCCTTCAAAATTAGACATATCATTTGCATTCTGGTGCCTTCTGCACGAAAATATGCTTTACGCTGTCTGTTTTGGCTATTTTCCCCTGAAAAATATCGGTTTTAGCTGCCGATATGTAGCCTGGCAAAATAGCCGAGGCACAAGATTTATAACAATCAATAATTAATGGCTGTGGTAAACTTTGTGGTACTCAAAATTACGACCCCTGCACCACCATCCGGTCTAAATTTGCATACAGAGAGAAGAAACGAAGGCACAAATTCTGAAAGGTTTAGTGTCAGCTTACCGTTACTTTTTTAATGCTAACCCGACGCTAAACCTGCTTTTGGAGTCACAAACTAATGTAAATAAATATTTACCCTAGGTGGTTTCGGCAAAGTAACGCACAGAAGCGCAAAACGCTGCTTCGCATTACTTTGCATGGGGGGGGGGGGGGGCGTTACATGGGCGTACCCATGCTACCACCCATGATTTTTTACGCTAAACCCGATTAGCTAACATTAGTGGAAAGGGTTTAGCGCCGAAAACTAACACTGCTGCAAAGCAGGCATTCACATTTCTCCTTGCCTTTCCGACTTTGCATGCATGCACACATGCAAAGTCGGAAATGCTTTTGGACATGGCATAGTATTTGGTACAGGAAGGGTACCATTCCTGAAGGGTTTCCTGTACAAAACCTATGCTAGACTCAGACACGCACCCTAGCGCCTTGACGCTGTGGTGTTTGCCCGGCACACAGCTGCTGAAATCATCACCAGCGCTAGGGAGAGGGGAGGAGAGTGCCATCTCTCTGTGAATGTAGCGCACACCTGCTCTCTCCCTGTCACACAACGCAGCACTTCCACTTAGGAGGCTGCGCTGCATTGCGTTGCAGTGTTAAGAATATGGCCCTACGTTTTGTTTTCCTATTCACAAGAAGAATATATTTTGAGTTCTGATACTTTTTTGAGTTCAAAATGTTTTATTAGATTTTCCATAAGAATGAACAAATACAGACAATACAGAAAAAATTTATCACAAGCGAATTGATACAGAAAGCCAATGCATTTTTAGACAGCGGCACTTCAAACAAGGCATTTCATTGCGTGATAGTGTTCTAGATGGACCTTATGCATGTGGTTTTAGCATACCACAGAGCAATCTTATTTCCAGCAAAGGAGCTGCAGGAAACGTATCAAGTTCATATTCACCATTCGAATAAAAAATACATTTTATACATTTACAAATGTATACAAATTATTATTATTATTAGTCCGATTTGTAACGCGAATGACATAATTGGTTGGCCTGCGCTTGCAGAACTTAAAAGAATTCATTTAGAATATGTAAAATTATTCGGAAAAGAAACAAGCCATAGAGAAAATTATAATATAAATTGATAATCTGTAAGTACTCTCTAAATCGATGACGTAGAGAGGAAAATGCATTAGCGATGCGTGAAAAATGGATACATGATTTTCAGAATATAAAATATGAAAATTGTTTGCAAGCATATGATCATACTCTAAATTTGTAATATTAGAGATGTGAAAATATTAATCAGGAAAAACCATAAAAACAGATTGTTTTAGTACGTTAAAGTATACGTGAATTACTAGCTTTCTCAGCACCAACAACAACCTGGGCATCTCTCTGTTCTTGCAATGGGATACCTTAACAGCAGTACTCAGAGGTTCCTTTATAGCTATCTCTGCGAGGCTTAATAGGTGTAAAACGGACAAATGCACCACTCTAGAAAACCGCTTGAGGGACATGGAGGACGCACACAAGCATTCGGGTTCACATAAGGCAAAGCGGCAATTAACGCTAGCCAAAAGCAACTTAAAGCACCAGATATGGATAAAGCAGAGTATGTTCTTCTCCACACTTAGCAAACGTACTGTGCCAGAACCAATAAACTGGGGTAATTCCTTGCTCACCATCTAAGGGTCCAAAGACACAGAAATAGAAGAGTCAAAATCCACTGGCCACCATCCCGAACCTCACCTACCACCTCAGACATAGCACAGGTATTCAAGCAACTCTATGCCAACTTATTCTCTGCTGACAAGCTAAGCCCTGAAAAGGCCACTGCCTACCTGTCCATGCTGAACACTGGCCAAATGCATGCGAAGGAAGAACTTTTACTAGAACAAGATATCCAATAGAGTTCCAACAGCCATACAGCCATAACTGGGCAATTCACCTAGACAGGACTGGTTTCCACCTTCCCTCTTTAAGATCTTTGCCACGCAGCTGGTACCCCTCTTCAACCACTTTTATTTTAACTCCTTTGGAAACACAGATACCCTCACAGATACTGTGAGGGAGGTGGCCTTCACTGTGATTCCCTAATCTGGGAACGATTCACGTTGTGCTTCTCCTGCCAAACCATCTCCAAACCTACTGCTGTTCAACTCTTTACAGACATACTCACAGCACGCCTGAACCCATTCATCCTGGGCTTGATCCAAGCTGGTTTCGTATCAGAGAGGCGATGTAGCAATAATACCAAAAAATGAATGCACCTCATAGATAAAGTGTCCCACTACTAGGCCCCTTCTTTGCTTTTGTTGATTGACACAGAAAAGGCATTTGATGGTGTACACTGGCCCTTCCTCTAACAAGAGCTAGCCAATTTCTGTCTGGGGTCCCAATTTCAGAAATTGGTATGGAGCTCTTACACTAAACCCACAGCCTGTATGTGAGTTAATGGGCTGACCTCACATGCATTTGACGTAACCAGGAGCACAATGCAGGAATGCCCCCTATTCCCACTGCTATTTGCCCTTTATATGTAGCCACTGGCGGAATGGATACCAGTACACGCAAATCAGAGGTGTGCCCTTTGGCAACCAAGAACACAAAAAAGCACTGTAAGCAAATGATATGGAGATGGCTCTCACCCAACCACATGCATTTTTGCCACCACTCCTACAAGAGCTGAAGGCATTTGGTAGAGTATTTGGGTTCAAACTCAATCTACAGAAATCTCAATTAATTCCCCTTTCATACCATCTTGATGAAAAAGTCCACCTAGAGCACCTCTTTCCCATCTCATGTGCAACCCAGTGGGTACCATATCTGGGCTAAAAAATCTGGCCCTTCCTAGAAAACACAGAGGACTGCACCTACGCAGAGCTGCTGGCTACAGCCCGCACTGATCTTCGCACCTCTAGACATGGGAGCAACTCCTGGTTTGGTGGAATTGCTGTGATTAAATTGATCCTCCTCCCTTAGACCCTTTATGTGATGCAGACCCTTCCGTTACAATCCACTCATCATCAGTTGGGGAAACTGCATCAGCTCATTGAAGCTTACATTTAGGGAGGGTAAGAAACCAAATTTGGCCAGGAAACAGGTCTATGTGTTGGTGGCGGAAGGGGACATGGAGATACCTCACTTAATTCACTGCTATCTAGCAGTCCAATTGCACTACATGGTGGAGTGGAACAGACTCCCTCACCGAAAAACAATGGAGCTTTATTGACTAAGCCATTGCAGGAATCCACATTGGGAAAATTACCTGGCTCTCCATAAAATACAGGCCTCCGGGGTTCTACATCTCACTGGTACACTGGTGACAGTAGGAACCAGGGTTGCAAAACAACTGTCCCCACATGTCTCCCCAAACATGCCAATAATAGGCAACCCAGAGTTACCCCGCACTGCACAGGGTACCGCATTCTTCCCATAGCAGGAAGCCAACCTCAAACAAGTAGGGAGCATTTGTGACCATCAAGGCCTCATGGACATTGTACTAATACAATCTATGGCAATGCTGCCATCGAATACTGCACTTTTTTTCGAACAAGACTTTACACAAAGTGTATTGAATAAAACAATAACACTGTCAACTACTTTTTCGGTTGGATTTATTCCAAGACATTTTTTCAGATCACATTAATTCTCTATTAAACAAACCTGAAATCAACCAACGTTTAGAAATCAGCATAAACTCTTTTTTCTCTCACACAGCCTTTTTTAACATTTTTCATTCTTTATTTGCTTCATCGACACCCCCAATCATATCACACAAACATCCACACATGATTTTCATACTCGCTAGTCAAATACACACACTAAACAACATTTATATCAAATTAACATTTGGACAAAAAAACACAATTAAATTAAATTAATGAACTACGCATTTCGAATCCCTTCGCTTGCGGGGATTCTCATCAGGACCAATATTCGCTGTAAAAAACACAAACAAAACTTTATTTTACTAAATGACCCCAAACGACTTAGCTGCAACCGCAATGCGTGTGCTAGAATCTTACCTGCAACTATATGCTTGAACAAACTCCAATGGTGTTTCAAGCAAACACTTGACCTAAAAACATAATTATAACAGTGTCACCACGACCTATTTCGCTTTGTCTTAGTCATGTCAGCTCTATTTGTTGGTGCGAAGTCGCAAAGGATCTTACTTGGAACCTTTAGAGGTGGTAGAAGAATCATTTTTTCGTTACGCGGATGAAATCTAGAAACAATGGAAAATCTTGGATTAGCGTGACTAAGTAAGTAAGAATGAGCTTTATTCGATTTTTGTCACATAAAAATCATAAAAGCATACATATTCATTTATATCCATATTACAAAATGTTTGATTTCCGTATTTCATATACCATTTACTATAAACATCATAAACATTTCTATTTAAAATATTAAAAACAAAGCAATTTATACAGTACATTGATTGCTAGGAGCTATTGGGGCATTAAGTAATATTTATAGTACATAACATTAGTATTGGCCCTCTAATTTTTGGTGCATGTAAGTAGTGTTACAGGGACGCTCTATCATTACTAATCCGTGAGCTCCAAGTCGTGTTGTTTCCTACATTTAATTATTTTCTTTAAGAATGAGGCGACATTTATAATTATACATTCGTTATCTAAAAATTAAAGGGCAATATAAGCTGGGCGACATTGTTGAAGCCCCCATATTTTTAAGATCGGTATTATCCATTTTCTCCTCAAATCGTTGTAAAATTTACAAAACAAAGTGACATGCATTGTTGATTGTACAGATAAATTGTCACACGGGCAAGTAGATAAATTTTTAGACCAATCATTGACTGTTGGGAAGGTAACCAATCTATGAAAAATATTCATCCTGAAACGGGTAAGAACAAATCTGTCGTATCCCTTTATGGTATTTTGGAGATACATTTGCATATTAGGAGAAGAAGTTATCATCAAGTTTGAGAGGACGGTAGGTTTTGTCGCCTCATTCATGAATCTTAAATTCTCCATATGTTGTATACATTGTTTTTTAGATTCTTTACCTGGGATACGGCTGAGTGACTCAGGATTGTAAAAATATTCTGGTTTCCCTAAGTCTGTCATAAAATCTCTTATGTATCTTATCCACTCTATCTGTAAGGAGTGTTCTATCCTCAAAGCGTCCTGCAGCACCATCTGACTAAGTTTATTGTTTTGTGACTTTTAGATACGGTGCCATAGGATTGCTGGCTGGATTTTTATGGTGTCAGATATATAACGAACTCCTAGCTCAGCATGACAGATATAAGTGGAAGTGGAACAGGGGACAGCTAGTAGATACCTGAGAAACGCGTTTTCCACTTTCTGTATCCTAGATACGTTACAGTGGCCCCATAATCCTGCCCCGTATAATGCTACACTTATGCATTTAGCCTTGTAAATCTTTAATAATTCGATTGGGGGTCTCTTACCGTGACTATTTAAATCGAGTAGCCGTAGTTCATAGTGATGTATCAATGTAAACTCCAATGGAATTCCTTTTTGTGAAAGTGTATATTCGTATGGTCGAATAAATCATAGACCTCAGGAAAAACTTGCCTTGACGGTCTAAGTAAAACGGGGAGACAAATAACAAAACCATGCCGTTTTTTTTTTATGTTGGGTGGCGGATATATCGCCCTTTTGTCTTCTTGTTAAATCAATTTTAAAAGAGCCAATTGGGCTTACCTTTGGAGAGTCTTAATCCCTCACGGAACCCCAGGCTTGCAGTCCACTACCCGGTTTGTTTGAATAGACAACACCATTTCCGGTGCTTGCTTTACATAACGCGCATCTCAGGCGCGACTGGAGGAGGATCATGGGAAGTGTAGTATCTAAAAGCTTTCTTCCGATGGCAAAAGTGTATTAGCCTGTCTTTCGAGGGGCTGCAGTGCGTAAGATTTAAATGCATTGACGTCCAGATTTCTGTTGTGGCAGTTTTTTAGCGGAAATCATTGCAATATTTGTCTCTCCCTTGGAGCTATTAAAATTAATTTAGTGTTCCAAAAGGGGACAGTGAATTAGCCAATGCATCATAAGCGAAGTTCAAGGCCGCATCAAAGATGATAGATTTCTGAAAGTTCGTTCAGACCATTGACTGACGTGTGAAATTTGATAATGAGCATTGCTTCACGTTTCAACAGTTTCAAATCCAAATCACCACCTCGATGTTCCTGTTCTACTTTTGAAATGATAGTCCATCTTAGTTCCTTTTCCGTATGGTTTTTTTGATGCCAATGATTAACCAATGGTGCATTTTGATTTTTTTTTCGAATTCTTGATTTGTGTTGCTGAATTCTGTACCATACTTCCTGATTTGTCTTTCCGATGTATAACTTGTTGCACGGAGAGAGAATTCCGTAAGCAACAAACTTGGATTTGCAATTTGAAAATGTTTTGTGTTTCCAATGAATTCCATTATGTGTAAAGAGATGTCCTTCTATGGTTGACTCGCAACAAACACAATTGCCACATTTGTGATGTCCTTGAATTGGAGGCAGGCTTAAAAAGCTTCTAATGGTTAGGCCTTTTGTTTTGGGCAAAGCTGCTCGCACGATCTGATTTGCGAGGCTTTTATCTTTGTTAAAAGCAAATAATGGTGCTTCTTTTAGAGTTATATCCAATTTTTTAACCAAATGCCAGTTCTGATTAATTGTCTTTTTTAACCAGTTACATGTTGGACCAAAGGTTGACACACAGACAATCCTATCTGTTTTCGATTTATCTTTTCTTTCAAGTAAAGTTTCTCGAGGGGTCGCCCAGGCCCGCTTAATTGCTTTCTTCAGAAACTTTTTTGGGTATCCTCGAGCGAGGAGATTGTTCTTTAAATTGTCTGCATGAAAGAAATATTCGTCTTTGAATGAGCAATTGCGTCTAATTCGCAAAAATTGTCCATAGGGCAAATTTTCTTTTAGACTTTGTGGGTGGTTACTTGAAAAGTGCAAAGCTTTGTTTCTGTCTGTTTTTTTCTTGTATAGCGTTGTCGCTAGGCCACCATCATTGGGATATACTTCAACATCTAGAAATGGCATTTTGGATTTAGAATAATTCAAACTGAATTTGATGTCTGGTGTTCTATTGTTTAGCCAAACAAAAAAGGCTTGTAGTTTATCTTCTTCTCCTGTCCAAATCATAAAAACATCATCAATGAACCGGACCCAACTTCCGATCCAATCTGCATAAGGGTTATTATTATGTACAAATCTGTCTTCATATTTTGACATATAAAGAACTGCCAATTCTGGGGCAAAAGGACACCCCATCGCAACACCTTTAATTTGGTAGAAGAATTCGTCCTTGAAGCTGAAATAGTTGTTTTTCAGGGCAAAAGTGGCTAATTCCATAATAAACTGTGTAGGGACTTTTTCTGGTTTTGGTCTACTGTCAAGAAATGTTTCTAGTACCGCCAGACCTTCATCCTGCGGTATCTCAGTATACAACGATACCACATCTAGCGTGACTAGAAAATGGTTGTTTTCTTCAAACTCCATTGTATCTAATTTATTTAGAAAATCTGTGGTATCTTGTAAAAATGATTTAACCTCTTGCATGAATGGTTTCAAAAAGAAATCTACGAATTTCGAGATTGGTTCTGTAAGTGATTCACAGCCGGAAAATATTGGTCTTCCGGGTGGGCAATTTTGGTCTTCAATCAAGGCTTCCTAGGCAAAAAGGAATATGACTGTCTTCGAAATAAACATCCATGTATTCCAATATTCTATGTACTACCCAAAGTACATAAAGACCAAAATTGCCCACCCGGAAGACCAATAGTCTCCGGCTGTGAATCACTTACAGAACCAATCTCGAAAAAATGGTTTATGTTGATTTCTAAACGTTGGTTGATTTCAGGTTTGTTCAATAGAGAATTAATGTGATCTGAAAAAATGTCTTGGATTAAATCCAACTGAAAAAGTAGTTGACAGTGTTATTGTTTTATTCAATACACTTTGTGTAAAGTCTTGTTCGAAAAAAAGTGCAGCATTGGCACCTTCTTGTTTATTGATGTTATTGGGCTCGGCCTTGCTGCCATTTAGCCAAAACCCGAGATTGTTTTTCTGCATCGAATACTAGCATTTGACTGCAATTAAACACTGTGTCACCCACCGTCTAATATGTGTACATACTAGCTGACTTTTTACCACCTTCTACAAATTGCTTCTCGCCTGCACTAATGATAAAAGCCTTCTCTCAGACATATACGCCTTCATGAACAAACCCTACAACTCAAACAAATTCCTGGTGCAGAAATGATAGCAAAGTGAGATAGAGCATTTGTTTACTTTCAAAGAATGGACCAGCCTTCTTTACAGAACCCGAGTCTCCACCTACAGTGCAGCTGGAATGGAGATGATGCTCAAACAAATCCACTACTGGTATTATACACCTGCCAGGCTAGCCAAGGGGAAACATGGCACCAATGATGGCCTCTGGAGTAAATGCGGTCACTCGGGCACCCTGACCCACCTGCTTTGCTGGTGCCCCAAGCTTAAACAGTACTGGGATACTGTACTATGCAGTAATAATAAGATGTATGCTACAGATATCCCAAATCTTCCAAATTAACTCCTCCTGGAATTCCCCAATGCACTGGCTTATCCCCTCCGTTCCATTGGGGGGAAAGCTATCACCTTACTGCTGGGCGCAGTTAAAGAAGTCATTCTATCTAAATGGAATACAGACGCCACACCGACTCATGCAGAGTAGCTACTCAAAATGTGGAACCTCCTTGCCATTGGAAAAAACTACGGCTTCCAAAGATAATAAACAATTACAATTTGACAAATCTGGGGCCCCTGAATCTGATTCTTATCGCAGGAAATTCGAGAACCTTTCTGTCCAGCATACCACAGCATACTCAGACTGCTATGGAACAGCCAATCAGCAACTGATTTCAGCAGCTGTACCTCCATTTGCAACCCAGTCAGGCCAGATCCCCCATCCACCCCATTGACCTTTGTACCTGTTGACCACAGTTCCCCTTCCCCTCTCCTGTGCCCCCCTTTATGGTACCCTCACTGATCGTTGGATGTAGGGAAGAGTTCTTGCATGTTTTCTCATGGCAAAATCAATAAAATGGATTTGAACCAGAAATTTTCTTTTTTTGTTGGTAAATATTTTTATAATGCATAAGTAATCAATTTTTTTTAAAAGAGTCTACATTATTCTTCAGATTAGCACATCTATATCCAAATCCATGTATTCTAAGGCTTACAAAATGAGGGATGTTTTGGATGATCACCGGAACTCAATTTAACTCCGCCATTTTAGTTTTTTTCAGTAACAAAACCATGCAACAAAATTATTAGTTAAGGTTCTTGAACAATAAAAAACCTATTATGAAATATATTTTAGTGCTGTACACTTAATCATTAAGATGACCCTGTTCCTTTTATTGAAGAAAGAGAAATTATTAAAAACATATATTTATCGCAGTTCCAGTAGATGAGAATTGCCCACTAAGACTGTGTTAATTAATGGATTCAATGGACTGCATCTGGTCGTCTTGCTCAGTATCCTGCTGTGGCAAAAAAAGCCAGGCTGTATTTACCAGATATCCTTCAGGAATCATGGATGGAGATATTCCAGTACTTCATATTACCTCAGTGAAGGTATTCATGTTTTTTTATTAGATATTGCATAATCTTCAAGCAATACTTTTCTGTTACATATGAGTGGAAGTATCCACAACACTTTAGTCCATGATTCTGGGCTTTACTGTAACTAAGCCTGCCACCTATGCTTACCGTATTGTTATAACATTTTTCTTCCATAGTTTATTATCCTCCTACATGACTTAGCCATTACTTCTTACCTTCAAATCTTCACTAAATATCTATTTTGACTCAATGTCACATATTTATTCCTTGCACCATTACCTGAACCTCTTTTACACAGTTGTGTTATAATCTTTCTCACTAGCTCACGCTAAGCTTACTATCCCACCAAAATGTTCCTACAAAGAAATAACCTTGAACCATCCACTCAGTTTTACAATTCTTACTTACTTTCTTTTCAGAATGGGACTCTTGAACTCAGAGGTATACTTTCACATACCACTTGGCACGCTAAATAAGACTATAATTATTTTTTTTTGGAACACCTTTTGGTCCATGCCCTCGAACACATATGAACTTCAAATTTCCTGTGCTCTAACCCCAAATCATTTGTGTAACTTTCCATATTTTGTTCTGCCTTATAAAATATCTTCACTGCCTTGAAAACATCTTTTTTGACAAAACACGTGTTGACTGTAGTACGTGTCATCCATTTGGCCTGACCAACTATCAGACACTTCCTACATCCCATCATTGTCCTCTTTGTGACTAATGTACCGCACCTACATGTGTGGTTTTTCTGACCTCAGCAATATTATAGAATTGTATTGTTCTATCAAATGAGATTACAGAATGCCCATTTTAATCAAATCATGCAACTATTACAACCATGCTCAGTTCTGAGAAACCTGCTAGGGAGTACATCCAACTTATTACCCCTGTATCAAAAAACCAAGATAACACTAGATCAAATGGGAAAGAAGGAGCTAAATAGACGTTGGCTAACCGATGCCTTTCATGGGAAGAATCACTCATGATATCACAAGGCCCACAAAATAGAAGAACCTCAAACTGCTAACGAAATCGGATTATTGACAAACTGCTCTTGGAATATTACTGGTGCATTCATCAAAACTCAGGATACAAATCTTACAGAACTCTTGAAAAATAATCATATAATATACTTGCAAGAGACATGGGCTTTACAACCATTCTTTTTTTTCTTTTTTGATTAAAGGAGGGACACGGAGCTAAGTTTATAAGGTCCTGCTCATAGGCACCAAGGAGAGTACTATGTAAGAATTGAGCAGTTCCTGGATAGTTAAGACTATGAAGGGGGGAAGAACAGGTCTTTCTTCAAAATGCCCTCACACACCCCAAAGGATGTCATGCTTCATCATTTGGGCATTTGCCCCTCGTCAGGCCGGCGCTGCAATGCCTGACGGGCTCCCGAAACCGGGGCTCTTTATCGGGGATCTTTTGAAGAAGCTGTAGGGTGCATGTGGGTGTGAGGGCTGGGTAGTGCACAAAGTATGAGGTGAGTAAAATAGGTATAGAGCCGTCCTACTTAATTCAAGTGATTATTGTTGAGGTGGCTCTAGCCTAGTTTAAAAATATAGAAGCCTTAATTTAGGAGTAATGTTCCTTAAGGGCTAGTGAGTAGTAGAAGTGGTCAACATGTTTCGTGCCCTAGCTGCCCCATAAGGGGTCAATGGCACTTCGTCAGGACCAATGTGAAGTTGTGTGGTGAGTGCACTACCGTCTAGCACTAAAGAGTCAAGTTGCTAGAAACGGTAGGGGGTATACTAAAGAACTGGTTCTGAGGTATAAAGACCCCTCGTAACCTAGTCCCAGCTGACGGGGATTAAACCAGAGCACCTTGGTTGCTCCGATAGAAGTGTAGGCGGGCAACTTGCAATCTTCCTACCCTCGCTCTGGGCCCCGTTACAACCATTCCCAATAAATATCTACGTAGGTTTTTTCTTCCTGGCTGGGAAAGGGAAAAAACCTGCCCACCCAAAGGAAGGTTTGGCGACATTTGAAGCAATTGCCCTACACACAGAACTAGAAATGATTGCCACAGAAGATGAAAACATCTGAATAATAAAACTTACAAAGTGGCATAAAGACAATAAATATCCTCTTTTTCTGGTTAATCTTTATGTGCCACGGAGCTTAAGAACAAGGATATCAATGGTATCAGAGCTCCTGAAAATAATTCTTGAAAGCTTCCAAGAAGGGCAGCTTCCAGATATTCTAATAAAAGGGTACTTCAATATGAATTTATTAAAATAATTTCCTTAAGATGAGCAAATAAACCAGCAGGGCTATACGTGGTCTGTACCAAAACAGGACCATTAGAGACACAAATAAAAGATCGAGTGATGCAAAAGCAAGTGCACTAATAAAAGATTTTGAATCCCTTGGTTTGCGAATTCTCAATAGGAGATATCAGCAAGACTCCCCTCCAGAAGGGATCTATTATTCCGCATCTTCAAATCCATTCTAGATTATTCTTTAGCAACTCTCCTGCTTTTGCACCAGGTGACAACTGTCAGAGTTCTGAAGACAAACAAAAGTGATCATGGTCAACAGATAATAGAAATTTGTGTTCAAACCTGTCTCCACCAGAAAGCACTGTTTGTATCTAGAGAAGTAACTACAACCAAATATCAGAAGCGCATATGGGCAAAGCACACACAAATAAGAACAAAAGTTAGAGCTGAAACTGTAGCAAATGATTGCTTTAGTCAAGATACACATAGTCCAACTACAAAGTGGTCCCTCTTCACTGAGAAAATAATGTACACTCACCAAACTATCAGGTGTATAATGCCAATTAGAAACAAGCACAACTAAGGAGGCAAGATGGCAGCCGCGAGTGTGGTCGTGTGAGCTCGAGCTCCCGGAGCTCTCCCCCCTGCTCCACCTACCGTACTGCTGGCTGTGGTGAATCTGTCAGTCGTCATGCTGAAGTAGGAGAAGGTTGTGGAGTGAGTACGGGGCGCGACGGATTGGAATGTTGTGGAGCGTCTATCAGGCTCCCCGTGTGGTTCTCTGGAGGCTTCTGGCGCTGGCAAGGCGGAACTCCGGGTGTGCGCATGTCGGTATCTCTGGAGAGCATAGAGTGCTGACGAAGGGGAAAGGGAGAGCCGACGCTGACCCAGAGACGGAGACGTACAGCACTTTTATGCCCCCGAAGGCAGGACTCGTAAAAACAAGGAACACCATGGAGTCTACTTAGGAAAAGAAAAACAAGCAGCTGGGTTATAGATGACTGCACTGCCTAGACAAGTCACAAAGAAGTAGTAAGATATTGCCCGCCTCAGATGGCCAGCTGCCATATGACCATAAATAATATTAATTTTCACAGGGGTATGAGAGGCAATATTCTAGGAAATTATTTACAGTAAATACATCATTTGGGAGAAATTAATGAGTCCACGTTGTTGCTTAGGTTTCTTTGATTTTTATTCGCGATGTGCTCTTGGTACAATACAGGCTGTATTGTACCAAGAGCACATCGTGAATATTGCCTCTCATACCCCTGTGAAAATTAACACCATGGAGTCGTCTGACAATGTGGCAGGGCGAGAGCTGGAGACTAAGAAACCTGAGCCAAATGTGGAGAAGATTAGTTCTCGTGTGGAGGGCGGTAAGAAGTCTGTTCCCGCTTTGTTTTTATCGGGGAGGCAAAAGAAACAACCACCCTCCACACCTAGGACTTCTGTTAGTATACAGAGTAAGGAAATTGGCATGCAGGGGGAGAGGTGCTCTTCTGACCCTCTAACCGATAAAGTGTTTGTTGCAGGGGATGTCTCCCGGGACATATTAAAAGAAGGGGAGAAAGGTGCAATAAGTGCAGAAGTACCCCCGGAGAGCGCTGATGTGGTGATAAATGGTAAAACCCCTGCCTATCAGGATTTTACAAAAGAGAGTGACTCGGGGGATTTTCCCTTTTTCTCGATGTCAGACCCTTCAGATGCCTCAGGGGATGATACCGACTCAAGTACTCTGGCTAAACGGAGGGGTGGCCTTCATGGCCTGGGGCGTAAGGAGCCTAGCAATAAGCAGATGAAAGAGGTCGCAGAATGGGGCACTGACTCGCCTGGTACTCCTGAGAATAGCCCTAATACAGTACGCAAAAAGGGAGATTCAGGGGCAGGCGCAGGCCTCCAGATAACGGAGAGTACAGATTCCTTTCAGTGGGATTACTCATTCATGGGGGAAACTGGGACCAATGGAGGGGTCAATGTGACACAATCTAATTTTGACATTATTGAGAACCTGGAAGACATATTTTTGTCAGTTATATACCAGACTATAATGGCTCATAGGGAGGAGACCCAAACTGAGAGCTATCGCACACAGGGAGCCTGTCGCAAGCTCCAGAATTCGGTGCGGAGAATTGCTAAATCATGTTCCGAGTTCTTGGATAGGTTCAATGAGGCAGAGAAACGTATATCGAACTTAGAGGATGAACTTGCCGCACCAAAAACTACCACGGAGGTTCTGCGCACTGCAAAGGATGACACTCTCTGGAAGATCACTGACTTGGAAAATCACCTGCAACGCAACAATCTCCTCATATTGGACATTCCGGAGGGGATGGAGGGGCAGGATGCATGGACATTTGTTATTGAACTGTTTTCTGAGGCTTTTCCTAGGTTAACTCAATGGGATTGGAATCGGGAGATCCAGCGGGCACACAGGTTCCCATTCATACAGCTCAATAGACCAGGCCAGAACACGAGTAGACCGAGGGCAATTTTAATCTCAGTTAACAATTTTCTAGCGAGAGAGGCAATTTATGATCTGGCGCGTCCGGATCGCAAAAAGAGTGGGAAGGGGATAGAGTTGTTTGTGCACCCTGATTTTTGCCCACTTACTGTTGAGAAGAGGTGGCAACTGCACCAGCTTATCACTCCATTTCGAGATAAGGGTGCACAACTTTTTTTGCTGAATCCAGCTAAGCTTAAGATTATCTATAATGAGCATGTGCGATTTTTTACAGCAGAGTCAGCAGCTAAAGAGTACCTGCATTCCCTGTAAAAGAATTTGAAAAAAAATAGAGAAGGGATTAGGAAAGGGAGAAAGCTAATATAAAGGAATGTGCGTTTTGGATTAGTTACACTGACGTCAAGTATTTTGATTAAGATTAATCGTCAGATAAAAGGTGCAATGGGGTTTTTTGTGTTGCTTTTTGTGTTCTCATGGGGTTTAAATACAATTTATGGCTTTGTGAGATTTCCTTTCTCTCTTTCGTTTATAGTAGTGGTGTGCGGGGAATGCTTAATTAAGTATGATTGGTGGTGGGGTAGGGGGAGCAGGGGGGGCAGAAGCTTGTTCCATCTCGGAGACCTTGTGTCTCCAAGCCTCCAATTTGGGGAAGTGTGGGGGTGGGCCACGGCTTCCGCTGAAGCTGTGTTTGGAAGGAGG
Organism: Triturus cristatus; assembly: GCF_964204655.1. Classification (NCBI taxonomy): domain Eukaryota; kingdom Metazoa; phylum Chordata; class Amphibia; order Caudata; family Salamandridae; genus Triturus; species Triturus cristatus. The sequence goes on from NC_140594.1 coordinate 682,765,900, forward strand.
GTGGGGGGAGGTGAGATGGAGGGGGTTTGGTGGGGGGCACTAGCACAAATAATCCATGATGGTGCATTGAAATTAAGTATGATAATCAATTGTTTTAGACATTTGGTCCTTATGTATAGATACGCGGAGAAAATAGATGGGGGATACAAGTATAAATGGTGGCATTCGGCTCTGCTCCTTGAATGTATGCGGGCTGAACAACTATAATAAGAGACAATGGCTCTCTGCTGAACTGCGGCTGCTACAAGCAGACTTGATATGTGTCCAAGAAACCCATATCCCATGGGGCAAAAGAAACCTATTGGCGGAATTTGGCTATAGTGTTGGTATGCACAGAGCAATCCACTACTATACGTGGGGTAGCGATATTGGTAAAAAAACATATACAAGGTACTGTAAGAGTACTGGCGGATAAAGTAGGGAAATGGGTCATTGCGGAATGTATGATTGGTAGTGTAAAGTGCACAGTCTGTTCTATTTTTGGCTCAAACCTAGATGAGGCCTCAGTTTTTGAAGGGTTGAATATGGAGCTAGCACTGTGGCCTACTCCGCTGATTTTGAGTGGTGACCTAAACATACATCTTGAGCCAGGGGTATTACAGGATCCCAGCAAATCTTACAGTGGAAGGAAACCTAAAGTTTTTAAGGCACTTCAGTCTCTCATGTGGGATCATGGTTTGGTGGACGCATGGGCGGTATTGAGGGGGGGGATCCCGGGTATACCTTTTACTCACATCCACATCAGAAATTAGTACGACCGGATTCGTTTTTTTTATCTGGTCATTTACTTTCTGGGGCTAACATCCAGGTGTACCCGCGGATCTCCTCGGCTCATGGACCCCTGGTATTGAATCTTGGCATGCTTAAGAATGGAATTGGGCCGCGAGCATTTTCTTTTGATAGGAAGTTGCTTCTGGATATTGAATATGTGGCACACATGAAGGTGTGGATTAAGCAATAAATCGCAACACCACAAGGACTGGCTCTGTGTGGGATGCTTTTAAAGCGAGTTTCAGGGGGGAGACACTTAGCTTTGGGCTCCATAAGCAAAAACAGATTCAAGCAGCTTTACAGGAATTATATGGCAGCCTAATAATAGCGGAAGAAAATCTTATGCAGGGGATTCGCCTTGGGCAGGAGGTCTCTGATTTGCAAACTCAGGTAGCCCGGTGTAAGGCCAAAATAAATTTACACTGGAGTAAAGAAATAGCCAGGAAGCATTCTATTAATAGGAACCAAAGCTATGAATATGGGGAGGCAACTGGGCGATGTCTGGCGTAAAGGCTGCGATCAAGGGAGGTAGCCCAAAGAATTAGATACTGATGTAGGGATCTTAAAGGTGTTTCATGATTATTATGAGGCACTTTATACTGGAGATTGTTGTGATGTACAGGCCAGGGAAACGCTTCTGCAGAGCCTCAGTTGTAAAAAAAGTGGATCCGCTAGACGCAGAAACACTGGAAGCACCCATAACTATGGAAGAGCTGGAAGGAGCAATCAATAGTCTAGCATCTGGTAAAGCAGAAGGGCCCGACAAGCTCCCGCTCAAAATTTATTTAAAAAAATTTGCAGAGCTCAAGGCCGATATGCTCACCACTCTTCGGTAGCCGCAAGCAGGGCCGGCACCTCTGACCTGGGATGAGGCCGGCATAATTGTTTTAAAAAAGAAGGATAAGCCTGCCGAGCAGCCAGGCTTATATCGACCTATATCACTATTAAACTCAGATGGCAGAACCTATGCCAAAATCCTCGTGACCCGGTTGGCTGATGTACTAGCCCCGTTGGTGTCAAAGCGACAACACAGGTTTATACCTAAGAGGGGTACAATCAACCATATTAATAGGGTGGTAACCCTGCTGGATATAGCTAACACCATGGGAAGCAAATTTAGTTTGATTTTACTAGATGCCGAAAAGGTTGTGTGGGAATTTTTATGGGCAGTGCTACGACAAGCTGGCTTCAAGCAAAACTTCATCTCAGCCATTCAAGTTTTATATAGACGTCTGATAGCTAAGATCTGCATAATGGGTCTCGAGTCAGAATTGGTATATATAACACGGGGTACAAGGCAGGGGTGTCCATGCTCCCCCTTGTTGTTCTCACTATATATTAATCCCTTTTTAATGATGCTGGAGAAAAGTGTAGGGATAGAGCATGTAATTTGGAAACAAGAGCACTTTCGAGTCTTTGCATATGCAGACGATGTGGCAGTAGTCACTCCAAACCCTATGGTGGCTATGCCTAAGATAGAGCAGCGTGCGCTGGAATTTGGAGCCGCTTCAGGATACGAGCTCAATGTGTCTAAGACACAAATCTTATGTTTAAATCAAGCCGGCTATAATGATCAATGGATCCTCAGTGAGGTATCATACTTAGGAGTTATAATAAGGACATGTCTAATGTCATTGGTGGAGGTCAATTGGGGCAATATTCAAACTTCGGTACGGAAACAATTAGACCTGTGTGAATGTCTCCACCTTTCACTTGTTGGACAATGCAAAGTAATTAAAATGTTAATTTTACCCAAAGGTTTGTATTTTTTTTAAATCCGCACCGCTAGAAATATCCCAGGTTCAACTTGCAGCATTACAGTCAATATGTGCTAGGTTTTTATGGGCGCAAGGGAAACCTCAAAGAGCTATGCGCTACATGACTCTACCTCGTGAGAAAGGCTGGTGGGCAGTCCCCGATTTTACTTTATACTTCTTTGTGTGTATGCTGCAACATATGAATGTTTTACTAACAGGGGAAGAACCAGTTAGCATTGCCGAGACTCCCTCCATATATCAAATGCTGTTGGGTAGTGATGCAACAAATCGGCTATTTGTTAGTCTTGAACCAAGCTATTATACAAAAACGAAGTTTAATGAATGAATGAAAATAAATGTATAACGCGCATAACTCAGCCCAATGGGCATCAAGGCACCTAACATAATATATTGAATAAACATGCAATGCTTAATAATAGGCTTTCCCAAAATACCAGGTCTTGAGAGCTCTCTTAAAGAGGGGCAAGGATGAAAGGGCCTTGAGCTCGCAGGGGAGAGCATTCCATAGTCGAGGGGCCACTGATGCAAAGGCTCTACCTCCCCATCTTGTCTTTTTAGTGCGGGGGATAACAAGGAGGTTCTGTTGAGAAGATCTGAGACATCTGCTGGGTACATAGTTAGAAAGCAGAGATCCCAGTCCGTCGGCCGGTCCTGCTGTAAGAGCCTTATAGACTAGGCAAGTAATTTTAAAAGAGATGCGTTGCTCAATGGGTAACCAATGAAGATTCTTCCTGGCTAATGTGGCGGAGGCGGAGCAAGGAAGGTCCAGAACAAATCTCGCTGCTGCATTCTGTGTTACTTGCAGGCGATGTACCAATCCCTTGTTAATCTCAGTGTATAGCGCATTGCAATAATCTAAGCGAGATCCAACCAATGCTACCACTGTTTGTTTTCTTGCCTGCGGGGATAAATAGTGTGCTATTCTGCGAAGGATTTTTAGAACTCCCCAGCAGGTAGCTACAGTTCTATTGATCTGTAGGTTCATGGCCAGCTCAATGTCAAAGATGACCCCCAGGTTTCTTGCCGACTGTGAAGGAGTCGGACAGGTTCCCAGTGATGGCGGCCACCATTCACTCAACCAGGCGTCTCTGTCCTTTCCGAATATCAGCACCTCGGTCTTGTCGCCACTCAGCTTCAAGGAATTGAGCGTCATCCAATCGGCAACCGATTGCATGCAACTCCTGAAGCTGAACGCTGTGGTGCTGACAGACCGTGGCAGGGACACCATGATCTGGGTGTCGTCTGCATACGACACTACCTCCATCCCCTGAGATCTTACTAGTCTAGCAAGTGGGGCCACATAGATGTTGAATAGGGTCGGACTTAGAGCCGACCCTTGTGGCACCCCACATTGCAAGGACTTTACAGGGGAGAGGTATTTGCCCATTTGGACCCTCTGCTCCCTAAGCTCTAGAGAGGAGGATAGAAGGTTAAGGGCGGGCCCCTCCACCCCCAACTCCCTCAGTCGAGATGTCAAGACTGAGGGAGAAAGGGTGTCGAATGCAGCGGTCAGATCCAATAAGACCAGCCTCGTGGTCTGTCCTTTGTCTACATTCATCCTGATGTTGTTGGTCACAACAGTGAGTGCAGACTCTGTGCTGTGAAGTTTTCTGAAACCATGTTGAGTCTGATCAAGGAATCCAGAGGAGTCCAGGAAGGCCGGCAGATGATGGTTCAGGTGCATCTCAAGCATTTTGGCTGGGGCAGGTAGAAGAGAAATAGGTCTAAAGTTTTTTAGCACTGCAGGATCCAAAGAGGGTTTCTTCAGTAACGGCCTGACGATGGCCCCCTTCCAAGCCGAGGGAAATACACCGTGCTGTAAAGCACTATTCATAACCTCCAAGATGTAGGGAAGGAAGGTGTCCCTGCATTCCTTCAGAGTTTTAAGCGGACATGGATCCAAGGGAGAGGAGGACTTCGTCCTATTCAGCAGGAGGTTAAGATTTTCCAGAGTGACAGGAGGGAATTTGGTAAGGGTCTTGTCAGGATCCTTTGTCCATGTTTCTAAAATTGACAGATCCGTGGCTATATGTGTTCCCAGACGCTTCCTCTGTATTTCCAATTGCATTGAAATGTCTACAATTTTCGTGTGAAAGAAGCTTGAGATGTTGTCACAGAGCTCCTGAGAGCCTATTATAGGATCAGGTGTCTGTAATGAGCAGAGTGAATCTACGATTTTGAAAAGTTCTCTAGATGATGTCAAGGATGTAGTCAAGTTGGAGAAGTGGTCTTGTTTGGTTTTGATAACTGAGGTCTTATAAATCTTTAGGAAACTTTTGTACAGCTCTCTATCCTTAGTGTCCCATGTCCTCCTCCACTGTCTTTCCTGTCTTCTACATCCTTGTCTCATCAGCCTAAGTTGCTCCCCAAACCACGGGGCAGAGGGTTTACGCCTCACAGCATACCTAGGGGTGGCAGGAGCTAAAATATCCACAGCCCCAGACATGCAGTTGGCTAGTTCCGAGGCTGCCTTCTCTGGGTCTGAAGTCAGGGAAAAGGTTCCGAAAAACGGGGCCAGGGATTCATTAGAGATATTTTTGTAATTTCGCTTACATTCTCTTGAAGAAAACTCCTTCATGGGAAACTCTATACTAGAGGTGGTAAGTACGATAGGTACTGCTAAATGGTCAGTCCAAACTAGCTGTTCCGGTGGGCCTGTCATGATCCGGGAGTCATTAGAAAAAATTGCGTCCAGCGTATGGCCTGCTCTATGTGTGGGTTCCCTGACCAGCTGTGTGAAACCGCAAGCATCTAGAGGATCAATCAAGGATATAGTATCTTTAGATGTGATGTCCTCTAGATGAAAGTTAAGGTCCCCTAGTATGGTGAAGTGCGGTTTGCCTGCGTAAGGTTCTAATAATCTAAACAGGTCACTGCTGAACTGTGATCTCAGCCCAGGGGGCCTATACATCAGAATCCCTGAGAATGATGAGGATGGTGATGATGAAATACAGAAATGAAGGGCCTCAAAGGGGTCTGATAGTTTTGACAGAGCATTAGTTCTACAAGTGAGATGAGACCGGTGAAGGATAGCTAGGCCGCCACCTCTACGTTTAACTCTGTCTAATCTCTGTAGGGCATAGTTCTCTGGGATGGCTAGGAGGAGATCATGTCCCGATGTGTCTGTGGCCCAAGTCTCCGTGATAAAAACCCATGCAGGATTCCTAGCTGTCACGAAATCGGTTTTAAATGCCGCTTATAAGGTGTTGAAAGCGGTGCAAAAATGCTATAGATTCGAGAGGGTTTCCCAATATACCCCATTTACAGCTACAACACTCTTACCCCGCATTTTTGGGGATAGGACCATTGATAGATGGAGGACTAGAGGTATTCAATGTATTGGTGACCTATATGTCAATGGGGGGCTTGATGTACTTTGAGATGCTTGCCGAGAAATATCTACTTCCTAGATCCGAATTTTTTTAATATCTACAAATTCGAGATTACCTATGTAAAAGTCATTGGAAAATTGATTTGAATCCTGTAGTTGAAGCTGTAAAGAAAAATGCACGTATCGGTCTGCTATATAACTTGTTATCAGATACTAAGGGTGGGGATTTGGACGGGCACAATATTAAGTGGGACAACAGGCTCGGTGTCAAGGTACTCGGGTGGAATACTCCATTGAACTGGCGGGGAGGTTATTGATGTCCGCTAATCTTCATGCACAACACTATAAGACCGTTTTTAACCTCTATTACACCCCAGCCAGGTTGTAAAAGCGGGGTAAAGTAAATGATGGCAAGTGTTTTCGTTGTGGAACTGATGATGCGGACATGGTACATATTTTTTTTCTTGTGGACACTTACACAATTTTTTGGATCACTTAGAATTTTTTTTAACCAAAAGCGTGGGGGGCCTAATAAAATTAACTGCAGCTCATGTATTGTTGGGGGTAGTTGAGAGTGATAGATGTGACCGGCTGGCTTACAGATATCGATACTTGATTTTTGTGGTGACAGCCATAGCAAGGTTATGTGTAGCCTCAATGTGGCTTCAGAAAGATGCTCCGACCTTTGAACTATGGAGGGCAAGATTCTTTACCATCTTTAACTTAGAACATAGTTTATATGCATTAAAAGGTGCTCGAAAGAGATTAGGTTTGGAAATTTGGGGGTCGGTGCTGACCTATATGGATGAGTGATGTGTTATTTTATAAACTTAAAGACTTTCACCTTAAGGCACTCCTTTACACTCTGCACCTTCCACTTTAGCACTGTAATAATATTGTATGTACTATAAGCAATGAACTAGCTAACCCTCTTTTTCTATGTTGTGTAATGTTCTTATATAACCATTGGGAAATATTTTAGATCGGTAATGAAATTGCGTTAGTGGTGTCTAAAATCATCTGTTAAATATTGTCTTACTTTTATATCAACTGGCTTTTAAGACTATGCTGCACTTTTTCTTATTTGTGTCTCGTTTTATACCTGTGATTATATAACTGTAAATTATTGTAACTGTCATGGATTAATAAAAAAAAGAAAAGAAAAAAAAGAAACAAACCCAATTTAGAAGAACAAAGGAAAATTACAATTCCGGCATATTGTAGTGCAATCAGAAATTAGAGCAATCGGTCTTGGAGCTTGACTAAGCAATTTCCAGATAATCAAGAGTTTCACAGTATTTTCAATAATATAAACAAAAATTACAGAAATAAAGTATGGAAGTCAAATGAAAGGTAAAACAAAATTTCTGGGCGAATGTTTTATGCCTCTCCAAGAAGAAAAACTCAAGGGATTTCTGGCAACCAGTTAACAGTTAGAATAGAGCACTAGCCTGTGTAACAAGCTCAAACATGATAGAAGCTAGTTAGGTAAAGTTTTTGACGGAGCACTTTAAATCCTCTATTAACTTAACTACATTCTATCCACATACACCAAGTTATGGAATAAAGAACCTGCCATGCTCACAGGTATAGGCTCCAGATCAGTTCTCAGCAGATCAAACATGTAAGGTAATATAAAGGTGTAGGAAGGTTGAGGCCTCTGGTCAAAGCAGGCTTCTGCAAGCTCTTTTCAAATCAAATGCAGTGTGCTGGGCAAGTTAGTTAACTCTGGTATATAACTATGCCCTCCAGCAACAAGTGATCCCAGAGTCATGGAGGCGATCAATAATCAATACAATCTATAAGGATGGCAATAGGCAACAGCCGAAAAAATTATCACCTAATTACTTTCCAAGAAGTTGAGGTTAAATATTTTGCCAGTCTGCTACTTAGTGATCTGCTGGAATGGGCAAGTGACAATAAGATCGTACCCCCAAACCAAATAGGATTAACTCAAGGACCAGGCACTGAAACCAATGTATTGATTGTATCACTAATAATGTATGAACTTAAACACAAAGAAACAGGCACTTTCTTTGTGTTACCTGGATTATAAGTCTGCTTTTGATAGTGTGAGTTGTAACCTTTTATGGCAAAAGTTATCACTCTGGGGTATCCCGGCCCCTCTTTCAAAAGCAATCCAGCTGCTATATACGATCATTAGGGCGTGGGTAAGAATTGGAGCTGGATCTAGGCTATCGAGGAAAAAACTGACACATCAGGGCCTAAAGCAGGGCTGTGTTCTTGATCCATATTTATTCAACTTAGCTGACCTCTCAACCGCACTGGACGCAGTAAATTTTCATGCGCCAAAAATAAGATCTATGGCCATTTTGAACTTGTTATGTGCGGACATTGTTATATTGATCAGCCAGACACAAATCGGTCTGCAACGACTCATACACCGGCTTTGCATATACTTGCCAACAAACCGCATAAGAATTAACTTAAATAAAATAAATGTCATGGAAATGAGCAGCAGAATAAATAAAAGGAATAAATGGTTATTAGGAGGCAACCTACAGGAGCGGGTACAATTTATAGATATCTGAAAATTCTTTTTAATAATAAGGCCATTTTCAAACAGCATAGAAAGGATTCGAAGAGAAAAGCTCTTTCCTTGATCCAGGCGTTCCGCACCCTACAAAGAACTTTAGATGGTCCAAGCTATGCACCTCTATTAAACGTTATGGCAGCGAGACTCATCCCGACAGTTACATATGGTAGTGAAGTACTTCAGTGCAGAGATGCAGCACTTTTAAATATAATCTCCTCGAAAGTATGCTAATCACTGTTCCACCTTCCTCTGAAAGCATCACCATCCCAGATAAGATTGGAGTTTGGGCTCCTCAAACAATCAACAGCGAAGAAAGGGGCCTATGGAAAAACCTGGAACAGAATAAGGTCAGCCTCTGAAAGTCAGTTATGCCAAGATCTGTGGCAGGAGAAATAAAGGAATGAAATAGCACCAACCCGCCTCTACCTAGATTTAGCAATTTAAGAACTGGGAATCCAAGCAATATGGGCAAACTCCCCTTCCTCAGCTGCTTTAAAACAATTAGCCAATATTACAACAAAGAAATTATCACTTTTCCACAACAAAGAGAAGTTAGTCAGTAGATCGCATGCCTGGTCCATGACCAATGAATATAAAACACTCAAGTGTCAACCATATCTAGAAGATGGACTGTCAAGAAACTTGAAAATTGATTTCATGCATTTCCATTTCGGAGAAATAAAGGGGAAACAATTTGATAAGGCACCCACGAAAGGCTCTCTTAGGCTTTGTAATAAAGGGGTAGAAAATATCAAATACATCACTTGTTTATGCCCAGGATTATTAAAAGAAAGAAGAAAGTTACTGAAAGATCCATTTAACAGGCTGGGATTGCGGACTTGTAGGCAGGCAGTCATCGCAAGTTTAAGATCCACTGAACCTATGATGAACTGCCGATACACAACATTTCTAAGAAGTGCAGAGATAAAACTGTTAACTATTCTTGAACACTACTAACAAACGAAAACTTTTAAAGCTCAAAAAAGTGATCTTGTACACGTTCTGTTTGTTATTATCCTCTGCTTTTTTTCACATAAGGCAGCTAAACTTGATGCACTTTATGGCGAATACAGCACGCACGTATGCACTTTAGGAAACATAGAGGACTATAGGGTCTCAAAACGGTTGCCATGGTCTTGTCTTTTATACACGGAGCATTAGCTTGTATTTTTACAAATATTATATTTCTTTAATATAAAGTCTTTTTTAACCCCGCGCAAAGCAAGACATGATGACTTTCATAGATGGTGATTTATATTTTCTTGTTTTAAAATCTAAATTTGTAATAGTTTTATGATAAAAATGTTTCATTACATGTAATGTAAATACAATGGTTTTAAATAACTATGCATGAATACTTTTACTTACTTACTTAAATCGTGCAAGTATATGATATATATTGGACCTGCGAAACAGAAGAACAATGTTCACAAGGAACTCATTTGAACTAACAATATACGCTTATGCAAGCAGTTATAACTTGCTCCAGTTAATCAAAAAAGCAAACCGGGGAATACAGGATGTGATCTTTCAAGCGATTCTGTAAATGTGTAAACCATAGAAAGCCCACACAACAACATATCTCAATCAGTCTCACTTCAGTCGAAGTGAGCATGATTTATTTCATAATCACAGTAAAAAAACGTAACACAAAGTGAATAAAGAGAAAGACACTTTTCAAAGTATATACATTATGTACATATTAAGGTTATTTTTGTGAACCCCAGTGGAGTGACCATAACCTAATGGATGTGCGAGGAGTGTTTCTAAAGTGACTTGGAAAAGGAGACGGTAATTGGAAGTAAAAAGAGGAGCTTTCCGTTTGTAATACAGTGGATAATATTTATATTATTTTCAGGCTCTCTCTTTATGAAGTCGACAACGTTTCGACCCTCTCTCGATACGGGGTCTCTTCAGGACAGGAGTGCTGGCGTCATTAGTTAGATATGAATGGAAAAAGTGAGGGTCTTCTGGAAGATGCTATCAGTTCCCATGTAGTCCAGGACATAAGGATATACCCGAAAAATCAACTACGGCAATCAATGGGCGCAGGTTCCATAGTGTGAAGCAGGGAATTATGCAGTATTTATGAGAGTCTCCTGAAACAGGACCCGGGCGGACAACGACGCACCGCACGAAGATCGAATCCCGGAGGTTGCAATATACATACCTAAGCAGTCTGGCGGTCCCGATAATTGAGTAGAGCGGACCGGCCGAGACTCTCATAAATACTGCATAATTCCCTGCTTCACACTATGGAACCTGCGCCCATTGATTGCCGTAGTTGATTTTTCTGGTATGTCCTTATCTCCTGGACTACATGGGAACTGATAGCATCTTCCACAAGACCCTCATCTTTTCCATATTACTAAGGCGGGGTAAGAGTATATTTAAGACAACATGGAGCATATGTATGTATTTTGTTCCCAAAACTCCTATCTCAATCATCATGGGGTGCCTAAGAGAGAAGTCATATCATCATCATTATTAACCCTTTGAGAGGCAGACTTCTGGGTCAGGCAGCATGCACTGCAGCAGAACATAGGAAATGTCGCATTTTGTGACCAGGATCCTTCCATAAGCGCTGTGTATATATCTGAATTTACTGTATTATGTTTACTTGCACAGGGGTGTTCCAGATGCAGAAGTTATTACTATGATCCAGTCTGTTGCAGAGTAGAGCAGCTGATAGCCATGTGTTGAGTTGTTAGTAGTCACTGTTGATTTGATACTAAAAGTTATATAAATAATAGTAGAACTGACCGCTGTGCTTCAAATCTGACATACGTGCTTTAAATGTGGCTATCAGAACTGGTGTGTTGCCTCAACTTAAATCAGAAACATATAACAAACAAAATAAATCGCAAAGGTGCACCACTTAATAGCAGAAAACAATAGACACATCACAAAACATCAAGTCTGTGTCCAAGGTATTTTTTCAAGTAGTATCTTCTTTTTTTCACAAAAATATTTTTCTCTCATAAAAAGACCACAGCCGACGCGTTTCGTCCAGTAACGGACTTCTTCAGGGCATTTAAGCATAAAGAGCGGATACTCCTAGCGAGAAGTCAACATCGGAGTCGCCGCAGTGGGTATGTGTTACAGGCAGGATTATACAAAGCTCATATTCGCTATACATTAATAGGGCCAAGATAGTTACTTCCTATTGGACAAAGCAAGAGTCCCAGGCATAATAGCCTCAATAAGGTGGGCAAACAGTAGAATAGGGCAGTCTCCCAAATTAGCCTTAATGTGGCTGCAAATCGACCCAGAGCGACCTCCTGCCAGCTTGCCAGAGTGACATTTACAAAGGGATGTCTTATAAATCCTCTGACTTGACAATAGATATCCAGAGATGTAAATTCAGAGATAAGTCAGTCATATTCAGATAGCTGTCTCAATTCCAAGTCTATTAGGGCCTCATTGTGTGATGCCTGGAGTTTGGATGAGGAGATGCTGTAATTACTGATTATTGCTGGTATTTTCCACTAAACTACCGGGATCGTGAGCTGCTGCATCCGAAATGGCGAATAGCATGCGGACCCACCCATTCCCGATCAATATCAACAAGTGGATCATTATGTCGGAGCCAAGATTGGTCCCTTTTCTGCTTTAGTTTACAACATGCCTTCAGCAAGTGATAAATGAGAGAGCTGATGCAATGCGGGTCACGGGGTAACAGGAGTGCCTTGGGCAGACTCCTGCAATGCTGGGCAAGTACTGCATACTCCCTACTCTGTGCTGCAGGAGATCGGGTGGGGGACAAAGTGAAAATTAACCTGAAATTATGGCTGCAGCCCAATAGTAGTGCACTTTACTATGGACTTACCAGTAAATCAAATATGCCAATCATGGATAACCAATTATATCACAATTTATACATAGAGCATATGCATTTTAGCACTTATCAGCAGTGGTAAGGTGCCCAGAATCCTATAGCCAACAAAAACAGGGTCACGAAAATAGGAGACGAAAGGCAAAAAGTTTGGGAATAAATCTGTCAAAAGGGCCAGGTCTACCAATGGCGTTTTTATCCTTCTATGGGCCTCATTTACAATAGAATGGCACACCACGGTGCCTCAAGCAATTTTGCAGCGCCACGCTGCGTCATTCTAAAAGTGCAGGAATTCACAGTATTTACAAGAATACAGTGTATTCCTGTGCTGACACCTGTGCTGGTGCTAAAAAAAGCAGCCTAGCGCAAATACTGGCACCCTTACGCCATGTTACAAGGGTGCAGGTGTTGGGAGGATGATTGATTTTGTGCAGGAAGGGATACCTTTCTGTGCACAAAATCAATCAATGGAGGCAATGTGTAAAGCGTTTGCACATGAACTTGTAAGTCATCCCACACTCCTTCCACAGGGATGTTATATACTTAGATATGAAGTTGGTCTCCCTGTCAGAAACCACCTCTCTGGGGAACCCCACTCGGGAAAAGATCCCCATTAACACCCGGCCCACCACTGGCGCCGTCGATGTCCTGAGAGGGATTGCCTCTGGGTACCGGGTTGCATGGTTCACCAAGACCAGGATTTACCTGTTGCCCATGGAGGTCTTGGGATCCAGTGGCCCCACAATGTCCATCCCTACCTTTTCAAAGGGTCTTCCAGAAACTGGAAACGGTTGGAGAGGAGCTGTGACCTTCCTCCCACTCTTACCACTTGCCTGGCAAGTTTGGAACGTGGAGAAATAAGAATATATCACTCTTGGGGTGGCGTTAAAGTCTGACGCATAGCCAGGTTTACGATTCTTCGTGTATCTGGGATCCTTCATATTCCATGGGTGTGGCGTGGGTACACCCAAAGCAACACCCAAGGAATGCCCCTTTCATGCAGTGTTCTGTGTGACAGAGGCACATATTTACAAGGGCATGAAAAGCCACATAAATTGGCTCTGCGTGGCCTTGTAAGTATGCTGCCGCACAATTGCGCCACCATATTGTCAAAAAGTGGCGCTACAGCATTGCAAACGTGCTGTTAGGGTCTTCTAAATGTGGCCCTATGTTTACAGCAGAATGTAGCACACAGAGATAGAGGAAAAAGAAGGTGTAGTAAAGGTATCTCTCCTAGTTGTACCACTTTTATGCCTCCCCTGGGGAGGCGTTAGAATCTGATGCATTCCCAGGTTTATGAAACCTTGTAAATCTCCAAATGCTTCAGAATCCATGGGTGTTGCATGGGAACACCCGCAGCAACACAGCAACACCCATGGAGCACCCCTTTCATGCAGAGTAATGCATGAAATGGGGCCATATTTACAAGGCCATAAAAAGCCACACAAGGTGGCTTTCGGTGGCCTTGTAAATATGGGCCAGCACACTGCTCCACCGTAGTGTCAAAAAAGTGACACTCCAGTGGCGCCAGAGGCTTGTAAATATGCCCCAGACTCTTTATTAAACTTTAACCAATTGCAGACAGTGAGTAAAATACATAAAAAAACAAGAAAAAAATGTACATTGGTAAAAACATGACAGCTGTCTCACAACTTTTGAACTAGTTATCTTTTTTACCACACCATACTGGATTCTATATGAAAAATTATGTAATGAAAAACCGCACTGTATTGGTCGACGTATTCGTCTATATAATAGATTTACCTGAGACCATCATCAGAACAGATGTATCCCTCCGTTAGTTCACACCGTTCTAAGTTTAAAGATAGTGTTCAATAGTTAAATCCTCATCTATCACTATATCGATAATAAAATATTAATAAATACATCAATTGACAATTATATTAGACATAAAACAATAGTTTACAAAAAAGCTCAGGATTACAATTTTAACAAAGTATTCAATTTATCAATACCAACACCACTTATACATTTTGACATAGTACTGTTAGAAATGGGGGCCTCTGGTTGTCAAGGGCTTGTACCTTTTTCCAAGTAGGGACCCTTCTTCTTAGTCAGGATAAGGGAGTTACACTCCTAAAAAAAACCCTGCTCACCACCTTGGTAGGTTGGCATGAGCAGTTAGGCTTATCTTAGAGGCAGTATGTAAAGAGTTTGCACATAACCAACAGTAATACAGTGTAAGCACTGCAAAAGGACACCACACCAGTTTAGAAAAAAAGTACCAATATTTTTATATTCTTTAAGACAAGACCAAAAACTATAAAAATCCACAATACAGTACTCAAAAATCTACAGTTGTCAAAATAAGCTTTAAAAACAGTTCCTTGATGTCGATAACTCCGTCCGAGGCTATCACGGCGTCGTGAGCAACAAATCCAAACAGTTCAGGCTGGTTGCGGCATCGCGGATCAACTACGGTGTCGGGAAGACCCACAAACAGTACCTATTAGGAATGCAGGGCGTCGAGGCCCTTGAAGTCACTTCAAGTTGCAGGTTGAACTCTCTTCTTTTGGAATCAGGTGCCCTGGTGTCGGCAGGCATCGGGTGCTGCGGTGCGAAGTGCAGCGGTGCAGCGTGCGGTGCCCTCAGGTCGCAGTGCGAGCAGCGGCTCGGTGGCGGCATCAGATGACGTTGTCTGTGAGACCAGGGTTGCGGTGCGAGAGGAAGGCGGTGCTTGTCTCAGTGGTGGCAGGTCACGGTGCAAGCTGCGACGTCGTCGTTGCTGAAGCATCGGTTGACGAATGGAAGTCGATGGCACTGGCGTCGGTAAGCCAAGGCTGCGGTGCAGGATGAGGGTGGTGCGTCATGTAACTTTACAAGCTTTGCCCTCGAATCACGGTGCAAGCAGCGGTGTCAAGAACTTGAAGTCTTTGCTGTTCCTGAGACTTTGTGAACAGGGTGCAAGCTCTACCTCAAGCCCTTGGAGAGACTCACAAATTAGGTTGCAGAAATTCAAGTCCAGGCCTTTAACTGTCCAACACAGAAGCAGCCACTGCAGGTCAGCCCAGCAAAGCACCCAGCAAAGCGGTCGTTCCTCCTCACAGCTTCTCCGGCTCTTCTTCTTGGCAGTCTTCTTGATCCAGATGAGTTCTAAAGTTCAGGGGTCTGGGCCCCAGTATTTGTATCCAAAAGTCCTTTGATCTTTTAGGCAGAGGGTTTCTGTTCCCGGCCAGAACCAGTTCTGCCTTCTTTGGTGTGAATTCCTGGCCTTTGAGGTGCAAGGAAATCTCCTCCCTCTTCCCCCATCGCAGCCCAGGTCGATTCAGCCCTTTACTGACCTACCTAGACTATCGGGAGCCACTCCTGCGTCCTAGCCATCTGTCGTCCAAAACCCAGTCAGGTAATCCACATTCCAGCAGAGGCAGACGGGATGACTGAGCAAGAAAAGACCTACTTTCACATAGTGGTATTTTCAAACACAGAATGTAAAAATCACCTTCACTAAAAGATGCACCTTTAGATTCTGAGCTCAGGCATACTAAACTTCATTTTCCCACCTAGTTCCTAGGGCCAGTTATGTTTCTAAGATGTTATAAACAAACTTCCCATTTTGTCCTGTGGGGAACAGGTAGCCTTGCAATAGTGAAAAACAAAATGGGCTGTAATTCACTATCAGGACATGCCACACACACCAGGGCATGTCCTACCTTTCACATGCACTGCACCCTGCCCACATAGGTACCTTGGGCGTACCTTAGGGGTGCCTGACGTGTAAGAAAAGGGAAGGTTAGGGACTGGTCAGTGTGTGCACGGGCCAAGTCAACATGGCAGTTACAAATTGCGTGCAGACTCTGCAATGGAAGGTCTGAGGTACCTTTTACGGGCTACTCATGTGGGGGGCAAAATACGTGCTGCAGGCTCACGAGTAGCATTTGATTCACAGGCCCTGGCACACTCGGTGCACTTTACTAGGGACTGACAAGTAAACCAAACATCCAATCATTGAAACACCAATCCATGACATACTTTACCACAGTAGCACTTGCACTTTACCACTGATCAACAGTGCGAAATGTGCGCAGAAACGTTACACCAGCAAAAACGGGGTCAGAACTGGGAGGTCAGAAAGCAAAAACTCAGGGGAAACACGACAAAAGATGCCAAGTCTAACAAGTACATACATTATTCTTGCTCTAAAATGCTTTTAATTTCCTCCAGAATACTGAACATGCTTTTCCTACATTGTTATTAGGGCCTAAAAATGCTAATATTAGCAACAGTCCTTTTAATTTCGAATTAAACAGAAAATATACTTTTTCATACCTATCTACACTTCTGATTTTTAGATTGTGAGAAAATATGTATTTCTATTTCAGTACTATCCATACTAACGGCAGCAATGAGTTGGAAGACTAGAACCCGATAAATGGTTGTATGACAGAAGCACGCATGGCTAAACCAAGCGTGCTTCAACAATGCGGTCGCAACAACAAATGCGTCTTAACCATGCATGCCTTTGTAACACATGCCTTTACAACACATATTGTTGTAAAGGCATGCTTGGCAAAGTTATATGCGTAGTAAAGTTCCTTCCAAAATTCCCTTTCCCTGATCCCTAAAAACCATCCCCCAGCACTACAATCTCCCCACCCCAACATAAAACAATACCCCGATCCATGCCCTGAGCCCCAAAATCTGGTACCCATTCCTGCAATGCACCCCGCCTCAACCCAAAAATCTACCCTGACACCAGCCCCCCGACCCCAGCCCTAAAACGGCCCTACCCCAAAAAACTACCCTGACCCCAGCCCTCCGCCCTGAGCCCTAAAATGGCCTCCAGCCCAAAACATTTCTCCAACCCCAGCCCCCTGTCCTGAGCACTAATACACCCTCCAGCCCAAAACACTACCTGGACCCCAGCCCCCTGCCCTGTGCACTAAAACGTCCCCAGCCCAAAACACTACCCTGAACCCAGTTCCTTGCCCCCCGCCCTGAGCCCTAAAACGGCCCCCAGCCCAAAAACTTACCCCAACCCCTTGCCCCCGCCCTGAATCCTAAAACAGCCCCCAGGCAAAAAAAAATGACCCTTAGCCCAGACCCCCGCCCTAAGTCCTAAAATGGCTCAGCCCTGAAAACTGCCCCTCTTCCCGACCTCAGCTCTAAAACTGCCCTTCCCCCCAGCCCTACTTTCCAAGGGGCGAACGCCTCCCAAGTCCGATCCTTTCTGTTCCTGTCTCTGCCCAGCCGGTCTCTGCAACAAGATCGCGGACTGCTGACTGACTTAACCTTTGCATATGCGTGGTTAAAGCATTTGCATGGTTAATAAGATCAAGCGGTGTTCAGCTTGCGTGGAAACGGCGCACATGGCTTAGTCTGAGTAATTAATGCAGTTTCCCCCAATAAACTATTCATACCTTAATTGAAGTGACCAGTATTATTTAATGATAGTGAGGTCTAGTCTTCATAACCCTCACCTAATCACAGCTATCTTTAATGTAACGTGAAACATTTCTCAGAAAGTAATTTCAATGAATAGATAATCAACACTTTACTTGCTCCATAGAGCCAATAAGCAGAGTGCAATCAATTTGACCCTCACATATCAATTGCTAGCTATATCACACATGGACCCTAACCAAAGTTGTATCCAACAACACTATTCTTCATTAGTCAATAAAGAGTATCCTATGAAACACAGAGGCCCATCAGAAAGAATTCCTAAATTCTGGTTCTTGAAATTAAAGAAGCAAGAAAGAGAAATCAATTTTATATACAGTACCTGACAGTTATGGACAGTGTGGCATCTGTAAGGACTCTTTTTGACACCAACCCAATTTCAAAAGGACTTAAGCAAAAGAACTCAAAAGTCACCAGTTGCTAGACCTGCCAACCTTAAGATTGTCTTCTTTCAAACTTTTTGCCCTCATTCCTCCTATTTTTGCTGATCTCGATTTTGTGGGCCTTAGGACTCTGTGCGCTTCACCACTGCTAACCAGTGCTAAAGTGCTTGTGCCCTCTCCTTTAAACATGGTAAAATTGGCGTACACCCAATTTGCATGTTTAATTTACTTGTAAGTCTTGTGTAAAGTGGTAATGCATGCCCCCAGGGCCTCTACATTAAATTCTACTAGTGGGCCTGCAGCACTTGTTGTGCAACCCACCGAAGTAGCCTTTTTAAACATCTCAGGCCTGCGATTGCAACCTCTGTGTGCAGTTTAAACTGGCATTTAGAAATGTAAAAACAAGCCTTTTACTAGGCCCAAACCTTCCTTTTTGAAACATATAAGAAACCCCTAGGGTATGCCCTGAACAACCCAGAGGGCAGGGTGAAGTGTATTTCAAAATCTGGGCGTGTATTTTTAAGTTTTACATGTCCTGGAAGTGAAAAACTCCTAAATTCGTTTTTCACTACTGTACGGCCTACCTCTCACCTGGGATAACATTGGGTTACCTTATTCAATTTAATAAGTGATAACTTTCAAGTGTGAACAGGATGACAGATTGAGTTTGATGTCTAAAGAATTGTAATTAAAGGCCCTCTTTCATGGTAAAGTCAGATTTTTAGTCACAATTCTGAAAATGCCACTTTTAGGAAGTTGGCATTTTCTTGTCCTACCCGTTTTGTGCCTGCAGGCTGTCCCTGGGCCGCCTGACTAGGTGCAGCTGGTAGTTGGTCTTTGCGTATTTCTCCCAGGCAGTGGTACAAAGGGACAATAGGTGTTGGCAGGAAAGGCCACTCTGACTTGTTGAGGAAGAGGAGCTGTCACCTACCACACTTGCACATCACAAAGGCCTCACCTTAACACGCTCACAAAGGTTGTGTCACTAGCCTTTTGTGTCCTCAGGCAAATTGGTGCTAGGGCAGAGAGGAAGGGGATGCCTGACACCTCAGGATGTGGAAGCCTCTAGAAACATCTCCCACTTCAAAGTGGGCACCAGACATAAAGATTGGACCTCACGCCCCAACACTTCAGTACACATTTGGAGCTGTGGAAGACTCACAGGAAGGAGTGCTGTGCTGCTTTGCTGCACGAAGGACTGCCACTCTATCGCCCTGCTGTGCTGTCCTGTGGTCCTGCTGCCCTCCTTCCTGAGTGAGAAGGACTGGATTCCTTCTTGAACCCAGTACCACCAGAATGACTCCGAAGAGTTGTTGGCTGGCCTCCTTATCAGAAGCCTCAGGGACAGAATGAATATGCTTCCTCCATCTTGAACCCACCACCTGGACCCTGCCTGCTGTGATTCCTGCACTCTCAAGTGGTGCCATCGCAGTCCTGGACCCTTGTAAGTGGGCCTGAAGGTGTTCTTTCAGCACAGCAGCCGTATCGCATGGTAACGTGCCAGCTCCTCAAAACTTTGCATCAGAGCCACTGTGAGATTCATCGCCTCCCCAAGCTCCACATTGGGAGCGCTGCATGACACATCCCGGGCACAGGTCCTCACAACGCAGCCTCGCAGCTCATAGGAACTGCTATGGATCAACACACTCCTGACCCATGACTTCGCTATCTCTCCGCAACCTGATTTATGGTACTATGTTCATTGATCTTGAAGGGGTCCTTGTAGCCAACCTGCACTCCATCGCAGTCAGCCTGAACTTGTGACTTTGCCCCAGTCCAGCATGACTAAATACCTACAGCTGGCACTCTGTGCTTATTGGCACTATTTTCATTTGAATATTTAAAATTGCATATCTCCGGTTCTATTCATTGATTGTTGTTTTTTTTTTGTCTTACACTGTTTATTAGATTCTACTCTATTTTACTAAATTGGTGTGGGATTTTTCTTGTGCTGTTTTTACTTTATTACTTTTTGAAGTACAGCATTCATACTTTACACATTGCCTCTGAGTTAAGCCTGACTGCTTTTGTGCCAAGCTACTAGAGGGTTAAGCACATGTTAATTTGAGGTTTGCTTGTGACTTCACCCTGACAAGGACTGTGGTTGCTGCTTGAGTAGGGTTACACCCCACTCAACCAGTAACCCGATTTCTTACACCAGTTATGTCAGTACATTACAAAAGTAACATGAAAAGGGAAATTACCTATCTCGTCCATCTTCCTTGTCCTAGTCCTTAACTATAGAGTGTTGTCCTTCTCCTGCACAGCATTCCCTCAGCTTAGAAAACTTCCAACAGGTACACAAACAGAACCAAAACATTATCTCATCAATCAAAGACACTAATAATCAAACACACACGAAACAGAAGGATATTTTAAACACCTTTAAATCCTTCTATGAAGACTTGTATTTGAATGATCTAGAATTTAACCTAGAAGGGTGCAACCAATATCTGAACAAACTGAACCTCCCCAAACTAAACAAATCAGACAAACTGGCTCTTGGGAAACCAATAAGCGAACTAGAAGTGTCGACTTCCATTAAATCTCTGAAAGATAATAAGGCCCTGGGACCTGACGTCTTCACAGCCACATTTTATAAGACATTTGTGGGGTTACTTCAACCAACCATGTTAAAAGTATTTGACAATATAGCTAAGGAAGGAATTACAACAAACTCCATGACAGAGGCCAACATTATAGTTATCCCCAAAGAGGGGAAAGATCCCCTACTACCCAAAAATTACAGACCAATATCTCTCATCAATGTCGACTGTAAAATATATGCAAAAATATTAGCCACAAGACTTAATGCAGTTCTACCACAATTAATAAGTAACTCCCAAGTAGGCTTTCTTAAAAACCGCAGGTCGAACGACAACACTCGCCTGCTATGCCATGTTCTGGAAAATGTGGTTTTTAATCCACACCCATCTATAGCAATCACCCTGGACGCAGAAAAGGCGTTCAACAGAGTTTCATGGGGCATCTTAAAACCCTGTATGCATTAATTTGCATTGGGTGACCCATACATAAGTATGGCCATGGCCCTTTAATCAAAACCTACTGCACGTATTGCAATTAACGGTTCCCGTTCTGAGTCTCTCATTCTCCAACAAGGCACAAAACAAGGCTGCCCACTATCGCCATCCCTTTTCCTACTAGCGTTAGAGCCCTTAATACAGGACATCATCAGAATAAAGACATCAAAGGAGTAGGTTTTAATAATACTCAAGTTAAACTAGCCGCTTATGTGGACGATATCCTAATAATAACAGAAGACCCTGGTCCCTCTATTAATGCTTTGATGCTATTGATAGGGAAATACTCTACACACTCGGGGAACAAACTAAATAGGGACAAATCTGAGGTAAAACCCTTAATATTCACAGCACCAGAGAGATTCTAGGCAACTCCAGGTCTTGCATGGCAGCCGGGATATATAAAATACTTAGGTATAGAATTTGGAAGCAATATTATTTACACACCTCATCACAATGAAAATACCACATTGGAAAAAATTAAGAAACTTCTAGATACTTGGTCCCCAAAATGTATCACTTGGTGGGGTAGGATTGAAACAATAAAGATGATGAATACGCCCCTAATCAATTATCTAATCAATATGCTCCCTCTCACCCTAACAGAAGACTTCCACCATAAACTTGATATCCTATTATTAAAATGTATATGACAAGGCAAGAAAGCTAGAATAGGACTTAAAAAATGAAGACTTGACAAATCCCTAGGAGGAGTTAATCTCGCCGATTTTAAAACATACCATACAGCCTTCCTAGCAAAGCAGGGCTCCTATTTACTCTTACCTCCCATCAATTATACTCCAGTATGGCGAGAAGTCAAAAAATCTAGCCTTGATAATCTCCACCCCCTTGTCCTGCTCACCTCTAGTCATGCGAATCTACTTAGATCAAAGTCTATTTTTAAAAATACAAAGGCAGCGATGCTGAAATTAGATAAGAAACTCAACTCAAGCATAAAGCACTTCAAGATGGAATCTATTTGGAACATCTGTAACATTTTATACAATACCAAAACTTTACACTATGATGTTTGGATTAACAAAGGGATTTTCTTCCCTCAACAGCTAGAAAGCTCCTCGTACCCAATTACCTTTAAGGAACTCCAATCTAATTATCATCTAGACAATATGGAATTTTACAGTTTCCTAAAGGTCAGGGCAGCATTATCTAAAGCCAAATTACATAAATCACCTCCATCCCTACCAAACTTTGTAATAAAGATCAACAAGCTCGGTCGCCACGTTTCAGTTATATACAACCTACTCCGCCCTAAACACTAGACTCTCAATAAAAAGCGTATTACTTTCTGGGGAATATATTCCTCTAACCCTCAACCTGATACTAAATGGCCTCAAATATGGAGCTCGAAGACTCTTAATAAAATATCCCCGGTCTTATCCCAAACAAAATTTTGGCTCCTTCATAAAGCCTTCTGGTCACCTGCCAGTCTACATTCACAACATCTCCGCGATGATCCTATCTGTCGGAACTGTAAGGACTAAACAGGAGATTTAGCTCATCTTATCTTACATTGCAAAGCTATTTCAAAATTTTGGGACAATGTATTTGCTTTTTATCAAAACTTTTTAATTGTCAATTTAAAAAAAAAAACTTTAACAACTGGCTTTCTTGATGCTGATACTTTAAACAATACAGACAAGGCCCTCTTGGACCTCCTATTTACATCCGCAATAAAAATTGTCAAGAATAATTGGAAGGATACGCTAAAGGCATCCTTCAAATGCTGGCTGAACTTGATTGCACACCTCAGGAGCGCAGACAATATTGCCCTTCAAAACTCTCCCTGGAAACCCTCTACCAGACACATGTGGGACAGACTAGGGGGTCTATTAGGATGGCGGGCGGTCGCACCACCGCGGTGCTGGCGGTGCGGAAAAATCATTTTTCCGCCCGTGAGCAGCGGTTCTCACGACCGTCAAATTAGTATGGCCAAACATAGCTCATTTCCTGTCTGCCAAGTGCGCCCGCCACCATGGTGGTGGGAGCCAATGGAGACTCACCACCGTGCGTAATGACATCAGTCCCGCTCTACAAACTAGGATGCCCCAAACAACCAGTCGCAACGCAGCGGAGAAACCACCCAACCAGAGACGACGGAAGCTCGACAGCGGAGCGCGAAACCAGAGTCCCGGTCCACACCACCCGGTCCCGACCACCATGGATCCAGGTCTACACGTTTTTCCGGTGCTGTACCTGCTACATCACCAGCAACTCATGGACCACCGCGGACGCCGCCGCAGGTACGCAATAACACAACCAAAACACACAATACATGGGCTGACACAGGGTCTAAATCCACATCAGACACCCTGGTGGGGACAGGAACACATCCACAAGGGCACCCACACATGACCCACCTGCCACCAAGTCACCCTTCCGCATCCTGGACACACATCTTCCGCGACCATGCAGCAATGTCCCGGTCACGTCACCGCAGCAGTGAAGACAAGGGAATACATGTGCACAATGCAGAAGGCAGGGCCAGTGCCACGCATGGGCAGGGCACAAAGAGCACAGGGCCACACCTCCACCCACCACACACTAGCACACCCCCTGAAGGCACATGCCATGTGCCCCCCCAGTGCACCCACATGCACAACAACAAGCCAGGTGAATCCACACCCTGCACCACACAGCAAACAACCAGGTAGACAGCCACTGCAGGAGTGGCTGCAGAGGAACACACAGCACAGTAGCACAGGGCCAGGGAAACACACAACACACCACCACACTCAGGGCAATAAAAATGAGAACTAGCACCAAATGAACACACACACATAAAAGGAACAAACATCCTACTGGACACACAGCCTGCCAAGTCACACAGATGTACCCCATACTGACACACAGACACATACACACACCACATGCCAACAGCAATGGAGCACAACAAATAGGAAAGCCAAAGTGGGGTGCACACAAATAGAAGGCCATGGAGACAAACAACAAGCATGTGTATATCACATCAAGACAAGGAACAGAGAACAACACCCTCAGCCCATCAAAGCACACATGGCTGGTACAGTTATTGAAGTCAAACCACAAACAGCTCAGTGCAACAACACAGGGAGATAGCAAGGCAACCCAGGTATAGGCACAAGGATGAAAGGAAGGCCCTGAAGTCAAACTGTGAACAGCCACACATGTATACAACTACTTCACAGGAGTACACCAGCAGCACAACACACAGGGCCCATTGACACACTCCATGACTGCCAAACACCAGTAGGAATCTACACACATACCCCCCTCACAACAGCAGCACACAACACCAGTGTCAAACACACTGAAGGCTGTCAATACTTGCCAAGCAATACACAGACAAACAATCACACACCCTGGGGTAGCCACAAACATCACACACACACAGGGATGCCAGAACAAATGTCTGGACAAAAACAACAGACAAACACATAACCCAACAGAAACACACACAGAACCACAACAAGAACAGACATGCCCTCTGCAGCTAAACTGTGGAAAGGCAATGGGAGCACAGACACAACAGGAATGCACAACCTCATCACTCAAGAACAATGCAGAGACAACACACCATAACACACAGAAGAAGTGCACCATCACAGAACAACACAGCCACATCAAACAAACAACAGATGCACAGGCAAAAAAATCACATAGCAAACACAGCAGGGCATCAGGGAATGCACACCAGGCAATGACAAGGAAACAGACACACACAGCACTGCATGCACAACAAGCAGCGTGTGCACACCAAGCATACCAGCCACATACAGACATGAGTGACATAACATTAACCCACACAACACCAATCAGCACAGCACAAAGACAACAGCACACCCAGGAAGTGAAGCAGTACCACAGCCAACACACATACATCCAACATAACACCAACAGATGCACAAGTGTGGGACAGAAAGGTGGAAACAACTTGGCCAGAGGACTGAGCAGCACTCACAGTTGAACTGCATATGAGCAACCATGACTGCCAAACAGCACAAGAACATCACATTCAACCCATTGGGGAAATACCCTGAGTGACACATTGCTCCTGGCCAAAGAACTGCATCACAAAGCACAGTGTCACAAATGAAGTGATGGGGAGGCACACACACATGTAAAGCAGGGGGACAGCTGACATCAGATTGAAGTGTACTGCATGTCAGTACGGGACGTGGCAGGAGTGTACCATACACAAATAGAGGTAATGCAGACTCACAATGGGTAGGCATCTGAAGCGCAGATAGGGGATGGTATGGCACCACACACAACATTCCATACTGGAGGCAAAAAGGCACCATGTGAAGGCAATGCATGAGAAAACACAACCACAATGGCAGTGTGGAGCAGCAGGTCTGCACAGTCTCCACAAACAGTAACAAGACACATGGATGTTCAACAAAACACAACACTGACTTGCCAGTCACACACTCTGCATATTCACAAGTGACAAAAACAATAAGTAAGAGTCAGCCAGGACAAACCAACGCACTGCACAGTGCACAACATTCAACTCACACATGTGCATACAACCACAACCACAGGGCTGAACAATCAAAACAACAGGCATACAACTCCTGGGTGACACATGTGTGTAGTTGAAAAGGCAGGAACATGCACACATCAGCACTCCAGACAAACTCACCCCCTTCACACTGCACACTTCCTGACCATCCAAGAGAACACATTGAAAGTAAGCCATGGGACTAGAATGACTGGCCATCACAGCATGACCACACACATACACTACTGGGCACACGTAAAGGAAGAATACACATACATGATGATCCTGGCCAGCCTGTCTGCAATCCTGTGTATAGAATCCCACTCTGTGCTGGCATTGCCCCCCAACCTGACATGTGTACAATATAGCCAACATGAACAAATTAAGAAAATGACAACTGCTTTCCATTTAAAATTGACACCATTGCCCCCACAAGTATCTGGGTCAGGAAGAATTGAAGTCCCTGTCACCCCTGTAAAAAAAAAGAGTAAGTGAGCCAAGACATTGGCTATGTTGAAGTGGCACACAGACCATGTGGCACAGTAAACCATATACACACAGCAAAAGAACTTTATTCAGTAAGGACACTGACAAAACAGACAACAGGCGCAACTGTCTTTATTCACATATTGCAAGATAGGCACCATGAGAAGAGAAGAGCAAGGCACAAAATGCAGAGTATATCCAGGAGAAGCTGCACAGGCAAGGGGCTCACAGCAGTGAACAACAAGGCCAGTGGCCAGGGCAAAGTGTAGAGTATGTCCATGAGAAGCTGCACAGACAACGGCAAAACAGCAGTGAACAACAAGGCCTAGGGCCAGGGCAAAGTGCAGAGTATGTCCATGAGAAGCTGCACAGGCAAGGGCAAAGCAGCAAGGCCAGTGGCCAGTCCAGGGTGCAGAGTATGTCCATGAGAAGCTGCACAGGCAAGGGGCACACTGCACTGAAAAGCAAGGCCAGTGGCCGGGCAAACTGCAGAGTATGTCCATGAGAAGCTGCACAGGCAAGGGCAAAACAGCAGTGAACAACAAGGCCAGTGGCCAGGGCAAAGTGCAGAGTATGTCCATGAGAAGCTGCACAGGCAAGGGCAAAACAGCAGTGAACAACAAGGCCAGTGACCAGGGCAAAGTGCAGAGTATGTCCAGGAGAAGCTGCACAGGGAATACTTGAACACAGCAAAGAGCAGCAAGGCCAGTGGCAAGAACAAAGTGCAGAGTATGTCCCGGAGAGACTGCACAGGGAATGTGTGTGACTGTACCTTTCCATGGACAGCAACACAGTCAGGGGGTAACAATGTGCAGTACAGGCTCACCTGTGTGAGAGACAGGTGTGTGAGGGTGACTACCACTCAGGCTTGGCTGTCAGGCGGACTGGGAGCTGGCTTTGTCTCAGGGACTGTTGGGGCACCTGACTGGGGAGAGAGCGGCCCAGCTGAGGTAGAGCTATCAGTGGCTTGGCAAGCTGGAGGGCTGCTTGGACCAGGTGGTGTAGTGACACGTGGAGGCAGAGTCATGCAGACGGGAGACACTGTGTGGCTGGGAGATTGTGGAGGGGTGCCCTTCCACTTCTTGTGGATCCTAAATGGCTTCCCTGCATTGGTATCAATTGGAAGTGGTGTGGACACAAAAGGAACACTCACTACCAAAGCTGCATCAGGTGCAGACGCTGGCACCCCGTCTGGTGATGTGCTGGATCCAGCGGAACGTTTTGCCTGGCTTCGCCTTTGCCCCCCTTCCCCTGTATACTAGGTGTTACCCCTACAGTGCCCTCCTTCCCCTGCTTCACTGGGCTTGGAATGGGAGTCGAGGTGGTGGGTGAATCTGCCTTGGAGCCCTTCCTAGGTGTACCCTTGGCATGCACGACCTTCTCGGTGGGCACAGAAACTGTATGCTTCTCTTTTCGAGATGCTTTAGGGACAGGAGAGTCCTGGGATGGGGATGCCTCTGAGGCATGTGAGCCTGAGGTCTGCTTCTTTGCATTTTGTCCCCTGGTATCGCCTGACAGGCTTTTCTCGCTGCACTCTAGGGGGGCTTTGGTCTTCTGTGGGGATGGTGTCTGCATCCAGGACCGCTTGGGTTGCTGCTGCTCTGTGCTTCGTGTGCTGTATCATGACTTTGATGTATGTGGACCATGGTCACTATCGTCAGACGTAGTCAATGCCAGGGGGGTGGACAAAGGGACCAGAGCTGTACTGTGAGTATGTGCCTGTTGAAGGGCTGACATCACTGTGGAGGACAAAGCCTGGACAGTCCTGTGCAGCCCACCCACGTTTGAATGTATGCCCTCCATGAAAGCAACCACCTGTGGCAATTTTTTGTTGTGGTCAATGAAGGCATTGATGAGAGCTGTCTGGCCTACACACAGTTGGCGCAAAAGGTCCACAGACTCAACACTGATGGCAGCAGGGGGGGGCAGGGGCAGCGGTGCCAGAAGTGAAGGACACTCTTCCCCTCTTACTGAGGCGGACATGGGCAGCACCAGAGGAAATGGCTGGGAGGGTGGGCACTGGATGCTGTGTAGTGGAAGATGATGCAGAGTCCCCGTTCCCTGTGCCCGCCAGCATGGATGCATCCCCGCTGGCATCAGATGATGTGGTACTTTGCGTCTCAGGCGGGGATTCCTCCTGCAGACTCCTGTCCCTCTTTGAAGCCCTGGTGACATCAGTGTCACTGGGCTCCTGTGCAGCTTTTGTGCTTGTTTCACCTCCACTGGTGTCCGTCTCCTGTCCCTCCGTGACCATAGGAGATGCTGCTTGAGAGAGAGAGATGTAGGGTCAGTTCAGTGGCAGCAACAGAATAAACATATGCAAGCAATGCATAACAAAAGATGACTAAATCTACATGTTGCACACCACCCTGTGCAATCACTTTGTGTTAACTCACTATATTGATACAAACAGTGCGTGGGAACTGGAAATTCAGGCATATGGTAGCCATGTGATGACCACACAGCACAACACAACTAGCTCTGAGCACACCTAGGGACATGATGGGGGCACACTACGTGTTTACACTGACAGATCTGGATGCCACAGGAGTGGAACACACAGACACAGATACAACATGACATTCCACAATGACCATGAGCCCATGCCACCCACCATGTTGTACTTTGGGGCCCAAAGACTGGTGCACATTGCTGTCAGATGTCTAGGCCTCCCAAATCTGAGTGCATTGATGAGGGCACAGTCAGATCGGGCACACTGCCGTTCCCTCCCATGGGATTCCCCAGACTACCCCAATGCAGTTGATACCTGAAGACCATGACTCAGTATGCAATGGGAATGCACAGCATTCTAATTACCTTTGTAAGTACAGGTAG
Organism: Triturus cristatus; assembly: GCF_964204655.1. Taxonomy (NCBI): domain Eukaryota; kingdom Metazoa; phylum Chordata; class Amphibia; order Caudata; family Salamandridae; genus Triturus; species Triturus cristatus. Next base: position 682,794,842 of record NC_140594.1, read on the forward strand.
GGCAAATTCGTAACACCTGCACACATCCCAGCAGCCACTTACATGTCACTGCATCACACTACCAACATCACATAGGCCAGCGCTGGCACAGGCTCTGTACACATGCAGCCACTCCCAGCCAGAGTCACCCTCCCCGAATGCTCACCCCTGGCTTGCTGCTGATGCTCCTTCAAACGTGCATCCAGCTCAGGCTGTGTCACCACCAAGATGCGGCCCATTAGTGGTGCCATGCTGCACCGTGCCAAACGCCCAGTGTGAGGAAGCAACCCCAAGGTCATCTCCGCCACGTTCTTTGCCAGCCGGCTGATGTCGTCCCACCTCTTGTGGCAGTGGGTGCACTGTCAGTTTGAGACCCCCAGAGCTCGCACCTTGGCTGCAATGGCCCTCTACATGGCCTTACGCTGGTGTACCTTGATCTGCAGGCATGGGAGACAAGAGGGGGAAATGATCAGTGACACAGTGTTATATACCTACATCTCTCAGTACAGCAGCAAGATACAAACTCATCACAAATCCAAAGATATGTCTAACAGAGCCAAGAACACATCTCTCATGGTACATCTGCATGGGAAAAGCTTATGTAAATGCATGCAGGTGTGAGAGAGAACACAGTCCCTGCACATCTCACACACATGCAGGATGCCAGCACTGAAACCCCTATGTAGCCTGCCCACATCTCCAGTCCATTTTTGGGTTGAGCAACACATACATCACATATCAACCTGTGTCTGGGGGTAGACTCACTGTATCCAAGACTGCACAGCCCTCAATATCCCTGCCCTGTGAATAGATGACTGTATCATGGATGTCACATTGAGGGACATGATCTCACAAATCAAAAATCTGCATCACAAGGCCGGTCGTGTGCAATCTACAGTGCTGAGATGGCTCATAGCTGGAGTGCAATGAGAAAAGACTGATGTAATACTCTGTAAGTGAAGTGATGTGTCCTTGTCTTTTTGGGCAGGGACTGTGCAGGCCAGTTGGGCTCACACTGAGATGGACAACAGGGGCACACACAGCCATTCAGCCAAGCAATCACTGTCCTGACTCCTGCATGAAGAACTTTCTGCGTCACTGCATGGCTGACAACACAATACAGGTCACTCATACATACATGTGCAGGCAGGGAAACCTTTGGCATTGGGTGCACAGTGCACACACCTTCACCCTGGAGACAGCATGTTAGGCAGTGCATGACACAACCCTACACTCTCAGGCACATACTGCATCAGTCCAACTACATGTGTGCCTCCCCTGCACTCCCCCCACTGTTAAGGACTTACCACGACATTTGGGGCACCATATAGCCTTGGGTACTGTGTGAGCACCTCGTCCACCAGGACCTCCAGCTCCTCGCTCGTGAAGGGACTGGCACGGATCTTCTCTGTCCTTGCCATCACTGTGGACATGAGACAACAGTGGAGGAATTGGGTGGGGTCTCTGGCAGTAGTCCCTAGAGGCAGCAGCAGGTGAGGGGTCTCTGGCAGCAGTCCCTGGAGGCAGCAGAAGGTGGGTGGTCACTGGCAGCAGTCCCTGGAGGCAGCAGCCAGTGAGGGGTCTCTGGCATTAGTCCCTGGAGGCAGCAGCAGGTGGGTGGTCACTGGCAGCAGTCCCTGGAGGCAGCAGCAGGTAAGGGGTCTCTGGCAGCAGTCCCAGGATGCAGCAGCAGGTGAGGAGTCTCTGGCAGCAGGCTCTGGGAGCAGAGGTATTATGAGGCTCCCTCCTACACATATATAGCCCCCTGGGGTTGTTTCAAAGGTGCCAAGCTGTAGCAATTTGTGGTCCAGGTCTGCCTCTTTCAATGCATCCAATGACCGCCTCTGCGGTGGCGGAGCATGCCTACCGCGATTTTCAAAAATTCATCATGCCACTGCAATCAAGGTTCCCATCGGCTGTAAGGGCATGCTCCATTGGGGTGACACACCGCTGGGGCCTGGTGTGCACTACCACAATGGTGCATCTTTCAAATGCATCCAATGACCGCCTCCGCGGTGGCGGAGCACGCCTACAGCGATTTTCAAAAATTCATCATGCCACCGCAATCAAGGTTACGATTGCCTGTAAGGGCATGCTCCATGGCAGTGACACACCGCTGTGGCCCGGTGTGCGCTACCGCAATGGTGCATCTTTCAAATGCATCCTATGACCACCTCCGCGGTGGCGTAGCACGCCTACCGCGATTTTCAAAATTGCACCATGCCACCGTGATTAAGGTTCCCATTGGCTGTAAGGGCATGCTCCATGAAGGTGACACACCGCAGGGGCCAGGCGGTAGTTACCGCGATTTGAGTGCCATACATTCACATGAGGCACCGTGATTTGGGTGGCGGAGCATGCCAACCGCCATTTGAGCATGTCTCCATGCCTATCACTACCACACTTGTGTAAATGGGGAGTGCTGGTGACACACCGCTGGGGCCAGGCGGTAGCTACCGCGATTTGGGCGGCGGAGCATGCCAACCGTTATTTGGCAATACATGGATATGTATCACTGCCGCACTTGTGTATTGTGGATTGCTGGTGACACACACAGCTGGGGCCAGGTGGTAGCTACCACGATTTGGGTGCCATACATTCACATGAGGCACCGCAATTTGGGTGGCGGAGCATGCCAACCGCCATTTGGGCATGTCTCCATGCCTATCACTACCGCACTTGTGCATTGGGGATTGCTTGTGACACACCGTTGGGGACAGGCAGTAGCTACCACGATTTGGGTGCCATACATTCACATGAGGCACCGCGATTTGGGCGGTGGAGCATGCCAACCGCCATTTGGCAATACATGGATTTGTATCACTACCACACTTGTGTATTGTGGATTGCTGGTGACACACCGCTGGGGACAGGCGATAGCTACCACGATTGGGGTGCCATACATTCACATGAGGTACCGCGATTTGGGCAGCGGAGCATGCCAACCACCATTTGGGCATGTCTCCATACCTATCACTACCGCACTTGTGTAAATGGGAAGTGCTGGTGACACACCGCTGGGGACAGGTGGTAGCTTCTGCGATTTGGGTGCCATACAATGGCAATCGCCATCTGGCAAACATTAACAGTGCACAGTGCCCACATGGTCAAATGCACATCTATCTGCACACAATGCCAATGTTCCATTTACTTCACTGGTGACTACACATGCTATGTTTGTGTGTGTGATTTCATTGATTGGCCTGTACTCCCTCACATGTCACTTATGATATTGATGGTCGTGTACGCAGGACAGTGTTGTTCTGGACTCTACAATGTGTACACATGTCAATGTTTTGAGGTGCAGTGACAATCACAGCAATGTTCGTCTCAATGAATGAGGATCTTTTTTTGCATGTCCTCTTATGTCTGATCATGTACACAATCGTCATTTCTGCTCCAACTGTGGTCATTGTGTTGTGGATGTGTACCAGGTTCAAATGACACATGAAGGTGTGTCAGGTACAGCAGCTAGGTATCAGACAGTGGGGCTGATTTGTTACACATATGCTGGATGCCATACTCCCAGGCATGCTCATGTTAAATGTGGCCATATCCCTATGTGCATTCACATTGACCAAGGTGGTGTTTGAGGTACTTGTTTTGTGTAAGTTGACAGGTGTTCCATTTGTGTAGCTGAAGGTGTCCCTACATGTAAGCTGGTCTGTAACTCAATTTTGATGACAGTCATTGTTTGCGCTGTGTCATCCAGAATGTGAGATGTTGAGCCCATCTCATAATGTATTGCATTGAGATGTGTCCACTTTCATCTCAACTAGGAGGAGACCAAATCTGCTTCATCACTTGACAGTGCTGGAGGACATGGAGGATGTGGCAATCATCCGAAAATGCTGTCTGGATAGAGCCACCCTAAAAACCCTTTGTGATATGTTGGAGCACCACCTGCAGCCTCACAGGACATATCCAACAGCTTTCACTCCAACTTATAAGGTGATGGCGGCCCTGCATTTTTTTTGACACAGGATCGTTCCAGCACACGGTGGCCAGCGCAGTTGGGATGTCACCATCGATGTTCAGCATGGTGCTGCATGATATTCTGTCCGCCATGATGACATACAAGGACAGATTTAACCATTTCCCCAGGGGTCCTGAATAGGCAGCTGTGAAGGGAGATTTCTATCCCCTTGGACAAATCCCCCATGTTGTTGGTGCCATTGATCGCACCCATGTCAGGCTTGTGCCACTACAGGCACATGAGCACATTTGCAGGAATCGTAAAAATTACCACTCCATAAATGTGCAAGTGGTGTGCCTGGCAGATATGATCATCTCCCATGTGTGTTCCAAATTCCCAGGCTCAGCCAATGACTCCTACATCCTGCAGAACAGCATTGTACACCAGCTGATGGCTAATCTGCTTCCCGAGCGTGCATGGATTGTGGGTGAGTATGCCTAGTCATATGGCTTGCTGGGTGTGTGACCTGCTGCCCTCTGCCTCAGCGACATTGCAATGTCTATTTGTGTTTGTCATACCTAAGTGACTGCATATCCCAACCATCTCTGGTTGCTGAGCCCACTGCAGAATCCCAGGACCCCGGCTGAAGTCCGCTACAATGATGCCCATGGAAGGACCCGTCATTTGGTGGAGCGTACTTTTGGTCTGCTTAAGTCACGTTTCCGCTGCCTGGACAAGACCGGAGGTACACTGGCGTACTCGCCCGGTAAGGTGTGCCAGATTGTAGTGGCATGCTGCATGCTCCATAACCTAGCCATTCCCAAGGAGATTCCCCTGCTCCTGGATGATGATGAGGAACCAATGCCCCGCCTGCAAACCAACCCGTGTCCAGTGATGAGGACAGTGGAGAGGAGGAAGGTGTTGACCTGCGTGAACAGCTCATCACCCCCTACTTCAGTGGAAGCTGGGTGACAATGTACAACGTACCCATTGTCTGATGATGTTGCTGTTGTCATGAAGGGGTATGTGAGAATTGTAATAGCAGCCAGTTGTAGACTCAGTGGTGGTTGGCAATGTTTCTGGGACAAGTCATTTAGGAACATCTACAGGATGTGTATGTTGACACTTGTTGCCCATTGTGACGTGTGCATGTTGGATTATCTTGATGGTAGGAGTTGTGTGATGTCTGTGATGCCACACCCAGACTAGTGAATGTTGTTCTGTTGTGTTTTCAAAGGTGCCTTCAACTTCTCTTTGCCTACATACAGTCCATACTCCTGGTACATTGTGATCATGTTGAAGACTGTACATCCTGCAATAAAGACGGAGCAGACACAACAACATTGTGTAAGGATTTTTTATTTACAATGGTGACATGTGAGGGGGGTGTACATTTACATTGAGGTGGTGGTGGAGCAGTGAGTTGACAGTTATGGTAAATGAGATAATCAAGTATTCACCACATTGATGTGGTGACCCAGTCCAACAGACATGCCATTCACAAGGCAGTATGGGGAAGGAGAGTCCAAAAAGTAAATGCAGTGGTGAAGATGGTTGCCATCAGGGCTGTCTCCGTGACTGGCGTTTGGCAGGTGCTTTGCCTCCAGAGACTCCCAGGATTTTCTTAGGACGGCCCCTTCATCACTTGGCAGGGGGGCCCTGCTGCAGGGCCAGTGGGGTCTGAGGACTCACCCCTCTCTCTGGGCGCAGGGGGGATGGTGAACTGTCATCCTGTGGCCCACCAGAGGGAGGTGGAGGTGATGGTTGTGGCGCAGGCCTATCCCTCAGTACCACCACTTGCTGGCCCAAGAGGTCCACAATTTGTCCCATGCGGGAGTCAATGGATCTCATCAGCAGGATGAGCTTGCGTAACAGTTCGTTCGACCGGCCCGTTCGTCTCTGGGCCTGTTCATATGCCCCAAGGACTCTGGTGATGTGGTCCAGGGATTGGGTCCCAGCCTCTTGCTGTTGGTGGGTGACCCTGCCCCTCCCACCTACCCTGCTGCCACAGACCTGTTGCCTCTCCACTGTGGGCACCCGCGTCCTCTCCCTGCCCTCATCTGTCGGTGGTGTGGGGTGGTCATCCTCTGGGACAGGGGGAGTGTTGCAGGCAGCGCTGGTGGTGGTGGTGGTGGGGGTGGAGGACGCACAAGCCGTGACAGCAGGGATCTGCAGAGGCATTTGTATTGCAGCACATGTGGTGTGGGGGACGATGGTGTCCTGGGACCAGTTGCTCCCTGGCACACCAGATGGGCCGGCTTCAAGCTCATCGTCCAGAGAATCCCTGGAGTCAACATCCGAGAGGCCATGTACCGGGGGGAAGAGACTGGCTCTGCAGGTTGCTGGTGTTGTCCTCTGCAGTGAGTTCTTTGTCACCTGTGGGTCAGATGGGAAATGGTCATTGTAGTGCACCCCGCAAGCTTTGTGTTAGCTGTTTGTCATTCACTGTTTGTACACTACACAGTTGACTGATCATCACATTGTTTTCTATGTGCACTACTGTGCTTCCTGACAGGATGCAGTGGTACATGCATTGCTTGGCCATGGTGTGAGGTGTCAATACATACCATGCGCCACGTGCATAATTTGTGATTACAGGGACCTGTTGACATCTAGGGGCTGGCAAAACATATTATTTCATTGAGGACTCTTTGTTGATTTGTCTGACCTGGCAGACGTCACATCTGGCCATGGACTGGCCATTGTCATCTCCTGCATGCCTCTGTCCTGTCATGTGCATATCTTGATTTGTACCACCAAACATGCTTTCTTGTTTTTCGAATGGTCCTTGTTGCTCTGGCCCCATGGCACTGCACATGTCAATAGGTGCTATGCATGATTGTGTCCACACTTTCTTCTACATGCGCATTGTTGTTTCACACTTTGGTAGCTGTGACAGCTTCCTTTGCTTACCTGTGTGCACACTGTGCGTGGCAATGGGATCGGTGTGCATATTTGTGCAATGAGAGGGCCGGTGTTGTCATATGGCACCATTTCTTTTGTGACGAATGGGAGGGTGCAGGTACTGGCTACTTACCTGTTATGTGCTCACATTTGGCTTTGTTATGTGACATATCTGTGTGTGCGTGGTGGAGGATTGCATCCTGCTCAGTGGGGTCACAAGACAGAATAATATGTCTACCTACCTGTTAGTTTGTTTGAGGTGGGCCATTAGATGCCACATACATCTGGGTGGTATGGAGAGCTCCATTTTGCTGTACTGGGGGACAAGGGTGCATGATGGGAGTAGTGGTACAGGCCTCCCACCCCCAGACACCCTCCCAGGGAAGATGGCTACCTATCTGTTGGGTGGTGGTGAACAATGCAATGGATGCCACATGCTTCTGGGTGGGGTTGTGCTCCATCCTGCTGAGGTGTGGGCCAGGGGGCATGGTGGGAGTAGTGGTACAGGCCTTCCACCCCCAAACACCCTCCCAGGGAAGATGGCTACCTACCTGTATGTTTGTTTGGTGTACTGCAATGGCTTCCAACTGCTTCTGCGTGGGAGTGAGTGCTCCATCCAGCTCAGGTGTGGGCCAGGGGGCATGGTGGGAGTAGTGGTACAGGCCTCCCATCCCCAAACACCCTCCCAGGGAAGATGGCTACCTACCTGTAAGTTTGTCTGGTGTACTGCAATGGCTTCCAACTGCTTCTGGGTGGGGGAGGGCTCCATCTTGCTAGGCTGTGGGACAGGGGCATGGTGGGTGTAGTAGCGCAGACCTCCCACCCACAAATACCCTCCCAGGGAAGATGAATACCTACCGGTTAGGTGAAGGTGAACAATGCAATGGATGCCACATTCTTCTGGGTGTGAGTGAGTGCTCAAACCAGCTCAGGTGTGGGCCAGGGGGCATGGTGGGAGTAGTGGTGCAGGCCTCCCACCCACAAACACCCTCAATGTGAAGATGGCTACCTACATGTAAGTTTGTTTGGTGTACTGCAATGGCTTCCAACTGCTTCTGGGTGGGAGTGAGTGCTCCATCTAGCTCAGGTGTGGGCCAGGGGGCATGGTGGGAGTAGTGGTACAGGCCTCCCCCCAAACACCCTCCCATGAAAGATGGCTACCTACCGGTTAGTTTGATGAGGGTAATGTATTGGCTGCCACATGCTTCTGGGTGGGGTGGGAGGAGGGCTCCATCTTGCTGATGCTGTGGGACAAGGGGGCCTGGTGGGAGTTGTAGTGCTGGCTGCCTGTACACATGCCCCCATGGTAATGGTGATAGCTATGCTTGGGCTGAATGGGAGTCAGTGAATGTTGGATCTGTGAGACATGTTTTTGTGAGTGTGTGGTGCAGATGAATAGAATTTGTCCTAGGTGGTGTAGCTTTGTAGTTGTGCAAGACAGTACATAACAGTGTGGTGGTAGTCATTTGTTTGTACTTACCAGCCTCCACTCCCCCGGGTACGCCTGTGAGACTCTTTAGATGCAGTATGGCAAGCACCTTCTCCTCCCATGGTGTGAATGGGAGGGCCACCGCCAGTCCTCTCAGCCAGCTCACGGTTCTTGCTTCTCCTCTCTTAGACAACCCTCTTTAGATCATGCCACCGCATCATGATCTCCTTTTTGGATCGCGGGGTGGTCCCTACTGCATTGACCCTTTCGACTATCCTTGCCCAGATTTGCATCCTTGTGGCTAATGGTGACTGTTGGACCAGGCTACCAAACAGTTGTGGTTCCACTCTGACTATCTCATTTACCATGACTGTCAACTCAGTCTCTGTGAATTTGGTCATTTTATGTGTTGACATGGTGTGTGGTGTGCAAAGTGGTTGTGGGTGCAGGGGTGTGAGTGGTGGGTGTGGTTGTGATGTGTATGGTATGTGATGTGCAGGGGGTTAGTAGTGCAGGTGTGGTAGTGATGGTGGTGGTGGTGGTGATGTGTGTGTGCTGTATTCCTTTGCCTCTCCTCTCTGATCTGGTGAATGCCCTTCTCTTCTGGAGTGTTGCAAAGGATTGTGGTCAGGGAAGGTGCTGGTTTTATACTCAGCTATGTAGGTGTGTCCAAATAGGGCATTGCTGTCTGGTGTGTTGTGTGTGTTGTCCTGGGAATTGTATTTTTCTTTTTGCCATGTGGTTGTGTCATTGTGGTGTGTTTTGTGTTTTTGGGGGGCATGGCTAGTTTGCTGTGTGCACTTTTTGGCCTTATTGTGGGTTTTTTCATTCATCCGCCATATTTTTCATGGATCGTCCACAGTGGTGGCTATGCTGCAGCTCTTCCGCTGGCTCTCCCATTCATCCCTGTGTGCGACCACGGTGGAAACAGCGGAACGTACCGCGGGACCATCGGGGATATTCTAATTTCCCTGTGGTGTTTCCGCTATACTTGCGGCAGGTTGGTGTTTTTCTGCTGCAAATCCGACCTCCGCGGACGGATTTTGGCCATCTCCGCCCGCTACGGGCGTTTTTTCTTGGCCCGTTCCGCCGCGGTCGGTGTTTTTTGGCGGTTAATTCTAATTTGCCCGCCGGTTTTTCCATGGTACAGGCGGGCGGTGGTTTTCCGCTTCCATGGCGGTCGGGGTGGTTTTCCGACCGCCATCCTAATAGACCCCTAGATGTTTACTTTACCACACACAAACCACCGTGATTATTTCACAGATATTATGCATAGGAAATTTCCCTTCCACATATTTTCCTAGCCACAAACCATAGTTAAGGATGGATAAAAACGCATATTGTAATCAGTAACACTTTTGCCAAGACACAAACTTTGACACAATGCCAATCACAAGCAGGGGCAGGCCCTTTTTTATAAATATAATTTTTTCTTTATCTCTTATCTCTCTTTCTTTTTTTATAGTTTATTTGAAGATTATTCATTAGTGTACAGTATCTTGTATCATCCAGTACGTTGTATTCCGCGCTTTTCGTATATCGCCTGTGTATATACCTAATGTTCATCATTCTGCAGAAGTTATGATGTTTCTACCTAACTGATGTATCACGTCAATTTATATTACTGTACACCGTATACCATCCTTTTGTGCTGTTCTCTTTGAAAATACCTAATAAAATCATTTGAAATTGAAAACTTCCAACACGCCCCCTCCTAGCATGGCTACCACAGACAGTGTTTGTACTGTGAGACAAATAAGTGGGGGAGAGTAAGGAATATCTCTCACCCACGGAAAACAAGTAAGTGCTTTTCATTTATTTTTATAAGCGTTTCAATGTTAAATTGCTTTAATATTTTCCTTACTTAGTGTATGCCTGCTCTAGCGACGTCACTTTAACAATATCAAATTGGCAGCAATTTGATTGCTCAAATAAACAGGATACCTTCTCTGCTGTACTATTAGGAGGTAACCACTGCTTATCCACATATTATGTAAGTCACAAGGTAACCAGAGCATTTTCGTTATTTAGTATTATACTCTCCAATTATCACTTTTGTGATATCGCGCTCCAGAGAGAAGCGCTATCCTTTTTATTCTCAGGACCACCAGCCCAATTCAACATAGTGGCAGTCGTGCAAGAGTGTTGCAGTCACGCCCACATTGCTGGGCAACTGGAGAAAGTTGGAAGCGTAGCTCTCATAAGTATGTCTTCCCTTCCATGCAAAACCTGAGCTCAAGGAGGTGCTCAGGGCCTGAACTCAAGGAGGTGCTCAGGGGCCTGAACTAAAGGAGGTGCTCAGGGGCCTGAACTCAAGGAGGTGCTCAGGGGCCTAAACTCAAGGAGGTGTTTTCTCACATTGAGCACAATTGATCATTTCCTGATTTCCTTTCCCAACCTGAAGAGGAGGAATTCTTGCAATATAGGAGACAGGTACCATAATCTTTGCTGCTACATTAAGCCAATAGGAGTCTGCTGTCCAGGGAATGGTCAGACATTGATACATATTCCTTTTCAACATTCCCAGACAAACTATATATATCCTTTGCAAAAATGGCAACAATAAAAGTAAACTCCCTTATGGCAGCACTAGCTTCAAGCGACCCTATGATTTCTGAGGGAGCTTCTTGATTTGATCAAGATGCCAAAAAGGAGAAGGCTTGTGGTTAAAAAATCTTATTTATCTAATAATGTTGCCATAAGAGCTAGACCATACTCTATGTACACTGTTCAATCCCTTTTACATGACTTTTGAGCTCTAGCTGAGGAAATGAGTCAAAATTAAGACACTCTGGGGCATATTTACAAGCCCCTAACACCACCGAAGCCTCACATTTCGGACACTAAGGGGGCGTTGCTATCTATTCCGTATTTACAAGGTGACATTAAGGGGCATATTAGCAAGGACTTGCGATAATTATCTCAAAGCGAGCGTAGCGCTGTTTTTTTTATCGCCGGCTATCGGTGGATTTTATCGCAGAGATAACGCGTTATCATCAACGTTTATCTCAAAGGCGATATTAAATCCAGCGATAGCGGCGAATCCCAACGATAACGTGAGATATCCAGCGATAAAAATCCCATCGCTAATGGAAATCTTGCTAATAGGCAGGTGAGGACTTAAACGTAGAATCCACCTCCCATTGACTATAATGGGTAAGTCAGGTTTCTACCAGGTGTAAAATCTAAGTGATAAACGCGGTTAGCGTGCGTTTTTTTATCGCTTCGCGGGCCTTGGTAATAGGCGGAAGGTGTGTTTGCGACTGCTTTCAGTCGCTTTCAAGTTGGGAACACCTCCTTTGCATGTCATTAGTGACAAATATCGCTGACATGTAAAGCGGTACAAAAGCGGGCGCTATCACCTGTAAGCTTTCGCTAACCGCTGTTAGCGACAGCTTGCTAATAGGGCTATAAAAATATCCCCGCTTTAGCGGTAAAAAGTGCCGCTAATGCGGGGATACTGCCCTTGCTAATATGCCCCCAAGTCACTTATTGTATATAGGGGAGAGGAGTTGGCCTAAAGGCTAGGGCAGCCGACCTCGAATCTGGGGAACTGGGTTCGAGTCTCGGCAATGACGCTGAACGTCCTGTGATTCTGGGCAAATCACTTAATCTCCCCGTGCCTAACAAAAACAAATGTCCTCATGTAATGCAACTGGTGCTATGTAAAGCGCTCTGATACCCGATTCGGGTCAAGTTCGCGCTATATAAAACTAAAAAAAAAAAAAGACCTTAGGCAGCCTATTGCTTTGAGGTATAGTAGTATACAACGAGCCAAGCAAAACAAATAACATTCATCATTACTTTTTTATTATCAAAAATAGAAATTTTGAAATCAAAGAGGATCACTGATGACTCCTAAAGATGAGTTCTATTCAATGTGTTAACTAACTCATCCTATCTTGTTATCTTTTCAGTAGGTTACAAAAAATATGTTTCCACAGTAACAAATGACAAAGTATATAATTAGGCTTAAAACATGGCTAATTCTTGGTAAAATCATAACACGATTTTACCAAGAATTCGCCACGTTGGAAAGCCTAAATACTGTTTGGTACTTTGTTGTTCATTACTGTGGAAACATATTTTTTGTAACCTACTGACAAGATGAAGAGATACGATGACTTTGATTTTAAAAATGTCTATTTTACATGCAGTATATTTTCCCTGCCTTGGGAGCGTTGATTATAGGCGGGGAGTGTCTTTTGTTTTTAAGGCATTAAGGGCCTCATGTAGGTAAATAAATTTTACCGTTTCTTAAATACCGAGCCGTACCGAATCGGTAAATTAGAATCGGTAAGTTATATGTAGGTAAAAATTCGGTAACAGTTACCGATTCGGTAACATTCGGTAATCACGAATCGGAATTCACCGAATCGGTAAATACCGAGGTGGTATTTACCGAATCGGAAAATACCGAGGTGGTATTTACCGAATCGGAAAATACCCAATCGGTATGTACGGAATCGGTAAATAAAATCACATGACTTGACGAAACAGCTAATCCTGTGCAACCACAGCCCACCCAACCAGGAAGTGGCCACACCCAGGCAGGTGTACATAATTAGCCGACCCTGGAGAGGCTTGGAGTGCAGAGGAGAGGCAGGGAGCCGGTGCCTGTGCGAGCGGGAAAACGAACATCATGTCCAGCCAGAGAACACAGAGAGACGGAGGGGAAAGGAGGAGGAAGCTGAAATTTAGCCCCAAGGAACTCCAGGTGCTGGTGGAGGAGGTGGTGAAGCAGCACCAGAAGCTGTTTGGAAGGCAATCCCTGCAAGTGCCTGAGGCTGAAAAGCGCAACATATGGCTGGCCATCCAGGCCCATGTGAATGCTGTGGGAGTGACCCACAGGGACATAGAGGTCCTAAAGAAGCGCTGGTATGACCTGAGGATTGTAACCAAGAGGAAGATGGGCGACATCCAGAAGGAGGCCAGCCAGACTGGAGGTGGAACCAACAGGGCACCTGCCCTCACCGAACTGGAGGAGCTGGTGGGGGCCACAATCGAGCAAGAGAGCGTCGTGGGTCTTGGGGACGCCGACAGCTCTGCCAGAGCCGCCACACAACAAGGTAAGACGAAAGCACAGCAATGTAGCACCCCCTATCCCTATCCCACATCCCCCATTGTGAAACGAGAATCACACTGCAGTCCACACGTGTCAGTGCAGACAGGCAATGCATTCCGGGAGATGTAGTCAGGGAAACACCAACCATGAGGTAAATGTTACAGGGCAACAAGGCATGTCACGCACTCGAGGCACAAGGAGACAGAGGACATTTTGGAATGTGAAATTATTTATTGTGACGCTTTCAATGCAGCCCTTCGGGGACACTGAGCCAATGTTGTATTTCTGTCCACAGATGTGACATCATGCAGGACAGGGCATGCTGCAGGAGAGACGGCACACCGGCCACAAATATCACCTCCAGCCAGCACAAGTTCAGACCAGGGAGCAGGCCCACTGGCAGCCGCACCACCAACACAGGCAGCCTCGCCGCAGCCAGAGCCAGCATCACCTCACCCAGAGCCAGCATCACCTCACCCAGAGCCAGCATCACCTCGCCCAGAGCCAGCATCGCCACTCATGTTTGAATCACCGGCCACATCTCCGCTTGCAGGTGTGGGAATGAGGAGGCGTCCAGCAGCCAGGCTACGAGCCTTAGACACCTCGTCAGACGACAGCATGGCCCTGAAGAACTCACCAGGCCCCAGGAAGGGAGCCATGCCACTGTGCCCCACACCTCACAGGCAGCACAGACGGGAGCAAGAGGGCGCCGCAGGTCACGTGTCCAGAGTCCACCAGCACCCATTGACGGCCATGGTGTCTTCTTGGGTCTCGAGGGCCAAATGTTGAAACAACAGCGCCTGCAAACAAAGGCAGTCATGACAGTCCAGAGGCACATGCGGGTGATGAAAACTACATTAGTCAACATGGACAATAACATCAGCGGCATGGCTGCGGGCATTCGGGACATGTCCCAGTCAATCCAGCAGTTGTGCAGCAAATTAGATGCTGACATCGAGGCACGGCGCCGGGAACGGCAGAGAAGGGACACTACCAACAGGGCACTCAACCGTCTGGCAACTGCGACTTCTCTACTGTGCCGGCGCTCTGTGACGATGCAGGAGGGCCTAACACACTGCTGCAGCGACCTGTCTCGGGGGATGGTGCAGGTGACAAGTGCACTAGGGGTGCTATTTACTAGTCAGGCGGCGACAACTGCTGCAGGGGATGCTGCGGAGAGCATCAACACCAGCAGCCGGAGCAGCATTACACCCCCTGTTCCAGAAGGACGCAGGAGCAGCAGGCGGCTTGGGGTTGGCTCTAGTGAGGATGCACAGGCCGTGCCATCCACCACTGCAGCGCGTATGCGCAAACATTGATGTGGCCCTGCTTAGCCACTTCCCAATGGGTGACGTAACCCTGGACATACTCCTTGTATAGATGGTATATTGCCAGATTGGCTTGTTCATGTGTTCATGGCGTGGTGCCACATTAAAACTACGTCATGACTAATCACAACTGGCTGTGTACCCTTACTTACTCAGAAATAGTTGCATGTGATCTCTGTCCGTCTCTCTCTCCCATCGATTGCAGTTGGCACTCTAGCTGCGTTGCCCTGTGGCTGGCCTGACTCATCCTCGTTGTCCTCAAAATATGTTAGTTCCACATCTGTACCTTTTTTCGTGGCAAGGTTGTGCAGCATTGCACAAGTGGCAATAATCTTGCAGCAGGTGATGGGTGTGTACTGGCGTGCGCCTCCGCTCTTGTGGAGGCAGCGGAACCTGCTCTTCAGTAGTCCAAACGTGCGCTCCACCACATTGCGTGTTGTTTTGTGTGCCACGTTGTATCGTCTCTCACTCTGGGTTGCTGGGTGTAGGTAGGGAGTGAGGATGAATGACCGGCATGCATATGCACTGTCGCCTAGATGAGTTAAAGGGAAACATCAGTCACATGCTTCTTTACACTATGATTTGCAGGTTGCAAGGGGCGTCACTGTTACTCACCTAGCAGGTATCCCTCTCCAAATTCTCCGGCACTCAGTCGTGTGTAGATCCCACTATTCTGGAAGATGTACGAGTCGTGGGTGCTCCCAGGAAACTTTGCAACAATATCTGTGATGATGTTCCCTGCATCACAGATCACCTGCACATTGATGGAGTGGGTGGACTTCCTGTTCCTGTAGATGTGCTCTGTGTCAGCTGGTGGACAGATTGGGATGTGTGTACCATCAATACAGCCGATGACATGGGGGAACTGTGCCATGTGATAAGAGTCTGTTTTTGTTTTCTGCAGTGCAGCCTGTGTGTTGGGGAAGCTGATGTAGTGGTGCATTCTCTGCATCATGGCATCCAGGAACTTCCTGAAGAAACGTGACAGGCAACTCTGGGATACACCACCCACCGCAGCTATCACCACCTGATAACTGCCGGATGCCAGCAGATGTAGGCTGCAGAGCACCTGCACATGTGGGGGTATGGCGTGCGCCCTTCTTATTGGCTGGTCCAGGAGTGGGTGAAGGTCCCTGATTAAGTCCATGATGGTTTCGGGGTGTAGCCTGTACCTCTCATGTATCTCTGCATCAGTCAGGTGGAATAGTGTGATGCGCTGTCTGTAGATGCGTTCCTCCCGTCGCCAAACCCTCAGTCCTGCTGCCTGTAGACGTAGGCGCCTTGCAATGACATACATAGCGGCCATGTTGTCCACGCTGTTGCATTTTGGGATTGCTTATATGCACTGTTGATGGTTACCACCTGCTTTCAATCCGTGTTAATTACCGACTCTTATTTACCGATTTTCTTGGATTTCTTAATTACCGAGTGCTCCTACATGTCATTTTAATTTTTACCACTTCATATTTACCACTTCATATTTACCGATTCGTTAAGTATGTATTCGGTAAATCTGATTCGGTATTTTAGAATTCGGTAAATATGATTCGGTATTTACCGCCTCATATTTACCGAAAAGTCGTTTTTGGACTCCTACATCTCACTTGTCTGAATACCGGTCGGTAACGGCATATTTACCGAAAATCGGCCGTTACCGACCGGTATTTGGCTACCTACATGAGGCCCTAAGTCACTTAACATGGCTTAATGCCACCTTGTAAATATGCCCCTCACCGCAGCAGTCTGCTGCTGCCAAGGGGCGGGCAAAAGGTGTTGCTGTGGGCGTTCCACCGCAACACCCATTGCTTTTTGACGCTGCCCCATATTAACAAGGATGGGCAGCGCCAAAAACTAAGACCAAGTAAAACCTAGCTTAAAATGGAGATATGAGGAGAAAGTATTAATTTCTCCTCGTATTTTGCTCTTTCTATGTGTGCTGCTTTCTGCAGCAAACATAGAAACAGCAAATCACCTTTACAGATTGTTTATGTGCAGGAAGGTGTCCCTTCCTGCACATAAACAATTGCCCCTGCAGCGCAGAAACCCTTGCAACATGGTGCAAGGGTGCCTCTGCTGGCGCTAGGCATCTCCTTTGGCGCCAGCACTAGGGGAAACTCAGGGGTGTGCCGTGTTTTTGTAAATATGGTTCATCCCTTTGTTTAAAAAATTTCGGAGTTTGTTTTACCATTTTTGGAGTAACACCACGCTCTGACATTTTATTGTAAATGTCTCCCTAATTACAGACTGGCCATTATGGAGCAACAGGACAGATTTCTATCAGATATTACGTTTGATTTACTTTTGCCAGTGGCGCTTGCGCTGGATCATCGTTTGCCTTTAGACAGCACATCAGCATGAGGGCTTGAAAGTCGAGCAATGTCCAGAAAGCTTTACTAAGCCATCTACCCATCAGCAGAGCAAAGTTATTCGGCACCCAGCCAGAAGATTTAGTAAAGAAGTCGGCGGAGGATTAAACCTGCTTAATTCTGTGAAACCTATCACTATGGGAAGGGGTTTTGGATTGTTCAGTGCCTTTGATCAATCTGCTTCTATGGGATGATGTAATTATCTCTTTCAGGGTAAGGCAAGTGGCCAGGGCCATTACTTTTTTGATAAATCCTGGCAGCAGGCTGCAGCTCCTCCAGTTACCCCTTCATCTCCAAAATCCTCACTATACAGAGAGTGTGGGAGAAAGAATAAAGTCCTTTTTTTCTGAGCGGAATGCAGATGTGTCAGACGCCTGGGTACTTCGCTTGGTGGAAAATGGCTATGAGATAGACTTTTCTTCTCCTTCCCAAAATTTCTTCATACAAGCCCTACTCTACGGAATTCTCCCAAACTCCAGGGTTACAAAGGGAATCCAAAATCTCCAATACTAGGGACCTTCAATCCTGGTACCCCCTGGAAAAACAGGAGAGGGATGTTACCCCCTCCTAATCTTGGTCTAGAAGAGTTTAGGAGAATTTTGCCCTATTTTAGATCTAAAGACAGTCAACTTCAACACTCCTCATTGAAGTTTCAAGATGGCAAGTCTCCAAGATATCTTACTTCTTATTTCCCCAAACATGTTTTTGGTTTCAATTGACATATTGGCTGCTTTCTTGCATATCTCTAAGGTTCGGTACGCTCCGAAATTGTTTAAAGTTTTGCCCTGAGTCGACATTACCAGTTTTGGCCTTGCCCTTTGATCTCTTCTCAGCCCGTAGGATATTTACTAAGACTCTGTCACCATTTGTAGGGAATCTATACTCCCATGTGCCTGTTCTTATTCTAAGGGTCAAGATGCGGTCCAGCTGGTCTGCAAATGCCTGTCCTATGGGTTTCTACTCAATTCAGCCAAGTCACATCTAATGCTTGCTACTATATATAGTGGCTCTGTTCAACACCAATGTGGGAAGCATTAATCTCCTTCCATCACGTCAAGAGAAACTGATGTGATGCCTGAGGCATCTTTTGGACTTTCAAGCAGCTCTGGCAAGACACTGGCTGAGGGTGCAGGAGGGCATGTTGGCAGCGTTGTTCTTAGTTGAATGGGCTCATCTCCATCATCTGGTTTATCATCTACAGCGGTTCTGTGATCTGACAACTCTTGATTACAAGACTTTGGTTCCAGTCGTCCTGGCTGTAGCTCAGAACATCCAGTGGTGGCTAAACCCCAATAGCTTGAACAAGGGAGTTCAGTTATCTGCTCCTCTCCTTCAGACTATTAAAAGAGAGGCAAGCAGTCTGAGTTGGGGAGCATCATTGGATCATCAATGAGTCCAGGGCCACAGGTTGAGTCTGGAAGCTCTCAATTCTTCCATTGGAGGAAAAATGGAGGCAGTCCTCAAAGCCCTGCCGACTTTTTCTCACCTAATAAGGACAAACCTGTCTCATTCTGTATGGACAACCAGGCTGTTCGAGCATATATCAGTCACCTAGGGCATTCCAGGGTTGCTCTTTTAGCTCATTTGCCAGAGCAGATTGGTGTCTGGGCAGACAACAACCAACTTCTCTGACCGGGCTGTATGTTCAGTGGAGCGAGAGTGGGGGTATCGGCATTCTCAGTATCACATTCTCCTCCTCAGTATCCATGTTGCTCAGCATAGATACTTTCCAATAGATCATTCAGAGCTATGGTTGGATATTTTCACCTTAATCAGGATGCTTATCTTCCCACATTCTGCTCTCCTCTCCCATGCAGAGAGGCATGGAGAGCGGATGCCATGAGCTTCTTTTGGGCCAGGGGTCTCCTGTTTACTTTTCCTCCCTTTCCACTTTTTCCAGAGTACTAGCCAAAATCAAGAAAGAGTGGGTGGAAGTTCTGCTAGTGGTTCCAGCTTAGACTTGCCGCCCTTGGTTCCCATTACTCACTCAGTTGGCTCCCCAACCTGCTTGGATTTTCCCCTCTGAATCCTACTCCACGAAAGTTCCCAGATCTTCCAGAGAAAGCCCTGTTTTGCTTCTCTCTGGGGGCCTGGAGTTTGACGGGCAGAGACTGGAGTCCTTTGGCATTTTTCATTATATAGCTGTCTTCATTCAGAATACGAGGAGGAGCAGTACTGTTAAGATTTATGAGAGACACTGGATACATTTCTCAAGTAGGTTTTCTCATAGGAATATTTTGATAGGGATCTGCGAAGAGTCTCTGTTCTCGATGTATATGTGCCTGGAAAGGGTACAGAGCAGAGATGGGGCAGTAGTGTGTGTGGTACATGTAGTATTAGTGCATGTGCTGAGTGTATGTATTCCTGTGAGGAATAAATGACATGGAAAGTTTTGTGCTGTGGAGTGTGTGCCTGTAGGAAGCTGGCTCTGTATATGGTATACCACTAGGTAGATATACTGTTCACAGAGTCCAGAGATTCCCCCAGAAGTGTAAAGGGCTCAATGTAAACCCAAAGTGCTCTATTAGTGGTAGTGTAGGTGAGCAGCCTTTGGCCTAACACAGAGGAGTGTAAGACATTTATTGCACACACATTGACCAATAACTGACACACAACTCAAATAGGAGATCCACACCAATTTTATGAAAATAAGCTTTGTTTGAATTTTATTGTAAGACCAAGATCGTCGCAAAAAGGTAAGTACGTGTTTCAGGAAAAATACTTTAGTCTTTCTAAAGCCAACATAGTGTAATTTTCAAACAGTTCAATGTTAACCTATGGAGGAAAACAACAATTTAGTTTCATGGGTACGTACCCAACTTACGGTTCCAGTCTTCAGGATTTCTGATCAGCAGTGGGCAGCATCCACCTTGCCCTCCTGCACCGCTTCAGAGCTCACAGGTGTGGGCCTGTATGTTTGCCTGCCTGATTGGACCATGTGGCAGAGGCCATCACTCCCCTGTAGACTGCGGACGCATTAATCCACCGCCCTGGACGATGTGCCTGTTGGCAAAGCGGGGCCCAGAGGACTTCCCGCGGTGAAGAGTGACCCCTAAGATCTGCTGCCTAAGCCTTAAACACTGTGCGACTGTAGAGCTGTGGATTCCTGGATGACCAGGTGGGGGTTGTATGATAGAGGCACGACTGGTTGAACCACGCGTGCCTTTACCATGCAGCCTAAACCACAAATGCGTCTTGACCCCGCATTCCTTTACCTCACATGCCTTTACCACATTATTTTGTAGTAAAGACATGAATGGTAAAGGAGTATGCGTGGCTAAGATCGTGACCGCCTCCCCCGCCCTTAGCTACAGACTCCGCCCTCTGCCCCCCGACCTGAGGTCCAAAAACCCCAACCCCCATGCTGTCCCTAACCGTCAAACACTACCTCAAACCCCACCCATGCCCTTATGCTGTCCCTACAACTACCCCAACCCCCTTCCACTGCCCTTAGGCCTAAAACCCAAACCCCTATTTTGAAAAACTAACCCGAACCGCAAGCCTAAAAACTACCCCGCCCTCCCCTTAGCCCTAAAAACTACCCTGACTATCCATTCCCTTCCCCTTGCCCTGAGGCCTAAAACCCTGTCCCTTAACAAACACTATCCTGACCCCTCCCGACCCGTGCTGTCCCTAAAACACACCCAATCCCTTTCCACTCCCCTTAGGCCTAATACCCTAACCCCTAATTAAAAAAACGACCCGTCCTGAAAACTACCCTGACCCCCCAAGCCCTGAACACTATCCTGACCCTCCAGCCCTGAAAACTACCCCAACCCTGCGAAAACTAGTCCTAACCCCAGTCCTGAAAGCTACCTCTGACCCCTGGCCTGAAAACTAGCCTGACCTCCAGCCCGGAAACCACCTCCGACCCCCCTGCCCTGAAATCCAGCCCCAAACACCCCAGCCCCGAAAACTATCTCCGACCCCTCCTAGCCCTGAAAAGTAGCCCCGAACCCCCAGCCCAGAAAACTACCCCAACCCCCAGTCCTGAAAACTAACCCCGACCTTCCCAGTCCAGAAAACTACCCTAAACCCCAAACCAGAAAACTACCCCAACCACCCAGCCCAGAAAACTACCTCCGACCACCTACCAAGCCCACAAAACTACCCCTGACCCCCAAACCATAAAACTACCCCGACCCCCAGCCCAGAAAACTAACCCTGACCTCCCCAGCCCAGAAAACTACCCTGACCCCCAAACCAGAAAACTACCCCAACCCCCAGCCCCAAAAACTACCTCCGACCCCCTACTAAGCCCAGAAAACTACCCCTGACCCCCCACCCACAAAACTACAGCCCAGCCCACTTACCTCACCGCAGATCTCTTCCTGGCAAGGTCTTCCTGCTTCCCTCCCCAGCAGCCAGCATCTAGACCGCACACTGCCTTAACCCCACATATGAGTGGTTAAGGCAGATGCATGGTTAAGGCAAGCGTGGTTTAGCTTGCGTAGTCGGAACACACTTGGTTCAGACTGCGGTGTTCTGACTGTTTCTCCCAGGAGGGCATTGACTTGTGTCACAGAGCCTGGTAGAGAGAACTGTAGTGAGAATCATCTGTCGTTGGCTGTAGAGGGGGAGAGTCTTGGAGAGAACAACTCCCTATGAGCCACCAGACCCCTCGGATTGGATTTGTTGGAACATTGGGCACTGTAGAGGGCTGGTGTGGCCAAAGTCTCAAATCCCTGCCCACATCTGATCGATGTCTGCATGAGAGGTGGATGGCGGGTGATTCCATTGAGGACAGTTCCCCTCTGCCCC
Source organism: Triturus cristatus (assembly GCF_964204655.1). Lineage (NCBI taxonomy): Eukaryota > Metazoa > Chordata > Amphibia > Caudata > Salamandridae > Triturus > Triturus cristatus. The sequence continues at coordinate 682,816,590 of NC_140594.1, forward strand.
CCCGCAGGAGGTGAAGACAATATAGCTGAATGCTTCCTCCCTCATGGACAAACTATAAAGTGTCAGACCTCACATTAGACTATAGTTTGGAAACCACCATACAGGTACCTCATGAAGTTCAGGACCCCAGAGTGCCCCCTGGAAGAGGGACCACTGTCATTGTACACTATTTCCCTGCCTCTTGAGACTGTCAGCTTCTGCCAGAGCCCTGGTATGAGCACCACTTGAACCAAGGTTTGGACAGTGGGTCTGTTTCTGTGTGTTCTGTGTTGCTGCGGCCCTGCTATTGGCAAACTAGGTTATGAGTTCCATGTTGTTCTGAGAACAGCGAGGAAGCAGGCAGTTTGGAGGCGACATCGATCTCCCATGTGCATGTCAGGCCCTGACTCAGGTCCATTCGCCTGGTGAGTACCGTCTGGTAACCTGCTCTGAATGCCCTGCTTTACACTTTGGCTATCAACACTCTCTCGCTTGAACAATGGGCGAAAACAAGCCAATGCACCCTGCAGCTTCTCAAACCTGCATAGAACAGTATGCCACAAGCCATGGTAGCACTAACAGCGCCTCATTGAACAATGCTCCACAGCCCAATGGCGACCTCGCTACTATCCTCCAGGCCATTCACACCTCTCAACCCTCAGTTGAAACCAAATGGGAGAAGTGAGGGTCGACATGCCACTTATTCAACAAGATCTAAGAAATGCAACAGCGAGGATCACTGAGGTGGAATCCTGCATATCCACAGTGGAGGATGATGTCACCACATGCAGGTCTCCTGCTTGCTCTCGCACACAGCTGAACTCCACCAGCGAATGGAGATGTTGAAAACCAATCCCGCCAGAACAATTTGCAATTCATAGGAATCTCCGAGGGAGTGGAGCCGATCCAGGCGGCCACCTTTCTGGAAGATTGGATCAGATTCTGGATGCCTTGGATCTTCTGTCCCTGTGGTTCGTGGTTGAATTGGGTGCACCATGCCACACCGAAGCCATCGCTTGGTGCTAAGAACAGGCCTATGATTGCAAGGATCTTTAACTTTAGAGACCGAGATGTGTTCTAAAGGAAGCTCACACTCATCTGGATTTATCCTACCAAGGAAACAGGGTCTTAGTGTTCCCAGACTGTCCTAGGGAGGTACAATTTCAGAGGCGAACCTATGCAGTGGTCAAGTAGAAGCTCCAGACCTTAAACCTGTTGCTCCGACTGCTGTTACCGGCTTGCCTCAGAGTGGTTTTCAACAATAAAACTCTCTTTTTCAACACCCCTGAGGCTGCCTGGAATTGGGTCGCCAAAGAGAGACCACTGCAAACCTTGAACAACTCCCCACATTCCAACATGCAGTTGAGTGGATTGACTAGACTGAATCTTTTGCAACATAGACAGCTGGATGCTGCCCCAATATGTTTTGGTGATGAGGTTTAATATTTGACAAAGCCACAAGATACACTGGAGATGCAACACTGCTTTTTTTACATGACTCAATGCTACCACCTCACATTCCACCTAAGCTGGAGCACTCTCTGTATCCCGCTGTTTGGATCCACGATATCATGGCCTTTCAATGTGCTCTCCTGAAACATCAACTGGCTTTTGGGTCGTGTAAAGCTCACTGCAGTCCGACAATACTCTCACCGGTTTCTCTCAGCTATCCTGATGATATAGGCAACACTGCCGATGGGGAACCACTGTCCCTTTCTAGCAAGACAGGGGATACAAAACTGTTATCCACGCAGGCTTCTTGCGAGCTCCTGTGGAGTGGCACTACTCCTGCACTGCTCCTTTTCCCTGACAATTAAGAACACTACAGGGGGAGGCCTAATTGACCTTGTTTCTGCCTATGTGCCCCCAGCAGCCCTGGACATGTTCTTTCAGGATCTCTCTAACATGCTAACTAAGCTTTCAGAGGGTCTGACGGTAATTGGAGGGAACTTCAATGCCATGATGGCTACTCACCAGGATACGGTCTACAGACATAATATCGAGTTTTGTTTATCGATATGCATAAATATCGAGTTTTTCATATTGTGGGGACAGAATATCGATGTCAAGAATACCGTCGACCAGAATATCGAATTTAAGGTAAGAAATATCGAAGTACATAATATCGAAGTTATTAATATCGATACAAAAATACCGATATTATTAATATCGATGTTTATATTACTATGTATTTTATATGTTTGTATTATATGTTTTTTGTTAAGTATTGTATTTTTTTTACATATATGTATACATTTTTCAGAAGTTGGTATTATTTTTTTAAAGTAAATTATGCGTCTTAGTTCTGTAGCGAGTTGTGGGTTTATAGGGGAATAGGGTGGGAAGTAATTTAATTGTAATTAAGTAATTATTATTTTTTGTTTATTGGTATTGATAATGAATTGATTGTTAATTAATTAATAATTGGTTCCTAATTGTTATTAATTATGATTATGTTAATTGTATTAATTTTTGGAGCGGGGTGTGGGTTTATAGGGGAATAGGGTGGGAAGTAATTTAATTCGGAAACGGATAGTTTTCAAGGCCTTGACTTTAGCGCATAAGGCCCTTTTATGCTTCGGGTGCGAAATATCTTCAAAAGAGACTTGCTTTCTATCATCCGACCCGAGCTTTGAGGTCTGAGTCATTGTTTTTGGCCGTAGTTCCCCGCATTAAGAAAGCTCGCATTGGAGGGCGTTCTTTCAAGTTTCTGGCACCGCAACGCTGGAATGCTTTGCCTTTGGCACTGCGTTGCACCTCCAATCTGCTGACATTCAGGAAGGGCCTCAAAACCTGGCTTTTTGCTCTTTAAGTTTGGCTGCTTCTCATTTCTGTTTGCGCTGTTTCCTGTCTGCTATGTTGTGTCTTCTGTTTCAGGTGGTTATTATTAAAAGCGCCGGGACACTCTTTTAGAGTAGCCGAGCGCTATATAAGACTAGTTTTAACATAACATAACATAACATAGTTAATTAACTAATATTTTTTAGGAATTATTAATTATTTTAATTAAGTTTTGGGTTTTAGTTCTGTAGCGGGTTATAAGTTTATAATGGAATAGGGTAGGAAGTAATTTGTTTGTAATTAAGTATTTTTTTGTTTTGTTTATTGGTATTGATAATTAATTGATAATTAATTAATTATTAATTTGGTTATTAATGTTTATTAATTGATAATTATGTTAATTGTATCAATTAATTTTTGGAGTGGGATGTGGGTTTATAGGGGAATAAGGTGGAAGTAATTTATGTGTAATTATTCATTATAATTTATTGGTGTAGTTACTTAATGTATTGTTTATTAATTATTAATCGGTAATTAATTTTTATTAATTTATTAATTGATAAATATGTTAATTGTTTAAAATTGTATGTGGAGTGAGTTGTGATTTATTTGGGAAGTAATTTAATGTTAAAGTAATTTTTTATTTTTTATTTATTGTTATTTTTAATTAATTTATTGTTATTTTTAATTAATTTATTGATCATTTATTAATCAATTATTATTTTAATTAAAAAATATTTAATTTATAAATATGTTATTTTTAATCCCTACGCTATCCAACGTTTTCCCTAATGTTGCACTCCCTGGAGTGGAAATAGTAATTATTACCTCTACGCTATCCAACGCTTTCCCTACTGTTGCACTCTCTGGAGTGGGAATAGTAATTTTTACCACTACGCTATCCAACACTTTCCCTACTGTTGCACTCTCTAGAGTGGGAATAGTAATTTTTACCCCTATGCTAACCAACGCTTTCCTTACTGTTGCACTCTCTGGAGTGAGAATAGTAATTTTTACCCCTACACTATCCAACGCTATCCCCACTGTTGCACTCTCTGGAGTGGGAATAGTAATTTTTACCCCTAAACTAACCAACGCTTTCCCTACTGTTGCACTCACTGGAGTGGGAATAGCAATTTTTACCACTACCCTATCCAACGCTTTCCTTAGTGTTGCTTTTTATGGACTAACTATATACATAATATTTTAAATATATATGTTTAATTTTTTTTAACAGTATATGTGTTAGATATTATTTTTAAAGACTTTTTTATATTTTTAACTACGTTTACTTTAATTATATATACTGTTTACTGTGTTTTACATTATTTTAAACATTTAAAAATAATGATATTTTTTACAACGATATTTTTGACATTGATATTTCTTTTCCGATATTTTTGTACTTACAATGTTGTAGATGGGAAGTCGATATTCTTGATGTCGATATTCTGGCGTCGATATTTTGCTACCTCAATATTTTGTTGGTCGATATTCTGTCAGTGATCCCCAGGATACCACTGGGATTCCCTCGGTGAATTGCCACTTGGGTGCTCAATGTCTTTCAGACTGGACCACTACACTTGGAGTGCGTGATGTCTGGAGAATATGGAACCCTCAGCAAAGCCAGTAGACCCACACACCAGTGGCACAGTCAATCCAGCATAGACTACATATTTATACCGGCCCTGGACTTCTGAACAGTCACTCATATTCAAGTTCTCTCTTGGGGTATCTCGGATCATGCCCCCCTGCTTCTTTGCCTGGGTACCCCTACTGGGGCACTGCGACCCATGTGGCTCGTAAATGCCTGGTTTCTTCAGGACAAGGTCTATAAACAGGATATTGAAACAGAAATCAATGGGTACTTTCAACTTAATGATGGCACGGCTCAGTCACCGGGTGCGCTGTGGGGAGCAAATAAGGCCATCATTAGAGGCTATGCCAAATGGTACATTAAAAAGAAACAACATACTCAGGACAAGCATCTCTCCCAATTGTAGGGTTGGGCCCTCCATTTAGAGAGAGCTAATCATCCAGAATAGTGAAGGAAGGGTTTCCTGACAACTCAGGTTTTGTGACGGAGGAAACTGGCCACATTCCACTTGAGACGGTGAAACAGATGTAGAGGGCTTCCACAGCTAGAGGTTATGGCTGGCAAGTAAAAAATGGTAAGCTTCTCTACTGGATTGCCTCCTGTCCTCTCGCCAACCAGATCATACTGGAGGTGACTGAAAGCCAAGGGAACACCCAACGTACCCTTTGTGGTATCACACAGACTTTCAAAGATTGTTTTCAAAACCTCTTCAAAATGGTCATACCGGCTGAACCTGATCCACAGCACCACCTTCTACAAGAAGTACCTCTGCCATGACTATCCAAAATGTAGTGTCAGCTGCTTGACCAGCCAATCTCCATTGAGGAAATAGGAGTTGTTATCTCAGTAGTGGTGTCTGGAAAGACTCCAGGCCCTGACGGATTTCCTTCAAATACTACTCCACATTCAGAGAGGACCTGACACCCCGTCTCCATGCACTGTACGGAGAGGCAGCAAAAACAGGTACCTTCACCTCGGACATCGACATGGCCACAAATGCAGTAATCCCCAAGATGCAGCCTCCATCGACCCTGCTGTTCAGATGTTCAACCAATCTTCCTTGTTAATACTGAAGTAAAGATCTGTGCAATGATATTAGCCACCAGCCTTATGCTGGTACTTAGTACCCTTATCCACCCTGAACAATATGGCTTTATGACTCATAGAAGCACAAGACACTGCCTCCGACACCTCCATGTCGCATTTGCTCATCAGCACCTATTATCTTTGAATCTGGTCCTTCCCCTTATAGATTCCAAGAAGGCCTTTGATACCGTGGCTTGGAGATACTTTGAGGAAGTGCTGACAAGAGTGGGTATGGGACCACGGTTTCACAGACTCATTTGTGTGCTCTTTTCCAACCGAACAGCGCGAGTCCAGGTGACTGAAGTCCTATCAGGCCCCTTCTCTATCCGTAGAGGAGCACATTAGCGCTGCCCTCTGTCTCCTCTCCTCTTTGCCTTGGCAATCAAGACTTTGGCATGTCTAGTCAGATGTGATGTCCAATTAGTGGCTGGCAGAGGGAGGAGACCCAGGAAGATTGCATTGATCTGTATGAGGTTCTGCTCTTTATGGTGGATCCTGCGACGACGGGTCCTCGCTGTCTTTGGTTACTTCACCTATTTGGCGAGGTTTCTGGGCTGAGTCATCCAGACTAAATCTATCCTAGTGCCCCTGACTGACTCCCATGACTGTATCACGTGGCAGTACAAAATCCCAATTTGCACCTCAGTTTTCAATATTTAGGAATCTGGGTTACACTCCACCCGAGCTCATTTGGGCCCTGAACCTTATCCAATTGACTAAGAAGGCTAAAGAAGACCTACATAGATGGAGGACGCAATCGTTAACTCCAATCGGCAGAATAGCTTTATATAAAATGATGATCCTTCCCTGATTCCTTTATGTCTTTCAGAATCTCCCGCTCTGCCTGCCACATTGGTTTCTGACCCTAGACAGACTAGCCGTTTCAATCCTTAGGGGTGAATCCAGGCACTGAATGGCTATTTCCCAATGTCAGCATGCTCCCTATGATGGTGTCTTAGAAATGTTCAACCTTTATTACTATTACCTAACCACCCAACTTATGATGATTACTAACTTGTTCTCTGGAGGGTTGTCCGATCGAACATACGAACTGGAGCTAGCTTCCCTGGGGGTTTCCAAGATCCAAGCAATGCTGTACAGGTCCCCGATCCACAACTGCATTCCAGCAGTGACCCAAGCAGTTTTCCTCACATGGAGATCTGTGCTTTGGCAGACTCATTGGAACACAAAGCTGACACCCTGCTCTCGCATAGCACCTGGTTAAGAGAAATGACCACGTTGGAGGGCTTCGGGAGGTGGGACCTTATAAAAATATCACACTAGGGAGACATTTGGTCTGGGACCCATGAATGTGTGTTCCAGGAATTGCAGGACAGTTACATGATCAACCCTACACAATTTTATAAATACTTGCAACTTAGGCATGCGCTCACCACCTACATCCATGCTGACACCCCCATTCTCGAGTTCAGTCCACTGGAAGCCAAGATCCTGATGGGTGCACTGGTGAAGGGGGGAGATTCCCAAATCTATTGCACACTTGTCATCAACGCATCCCCTATGCTAGACTACCTCAAGACACGCTGGGAGCGCTGGCTGGGCCCCTTGGAGGATGGTGACTGGAGGAATGCCCTCATGGCCCCCCTGGGTAATGGCCATTTCCTTTAGACTGAGACTGATAAAGACATATTATCTATACTGTGCCTATCTCACCCCAGCGAGACTACACCGGGCTGGCCTTTTGTCAAGCTCTGACTGCCCTCACTGTGCGACGACCCCTGCAGATATTTATGATATGGTGTTGGCATGCCCAGCAATAAATAGGTACTACACCACTATAGCCACAGAGCTCACTGGGGTACTGGGCTGAGATGTCCCCCACACAACTTTGGCCTCCCTCCTTGATGTCCTACGGGTCTTGGGAGGATCTTGGGCAGACAATAAATTCCTGGGCACAGCCCTTATGGTGGCGAAAAGAGACATTGCTACCAAATGGAAACAAACTCACACACTGACACAGTGGTGCAGAGATTTGGACAGGTGTGTGATGCAGGAGAAACAGGTTTATGTAGCAAGGGGATGCCCGGGAAGCATGAAAGGGTGTGGGGCAAGTGGCTGGGTCAGGAGGAGTTAACTGAATGCAATCAGGCTAATGGTATTCTCTGGTGGAAATGCATTAACGCTTCTCAGTGTTGTAACTGATGAGATTCAAATAACACACCCCGTACACTGGATCGAGATGCACTTCATCATGTTATCATGTGGCTGTATTGTCTGCATTCAAATCAATACGTTTGATTACCCAAACAAAATATATATATTAGCAGAGGGCAAGGTTCAGACAAGCACAAAGTCTGCACCACCAGTGGCACAAGAGCGGCAGGGTGCAGAGGTCAAATTCAAAGATTTTCCCAATACGTTTCAATGGAGACTGGGGGTGCTTGAAGCCACACTGCTTTCAGGTAATTAGATCAGTTGCAGAGGCCAAGCTTTGGGGGATAGAGCAAACACAGGGGAGCAACAAGGCAGCACTAAACTTACACCACCAGTGGCACAGGGGCGGCCGAGTGCAGGATGCAAATGCCGAGTTAGGCGCCCAATGCTTTTCAATGGAGACACTCGTTGGACAAACAGACTGAAGATGTCGAGCAGGAGGCTGCACGAAGGAAACCAGCCACAGCAGAGGTAAGCTGAGATGTTGGGGGATATAGGGACACCGTCAATTTAGCTTCCCAAGGCCCAGGGGCTTTGAGTGCAGGGGTTTCCTATGGCGTCGCATTCTTCTTACAGCAGTCTGTTGTGGTCGGGGGTCTGCTTTTGGATTCACACTGCAGGTGTCATCATGGAGTCCAAAAGTAGCCAGCCAACATTGGACTTGGGCTCAAGATCATTGGGGAACCTTTTCTGGTTTGGTGGGCCACCTGGACACAGGCTGTAGGCATGAGGTGCAGAGTGGTCAAGGATCGCGGATCCGAAGGGCACCAGAGTCTTTGGTGTTTTCTTTGTGGACAAAGCCATTCTCCTCCAGAGTTCTGGTCTTCTTCAGAGACAGGCAGTCTTCTCAGGAATTGTGGAGGTCACTGGCTGCTGGACAGGCATCGTTTCTGCACAGTATTTTCGAGGGCTGTAGACAGGCGGGTAGGGCTGGGGCCAAGTCAGTAGGCATCTTCGTCTTCTTCGGCACTGCGTCTTTTTTGTCCTTTTTCTACTTAAGTTGGCTGGAACTAGATAAAGTGTCTGGGGAGCCACCTAAATACCAAATATAGGGGCATTTTTAAGGAAGTGTTAGGTAGGGCCAATGGGCATCTTACCTGGGTATTCCCTGGGGTGACTACACCCTCAATTATGCCACCCACCCTCCTGTGGGAGGGGGCAAAGTCCTTGCCCTGATTGAAGGGTTCCCCCTATCTTCAAGATGGCAGGGACTGAAAGGCGTACTTCACCTTACCTCCTTCTCCTTTCGGGTGGAGTTGGCAAAGGTGGACGCACTAAGCTTTTGCTGCTGGTTTTACCATCCAAAGTGGGGGTATAAACTGGAGGCTGCCATCTGCTGCTAGCAGAAGAGGCTTGGGGTCACATTACAAAGGCTGCAGGCCTTTTAAGCTTTCCTCATAAGTACTGTGCACATCCTAGATGAGGAAGTGTGAGACCTATACCCAGGATGTGCTTTGTTTCTGGTCTCAGAGATCAGAGGCTCTCGACCCATAGGTCCAGAAACATGTCTGGTGGTGGCAGTCTGCCCAAAAGCCAGTCTGTGGCCACCCCAGTGTTTCAATAAATTCCACAGTGGCATCAGTGTAGGTTTATTGAGAGGAGCACTTTGGTACCAAGCACTCCTGGGTTAAGAGAAGCCATCATGGTGCTGGGTAACTCGAGTTGTCGAGTTTCCAGTCCATACCCTCTCTATGGCTTCCCCGGCACTTACAATATCTAAGAATGGACCTAACTATTGTAGGGGCTCCTGATGCTCCTCTTCTCCTGCTGGGTCGGAGAGGTCCAGGTCATTGCCCAGCTGGTTATCTGGAGCTCAAAGGAGGCCCGAATTACTTTCCCTGGAGAGACCCATAAGTCCTGATGTCAGTTCTGTAGAGAGAGTCTTCCGAGCATCAGGGCATCAGGGGGCTTGTCCTTCCAGCTGTCCATGATGTTTGTGCCATTGCAGTCTGTGTCTCAGGTCCTACTCTCCTTCATTTTCTGGGGAAGTCAATTTTATGTCCAATCCAGCCTGTGATTGAAGTACACCTCTTTGTGTAACTCTAAAACTGCTTCTGGTTATTTCTTTCCCCTTCGCTAGGTTTGGCTCCGGCCTAGCTAGTGACACAAAAGGATGGTGTCAGGTCTCTTTCTGTGCACTGGAGAATGGACACAACTCCTCCCCAGCCCTGCCACATTTCATCCACGCCCTCCTGTGCAATGCCAGGTCCCAATACAAATTTCCCACTGGGAGAGCCATCAGCAGCCCAAGCATCTGGAAACTTCCACGGGGCCCCATAAATTCCAGGCATTAGAATGCAAACTTTCTAAAAGTGGAATTCTAAAATGCTGGTTGAAAATCTGACCTTAACTTTAAAGAGGATTTTAAAACACAATTCAAATAATAGGAAGAAATATTAATCTAGCTGCTACAAATCCGAAACTAATGTTTAATCAAATCTAACAATGTAGACCAATGATTCCCTATTGCATCAGCCAGACTTGCTACCATGAAATTCGTTTTTGGGGACATTTCACTTTAAGGACATGTTCAACATTAATTTCCACATGTCCTACTTTTAAATATCTGAGCCCTGCCTTTATGGGCAATAAGGCCTACATAGGAGTGACTTATTAATAATGAACGGTTTGGGCCTGTCAAAAGGGGGACTTTGGCATCAGACTGTGCTTAACTGTAGTCTCTCACATGCAGAATACACCGTGTGAGCACAAGTGTTCATGTGTGATAAGCACAGTGTCCATTACCCTAGCTGCATTGCAGAAGCCTTGCCTTAAAAGGTGGACACTGTCTGTAAACACGTGCAGTTTGAGTGAGACTCAGGTAGGGAATCTCACCCTCAATAAAGGTCCAAAAACAGAGTGATCCAAAACAAAAAATCCTGCTGTACTAAATGGGTGAAACGTATTTGCAACAGAAGCTCTGAAATAGCTTTGTGGCTGTCAAAGGAATGTTATCTGGGGAAGAATGATTATGGCTCCTAAACTCATATAGCCTTTGTTGTGTGGTGCCATATGGAGAAAATATTTCATATATATCATTTCAATATGAAGAGTTTTGATGTCATGGCGGGATGTGACAGCATTCTAATGTTGAACACAACAACAAGAAAATGGGCAAATGTAACACATTTTAATTTGTTAAGGGGAATTTAAAGACACAAATCTGGGACAACATTTGAGACTCATGGAGTAAATTTTGGTTGTATTGAGAGGGTGAGGTGCTAGGGTAAAGTGTTGTCTGATAGATGGCTAGACAGAATGTATGACGATACAACACGATCATTTAGATTACGGTACGACTTGCGCCGGAGGGTGCAGGACTTCGGAATAGTATGATTTACTATTCCAATTCCAGCCTATGTAACAGTAGGGAAGGTGTTGGAATGGTAAATCACACTATTCTTTAGTCTAGTGCACCATCCAGCGCAAGTCGTTGTAACGACTTGCGTTGTAATCACAGCGAAGTAAATGTATTGCAGTGTTTTGGCCATGTTGTAAAGGTCGTTTTCTGGTTAGACTATCTGCCTATTGTTAGGAGTGGGATCTGCCAGTGGAATATTGTAGATTTAAAATGCTGAGGGTAGCAAAGCTCAGGGCTTTCTGAAGAACAAGTAAGAGTAACTGGTAGACAACCAGGGTTTCGGCAACAGTCCTTCTTAGTGGATGGCCTTGTTGGAGTTATTTGGCTGCCTGGAGCAGCAACAGAGATGTAAAAACAGGGCAGAAACTGGAATGAAAAGATATTCGTACCAAGTGAGACAGTGAATATGGGATAGGAGTTGCATGAAAGCGATGACTGAAAAACACCTTTCATTTTGATAACTACTTGAAAGAATGACAATGCTCTCCAAAACGGATCCCTGAATAAAGAGTGCACTCCCTTGAAGTTTGAGCCAAACCTAACAAAGCAGAATAATTATAGGTGAGGGCAATAACAACTGATGACCAGAGCTGTATCTGCTAAAGTAAATCCACTTAGGCTACTTAGCAGCCGGTCTTGTATGAATATGATCCTCCTGGCTTTTTGCACAAGAGGCAAGCCTTCTCTGAAAGTACTGAACCAGAGTCTAAGGCTGTGACATGTGTGATCTTTATAGTATCAGGCAGAGATCTCAACAGGTCGTCATTAACGAGGCTTGAACTCATATGGCATACCGAGTTTATGAGCACTGTGGCCATGATCTTTTATATTTCATCCCTCTTCCTCATTGTCCTTGAGGATCAAGGGTGCCCACTGAGAGGCATATTTGAAGCAGAATAGCAAGGAAGCAGCAGTAAAGTGCACAGCTATTTTGCAACTACCTCTCTCCACCATCACCTCCCCAACCTCCTCTTTGGCACCCTGGCAGCAGCTCTAGCAGTTGTTAAACTCTGAAGACATTTTAATTGGTGTCCCTTTGCCACCAGCTCCAGGAGGGGAGGAGAAAGGCCAAGAGGGCTCCTCTCATCTCTAAACCTATTTTTTCCACATGCTGAAAGGCTTGAAATTAATGAAATTTGTTTCATGCCAGTGCTCATGGGTCATGTCGTGCGGAGCTGGAGAAGTAAAACTTTTGCAAAAATGATTGGCAGAGGCCACGGAGGCCTGCATAGATAATTTGCCCTCTTTGTACAAGGTAACAATGATAAAATATTCAGTTTTTCATGGTGCAGTTACCTTTTAAATGAACACAATGGATTTTGTCTTTTGGATTCTTTTTGTCCTTGTCAAACATACATACACACACACCATAACATACCTATTATTATGAGGACCGGCCATTGACCGAAATGAAGTGTGTATTTACTATTCTCCCTCCACGCGCGCTTTGATAGTAGGGTAGGTTATAAAGAGAACCAAGGCAAATATAACTGCACTTTTAGTTTTTTGATCCATCCACTAAAAAGTACCTAAACACACTACCAAAACGGATACTCCTAATTCACTGGTCCTCACAAAAGATAGTGTTTGCCTGCCTCTGTCGGGGTTTACCCATGCCATGAGGACAGACCCGGTCCTCACAGCATGGGTCATACATGCACACACACACACACAGTATTGTTTATATATGACACACACACATACATTTACTGAAAAAGTCAAACGTTACAAGGATGTTATAGTTAGGCTGAGATTTCACTTGTACAAAACCAGTGAAATTCAGCAGTTATATACCTGAGCTAACTATAAATTAGGCGCTCCCAAATGCACTGCTTATGATCTCACATATTACATCACTCATGGTGTGGTTAGTGACATCACTGAAGACATCACTGATGACATTTCAAATGACATTACTGATGATATCATTCAATGATTGTGTGTGTTTTCTAAATGTTTACGAGTATTAAACATATATTCTTAGGAACTTCAATAGTTAAATTAGTATACTTTGTATGCTACTAATGAGTGAAATTATTTCTAACATATATTATGTGAGTGGCTGTTAGAAATGAGGGTCTCTAGTTGGCAATGGTTTGCACCTTGTCCAAGTAAGGACCCTTCCTTCTAGTCAGGATAAGGGAGTTACACTGCTAAAATAGCCCTTGCTCACCCACTTTGTAGCTTGGCACAAGCAGTCAGGCTTATCTTAGAGGCAGTGTGTAAAGTATTTGCACATAACCAACAGTAATACAGTGTAAACACTACAAAAGGACACCAAACCAGACGGCGCCAGTGAAACCATTTACGGTGCAGGGAGAGACGGTGCTCGAAGCGGTGCTGGCAGGTTGCGGTGCAGGCAACAGAGCTGATTTGCAGGAGCTGGCGTCGGTCAGCCTAAAAGGCTGTGTGGGACGAGGCGGTGCGTCATGAAACTTTACGAGCGGTGCCCTCAATCATAATGCGGTCTCAGGTGTCAGGTCAGCAGCAGCAACAGCGTCGGTGAGACCAGGATGGCGAAGTGAAGCAAGGCGGTGCGGACTGCGGTGCCCACAGGTCACGGTGCAAGCAGAGGCTCGGTGGCGGCGGTCGGCGTAATCGGTGAGACCAGGGTTGCTCTGCGAGATGCGGACGGTGCGGTCTGCGGTGCCGTCAGAACACAGAGCCAGCGAGGGAGTCGGTGTTGGAGTCGGTTGCGGTTCCCTTCTCTATGGCAACTGAAACCGCGGTTACAGAAGTCGTACCCAGAGGTTCGTGAAGTCTTTGCAGTCCCTGAGACTTCAGAACAGAAGGCCAGCTCGATTTCAGACCCTTGGAGATACTCAGCACAAGTGAAGAAAGTTCAGTCCAGTCCTTTCACTGCCCAAGGCAGAAGCAGCAACTGCAGGCCAACCCAACAAAGCAACAAAACAGCAAAGGGGCAGTATTCCTCTTGGCAGCTCTTCCTGCTCTTCTTCTTGGCAAGCTCCTTGATTCCAGGAAGTTGTAAAGATCAGGAGCTTGGGCCCCACTTTTTATAGCCCAAAATCCCTCATACTCTCAGGCAGAGAGTGTCTGTGCCCAGCCAGAACCAGTTCTGCCCTCTCTGGTGTGGCAACCTGGCAGAAGGTTGACATGGCATTGTCAGAGGCAAACCAGGACCATTCAGGTGAAAAGGAATCTTCTCCACCTACTCTAAATGCAGCCCAGGTCTATTCAGCCCTTTCCTGACCTACCTAGACTATATAGACCCACTGCTCCTCCCCTGCCCATGTCATCCAAAACCCAGACGGTCAATCCACAAACCCAGCAGAGACCTACTGGATGGCTGGGCAAAGAAATAGCTACTGTCTAAAAGTGGTATTTTCAAACACAGAATGTAAAAATCACCTTCACTAAAAGATGCATCTTTAGATTCTGAGGTCAAGCATACTAAACTTCATTTCACTACCTAGTTCCCAGGGCCAGTTATGTTTATAAGATGTTATAAACAAACTCCCCATTCTGTCCTATAGGAACAGGTAGCCTTGCAATATGGAAAAATAAATTGGCAGTAATTCACTATCAGGATATGCCACACACACCAGGGCATGTCCTACCTTTCACATACACTGCACTCTGCCCACAGGGGTACCTTGGGCCGACCTTAGGGGTGACTGACATGTAAGAAAAGGGAATATTAGGGCCTGGCAAGTGGTTACACTTGCCAAGTCAACATGGCAGTCCCACACTGTACACAGGCTCTGCAATGGCAGGCCAGAGTTTACAGGCTGCTTGTGTGGGTGGCACAATCCAGTGTTGCAGCCCACTAGCAGCATTTGATTTACAGGCTCAGGCAAACTCAGTGCACTTTACTAGTGACTGACTAGTAAATCAAATATGCCAATCATGGAAACACCAATCCATAACACAATTTACAACAGGAGCCCTTGCACTTTAACACTGAACAGCAGTGAGAAAGTGCTCAGAGACACTAAGCCAGCAAAAGCAGAGTCCAAACCGGGATGTCAGAAAGAAAAAAGACTCGTGAAACACGCCAAAAGATGCTAAGTCTAACACATGTCCCTTCCATCTGAAAGTAAGGAGAACTACCCAACCTCCTGGGACTTCTCTTCACTAAGGCGGAAGAACCTGGACAGACCATCCACATTGGCGTGTTCTGTGCCAGGGCGGTGTTCCACCATAAAGTCCATTCCCTGTAGGGAGATAGACCGCCTCAACAATTTTGGATTCTCACCCCTTATTTGCATTAACCATCTGAGTGGACTGTGGTCTGCCTGAACCCGGGAGTGAGTCCCAAACAGATAGGGTCTCAGCTTCTTCACTGCCCAGACCACAGCAAAAGCTTCCCTTTCTATGGCACTCCACTTCTGTTCCCTGCTAAGGAAGACTACAGGCTGGTCTAGGCCCTCTTCGTTCTGTTGTGAGAGCACCGCTCCCACACCATGCTCTGAGGCATCGGTCTGCACTTCGAATTCCTTGGAGAAGTCGGGAGCCTCGAACACAGGCGCCGTGCACATGGCAGCCTTCAGGGCATCTAAAGCCTTCTGGCAGGACTTAGTCCAGATCACCTTCTTGGGCTGCTTCCTGGAAGTCAGCTCTGTTAAGGGGGCAATAATTGTCCTATAGCCCTAAACAAGCCTCCTGTAGTAACTGGTGAGACCTAAAAAGGCTCTCACCTCTGTCTGGGTCTTGAGGGGCTCCCAAGCCAGAAGGGTGTCAATCTTGGGCTGTAGGGGCACCACCTGGCTGCTTCCTACCTGTGTCCTAAATACACCACGGAACCCTGCCCGATCTTGCACTTACTGGCCTTGATCATGAGGCCTGCCCTCTGCAGAGCCCTCAACACTTCACTGAGATGTTGCAAGTGCTCTTCCCAGCTGGGACGGAACACTGCAATGTCATCCAGTTATGCAACACTGAAATCCTCCAGTCCAGCCAACACCTGGTTGAAAGGTGGCAGGGGCATTCTTCAACCCAAAGAGCATTACCCAGAACTGGTAATGTCCTTCTGAGTTTGAGAATGATGACCTCTCCTTGGCCCCAACAGTTAAGGCAATCTGCCAGTACCCAGACATCAAATTAAACGTGCTGAGGAACTTGGCAGCTCCCAACTGATCAATGAGCTCATCAGCTCTTTGATGGGGTACGCATCAGTCCTGGTGATGGCATTCAGCCCACGGTAGTCCACACAAAACCGCAGTTCTGGAGTGGCACCGGGTGCAGCAGCCTTTGGGACTAAGACCACTGGGTTGGCCCAAGGATTGTTGGAGGGCTTGATCACCCCTGACGCCAACATCTTAGAGACTTCCTCTTTGATGCTGACCCTGACCTGGTCAGTCAACCTGTAAATCTTGTGTTTTACAGGAGGGCTGTCACCAGTGTCCACATCATGGGTACACCAGTGAGTAACACCGGGAGTCAGAGAGAACAGTGGGGCAAACTGTCCCGACAACTGGTGACAGTCGCTCTGCTGCTCTGGGGTCAGTGTAGGGGAGAGGATCACACCTTCTAAGGACCCATCGTGCTCCTTGGTGGACAAGAGGTCAGGGAGAGGTTCACTCTCCTCTTCCACCCCATCATCTGTCGCCAAGAGCATGCTCACTTTGGACCTCTCAAAGTGGGGTTTGAGGCAGTTTACGTGCAGGACCCTCAAAGGGTTCCTTGGAGTCCGGAAATCCACCAGATAGGTGACATCACTTTTGCGCTCCACCACCTTAAACTGCCCAGTCCACTTGTCCTACAAGGCACAAGTTTCCACTGAGGCCATGACCCACACTTTTGGCCCAGGTTGAAATTCTACCAAAGTGGCATTCTGGTCATTCCACCTCTTTATTTCTACCTGGTTGCTTCTACGTTCGCCTGAGCGAATTTTCTGAAGCGGGAAGTTTGGTTTCTGAAGGCCAGCATGTAACTAAACACATCCAGGGGAGTTTTCCTGGGAGCTGCCTCACAGCCTTCCTTCACCAAACTCAGAGGTCCTCTCACAAGTGATCATACAGAAGCTCAAAGGGACTGAACCCAAGAGACTTATGTGACACCTCCCTGTATGCAAAGAGAAGGCATGGCAAGAGGACGTCCCACTTATGCCTTATGGGTTCTGTTAGACCCTTAATCATGCCCTTCAAGGTCTGGCTGAATCTCTCTACCAGGCCATTACCTTGTGGTGGTAACTAATGGTGAACTTGTAGGTTACACCACACTCCTTCCACAGGAATGTCATATACTTGGTTATGAAATTGGTTCACCTGTCAGAAACCACCTCTCTGGGGAACCCCAAGCGGGAAAAGATCCCCATTAACATCTGGCCTACCACTGGTGCAGTCGTTGTCCTGAGAGGGATGGCCTCCGGGTACCGGGTGGCATGATCCACCAAGACCAGGATGTACCTGTTGCCCATGGCTGTCTTGGGATCCAGTGGCCCCTCAATGTCCATCCCTACTCTTTCAAAGGGTGTTCCAACAACTGGAAAAGGTTGAAGAGGAGGTTTGACCTTCCTCCTACTCTTACTACTTGCCTGGAAAGTCTGGCAAAACCTACAATGTCCACCGACTGCCTTAGCATTTGGGGCCAGAAGAAGTGGGTGACAAGCCTGTCAAAGTTCTTGTCCTGCCCCAAATGTCCGGACAAAGGCATGTCATGAGCCAGACCCAGTACGAAGGTCCTGAAGCGCTGGGGTACCACCAGCACATGGGCTGACCCAGGCTCAGCGACCTTAGGCTCACTATACAGGAGATCATTCTCCCAGTAGATCCAATGTGATCCGGACTGATTACCAGCTGCCTGGTCTGTAGCCTGCCGCTGCATACCCTTCAGAGAAGGGCACTCTTTCTGCTCCCTGAGGAATTCTTCTCTGGTGGGACCCCCTTCTTGCTGCCAATGGGTCAGCTCAGAGATGTCCCCCAGTTCAGCTACCTGCTCCCCTGTAGGCCCCGGGGCGTCCCCCTCCAGGTCCGCCTCCTCCTGGTCCGTGGGAACTTCAGGGGCTGGTTTGCCTTTCTCCCTGCCCTTTCTCTTGGCAGGAACCTGGACCACTGTTTTAGGCTCCAGACCCTTCTGATCACCCTTTCTGGCTGCCATTGACTGAGTAGACAAGCATGCCCACTCTGGCAACCCATAATCTCCAAGTGAGACCTGAGCTCAACATCCTTCCACAAGGACTGCTCCAGGTCATTACCTAGCAGACAATCTACAGGCATGGTAGGGCTCACAACCACCCTCAAGGGACCTGAGACCCCCGCATTAAGAGAAAACCTGCGCCACCATACACTGGCACTCTGAGTTGTACACAGCAACTACTTGGTGGAATGTCCGTGGGACTACCTGCTCTTCAGAGACCAGGTGACACCGGACTGAGGTCATACTGGCTCTAGTATCCCTGAGAGCCTCTACCCTTTTCCCATTGATGGTCACCCAGGTGTTATATTTCTTTGTATTAGGGGGCACCTGGTTTCATGGGACCATCTCACTGTACCCTAGTGAGACAAGGGTTATTTCTGCGGGATCCCCACCCTCCTGTGGGGTACCCTTCCTCCCCAAGGGCTACACTTGCCAATACCTTGGTCTGCCTACCAGTGGGTGGCTGTGCCCTTTTGGGACACTTGGGGTCCCCCTTCAAGTGACCCACTTGGTCACATGCAAAACGCTTGCAGGGTTCTGACTCTGCAGGCTTTCCTGAAGAGACCACTGCTTTCTTATCTCCTGGGGAATGGGAACCTTTACCCTGGGTGTTAATTTGGGGCCCTCTAGAGAACTCCCGTGCTTTACCCTTGCCCCCCCCACTATTCTGCTGGGGACCCTGCCCATCTGTGGCTGAGTCTACGCCGAACGCTTTCTTGTGGACCCTGGTACTCACCCAGTGGTCCCCCTCCATAGCAAGCTTCCTGGGTCAGTCAGTTTACTATCAACCAAATGCTGGCGCAGCTCTGCAAAACATAGACTAGACATGTGCTCCCACGCAATCAAATTGTAGAGCCCTTGAAAATCTATTACATTACTACCCTTCACACAGCCATCCAGAGACCTGCAAGAAGAATCCACACATTCCAACCAAGTGTTGGCATTGGTTTTCTTGCTGGACCTAAACTGATCCCTATATTTCTCAAGAGTGAGACCATACCTGGTGAGGAGAGCGTCCTTCGTATAAGCATAGGTGAGGTTCTGCCCCTTACCTAAAGCTGTTAGAGTATCCCTAGCTTCTTCTGGGAAGAACGGCCACAACCCTGCCTCCCAATTCTTCGCATGGACCCCATTCATATGAATAGACGCCTCATGCCCCTGGAACCACCTTTGTATGTCATCCCCCTTCTTGAATTCCTTGCCTACATATTTGGGGATGTGCACAATTTTGCCTGACTGACCTGACAAATCGCTATCACCACTTGAGCTGGTTCTACTCCTTTGATCCAGCTCCTTTATCATAATCCAATGGTCTTGCATCATCCATTTCTCTGTGTAAGAAAGAGAAGGTACCCCCTATTTAAATCGGTGTATTGAGGAGCGGGGAAAAAATAAAACTATGAAAATACCTCTAAACTAACCCACTTTGTTTTACTGTTGGCTGAAAACTCTTCTTGTAGACATGTCCCCCAAGACACATTCCTACAACATAATTAGTACATACAACTGTGTTTTATTGTGTATAGAAAATATATATTTTTTATTCTTTATCTCTTTTGACCATTTTTCACATGTATATTTGTTTTTTCATATTAAATGAAAATTCATATATCTACAATTTTAATATGGAGATTATCCTGAGACACCGTTTGAAAAATTGTTCACAACCCCACAGAACACCCATCAAAAATGCATTCACACCTCTCAAAACTCTACAATCACACTAACATTCACACAACATAAACATTGTGAAAAAATTCTAAAACGTGTGGGATCCTATATCATTCTGACGGAGACAACTGAAAGTTAGATTCCTTTCTGCAATTGTTTCCCATCCAGTTCTTCTCTTGTAAATGTCTCTGGTAGGATTCCCTTCTATCTAGAAAAGGTCTACGCATGTTTCAGTGGATATCGTATTAAACCACCTTCCTCAGGACCAAATATGTTTTTGGTCAATGTCAACAGAAACGTGGACATGGGGTTATCTGTAAGAATCAACATTTAGACAGATTTACCTTGGGGAATGTCAAATGCAAAAACTTAAAAAAATACTTTTAACAAAGTAACGTCCACAATGCTAAAAGTATTTATAGTTGTGTCGCTTCATGCTATACATTAGGACAAATTCACCCATGGTGTATATAAATTCACAACATAAGGATTACTAAATGTGATTCAAAGATTTAGGAAGACTAAATTGTGATCACAGTTAAAAAACAGAAATCCAGGAAACTTGAAGACCAAAATAAGAAACCGACCACCAAGGAACCGGATTTACAAAATATAAAGTGATTCATGTAGAAACAAATTAACTCCAAAGTTACAAAGCCAGAGATCTGAGAAAAGTGAGAAGATATATCACTAGGCAACGTCAAAGGAATTAGCACCTGAGTGATTCTATATGATTCTCCTTCGATAGATGCAAATGCGCCACATGTAGCACACAGTACATACAGGATCATATATTTATATTTACTTCCGAGTAAATATAATACATGCGGCGCATTTGCATCTATCGGAGGAGAATCATACAGAATCACTCAGGTTTTAGTTAGCTTGTGTGACTCCATTTTGTATTTCGCAATCACTAGAAGACTCCTTGTGCTGTGTTCGCACTAGGCTTCATTTCTGTTCTCGCTTGCCTCAGCAACACACTGTACTTCGTTATTATTTTCTTTCCTGCTCAAGGCCGCAACTCGACTTGCTAATGAACTGATATTCTTTCCCTGCATTCCGATCTTAATGTGTAGCTCTGCTTCCACGTTAGGAGATGCTGAGACTCGGCACAGTGGCTTTGGAGTACTGATAGTGTGCCCATCTGGCAGGTGTTAGCTCATCTCTCTGTACCTCCTTTGTTCATGCCTGGCTCAAGCTAGTAACCAGGGCCGGCTTTAGGGCGGTGCGACCGGTGCCACCGCACCGGGTGCTTGCTTCACAAGGGGGCGCCTGTTTGCTTAAAAGCAGCTGCTGCCTCGTTCCTGGCCTCCAGCACTTTTCAGTCGACAATTAAAATGTCAAGGAAACTCAAGTGATTCATGTTCTCCCTGGCAAGATCGGAGTTTTGTCTAGTAGAAATTTTAACTCGTGGAAGTTTTGAAGGTAGCGCAGAGGGTTAATATACCTGCTGCAAGAACATGTACCATGCAGACAACAAAGTGAATGTAATGTAAACAGTTCAGTGGGTTACTGCTTTTGTCAGAGACTTCCTTTTGTTAGTTGCTTGCTACTTAATGGCATTTTTTCCCTGGATCTTGGAAGTACCTGCACGACCCTCGCTGCCCTGACTGTTTGTTGCCCTTTGTTTCCCCCCGCCGCCGCTGCTGCTGTCATTCCTGCGCGGCCGCCGAGTGGGGGAAACTACATCTCCCAGAAGCCCCGCTGCCCACGCCCACACCAACGCGCCTGGTGGCGCATAAAGTTGTGAGAGCTCTACGGAGGAGCGGGTGACTGCTTGCTACTTACTGGCATTTTTTTCCTGGATCTTGGAAGTACCTGCACGACCCTCGCTGCCCTGACTGTTTGTTGCCCTTTGTTTCCCCCCGCCGCCGCTGCTGCTGTCATTCCCGCGCGGCCGCCGAGTGGGGGAAACTACATCTCCCAGAAGCCCCTCTGCCCACGCCCACACCAACGCGCCTGGTGGCGCATAAAGTTGTGAGCGCCCTCCCGCGTCACGGGACGCGCGCGGGCGACGCCGGGCTAAGACCGGGCAAAGGGCGGGCCGTCTGTGGCTGTCTGGGGCTGGCAAAGGCTGGGCTGGGCTACCCCCCTTGGTTCCAGTATTCTGTGGACAGTGAAGGAAGATCATACGTAGTTTGCGTATTGGGTGTCGTTACCTTGAGACATTTGGCTATTTATGCATGCTAATCCAGCTGTAACACACAATATGATCACCAGGTTACCAACTGGTAGATCATCGCTGGCGGGTGGGTTTGTGCAAGGGACCCTGGACCAGTTCATCGCAAGGGCCGCTTCAGTTTTAGAACACGAAATTGCGCTCACTGAGCGGCGCTTGTCTGCCGAGCTGTCAAATAAACGTTCCTCACTGGGACACTTCCAGTTAGCGACTACACGACCTAATCATGTTATTACTATAGAACGTACAAGCGAGATAGGTATTCCCCCACAGTTACAAGATTTAACAGAGCCATTAATTAGTAGTAGGGAAATAAACCCCATAGATACCAGTATAGGCTCTCAAATTGACATCTCCAAAGAGGAACATACACCAGGGACACTTAACCCCTCCGATACGCGTGACGGAGTGGTTCCGTCATGCGCGTCGGTTGCGCTGTGCGGGTGACGAAACCACTCCGTCACGGCCCCGCCCGCGCACAAACCCTTCAGCACAGCGCAGTAATCCGCGCCGCGCTGAAGGGGTTAATAAGCCTCCTAACAAGAAGGCTACTGCAAAAATACCTGGCCCGGTTTCCCCAATAAAAAGGAAACGTGGTAGGAAAAATTCAAAAGGAAGTCGAGGTAAAACATCTAAATTACTCCCAAACCCTAATAAAACCACAGGTCCTACAGACAGTAAATCTGCCCAAGACCATTTAACTGCTCAGTTTCAACAAGACCTAGTGAGCAATATAGAACAATTGGTTAGATCCTTACTGTTACCTCTCATCGAAAGAGTAAAAAGAATGACGGAGCTATTGGGGTCCATTCAAGATACCGGCATTACCAATATAAACTTACTTAAGGAACTGTCAGCAAATAGGACTAATTTAACTCACCCCGCCCCGACGATAGTGCCAAATTTATTTAAATCCGCACAGTGTACAGCTCTGTCACCTTCTGCACACGATAGCACTTTAGCTAAACAGCCTACGATCCTAAAGTCGAAGTCCACATTATTCAGGGAAGTAGGTGATAGAGGGCAAGGTAATAAGCAGCAGGGGATTGAACAAGGATACAACACCTAATACGGCTAAACATCTTAAAGGCCCAGTTCACAACATAGATCTTCCACCGGAGGCAGTACCTTATGTCATTGTACTCAAAGGGGTTCCAGAGTTAACAGAGGGGAAATTTGAAGGTCACCAGAACCTTAAAAATAAGGTAGTGCACTGGTTACGAGCGAATAGACCGTTACCCTCCAATATAGACGGAGAAATCCTTCATGTTAGGCAACTGGGATGGGCCAAAGACCCAAGGATCTACATGGGGACATCATTATCATTAATTTTAAGGACTTTAGGGCGACCAATTACTTAAGAGATTGGTATTCTGAGGGCCACGAGAGTGGTATATCCACCCGAGACCTAAGTTATTTTTACCCAAGGGCCCTAGTAGGAAATCCACTGAGACCAAGACATCAGATGGCCAGGCCTACGGTGGCGCCCATGTTAAACATCGCCACCTCTAATCACTACGCCTCCCTTTCTGGCTTGGAGGGGGTGGATTGACTCTCAACCAAGACCATAGAGTATGTGAGGGAAAATAAGAGACCTGCAAGTACTGGTGACGATAGAATATATAGGGAAGATTGTCAAACTGAAACCAACCCCAGAGAGGGCCAACCTGATACCCCTGCGAAGTCGACCTATAAGGGCCAATTGATTATTTCCTGGAACTTAGCGGGACTTAAAGATAAGGTGGCCCGCCCAGAATGGCTGGAGATTGTAAATAAACACAACATTCTGTGTCTTCAGGAAATCTGGATGGTCCACGAGTCCATTTATTGGGATTTCAAACTTTCAACACTCCTGCCGTTGTTAGTACTCACGGTAGAAATAAAGGGGGCTTATGCACTTATATATCCAATGCATCAGGGACTACAGTGAGGAAGTTTATTTTGGCAGAATGCTACCAGATTTTATTGGTTAACTGGTCGTGCTTAAAGAATATGGCCATTATAAATTTTTATAACAACGCCCATGCATTGCATTGGGAGGAGTTAATAACTAGCCTCAGCAGAGTATTAAGAGAGCTAGAAAAAACCGGAGATGGGGATCTGGCCCTTTTATGGGTGGGTGACTTTAATTGCCTTCTCTGCACCAGTTATGTTACCGGTACTTGTCATCTAGCTGAGGATAGGGAAGGTATACCAACTCATTTCGATCACACTAGGTTGGGGGATTTGCTAAACTCCTTGATATGTGAGTTTGATTTGTGTTATATTAACGAATGTTGCTCACCAGCGGCGGAATTCAAACCAACATATAATGGGAGAGGGGCAAACTCTACAATTGATTTTGCCCTTCTATCCTCCAGATATCGATCATTAGTCTTGTCGTGGGAGACACTTGATGCGGCCCTTAGTGATCACTATCCCCTTTCTTTTTGCTTGGCAAAAAAAGGGATTAGAACCAACTCTCGAGGTGATTTATAACACCTCGATAAACTTGGCTAGCACTAATGGCTA
The DNA here is from genome assembly GCF_964204655.1 of Triturus cristatus. Taxonomy (NCBI): domain Eukaryota; kingdom Metazoa; phylum Chordata; class Amphibia; order Caudata; family Salamandridae; genus Triturus; species Triturus cristatus. The sequence continues at coordinate 682,841,031 of NC_140594.1, forward strand.
TAGCATTAACTGGGCTAAAGTGGACCCAAAGGTCTTTATGCATAAACTGGTTACTAAAGCTTTTGATCAGTTCCAAATGTGTCTCTCTCAGCCTGAAAACAAACAGCAAGTCCTTGATGCCTCTGGCTAATAACATCCGAAATCAAAATATTGTTGACCAGAGAACATAAATCCCGTACCCAGAAAGTGAAGAGCTGGTTTGATAAAGACTGCTCCAAGGCGCATCAAAATTTGAAAGCGGCCCTGCACGAAATTCCTAGATCTCCGTTACTGATAAGACAAACTCGGAAACAGTATAGGGCTGCATTAGTCAGAAGGAAAAAAGTATTAAAAAATTAAATCTGGCAGAACCTCCACGGGGCTTGTATACAAAAAGACAATGTAGCCTTCTGGAGGGCTGTTAATGCCCCTTTCTTGTCAGACAGAGAAACAGATATCATCGATGTAGCTATATCTGGGGATACATGGGTTAAGCACTTTACTAACTTGTACAAAAACCCTAATGCCCCTGAGACCGATAACATTGTAGATAAATGGGAATGCTTAAAGTCATTCCCACTGGGGGTTGTTTTCGAACATGTGGAGGTCATCAAGGCAATCAAGGATAGTGCACCCGGTAAAGCACCGGGACCTGATGGTGTCCCGATTGACCTATATAAATTTGAATTATCTTTATGGTCGCCCCTATTAACTAATGTTCTAAATTGTGCAAATGTGTCTGGCTGTATCTCCACATGGCCAGAAGCGGTGGTCGTACCTATCTTCAAAAAAGGGGATAGGAATAACCCCGCTTGTTATCAACCAATATCCCTTCTGGATGCCTTTATGAAGGTCGCGGGCAGGATTATTCTCAACAGGCTCCAGATTTGGGCAGAGGATAAAAACATCATCTCAAACCTTCAATATGGATTTCGTAGTGGTAAGGGCACAATAGAACAGGGCCTAAATTTAGCGCTGCTCACGGCAAAGTATACCCAAGCAAAGAAAGAAAGCCTATTCATTACATTTGTGGATTTAAGTTCAGCTTTCGACTGCGTTGATCACTCCACGTTGTGGACAACGCTTAGTGATATGAGCGTGGACCAGCAGATCCTTCTATTCATAAGAGAATTGTATAGGGAAGCAGGGGCCAAGGTGCGTTATGGAATGGGGGGGCTTGTTCTGACAAATTTAATATTAAGAGAGGGGTACAACAAGGGTGTATATTAGCACCCTTTCTTTTCACCCTATATATTAACAGCGTGGGTCAACATCTTAGTGATTTCCAGTTTGATTAACCAGCTGTCGGGGGAACCCCCATCCCCATCCTTTTGTACGCGGATGACGCAGTAATAATGTCACGCACCATTATTGGTCTACAAAGGGCGGTGGTTGAATTTTCAGCTTATATGTAGACCCGTGGGCTATCAATTAACATTTATAAAACATATTCCATGACATGCAGTAACTCACAGAAACACAGCAAGGCAATTTTTCTGGGGAAAGATAAGATCAAAAACACGGCAAGTTTCTGCTATCTAGGAGTAATTTTTGACAGCAGGGGGAGATGGAAAAAGGCTGTGTTTGCTAGAAAACTGGCCATTAGTAGGGCCAATGGTGCGTTGATTAATTTCTCCAGGAAATTAGGTGGGCGTCCAGTTAAGGAACTTATCCAGATTTATAAAGCTAAATGTATCCCTGCTGGCACCTATGGCGGGGGATTTGGGGGATTGCCAATGTGGATCAAATACAACGAGCTGAAAACATTTTTTTTCGTTACTTACTGGCAGCACCCAAGTCTATGTCCATTTATTTTAGTCACAGAGAATTGGGGGAATTCGTTTGTAGAGGATACAATTAAATCATTACCATTGCTTTTATGGCACAAAATCTGGGTAACCCCAGAAACAGCTCTAAATAGAGACGTTGTTTTAGACTGCTTATAAAATTGATTTTGGATTTCTTACTCCATAAAAGGTGGCTTGTGGAAAAAAAAAAACGTACAATTACTGAATACCAGTCATCTATTTCTCACCTAGGCACACAACCATATTTATTGCTGGAAGCTAGTTCCTACGCGAGAATTTTGTTGACTAGGTTTCGGGCAGACACTTTTTTTCGTCTGATAACTTATCCGAATTGTAATGATTGATTAAAACCTTTAGCGAAGTGTCCTTGCGATGACTCATCGGACCAATCTAATATTCACTCTATTCTGTTTTGCAAATATTACGCGATTCCCAGGTGAAGGTTTTTGAAGCCGATCATTGCAAAATTGGGGAACCAGGAGTTGCAGGGCAGCTTATTATAAATTGAAGCAGCTAGAAACAGTATTTGTGGTAAAAGCTGTCTCCTCTTATTTGAGATCACTAATTGTCATGAGGAACACTATGGGAACGGGGTAACTCAGGTTAAGATGCATTTTATTTATTTTGTTTTATTCCTCTTCAGTTTTTTCTGGTTCAATCATTTAGCTTAAGGAAATTTAGAGGGATAGAGATGCGTATCACTCCATTTGCCTTACTCCAAAATTTGGGGCCAGACGAGAAAATTTCATTATTTTTTAAAACTGTAAATACGTGGCGATTGCTTTTTATCAAAAAAATAATATATACTTAATGTTTTTACTTATTTATCAAATGTATTATGTAATTTGTGCTTTTATGATTTTGCAACAAAAGTCGAATAAAGCTAACTTGACTTGACTTGACTAGTTGCAGTTTACAGTGAGCTCTTAACTGCCATCAAAGAACTGCGTGCAAACATTAAGGTATAGATTATAGCGTATGGATTTTTTGCCTAATGTTGCAAAAAGGGTTAATTTGGGTACAAATCAGTTCTTGTTATTAAAGAGAGCCCCAATCCATTGTGTTGCATTTTAAATTCAGAGTTTGTGCTTCTTCAGACCAAGTACTCGTCAACTGTACTGCCTACCTGTATGGATGACATGTGAATTCCCCCCCTTGTCCTCTGTCTTATGTAACATTTACTATACACTGATTTACACACCTATGGTTGAATGTCGCTGTGTAATGCTTGTGTTATCTAAAGTGCTCTGGCACCATTCACTTTTATGAGTGACGCTATAAAATTAATTAAATGCATCTGAGAGAGAGGTTATGGAGAGTGTTAAAGGGTGGTAGTGAGGGTATCCGTGACTGAGGTGGTCTTTGGGGGCGCCAAAAAACATTGTCGCACTGGGCGCCACAAGTGCTAAAGCCGGCCCTGCTGGTAACTTTCCAGTAGAGGCATGGCTGAAGTCTCCAGAAGGGTTTATTATGTATTAGCGTACCATGGGGTGTCAGTCCCCTTGCCAGATATCTTAGGGTGAAGGCCTGACTGGGCTCCTCTGCAGAGTATATACCAAATAAAGTAAGTTTGCATTCTCTACTGTCTGACCGACTCTTCATTTTGGGAAAGGCATGGCAGGTGGTTGTATATAACCCGCGTGGCCCTAGAGGGCCCGTCCTTCAGTGAACCCATGAGGTGTAAGTGGGACGTCCTCTTACCATACCTGCTGTTTGCTTACAGAGAGGTGCCCCAGAAGTCCTTAGGGTTCAGTCCCTTTGAGCTGCTGTAAGGCCATCCTGTAAGAGGACTGCTGAGTCTGGTGAAAGAAGGCTGGGAGAAAGCTCTCCATAAACATCCCCAGGATGTATATGGCTACATTCTGGCCTTCAGAAACCAGACTCAGAGCTTCAGGCAAGTCGCTCAGGCGAACCTAGAAGCCAGCCAGGAAGACATGAAATGCTGGTATGATCAGAATGCCACTCTGATCGAGTTTCAACCTGGACAGATGGTTTGGGTTATGGCCCCAGTGGAGCCTTGTGCACTCCAGGATAAGTGGACCAGACCATTTGAGGTTGTGGAGTGCAAGAGTGACATCACCTACTTGGTGGACTTGCCGTCTCCCAATAACCCTTTGTGGGTCCTGCATTTGAACCACCTGAAGCCCCACTTGGAGAGGTCCGAAGTGGGCATGCTCCTAGCAGGAGATGCTGGGGTGAAAGAGGAGACTGAGCCTCTTCCTGACCTCCTCTCTGCAAAGGAGCAAGATGGGTCAGTGGACGGTATAAACCTCTCTCTTGCCCTGACCCCTGATTAGCAAACTGAAGGCTGACAACTGTTTCTGACCTGTTCTCCCTGTCACCCGGTGTCACTCAGTGATGCGTCCATGATGTGGACACTGGGGACAGTCCTCCAGTAAAACATAATATTTATCGAGTGACTGACAGGATCAGAGCTTCCATCAAGGAGGAGGTCTCTAAGATGTTAGCGCTAGGGGTGATTGAGCCCTCATATATCCCTTGGGCCAGCCCAGTGGTCTTGGTACCGAAGGCTGCCGCACCTGGTGCCACACCAGAACTCTGGTTCTGTGTGGACAACCGAGGGCTCAATTCAGTCACCAGGACTGAAGTGCATCCCATCCCCACAGATGATGAGCTCATCGATTGGTTGGGAGCTGCCCAGTACCTCAGTACGTACTGGCAGATTGCCTTAACTGATGGGGCAAGAGAGAGGCCAGCATTCTCCACACCAGATGGGCACTACCAATTCTGGGTGATGCCCTTTGGAATGAAGAAGGCCCGCCACCTTTCAGAGGTTGGTCAACCAGGTATTGGTTGGGCTGGAAGATTTCAGTGCCGCCTACCTGGACGATATTGCAGTGTTCAGTGCCACTTGGGAGGAACATCTGCACCACCTCTGGGAAGTGTTGAAGGCGCTGAGGAGGGCAGGCCTCACGATCAAGGCGAGTAAGTGCCAGATCGGGCAGGGTTCAGTGGTGTACTTGAGACACCAGGTGTGGAGCGGCCAGGTGGTGCCCCTTCAGCCCAAGATTGATACCATTCTGGCTTGGGAGACCCCCAAGACTCAGACAGAGGTGAGAGGCTTTTTAAGACTCACAGGGTATTGCAGGAGATTTGTCAAGGGGTATGGCACCATTGTTACCCCCTTGACAGAGCTGACTTCCAGGAAGCAGCCCAGGAAAGTGAATTGGACTGACGCCAGCCAGAAGGCTCTTGATGCCCTGAAATCTGCCATGTGCACAGCGCCCTTGCTTAAGGCACCCAACTTCTCAGATCAGTTCATTGTGCAGACATATGCTTCAGAGCATGGTGTGGGGGATGTGCTCTCAGAGCTAAATGAGGAGGGCCTGGACCAACCTGTAGCCTTCATTAATAGGAGGTTACTTCCACTGGAACAGAGGTGAGGCGTTTGCTGTAGTCTGGGCGCAGAAGAAGTTGAGACTATACTTGTTTAGGACTCACTTCCTTGTTCAGACAGACCACAGGCCCCTCAGATGGTTGATGCAAATGAGGGGTGAGAATCCAAAGCTGTTGAGGTGGTCCATTTCCCTCCAGGGGATGGACTTTACGGTGGAACATCACCCTGGTACAGAATACGCCAATGTTGATTGTCTGTCTAGATTTGTCCCCCTTGGTGAAGAGAACTGCCTAGAGGGTGGGTAATTCTCTCGACATTTCAGCTGGAGGGGACACGTGTTAGGCCTGGCACTATTGGCGTGGGTCTCCCTTCCATTTTTTGCCTTTACCTCCTGTGTTTTGCTGTGTGTTGGACTCCATATTTGCTGGTCTAGATGCTTTTGGCACTTTGCCACTCCTGTTCATTGCTCAAGTGCAAGTGCTCTCTTTGTAAATTATTGTCATGGATATGTGATTCCATGATTGGCTTATTTGATGTACTTGTCAGACCCTAGTACAGTGCACTATGTGTGCCCAGGGCCTGTAAACCAAATGCTGCGGATGGGCTTGCAGCACTGATTGTGCCACCCACAGAACAAGCTTGTAAAATGTGACTCAGGGCTGCCTTTGCAGAGCCTGTGTGCAGTCTGGGACTGCCATGTCGACTTGGCAAGTGCACATACTTGCCAGTCCCTAAACCTTCCCTTTTCTACATATTAGTCACCCCTAAGGTAGGCCCAAGGTACCCCTGTGGGTGGGGTTTATTGTATGTGAAAGGTAGGACATGCCCTGATGTGTGTGGCATGTTCTGATTGTGAAATACTGCCAATTTCGTTTGTCACTATTGCAAGGCTATCTGTTCCCATAGGAAAGAATGGGGAATTTGTTTATAACATCTTATAAACATAACTGACCCTAGGAACAGGATAGAAACTACAGTTTAGTATGCCTGAACTCAGAATGTTAAAGTGCATCTTTTAGTGAGGGTGATTTTTACATTCTTTGTTTGAAAATACCACTTTTAGAAAGTAGGTATTTTCTTGCCTAACCATCCTATGTGCCTCTGCTAGTTTTGTATATTGCATGTCTGGCTTTTGGATGACAGGGGTTGGAGGGCGGCAGTTGCTCCAGAGTCTGATGAGTCCACAATGACGAATCCACCCCCCTGTGGTGTGTCTGGAGCCGGGGCTCACATTGACAATGGAGGTTGTTGTGCACTTGCAAAGTGTCCCACATAACTGGTTTTGGCTGGGTACAGACACTCTCTGCCTTCAGAGAACTAAGGATTTGGGGGTATAAAAAGAGGTGCCCAGACCCCAGAATTTCAGATCACTTCTGGGAAATCAAGAGGAACCTCTGCCAAAGAGAAGACCCAGAGAAGCTGAGGAGGAATACTGCCCCTGTGCTATTTGCTGTTTGGGTTTGGGTTTGGCCTGCAGTGGCTGTGAAGAACCAGGGCCTTATGGGCCTGGCGGCGCAGGGCACGCCTTAAACTCCTGAGTTCACCTGCTTTGTTCAACAGAGACACAGGACATTCTGTTGAGCGTAGAAGATCAGGTTTATTAGCTGCAGCTAAGTACAGTTGTCCCAGAAGTACACTCAGTATGTTCTTAGGAGACTGCCACTTTACTCCGTGGCGCACAATCTTTTATAGCACATAGATTCACCAAGAACACCCCCAATGCATACATGGTTCTCCAATGAGAAGAGTTTGAAAACAAGATATAACCAATGAGAAAAGTGTGAAAACAAGATATCAAGTAACCCAAATAAACCTCTCTTCCAACTGTTTTTGTCACCCCTCCCCACAAGTTAATCAGTGGTAGTGTCTACAACTCAACTTGCAGGTGGCAGGACATATTTGTATGGTTTGGAGGACAGTTGTGAAATGAGAGAATACAAGTAGAGAATAGCGAAGGCCAGAAGATAAGATAAAGTCAGGAAAGAATGGTGTGAACCGACAGACAGTTGAGATAGGGTTTAGTCAAACCAGACGAGGATTAGTGGACTCAGCCAGTCCCTGACATCAGTCTCGTAAACAGAGGCAGAAGGTTATTTGACACGTCGCAGTAAGATCAGCAGAAAAACTTCGTTCATTGTGCTACCTGAGTGAGGGTAACACAAAATGGAGGTGGAACACAAAAAAATGGTGGCTGAATACAAGCGAGATCGAAAATCGAATTTCCTCAGCTGCTTGGTGCCAAGGAGAGGAGAAAAATGACTTTGCTGTTTGCTTTGTCACCTGCTTGAAGAAGAATCTCCAAGGGCTTGAAACTGAGCTTGCCTCCTGTTCTGAAGTCTCAGGGACACAGACTTTACCACTAGCTCCCCTGAATTTTCTTGCTGGGAATTTCAACCTGCAAAGAGGTGCCTGCTGCTGTTTAGGACCTCTGGAGACTGTTTGTCGCTGGGAGCTGGAAAATCGACACAACATCGAAGAAGCGTGACGCATCCGTGCCTGTTTCTGACGCATCTATGAAGAAACCGTCGCAGCGCCTGCCACGGCTCGAGAAATCGCCGCATGACGCATCCGGTGTAACAATCTCCGAAGTCCGAGATCACCGCACCGATTCCGACGCAAGCCTGCTATGCGGGTGCCAAAACCACGCATCGTACTGGATCAACGCATCGCGGCGCCAAGACTGTCGCATCGTTGGGGGCTGCAGTAAGAAACAGATCCATCAACTCCCCTGCGCTGTAGTAATGAACCGACGAATCACCTCCCCCGAAGCAAGGAACCAACGCATCACCTTCCCTGCGGGTAAGGAACCGACGCATCACCTTCCTGTGGCCATTTTGTTTGTTTTGTTTGACGCAACGCAGGTACTTTATGAGAAAAGTGTCACATTTACAACTTGCATTGAACTGAACTATTTCTACCATTTAAAAGTCATTTTTTTTTACTGTATTGTGGGTTTTTATCATTTGGTCTCATTTTGATTTACATAAAGTTTACTTATTTTTCTAAAATGGTATGGTGTCCATTTGTAGTGTTTTCACTGTGTTACTGTATGTTTTCACAAATGCTTTACACACCGCCTCTGAAATAAGCCTTTCTGCTCGTGCCAAGCTACCAAGGGGGTGTGCAGGGGTTATTTTAGAAGTGTATCCCCCTTACCCTGACTAGAAGCAAGGGTCCCTGTTTGGACAGAGGTACCTACCTCTGCCAACTAGAGACCCCAATGTCTAACAGTGTCATGTTGTCCTCTTCACGCTTCACAGTCTGATCCAGTGACAATAATGCAGGATTGGAACTACCCACACGTCTCATCGAAGGTAGTATTCCGTTAAGGCACCCAGGATGCACCTCCAGAGTAGGCCCCTTTTGAGAGAGGCCAAGGCATGCATGGTGGTTAAGATAATGTTCAGTGACAGTCCTTGTTTTGTTCCAATATTGCTGGAGTACTCTGTGTACCTCCTCTTAAGAAAGGTGAATCCTCGTTAATGTCTCGAGTAATGTAGATGGAATTGAACATTTCTGTTCCATCTACTGAACGGTAATAGACACTGATTTCTGGAAGCAGACATAAGCTTCCTTGAGTGTTTTTAGTTGAATTAAAGCTACAGAAACAAGAACTGCTGCTTTACGTGCCATCCGTGTTCTGTATAATTCCAACTCCTCTTTCTCACTATAAATGCATGGTTGAGAGCTAATTTGTCAAATCTCGTTATGAACACTAATGTGAATGTCTATCTCTTCACAGCCTGCAGGGACAACCGAAGATCCGTGTTTGAGTGAAGTCTGACATCCAGTGGAGAGTAATTGTTTAATTGAGCTTCAAGCATGCTGTCATCTACACATTATCCTACCTCATCAGCCCATTCTGTTCTTTTCTTTAATTTTGTGCATGTTAAACCTCTCAAGACCTACTACCGTATCACCATATTCTTGTCCGCAGCACTACCCTACACCATACATCCCCTATAGCTTACACCGAGCTCCACTGAACACAAACACTGACATTCCACACTACCAGCTAGAGCCTGCTTGCCCGACCTACATTCAAATTACATCCTACACCACCACCACTGTCCACTGCCAGTACAGTATACCTACATCTTCTACAGACTTACCATTACTCAACCCCCTAAACACAACAGCACTTCACACCTTTAACTACTCCAGAGCTTACATTTACCAACATACCTACACCCTCTTCAACACCAACACACTGAAGATATATCACCACCTGCTCACATGCAGCCACTTATCCACCATACACCTACATCACCCTGCACCACCTATATCATGCATCCTAATCCAACATTTACACCCCTCACCACCACCCTAAATTCCCACCCAAAAGCCAAACCACCACCTACCAGGCGCGCAACGCTCATTGGGCTGAAAGGGCGTCAGCCCCCTCCACAGAGTGTGGAAGCCCGGACTGGGACAGCTTCCTGGGCACACAGCTGCACCGAGTACTTCACAGGTTTTTAAAAGATCATTTACTTGCTAAGAGAGGCTTTGTTGTTTTTTCACCCCATCTTGAGCCCCTGCATCTCCACTCTGACTATCGCTGGAAGAATTACCCCCACAAAATTTTAAGTCGCCACCCCCCCAAATGTGGCTCTAGTTGCGCCTCTGCCACCTACAGTCCATGTACAAAATCTATAGCATCTCCATTGTACACCCTAGTATTTCACCACTATACCCCATACCCTAAATTACTACCTTTAACATACACCCTACTCACCACCTATACTGTATCCCATAAATTGTGCCATAAGATTTCATCTTCCAACACCATCCTCATCTCCATACCATAACAGTCATCACAACATTCAAAATACACCACGATCTGTATGCTCCGCACTACAGAACCATCTACACCAACAACACCTACACTACATATTACCTTCAGCATATACCATAAACCCATAACACCTGATAACACACAACTAGTACCTATATCCTATAGCACCAACACTCCGGAAATCCACACTGCATCATTGCAGATACACTGTACACCAACTACACCTTACAACACAAACCACATCTCTACCCTTTGCACAGTGCACCACATACACCCTGTGCTCTAGTTAACCTACACTCAACATTATCAACATCACCTACACCAAACACTATACACCCTAAGCAGATACACCATATGTTACCAATATCATGCACAATTTCCACCTTATACCATAAACTACATCAGGTACTTCCATCTGCACAGAACGCCTGCACCACCTACACTGCAACCGTCCCCTTGCAACAACTAGGCCTTACATTAATGACACTACAAATCTCACCCTGCTGCACCGAAAAATACGAAATCCTACAACTTCAATCCTCACCCCCTACAACATAAACTATCACTTCGCCACCCTTGTAACCTGATACAATATTCATAGTAACATTTACATTCTGCACTTGCACCTGCACAATGCCCCTCTGTATTTCACCTAAACCCAAATCATATAATAGCCTGCACAGCAACCTACACCATGCATTCAGATTTACTTGCCCCTCATCCCGTTTAACCAGCACCAGTCAGAGAACACCAGCACCTACATTTTCGTTAGCCTGCCAAACCTTCACAACAGAAACCACTTACAACCTTGATGACCTACTCCTCTTACAACACCATCTATACCCTACACCACACCTTTACAGCATCACCTACATCACCTGAAAACTACTCTTTACACGAACACAGCCTCCTTCACAGGTAACACCGTTACAAACAATGTACATCACTAAGCACATCACTACATACAGCCTGCCCACTAAAAAAAACCCTACACTCCACGATTTTTCTGCACTTACAAATGCATTGAACACTTCTACCTCACCACATATCTGACTATAAAAAGTACACCACCATTTCTACCCCACTCTATGGCTTATTCCATGCGTCCACAATCTAAATTTATAATGTTACACCTTAACTAAACATCCATACCCTCTAATGCCTACACTGCTGCATTACAAACTGCATCATATACCTTGTTGTTCACCTTAAACGTCCACATCACTAACTATACATCTACATAAAACACATCCTATACAACCTACATCGTATACTGCCATCTATACCACAACAAACAATCAACACAAATGCCCTACACAACAACTTGAAATTTGCAGCCCCACCTGCACTGTATACCTATACTCACACTACGTATTCCTTTACAAAACTGCTTTGACCACTACCTACACCAATCACTTTGCATGATTATTAGCATTGCAGTTACCTATAACATGCACACAAACACTCGACAAACAGAACACATTCTGTGTACATGGTATTCCACCTTAAATGTACACAGGGGATACAAAGATTTGTTTTATTGTGAGCCATCAGGGTTCTACTGGCATTAAAACAGCCATAAATTGTCAACCAGAGAACAAGGTGGAAGTGCACCAAGATACACGGTAAGTTTTGTCGTGTGGGTGTTGCCATACTTTGGAATCAATGCCTGTCTAAATTTGTAGACTTACTCTGTTCAGCAGTTTTACAAATAAAGTGAAAATGCTCATGCTACATTTTTCTGCAGATTGTCTAATTCGCCTTTAATTGGTCTTCCGACCTTATAGTCTCAAGGATATGCCTCAAACAAGTATTTGTTGAGGTTCAAGCTGCTGGAAGAAATGTGCCTTTTTAGGCTTAGAGCAGCTACACCCATGGGTGATGCATACCAGCCTTTCCATGTAATTTCTACATGCAGCAGATCGACCTCTTCTCGTTTATTTTCCTTGAATGAAGCTTGATGATTGGAAATTGTGTGTATTGTTATTGCAATAATGACCAAGAACATTGGAAGGAGTGTGGATAGTGCACGAGCATTCATGCATCTTTCCTTAGTGTTACCCTCAGATGATTGCAAACATATTTCTAATCTGCATTGTTTTGTGGAAGATTTGCAATGGATAAGGCCCACAGAGAAACAAGAAGAATTACTTCTTCTCTACCACTTTTGTTTTCAAGTGCTGTCTAAAGGAAAGGTTTACCAAAAGAACACACCCCCAGAGACTGAACCAGCTTAGTGTCAAGTAAGCATGAGTCAAGGCCTGACATTTCCAGAAAGCCTTCTGAAGTGGGAAACACTTCCTCAAAAATGGTTGATCAGGTTTCAAATAGACCTGTGTGAAATTTTATTCACGCCAGCAAAATGTGCACATTTTCCAAATTTTGCATTACATGAAATGTTAGGAATGGGGGGGTCTCTAGTTGGCAGCAGCTTGCATCCTTTTCAAGAAGTGACCCTTATTCTAGTCAGGGTAAGGGAGTTACACACCCAAGATTACTCCTGCTCACCCCCTTGGTAGCATGGCACAAGCAGTTAGGCTCATCTCAGAGGCAATATATAACGCATTTGAGAATAAACACACAGTAACACAGTGAAAACTCTACAAAAGAACACAACACCAGTTTAGAAACATAAACCACTTTTATCTGAATAAAACAAGACCACAACGTCAGAAATCCAACATACACAAGCAAAGATATCAGTTTTAAAAGGTTGATCCTAGTTCAGTCCATAGGAAACTATTGATGCATCACTATCATCTCAAAGTACCCGGGATGCTTCACAATCAAAGATGAAAACAGGCACAGGGGAAATGAGGTGCTGGAATAGCAAATCAATGTGTCAGTTCCTTACTCCCAGGGGAGGTGATGCATTGCTTCCTTACTTCCAGGGGAGGAGATGCGTTAGTTCCTTACTGCAGCACAGGGGAGGTGATGCATTGGTTCCTTACTGTCAGGGGAGGTGATGCATTGGTTTCATAATGTAATGTGAGGGGACGTGTTGTGTCAGTTTCTGGCCACACGGCCTCGGTTACTTACTGCAGGGCAATGTCAATGAAGAACCTTGGCGCACATTTGCGCTGGGTCGATGTGGCAGTGGCGAAACATGCACTGGATCGATTTTCCAGCCAGGAGCAGGTGATTCGTTAGTTTCTTCAGCAGCAGGGCCTGCGTCCAAGTCGGAGCAGATCCCTCCGACGTCGGAGACAAAGTTCTCAGGACTCGGGCTGCAGAATTCTTTCAGCTGCACGGCAGGCGCTACATAGATTCTTCGGCCGCACAGCAATGCGTTGGTTTTTTAACGTCACACCATTGCTGCAGTGGGAAAAACTAGTGCTGAACGTGGATGCATGGATTTTCTTCTGTCCTTTTCAGCAAAACCCCCTCTAAGGGCTCAGAACTGGAACTGGCATGACTTGGCCGGTGAGAACTCCCAGCAGAGGAGTTCAGGAGCTGCAGATGAAGTCTTTGATGGCCCTGAGACTTTTTAACAGGAGGAAAGCCCGCACAATCCCTTGGAGAACCCTGGCAAGCAGGATACAGAAAGCATAGTCCAGTTCTTTCACTGCCCAAGACAGAAACAGCAAGCAGTAGGCCAGCACAACACAGCAACAAGCAGAGTGGCAGTTCCCATCCTACAGCTTCTCCAGCTTCTTCTTGTCGGCTCTTCTTGGCAGAATCTCCTCTTAGTCCAGATGTCTTCTGAAGTTATGGTGTCACAGCCCAGAACTTATACCAGTTTCCACCTTTGAAGTAGGCAAACTTCAAAGGAAAGTCTTTCTAGTGCACAAGACCCTGCCTTTTCCGGACCTGGCTCCACACTACAGGGGAGGAGAGGCCTTTGTTAGGGGACAGGCACATCCCTATACAGGTATCCATGACAACTCCTCCCACCACACTAGCTCAGGCAGACCCAACAGCCTGGTGATGGGCCATCAGAATATGCAGGGCACACCTCAGCTCTCTTTGTGTGACTGTCTAGAGTGACTGCGCAAACATCCCCACTCTCAGTCTAAACCAGAGGTGGATTCCATTGGGCAGGCAGAGGCACAGAATGGTAAAGCAAGAAAATGCTCACTTTCTAAAAGTGGCGGTTTTAGGCATGCAGTTTGAAAAATGAGCTTACTAAAAGATGTATTTTTAAATTGTGAGCTCAGGCACCCCAAACTCCAAATCCCTATCTTTCCTCAATCGGAAGTTACACCTGTAAAATGTTACAAGGCAGCTCCAATTATAACCTATGGGAGAGATAGTTCTTCCAATAGTGAAAAATGACATTGGCAGTATTTTCCATCAGGACATGTAAAACACACCAGTACATGTCCTACCTTTCACTTACACTGCATCCTGCCCATGTGGCTACCTTGAGCCTTCCTTAGGGGTGCCTGCCATGTAGATTAAGGGAAGGGTTGGACTTGGCAAGTCGGCGCACTTGCCAGGTCGAGATGGCAGTTTAAAACCGCACTGACAAACACTGCAGTGGCAGGTCTGAGCATATGGTTGCAGGGCTATTCATGTGGGTGGCACAATCAGTGCTGCAGGACCGTTAGTAGCATTTGAATTACATGCCCTGGGCACAAACAGTGCACTTTACTAGGGATGTACCAGTAAATCAAATATGCCAATCATGGATAACCAATCATAGTTTCAATTTACACAGGGAGCACTTGCACTTTAACACTAATCAGCAGTGGTAAAGAGCCCAGAGGTCTAAAACCAGCAAAAATTAAATGCAGCACACAGTCAAAAACAGGAGGTCAGAAGCAATAACAATTATTTCCATTAGCAAATATAACAAGCTTTAGTCGGACAAAGGTTTGTTATCATCAGTTATCATTATGATTGCATTTAAAGGAAGCAGGATTGATTTACTAGGATATTTTTGGCCGGGCATTTGTTTTGAAACCAAGACAATTAGAGGAAACGTTTGCGTAGCTCATAGAGGTTATAAGGTTTTGGGTTGGTAGTATCAAGCTGATGTTAGTTTGATGATTAGGCCAGGTCACAAATATCCTGTTACTCTTATCAACTCGGCAACTGAGCGCAAACCTTGGAAAGAAAGGTTCAGAGGAGTATTTCAAAATAACATAGGGAAGATCAAGAATTTTGTTCACAGAGTTAAAGTCAAGGAGGGCGCTGTTCCTGTCAAAAACAAACTACACAATGTACTCCACAGTGTCAGAAAAGAATTATAGTCAATTTAAAAAAAAATGCAGATGACGAGATAATCGAATGGGTCGATGCAAGTCTATGGCTTACACCTGTTGTGCTAGCTAAAAACGTCTGCTGAACTGCTTCTTTGTGTTAACTTTAGAGCATTGAACTACGCTATTTGGTTAAAAGAATTCCCCTACCACGCATTGAAGATTTGATTATTGCTGTAGGTCAGTCTCTAGGGTTTTCAAACCTGGACCTTAGAGTGGCCTGCCATCAGGTGATACTGGATGAGCAATCTCAGCATCTTACAGCTTTTGTGTGTTGGACAAAGTCATGAAGTTTGTGAAATTTGAGTGGACAAGGGATAAAACTTTGGAAACACTGTTGCAATTTTATAGCAAAGTTGCGGATGAGTTATCCTTGGAAGGAGGATTATTGACAAGCAGTGATAAGTTGATTCTGACAGAATGTCCGCGCCAAATAAATTTGGAGACGGCTCACATGTGTCATCTAGGTATGAGGGCAACTAAGTGTTGGATAAGAAATGATTTCTCGTGGCCTGGAGTGGATGTTGAGGTAGAACGATTAGTGAGAAATTGTGATCAGTGCTGTTGTAGTGATAAACATTTAGTGACTGCTGTACCTGCTTCTGTGCCTGTTTTTATCTCCAGGTACGGTGTGACAAAAAATGTCAGTTGATTTTTTCAGGCCATTTCATCTATTACATTCCAACATGAGATATTTTATTATAATAGTGGATCATCTGTCCAGGTGGGTGGAGGTACACAGTGTTGCAAAATTCTGTGATTAGCTTCTTCTCTGAAATGTTTGCGAGGAAGGAGACTCCGGAGGAACTTATCTGGGAAAATGGGGTCC
This sequence comes from Triturus cristatus, assembly GCF_964204655.1. Taxonomy (NCBI): domain Eukaryota; kingdom Metazoa; phylum Chordata; class Amphibia; order Caudata; family Salamandridae; genus Triturus; species Triturus cristatus. The sequence goes on from NC_140594.1 coordinate 682,857,004, forward strand.
AATTCACATACTCCACCATTACAGAATTTACGATCAAGTGTGGGTTGAAACATTTACACACACCATTACATCACCCTAAAGCCAATGAAAAGTAGAGCGATATAACAGGGTTTTAGTGGAGTGTATCCAGAGCACTGTGAAATCCAGAGTAGATTGTGAAGTTGCTATTTGAGATTTGGTTTGGCCTATAAGTTTGGACCCCATTAGATCATCAGGAAAGTATTGTTTTAGTTCATGAGAGGGAGAAAAGTGCCTCTGACCTCCTGGTCAGGGACCTGCTCTCCTCCCCCTGCAGCTGCGCTGTTAAGTGCAGCTGCTCCGTGCACTTTGCTCTGCCTGGTCAGGTAGGTGTCCGAGGCCCTCCTCCACCCGCAGACTCCTGCCTGTGCCTCATCCCTGGTGGTCCAGTGGGAGAGCCTTGCTCTTCTGATGGCCACTGCAGTCTGTCTCTGTCTTTGTGGCATTTTTCTGTCTTTCTGTGCCTGTTTTATTTGTCTTCCTTATAGCCTCTTCACAGTATTTTCTATTGTTCCTGTCTTGTCATTGTACCTGTGCCTGTGTGTCAATTAGCCGTTTTTTTCTGTCTTCTGTGCCTATTTGCTCTCCGCACCCTTCCCGCTGCTGATGCCCCCATGGCTCCTCCCCCCTGCCCATTCCGTGCTTCCCTCCCCCTCCCCTACTTAATGGTTGCCGCTGCGAGGGAGCACAAGCAAGACCTCTGACCTCCAGGTCAGGGACCTGCTCTCCCCCCTGCAGCTCCGCTGTTAAGTCCAGTTGCTCAATGCACTGTGCTCTGCCTGGTCAGGTAGGTGTTCGATGCCCTCCTCCACCTGCAAGCTCCTGCCTGCCGCTCATCCCTGGTGGTCCAGTGGGAGAGCCTTGCTCTTATGTTGGCCGATGCTGTTTGTCTCTGTCTTTGTGCCATTTTTCTGTCTTCTGTGCCCATTTGCTCTCAGTGCCCTTCCCACTGTTGCTGTCCCTGTGGCCCCTTACCCCTTGCCGGTTCCTGTGCTTCCCTCCCTACTTGTCGGTTCCCGTGCTTCCCTCACCCCTCCCCTACTTAATGGTGGCCGCTGCATGGTTGCGCGCAGCGGGCTCACTGCTGACACACCAAAGGCATTCCTAAAGCAAGCCTGCCTGTGCCTGTTCGACGCGACTGAGGCCAGTGCCAGGAACCCTGGATCTGCAACCTCCCACCGCTACAACTCTTCTGCTCTCCGTGCACTCAACCCCAGAAGGAACAACAACTGTCAGCGGTCGACGCCAAACACCACCCACAGCCAGTTTTACTGCTGTCACTGTCGCCAATCATTCACCTCCGACCGCACCAAATGAAAACAACACCGAAGCCCTGAAGTGCATCCTCCTTAACATGCCCTCCCTGCACAGACACACCGTAGAGATCTGGGGCCTCCTCGACACCCTCTCGCCAGACATCACCTTCTTTACAGAAACCTGGACCAACGCTCCTCTGCCTACGACATCACCACCGCCATTCCCGACACATACAAGATCCAGATGGAGGACCGCCCCATTCACCCAGGAGGAGAACTCGCCCTCGTACACAAGAGCTCCCTCTGACTCTCCACCTCCACCATGCAGGACTCCTTCCCCACCACCGAACACCTTCCCTTCCAGATCAAGACCAGCCACAGAACCACTCTCCGCGGCACCCTTGCTTACAGACCCCCCAGACCCCGCACTTTGTTCGCCACTACCGTCGCTGACCTCATCGCACACCACACCATCGCCTCCATAGACTACATACTCATCGGATACCTGAACTTCCATCTCGAGAACCCCAGAGACCCCAACTATGCCACCCTTGTGGACAACCTTGCCAACATAGGACTGAAACAGCTCATCACCACGCCCACCCACAAGGCAGGGCACACCCTCAACCCCATCTTCGCAGTAGGAAACAACATCCACTTCAGCCACACCACGCAACCTCCATGGACAGACCACCACTGCGTACACTTCCACGTCGACAAACTCACACCACCCAAACCTGCACTGTGCCCCCCACAAAGGAACTGGAGCAAAGTCACTGAGGAACAACTCAACTCCATGACGCCCCCACCACGTTGACCAATGCCAACCTCGCAGCAAAAGGACTCCACAGATGGATCTCCAGCTGCGCAGAAAAGCTTGCGCCACTACGCAACCCCAACAGACAACCCCCCCGGAAAGCCACCTGGTTCACTGCTGACCTTTAAAGAATCCAGATGCACCTGCAGACGTCTTGAGAAGAACTGGAGAAACAGCAAAACGCCAGAAGACGCCAGAAAACCGCACCACTTACAAAAACGCCATGATGGAATACCACCAACTCATCAGACCCACCAAAAGGACCTTCATCCAAAACAAGTTCCTCGCCAGCGCCGGCAACACCAAGCAACTCTTCAGCATCATCCAGGAATTCACCAAGCCCCCTAGCGAAACCACGGACATCACCCCTTCCCGGATCCTACTTCCATCTGAAAATCAAGGCACTCTACGACAACTTTAACGACCAGACGCCCCAATCCGAAACCACTTCCTGCTCCAGCAAGCCATCCAGCCCACCATCTCCTCCTGGACCCCAGTCACCACCGAAGACACCACCTCGAACCCCTGACCCCCCGCACATCTTCCAGAGAGCCGCCATCGCTCCCGAACTATGACACACCATCAACACCACCTTCAAGACCGGCACCTTTCCCGATGACTGGAAATACACAGAAGTCAGACCCCTGCTCAAGAAGCCCCCAGCAGACCCCACCGACCTCAAGAACTTCCGACCCATCTCCCTCCTCTACTTCGCGGCCAAAGTCACCGAGAAGACTGTCAATGCACAACTAACTAAATTCATAGAAGAAAACTCCATCCTCGACCCCTCCCAATCCAGATTCCGCAGCAACCACAGCACCGAAACAATGCACCTGCAGTATAAAAAAGATGTAACTGCATGTGACAGATGAAACCAGGATCTGTCACATGCAGTTATATCTTTCTCATACTGCAGGTGCACTGTTTTTAACTCTGACACTAGGAACAAGCCAATAACGTTTTTTTCACTCCTGGTAGTTAGTTTTAGCATCACTTGCCTCACTTTTTGTAATCTATTTTGACTGCAATGCGCCCTTTACCCAACCAGTTTAGTGTTTTCTCATCTGCAGGATTTAGCATATCCTTCACAGAGTAGGAATTAAAACATCCCTGAGCTCCTCCCTCACAGTGAGGGGGTTGTAGCCCTTGGCAGGGCTAGAAGTTCCCGCCAAGAGGAGAATCCCAGATAATGGAGCATGCCACCTCGGTGGGTGATGGGATTTCGTCCTAATTAAAGGACTCCCCCACTAGCAACAGGGTATCATTGCTGCTGTCTCTCTCATTGCTATTTTGGCACTGTAGACTTGAGGATTTCCTGTATTTTTTCATTTGGTTCCAAAAAAAGGCATAGTGTGTCTGTGCTACTAGGTAATATAAGTAAAATCTGGTACCCCAAAACCGCCTCACACAAATGGCATTGTGAGCATCTGCCACCCCTTCAGGGCCTGTACACCGGCCCAGATTAGCCGCGTCAACATGCACCGGAGAGTAGCAAAAAATTTAGTTGTAAGTGGAATTGGGATATTTAAAAATAGAGAAAGCGCGGTAAGACAACCATCTTTATGATAGCAATCCTACCGGCAATTGATAATGGAAGTGTTATCCAGCAATCGATCTGTGCCGATAAGCGATCTATGGCTGGGCCATAGTTGAGACGGATGATTTCCGAGGCTGTGCGGTGTAATAAGATGCTGAGATATTTAGGGGGGGTCATCGCACCAATGCAGTGGGTAATCCAGCGCGAAAGGGAGAGCATCACCCATCCATGGAAAGACCTCTGATTTGGTCCAGTTAATAACGAGACCAGAGAAAGCTCCAAATCTGACCACCTCCCGAATTATTGGAGAGAGATTAGAGACAGGATCGCACACAAATAGAAGAATGTCATCCGCATATAGAGACCAGGAGGGGTCCCTGATGGAATCTAAGGCCCCGCTGGAGATGGCACCCCTGAAGATGCCTCACCAGTGGGTCCATTGCAATGATAAAGTAAAGGGGTGAGAGTGGACACCCTTGCCTGGTGCCTCGTGACAAACGGAATAGTTCCGTGAGTTCTCCATTAACGCATAGCCACGCCACGGGGTTTGTGTAAGGGAGGTGAAGGAGAGCACAGAGATTGCGAGGGAAGCCCAACTTGTTAAGCATAACATGTGTAACAAATTTAAATGAACTAACAGTACATAACCACTGTGACCACTAAGAGTTACAAACGTTTGTCAAGTGGATCAACTGACTAATGTAATCAAGTTCTTTGCATAGTCACGTTTAACATTTGCTTCCATTTTATATATATAATAATGTAACAGGCATCCATTTTGATTTTCTTGAGAACTTAGTTTGACATTAGGCGTTGATTGGGAATGTTTGCTTTAATGTCCCAGTGTGTTGGCTCTTTCTTCTGCATATTTCTTGTTAATTAGAAAAAGGTTCATTGTTTGTACTAGATTATTCATAGCGAGGCCTGTGGGGAGGACCCTGGAAATTAATTTGGTGAAAAGATGGTAAGAGGAGGCCTTCTGTTTACGGTGTACCAGGAGGGCGAAATGCTCAAAGCTACCAGCTGCATATCAAATTAAAGGAGATGAGAACTTAAGGAGTATATCAACTTCCTTTACACATGGGTACTGGATTGGCTCTTAGTGGCGGGAGAGAGATATGGATGTTCTTGCAGCTACTACCTGTATTTAATTGGGGTTTCCATAGTTAGTTAGAGCAGACTTTCTTTTGACTCTGAGTGAAAGCAGACTTCTCTGATAAGTTTTCCTTGAGTGTAAGCATCATGCTGAACATTTCTCTTGATTTCCTGAACTTCTACAGAAGTTCGACTCCATGCTGACACCTTCTATGCTCCTGGCTAGAAATCCCCATTGGAAATCCTTGGTGTCACCCGTGTTTAGATTAGAAATGGGAAGTTTCTTTATGGAACACCTTATTGCAACAGTTGGATTTCTTTGCATTTTGGTTGTTACTATTTTGTATCTCATTTTACTATGGTTTAACATACTGGCACATTTTGGCTTTCAAACTATATTGTTATACCTTCTGAATGTACTTCACTTTTGCTGGTATACTGGCTGGATAAATGTTTTAAAATTTAACCCATACAACTTTGAATTAGTTGATTACTGGTGCTCATTATGGAGTCACGTGGACTTCACAAGTTGGTATGTACTTCTGATGTTAATTCCCCTCACAACACTTCAAGTCAACTAACAAAGGTCTATACGACCAATGGGGTAATATATTCAATGAATTTACTAAGAGACTGAGGTGTAGATATCTATGCATGATCAATTTATATTCATTCATATTCCCATGTGCACTGGAGACATGAAGGCACCTAGAATCCACAGTGCTTGCAGTGTCTCCTTCACCCAAGCATCCATAAGTTCCACCTCAATTGCCAGCTTCTTATGGTGTACCACTTATGATCTACCCTCACCCACCTCGATAAATTTAACCCACTGCATCTTTGGTAACTGTGTACTGGCTATCTACATGGCCCAGTTTAGTTATGTTCTTGATAACCTTCTATCCCTCCACTATGGGTGGAAAATATTGTCTGCCTGGAAGCAATGGCATATGGTTTTACTGTTTTACACCCAGCTTATAATGCATGATTTTGTAAAATTTCCTTTTAGCTGATTGGGCTTATGAAAGTGTTCTGGGCCCTATGTTAATGAGGGCTATTCATAAAGGTAAATTTACCATGAGTAAACCTGTACTTGTAAAGTTAATCTTTTACTTTTGAGTAACTTTACGACGTTTGGCTTCTCACCATTATGAGTGTGAAGCTACTCAAAAGTGTAGACTCTTATGTCTTCACTCCCTGAAATAGAGGGTGGAGTCAATAAAAACATCTAAAACTACTAACGGCTATGCATAAAACTAATTTGCTTTGATTGAGATAGTTCTTAAAAAAATGGTTGTATTTATTTTTACATTGAAATGGCATTGAATTATTTTAAAATAAACATTTTATTTGTATTTATATTAACATTATTGAAATTTAAATAATTTATATATATTTCAAAAAAATAAAATTAGTCAATCCATTTTAATATTATTTCCTACACGTTTCCGGCCCCTCCATTATTTTCTTTCAGAGAGAGTGATGCATTACCTTTGAATGACAATGGGTAGTGCTGTGCTTACTCCAGATCTGAGATGAAGTATGTTTACCACTTTACTGGGCCCTTTTTAGCTGTAGTAAGGTTAGAAATGCAGTCTAAGAATAACAATACTCTTACTCTTTTGTGAATGGATGCCTGTCCCTCTCAAAACTCCTCTGCACCTCTACCTAAACTCCTCATTATTCTTCCCTGTACTTTTCCCATTTAAAGGTAGGTATTCCCCGTTTTCCACCCACTCCTCCATCTCATCCATATTTAATACAAAAAACGTAGCTGTATATCTGAAAGAATCCCTGCAGTCAGGTTGAGATCTCCACCCATAAAAGATAGTAGAGGCAGAGGTGTAGAACTCCGCGCATAGGTTTGTGAATGGCATTTTGTAGTGCATGAATAGTACTGTTGTTGCACAACTTAATATGCTGTAAAATGTAGCTTGCCGATAGGCCCTAATGTCCTCTTTCTCTACTATATAACAGGGGAGGGACTGTATCCTGAAGAATAATTACCAGATGTACAATTTCCATTATAGGACAGACTCATCCCAAATCCACCAACCTTATTGATCAATTCACTTTAAAATTCCTATCCATCATCCCTTATCCAATATTCTTCATTCAGCATTCTTCACCCATCATTCTCCTTCCATCGCCCATGCTCTATTATCCCTTGTTCATCATTCATCTTCATTATCCCTCATCCGTTATCCATAATCCATCCTAATCAGTCATTCCATATCCAGCTGCCCTCAACCATCATTTATCTTCCATTATCCATCATACATTCTTCCTTATGGTCATCCTCAACTGTCATCCTAATCCACCATCCATTATCCCTCATCCACAATTCCTCATCCATAATTCCTCATCCCTCTCCATTGTTCTTCCTCTGCTCAGCCATCAGTCCTCATCCCTTTTGCCTTTGCCATCATCCTCCTCTGACAAGAACATCTGCAGTGATTAAAGCCTTAAATAAATATTAAGCTATGAGAACAACCTTGAGATAATAACACAATAACTCTTGAAAAAAACATGAACAACAAAATCTCATGAGTTGCTCACTCCACATGAATCATTTGTGGCTCAACAGAACAGTTTAACTAGGAGATAGCACTCTACCTTCCTAATTTGTGGAACTCTCCTGAAGGACCAGTTGGAACTGGTCATTTCGGCTGTTCAGGAAATATGATTCTAGCAGCTTGTTATCATGTACCAGTAGCTTAACACGAGGTCAGCCATCTGACACTTGGAGTCAACTTCTTTGTTCTGAATACATGTGGGATCAGGTCCAGCCTTTCAGGTCTCCTCACAGGTCTCAACACCAGGTGCAGTCTATCTTCTGTCTTCCACAGTTCCAGTAGTGTTCTGAAAAGGGTGAAATATTTATGCCTGGCACTAGCCTGTAGGTGGAGGTGACTCCTGGCCACTCTGTCACCAATAGGGAAAACAATCTGAGGGGTAAACCTACCACCTTTGCAGCACTTCCTGTGTGCCCTACTCCACACAATCCCACAGTGCTTCTTGCTGCCCAAATCCGAAATGGCAGAAACTTTGTTCACTTGTGCAGAGTTTTTGTGCCCACCCAAGAGGTATGATTAGGGAAATGAGCAAAGTTCCCTCTATAGTCAAGCAAAACTGGTGCTGGGGTCAGCTACTAATGCAAATAGACGTCTAGAGGCTTTAGCCAGGGACAAAGGAACTTTTAAAAAGTACCCTCTATAAAATGTTCATTCCAAATACGACTTTACCAATGAATTGAGCTTGTAATAAATATATTAAAAAGTCCAAGAATTAACTTTGTAGTTGTTTCCTAAGTGGAGATAACATTATTAACTGTTAGTATTACCTCTCAGTGCTTTCCTATGGAGCAGTTACCCCATCTACAGTGACAATGGCTTTTAAGGCCCAGTTGCTGTGAGGGCATGTTTAACTTTCATCTTTCACATGTCCATCTTTTAAATGCTATGTACCCTACCTAATGGACATGTAAGGTTTACTTAGGGTGACATTTAATATTTAAAAGAGGGGTTTAGGCCTGCCAAACAGGGTTATTTTTACAGGACCAATTGGCAGTTTTAAAACTGCGGAGATAGCATAAAGGGGTAGGCTTGCATTCATGTTTTGCACTGTCACTCTAGTAGTGGCACAATGTGTGCTGCTGTTCAGCAGTGACATTTAACTAACCTGCCTTTGGTATACTTTGTATGATATACTGGGAATTTACAGGTAAGTTAATTATGCCAATTAGGAGAGCAGACAATTTCAGCATGGTTTTAGGGCTTCGGGCACATGCACTAAGGCCTGGTTAGTAGAGCCCCAGTGCACAGTCAAAAAGCAAGCAGCTTCAGTCAAAAAAACAGGAGTGAACATGCAAAGAGAGGCATTTTCCTACATCAATTGAGGATATTTGGGGGAACAGAATCCCTTCAATATTTTCTTTTTGGGATCCTCTTGGTGCTGGAAATACTCTTGTTTTGGATTCATTGCTTCTCATCAGGTGCCATCTATGAATGAGTTTGTGAGTGGCATAGTTCCTCCATCCATTCTAAAATGTGTCATCTGGGCTAGGAGCACATGCTAATTAGCAACTAGATGAAGAGGTTTGGGTAACTTAGAAGTCCTTTTTGATAAAAAACAGAAACAATTGTTTGTGATGCAGTGGAGATGCAACATTAGAAAAGAGATCCTCTAGCAAGAAACAACACTTTGGGAGGCAAGGTGGTTTAAAATGAAGCACAGAGAACATAGGTGACCCCACAGAGAACTGAGACCAAGTCAGAGTTAGGGTGTAGTAGGCCACATGGCAAAGAATTAAGGGCAAATTCAATAAAAGAACTCAACTGGCTTAAATCTGATTTACAACTTGAAAATGTTGTAATTTACACTTCTGTAATTAATACCTGATTCTCATAGTCTGAAACAGGTATAATTTATGTCAGATACTCATCTGTGTAAACTACTCTCCAAAAGTACGCTATGCGTTGTTGATTAAACTGTATTCCCATTGTAATATCAGACACGCAGCAAGTTAAATCCTTTGCAAACATTGTGAGCACCCAATTAATTTTATTTTAGCCCATGATCAAAAAATATATATAAACCATTTAAAACAATGTTTTAGATTATCTAGATTACACCTTATGGATCCAAATATCAGGAATAAAGAACGTGTGGGATAGACAACCAATTCTTCCAGATTTTTAATAGAGGGTGGGGAGGTGAGAAATGTTCTACGATTCAGATAAAATAATTGTAAACATTGGTATTCTAAATGTAACACATAACGTTTAGAAATCAGTGGTTCTAGCATACAATTGACTTTTACCTATTTTTTCATATAAAAACATGCACCCACGAGAGGATGTAATTCACATCTGACATAATTTAGACATGCTGGTAATTGGGCCCACTCTAACATTTATCTCCAGATCGATGGTCGTGATAGCAGCATGAGAGGTGAAGGAAGAAAACGATCACTTGTTAACATCTCAATATAGTGTAACCAATGTGATCACACAATGATCTGCTCGACAACTTAATGGGAGTTTAGTAGGGTTTAATTATACATTTTGAAACAAATTGATATAGACCAATGTCAACATTTTCATATAGAAATAAAGGACAAACAAATTGAATCCAAATCTCCTGAAGAGATTTACCCTAGGTAATACAAGGCAAACAACTAACTCAATACAAATAATCAGGAAAAAGAATGGATTAAACTGCATCAAATGGTTCTCCAAATTAAGCATGAGCAAGCTATCGCTCCCTACACTACCTTAAAAGGGGTAACCCTAAACTAAGAAGCATTTAGTAAAGGTAAAATCAGAAAGGTGTCAGCCGTCAGAGTCTTCCGTAGAAGACACTCCAACCATGGGTCAAGTAGCATAAACCCACACAAGCAGATGCACTGATCTGTTCCCTGTGAAGTCCTAAGCTGTGTCCCCATCCCTCACTATGTTTCAGCATATAATATCAATTGCATTCAGGATAGATAATCCCACGTGACTCTTGCTAGTAAATTTGTATAGCTCCTGCACAACTGGATACTTACACCACCTTTCCCACATCGATAAATTGCAAGTTTGTTTGTCCATGGACATTCCTTTCCTCTTCCATGAGAACTAGCCTCCTTGCTCGTTACTGCACTTCTCCTTGCCAATTTCGGATTCTCATACTTTGCTATCTAATGAAAAAAAACTCCTATGTTAACTAATGATGCTTTGTTCATACCTGCAGTGGAAACAAAATACAAGCAAATATATTTTACGTTGAAGGTTAAATACGAATTACTAGTTACATTTTTAAATGTGAGCTTGGACTGGACTGGTTTCTCAAGGCCAACTTGTAGGAAAGTTCCCCTTTTTGCATGGTCGCCCCCCACTTTTTGCCTAATGTTGATCCTCTTTGACTAAGTGTGCCCTGGGTTTCTGTCGACCAGGTACCCAGGGCCTATGTTCTTTCCATAAAAATTGTACTGTTGCAAACCCAATTGGCAACGCTCTGACCACATGTAAGTCCCTTGTAAAAGGTACCATGGGTACCAAGGGCACTGTGACCAGGGAAGGCCTCTGAGGACTGCAGTGCTGTGAAGTTCCTAAGGCTACTTCAATCAAAATCTAAACAATAATATGATAATAAAAATAGTGACACTGGAAATAGAAAAATACAAAATTATTTATTACAATGTATGTTTTTTTTATATGTAGGTAATTATATAAAAACATATAAATGGCAAAACATGAACTGTAAATTATTCTGACTATGATCATTCATCCACACAGTCATACTTCATACTCTAATGCTATTAATATGTATGATAGTATGTCATCATCCTAAATTCATTAGATTTCTGACAACCATAGGTGAAGAAGATGATTACATCAATAAATCTCATGGATTTCTATATCTGAAGGGTGGTTTCCAAGATGTCTCAACGCGCGTTTTGGCAGATAAACTGCCTTCCTCAGGAGAGCCACCTCCAAAATGCTTCTTCTGTAAAAACAAAATACATCATATCTATGTGTCACTATTAAAACATTGCAAACTAAATTGTTGAATATACATAAGTTTCACAAATACAAAATGTGCGGTTGCATCAAAAGAGCCAACCACCAGAAAGTGATGGGAAGGACTAGAAAGAGAGGGATGGGGCAAGAAATAAGTGATAGCGAGATAAAAAAATGTGTGAAAAAATGAGAGGGGGAAAGAGAAAGGTGAAAAGGAGTGGGGTGAATTACATGCACCCCTAGATAAAAGATGCATGAGATGGGAGTGATATATACAGAGCAATACACAGAACCCATCCAGAGGAACACCTCTATGCTCAAAGTAAGTGAAGGGGAATACAAAAACCTCCTCATATCCGTGGTAGGTGAACAGACATTAGCTATGAACGGAGGGAAGAACGGAGCGTGAAGCTGTCTTACCAAGGTCCACGATGATCAAAGATCTAGCCAGGTTTGAGTGCTAGACTCACTGGATGGCATATGTGAGGAATACAGTCCTATAAGCGGTAAATATTGACATTAGTAATAGGGAGGGTTACAAAAGGTGATACAAAGTGAGAGCAGGAGAAGATACTAAGCGAGCGCATAATTAATCCCAGATATGCCGTACAAATTCAGAAAACCGTATGGAACAGGGCAAACTAGTAGAACTGATATAATAGATATTGCTAAATAATCACAAGGGGAGTTGTGAATAGGCAAAAAGATGGAAAAAACAGGCAAAAAAAGGATGGAAATGCAACTTCTAAAGATAAAGGTGCCCACTTGCCCCTGCAGAGGGCATAGTATAATGATAAATAATGATACAGGCAAGTCTCAAAAGGAGTTGGTTTAAAGAAATGGAAATGCTGGTTACGCCTGTCTGGCAATAACAGAACGACAGATGTTAAGAATGTAGAATGAACAGAGAAGAACAGAGACTTGAAAGCTAATTACCTATTAAGTGGATGCAACAAGCGTATGATTGCAGGGATTGCTGACCCCAAACAACCACAGGATTTAAGGAGAAGTTCAGGAGCAGGGTAAATCTGTATATTATAAAAAAAGAAAGAAAACGGAAAGGAGAAAAAAGACATGCCAGATAGGAGGCTACAGGTTACTATGATGTAACTGACTAATTGGCATAGAGAAACAGAAAAAAACTCCAATGAGTAATTACCTTGAGTAGATATAAAGGATAGCCAGATGTAGAATGATAGTTTTAGATAAATGGAAAAACGATGATACAATCTAAAGAAAAAACAGAAAAATGTACCTATAATAATGGACCTGAAACTTACAAAATGTGCACAATCAATAGCCAGCACTGACAGTGGAACAAATGAGGCACTGAAGGTGAACTAATGTCTTGATACTTATCCATGAGATACCAAATGCAAAGAACCTAAAGAACCTAAATAGGTAAGTTCTAGGAGCATGTAAGTTGAAATCAGAGGTCCATAATTAAGAGGCGTCCATGCAAATGCCAGCAATCGCTGTACTGAATGTTAAAACATTGTGTGGATGCTAAGAAAAATGCTGCGTTAGGGATCCGCAGAAAGCAATGACTTACCAAATGATGCACCCGGTGAGGTATGAACGAACGGACGTCTCACGCTGTCCACTCGTATATCTCGTTGTGTCTATCCTGCGAATGCCAAACCGCAGGGTAGCGAAATGCGCTATCTTAACCGGTAGTCGGAAATCACGTAAAATGACGCAAGTCGTATACGTGTGCGCGATGATGTCATGAGAGAGTGAGAGGATGAAACGTGGCAGCCATGTTAGAATGGGAAGTTGTAAAGGGTCCAACAACGGACCAATTATGCTAATACAGTAGAAGAATCTGACCAATGGGCTAAAAAAATGTCAAGCAAAATGAACATAAGGATAAATCTAATGTTAGTAAATACTCAACAGAATATGTGGAAAAAGGGGCAAAAAGGCATGCCGAATGCGTGTACGCGATGATGTCATGAGAGAGTGAGAAGAAGAAACGCGGCAGCCATGTTAGTATAGAAACTTGAAATGGGTCCAACCACTGACCAATTAGGCTAATACAGTAAAAGAATCTGACCAATGGACTGAAAAAATATCAGGCAAGATGAACATGAGGTGATCTAATGATAGTAAATACACTACAGAATATGAGGAAAAAGGGCAAAAAGGCATGCCAAAGGATTGCCAAAGTTAGTAAAAATGGCACAGACAACAATCGGAGTGCAAACCCCTACAATCAAGGGGTAATAAAAGGCTGAAAAGATCGTAATGGTATGCAGGGATAAATACGGAATCAAGTCAATTGGAGTTGTAGCGTATTGCTTGTTCCCAGGGAGTATCTAAATTTAACCCATGTGCTTGTGTATCTAATCTAAAGATCCAATATACCTCCCTGCGTTTTCTGATTGCCTCTGATTCTTGTGTGTTTTTGTTGTTAAGTTTTTCTAAGATGAGCCATTTAATCTCATCTTCTGTATGATTGTTGTCCTTATAATGTTTGACTAGAGGGGCAGTAGTCCTGTTGGTCTTAATAGTGGATCGATGTTCAGTAAGGCGCATCGAGAATGACCTGGAAGTTTCTCCCACATAGCCCAAACCGCATGGGCACAACAGCAAATATATCACATTGTCCATTTTGCAATTGGTGAATGTTTTAAGATTAATCTCTTTTTTTTTGGTACATGTATCTTTCTGCAACAATTGCACCATTGCATGCTTTACAATGTGCACACTTATGGTTTCCATTGATGGGATGAGTGCCTCCAATGGTTTTTTTGTACAAATGTTGGTTTGGTGGTTATTCTCGACCTGACAATTAGATCTCTGAGGTTCTTATTACGTCTGTGAGCATACATGGGTCTGGGAAGTTTATTTTGCAATTCCATTTTATTATTAAGAATATGCCATTGGGCATTGATGATTTGTCTTATTTTTCATTGAAAATGGAATGTCTAGTGACACAGATTAATTGTGACGTCTCATTCTTGGTATGGGTTCCTAGTAAGGGGTCACGGTCAAAGAAGCGTGCTCTTTTACAGGCTTCGCTAATGAGTCTCCTGGGGTAGCCTCTGTTGATAAACTTCTGTTTCATGACTATAGCTCTTAAATCATAGTCATGTAAGTTTGCACAGTTGCGTCGCAAACGCAAAACCTGTTCCATGGGAATACTTTCTTTCTGACATTTGGGATGATAACTGGTAAAATGAAGAAGGGTGTTCCCGGCTGTAGGTTTAGTGTATAGATCAACTTCTAATTTGGAATCTAATTCTTTTATTTCCAAATCTAAAAACTCGATATTACGTTTGCCGATGTTAGCGGTGAATCGTAGATTGGTGTCACATAAGTTGATCCAAGCAAGGAAATCCTGAAGTTTATCCAGATCATCATTCCAAATGAAAAGAATGTCATCGATATAGCGTGACCAGTGCTGTATCGACTCGAAGAAGGGGGCCACCTCGTTGTAAATGAAAAGGGACTCAAAATGTGCCATGTAGATGTTGGCTACCGTGGGGGCACAAGATGCCCCCATGCTAACACCTTTGATCTGTTTGAAGAGATCACCATTGAATTCAAAGGTGTTTTCATCCAAATCAATTTGTAATAGGTCAATGATGAATGGCACATTGCAGTCGATGGAATATGTGTGAATGAACCACTCCACAGCTGTGAGTGCTTCAAACTGCGGAATATTGCTGTACAATGCCTCAATATCTAAAGAGACAAGAGCGTATCTATTGGTGTTGAATGATAAACCTTCTACCTTTTTTATCATATCGTTAGTGTCCTTGACATGGGACTGGGTTTTTTGTATGTGGAGACGTAAAACTTTATCAATGTAGTTGGAAATAGGTTCTGTAACAGAACCAATCATCGTGACTATAGGTCGATAGGGGGGATTGATACTGTCCTTGTGTATCTTCGGAACCCCGTAGACATTCGCCATACGGGGGGAAGATATATTCATAAAGTCATATTCCTGAGGACTGCAGCACATTTTGTGCCACCCTTAGAGGACCTGTATCTCAACACACACACACTGCCATTACGGGCTGTGTGTGTTCGTGCAGAGCAAAGTGAAGAGTCGGCATGGCACACATCCCTGTGTGCCATGCCTACAATGCACTGCCTATTGCATAGGTAATCCACCCCTCTAGCTGGGTGCACTATACCACTGGTGAGAGTACAGGTGCATGGGCCCTGTACCCCTTCAGTGTCCATTCTTAGACATTATAAGTGCAATAAAGCCAAAAAAGAGTATATGGTGTGGGAGTTTGTCATTACGAACTCCACAGCACCATATTAGCTTCACTGAAATCTGGGAAGTTTGATATCACACTTTTCAGCACATTAAACCCAAACTTTTGCCAGTGTGGGATCTAATGCCAAATGCACTCAGAGGGCATCTTAGAGTTGCCCCCTGGAAAGCGATCTAACTCTAGTGTCCTGGCTGACTGACTGCTCACCAGTTGCTACCCCCAGACATGTTTCTGGACACCTTGGTTGAAAGACAGTTGATCCGGCATCGTCCGTACACACTGCATGGCCACGGAACCCATTTCTGCAAGTTGATTGAGACCTATCCGTGTCCTTCCTCCCGGAAGAATTGTGCGTAGGCATTGTCCTACCGTAAACCTTAACTCAACGTTACCTTTTCGTGAATCGGCATCTTTTCCGTTGCCTCCATGGCAACATGAGGCATTCAAAATAAGGGCAATTTAACTAAATTAGTCCTGATGATGATCCTGTATCTTTCTCATAAGGATCGAAACGCCGTCGACTCTGTTGCCCACCCTACACCTTAAATATTGCTGTATGTAATATAGTGTGAAGGTGGCAATCTGAATATCAGATGTTTCACTATTCATTATTTCTCAAAGAAACATCACTGTAATTGCCTGAATGTGTTTTGTCATTTTCTGTCTACTTGGTATGTAAGTCAGAGGATACAGGCTTGTGTCCCACCGAATTTCTACTTACATTTCCTTGTTTACTGTCAAGAATTTCTACTTATTAAAGTTGCCATGCCCGGCTGGACATTGGCTATAATATAGTTCCAATTTTGACTATATTCATTTTTTGCTCTATCGTTCGGTTTCAGGGACCACTGTTTCCTGCAATACGTATCTACCCAAGGTCCCTGTCTAATTCCTTTGGGTGCCCTTGTTCCTCCTTTGATTACGAACTCCACAGCACCATATTAGCTTCACTGAAATCTGGGAAGTTTGATATCACACTTTTCAGCACATTAAACCCAAACTTTTGCCAGTGTGGGATCTAATGCCAAATGCACTCAGAGGGCATCTTAGAGTTGCCCCCTGGAAAGCGATCTAACTCTAGTGTCCTGGCTGACTGACTGCTCACCAGTTGCTACCCCCAGACATGTTTCTGGACACCTTGGTTGAAAGCCTCCTGCTCTCGGGGTCCTGAAACAATGTTCTTGGGCAGAGGTGTGAAGCCTCCTCCCCCAGGATGGTCAGAGTCCATGAAGGGGAAGCTTCAAGGGCTTGCCGCCTTTGTGAGCTGACCAAGCCATTTCTGCTCCCAGCAACTGACCACCACCGGTTCTGAGTCCCACTTTTGGGCAGGAGAAGTGGAGGGAAAACCAAGATAGGAGGAGAGTTGTGCCCACCTATGCTGACCCCACCGCTCAGGTGGGGGAGGTGAGACGTAGCACAACTCTCTGTCCCCGCCATCTTGAAGATGGGGACTCAGCCAAGCAGAGTGAGGCTTATGCCCCATCCCACTGGAGGGTTGTATAATAGGGGGTGCACCCACCCCAAGGAAGGGACCCTTTGGTCCCAACCTGTACCTACCTGAAACTCCCCTAAATTTTGTATTTACGGGCAACCCCGAACCTTGCCTCCTTAGACAAACAAGAAGAAGAACGACCGATGAGCCATGCTGAAGGAAGAAGAGGAGGAGACCAACTGCTTTAGCCCCAGCCCTAAACCCTGTCCAGACCACGACCTACTTCAGCAAAATCCCAGCACGTCCTGCAGCCAGCAGCCCCCCCCCCCCCCAGAACCTGGAGGACCTGCTCTGCCTTCCCTATAAAGACTTTGTCTCCCATGAGCACCGGACTTGCTAAAAAAATGGACTCTGGCTCCTACCAAGTCTGCAAGACTGAACCACTCTGCATCCAACACCCATGGCCCGGGTTAGAGTGGCCCAACACCACAAGGAGGTCTCCCTGGTGATCCTGACCTGGGATCTGGAGACCCCTGACCTACCTCAATCCTCTAGATGACGCCTGCAGGCTCTATCTGGAGGGTCCCCCCGACCGCCACCAGAACCGGTAAGGAAAACCTGACGCCAAAAGACAACCCTGCACCCGACGCCCCACAGTCTTGGGTGGCTCAACCAACAGTGTTCCAGCATCTCCCTACATCCTAACTTACCTCTCCAACCGGTGGTCACCTCTAGAAGATCTTCGTGCCCAAGCTTGCAGTGTTTGTTCTGACTGGAGCTTCCCAACTGAAACCAACAGGGCTTCCAATGTAGATTTAGCACCCTGCACCCGGCCACCCCTGTGCTGCTGTGGGTGCATCTTGTATGCTAACGTGGATCCCCTTTGCCCTGAGCTCACCTCTAAGAGCTTTGCTCTCTCAACCTCCCTCAACCTTGTTGTCTGCTCATAAGCAGCCACCAACCGACAGCCCCCTAGCCCCATAGTCTAACATTGGGCCTCAGCACTCTGCACCCGTCCGCCATGAGTGAATTCTTGACCTTGGGGGAATCCTTGTTCTAACCTCAGAAACTCAGCCCTCAACACCGTTTACTTAATTAAGTGTTGAGGGTGTTTTGTATGGAAACCTAAATAACTGTTTTGAGAAAAAAAATAGTTTTGCTCATTTTTTATCCAGGAAATGTCCCAGTTTTATATCTTGGCATATCACACTGAGTAGAATCCTGAAAGTAATTTAAAAAGCATCCCAAAAGTAATTAAAATTGCATTTGCACATTTTACAATCCTGTAAGAAAAGTCCTTATTCAACCAGCTTGCTTACGAACAATGTGTCTTGAAAAGTACCATTATATTTACCTGTGCCAAGTCCTGCTTGGTTCTATAAATAAAACACAACTAAAGAAACATTTTCAATACATACAATTGGTCTGAGTTCAGTCTTTGAGTGTGTGACATCATTTCTTGCCTGAGTGTGTACAATAAATACTTAATACTACCCTCTGATAAAGCCTTATTGTTCTCCCACACTACCGCAAATAGAGACTAAGGTATCTACTTTTACCTCTATAAGCCTTTGGGGATCCACTGGACTTTGTGCACACTATACCTCACTGTGGTATAGTATATACAGAGCCAGCTTCCTACACCACTCTAGTCAACTCTAGCAGTGCACAGGGTTCCATAATACATGCACACTTCTACACACACAATAAATGCAGCTTCTTAAGACGTATACATTGTAAAGAATTATGAGGAGGTCTCTCTCTCTATGCACCTGCATAGAAATACTTTTTGTTACACATATTAATGTTCAAACATTAGTTTACACATGCACATTCTATTTAATAACCTCACAATGCGACACATTTTATGTTAACCTCTCCTATCACATTAACGTAAAAATGTTACATAGACCTTTAATATTCATGTCCTATAGGCAAATTCTTCCAGTTGAGTACTTTAAAATGCAATACTGCATTCTCTTTAGTAACATTGATCACACACAGTATATTTGAGTGCTGACTACTCATGATTACGATGCACTCCTCAAAAATACACTTCTCCAGACATGTTTTTGTGACTAGGTGCCACACTGCACAAGTGAGTGAAAAATGTAGAGGAGAAGGATTAATTTTTACACTTACTGCAGAAAAAGATTGTCCATAATTCTCAAGGAAAGCAATGAGTTGGTATTTTGTGCATATATATCAGTGTATGTATGTCTGTGGGTGTATAGAGTACACAGCATAACAGCAGCAACCAGGGAAATTTATTATCCAAAGATTTACTTCAGGTGGAGCACCTGAGAGGGACCTTGTGAACAGATTTAGGTTTATAACATCTGTTATAGATTTAAAGTTTCCAACTGTTTGCTGAAAAAGCCAAGGGTGGAATGATAACCTCACTCTGGGACATTATGGATCCCTTTTTCAAATCTTAAATCTATGTGTGATCACCTGATGCATTGTGAGAGTTGTAGTCTTGTTTTCCCATTAAATTATTGAGGCTAACAGACTTGAAAACTAAAATGTATCGATGAAAGGTTCACGAATAGAGAGAATGTCTTTCATGACCTGGAGTGAGTTGGTCACCCCAGGAAAGTGAAATAACTGAATACATATGAAATTACAATGTGTGAAATACACAATATCACACTCGTTTACATAACATAAATTGAGTTTCCAATGTATTCAGATAATGGATCTGGCAAATAGTGCACTTTATACATGAAACACGGTGTCAGCGAAAGAATAAAACAAAAAACTCAGACCAATAGACGTATTATAATGCTGTGCGTGAACAGGTAATAAAAAGAGGCTAATGAGCCCTGTGTAAAGGAATTATTACACCACATAAAATCACCAACAAAATACTTGAGAGAAGGAAATATCTCTTTAATTACTTTACGCATTACCATAAAACAAACCTAAACAAAAAAAACTCTATTGTTCGCTCATGGATAACTGTCAGCTCGTTACCTGAAATGATGAGTGCTGTAAATAGAACATGAATTCCTTTTGCTATAAAATTAATCACCTATTCTCCGTGTTAAGTGTTGCGAAAGGATATATACTGGTATACAATGTTTGTTGTACATGTGATCTTCTGCTTAGATTTGTATACCACCATGAGAGAGACAGAGATGATCCACTATGGTGCGATCTCCTAACTTTATATCAAAACACACACAAAAAGATATGATAGTGATGTGACAAAATTGACTGCATTAAGAATTCAATGGTATAATGGCAACGATAGCATTGTTATTGGAGGGAGAAGCCTCACCCACACTTCTGTGGCAGTTTTAATCATTGCATGTCCGTCCCACCCTTATAACATAGCACTTTCAGGGCAGTCTCAACCCAAAAAAGAGGATGTTCAGACTAAAGGATGCTAGATAAGCATGGGATCCAGTGTACTGTTAAGAGAACCTCGGTGTAAACACAAAGAGATTTACTTTATTCTGAGGGTACACACGGTATGGTTAAAAGAAGTAAAGTATGAGCAAGGAGAGATCAGGTCTCAGTCTGTTTTTCAGATTGGCAATAGGTTTAATTCCTTACAGTAGACCGCACTGGGTCTTGGGCCTTCATCAGAGATGGTCGAATCCCTGTCGTCAGTGCTCTGTCTATACCCGTCAGTGCAGCGAGGAAAAAATAAATCTTACCTTCAGTTTATTGGTTGGTAGGTAGTATTTCCACCATAACTCAGGCAGTGGGCCCATTGGTCTCAGCAGCAGGGGAGACCTTCTGTAGTCACACATTCATCAAGAGGAGTACCCCGTATTTTACCTATTGAACCCTTTGCGAGTCTTCAATGTCCTCACAGATTTCCCTCCTTTTGAGGCCATGAATATCTTTTTTGTATGTAGGAGTTTTCTCAAACCACTTTGCCTAGGAATTCTGAAGTTCTATAATCATTTACAATATTCTACCAATTTATAAGCACTTGCACACCTTTTATTACTCTGGCAAAAATTCAGACTTTCTCTCATCCTCAGACATCTTCCTTCTCAGGGATTGTTAAAAGGTCCCGAAGCTTAACAGTCTCACTAGAGGTATGGACAATTCTGTGACTATTTTTGTGGAACTTTGCATAAATGTGTGAAATTCTGTGAATGGGGCAAAACAGTTTGCAGTATCGTGCATGAAATATTCATATAAGGGTATCATGTGGGTAAAAAACAACATGCAAAATATCAGCAGGGGATATTTGCTACTCAAACTAGTTTCATGCAGTAACAACTGATGTCAAATTATGTAATGTTAAATGTTTTTGCAGTTTCACGGTGGAGGAAAGCAGCTGAGGCTGTTTCACTACGGAGCATAGGTCGAGGAGTTTGCAGAATGTTGAGGGGCGCTGAGGGGCGCGAGGAGCGAGGACGACCAGGGAACCACAATTTCCAACCCAACGAGCGGCGTGCATTCCACCACTGTCACCGCATGCGTCAGGAGGCGCTCAAGTAGAGGCCGGGGCTCCCGCAGTGTGGGAGCTCTTTTCTCTTTGTCCTGCGGTTGCCTGCTGGATTCCTGCCACCGACTAGACTGCTGAGGGGCGCTGAGGGGCATGAGGAGCGAGGACGACCAGGTAACCACAATTCCTGACCCGCTGAGCGGCACGCGTTCCACCACTGTCACCGCACGCGCCAGGAGGTGCTCAAGTAGCGGTCGGGGCTCCCGCAGTGCCTGGGCCAAGGGCCGGCCCGTCTGTGCCCGTCAAAGCCCAGAAGAGGCCGGGCTGGGCCACTCCTCGTTCAAGTGCGATCAACCAAGTGTATTGAGGTGAGCCACATCCATCATAATTGCAAGCATTGTTGCACACATAAAATATGGGGAAACGTAACGGAGTATCAAGCTCAAATTCCCAGACCACCACAAGTATTGATAGCATGCTGGAAAGAGCAGTTAACATAGTCGCCAATTAAATAGAGCTAACCGAGAGGCGTTTGTCATTGGGACTGGTGGCACCACAGTTTGGCCTCATTATAGGGTAAGTCTTAGATGATCATGTCGGCCATCCTGTGGCACCTAACACACAGATTGTAATCCCCAGTACCCAGCCACTCATAAGACCTAGTGACTGTAACAATGAGGATTTACCAGTGGCACCCTGTAACAGCTCATTTGATAGAGTCGCTCTTCCCACAACGACATTAACAGGGGCAAAACGGAAAAGAAAACCAATTAAACCGATTAGCTCCAAGAGAAAACAACCCCCACGTGCAAATCACCCCCGTACTGCCATGAGCTCATGGATTCAGGGCTCTGTATTCCCCTCTAACGGCAAGATCGCTGACTCAATAGCTGAGCCCACACAAACCAAGGCAACAACTTGTTCCATCTGCACACAAACTGACACCGCTGTGGCTTCTCCTACCAGCTGCAGATTTGGCGAGGCCTCAATTAATTCCATTGTGGACACTGTATGTGAGCACATTAAAGACCTTGTGGACAAGAACTTTTCCGCCCTTTGGAAACGTCTAGATCGCATTGACACATTGTCAAATAGGCTCAACTCCCAAATTAATATCCCTAAGATTGTCACACAACATGGGTCAAATTCTAATTTTGTTGGTGCACCTACCACTGCCCAGCAGTCACAGGCACCAGCTTCAATAGCCACTCCTTTATCAGAAGCCTGTGACACTTGCCACAAAGTTAAGGAATGTGTTTTACCTAAACTCACTGCTGTCCATGACAAACCATCTATCGCTGGGCAAACGAGCTGCTCACCCATTATTCCACTAAGCAGGTTATCAGCTCCACATAATGCCCGAGTGAGCACTGTACTTCGAGCAAACTTAGGGGGTAGCTCACACAATGCACAAAGTGGTGGGGGCCCTAACTGCCCAAGCATGGAAACAACTGAGGGCGACAGGGAAGTCCTAAGCCTCCCCCTGGCAGCTTGTCCATACGTATTGGTTTTAGTAGGAGTACCTCCACTCAAAAATGATCAGACAGAATCTTGGGACCAGTTGCGTAATAAATGTGCCGATTAGCTCAGAAAACATAAAGGGTTGCGGGCAGCAAATATATGTGACATTATCATGGTACGGAGGATAGGGTGGGTTGGTACTTCCCCGAAGAATATTAAGGGTGACTGCATAGTTATTGATTATAGAAAACTAGCGTTGGTAAAATTATTACTGACTTCGGAGGAGTCCAACACAGCGTACTCCACCCTCATTTGGTCACTGCCGCTTTGTTATTTCTACAAGTTATTGTCAGGAATGGTAACCCACTAGGCCCCTTTACTGACTACGCATAACAGGTTTTCCACCCTGTCTGGCCTTGATAATCAGGACTGACTGGTCCCTCCATTAATATCTGACATGACTACTTCCTCACCAGCCACGCCCGTATGTCCAGGCCAAGACACCCCATCCACTGTTGAAACCAAATCAAATTTAAATATCTTGAGCTGGAATGTCGCCGGCTTAGCATCTAAAATCGACTTGGAGGACTAGATAAAAACAGTTCAAACATATGACATACTTATGCTGCTAGAAACGTGGGCAACACCAGAATTATATCAAGAAGGGTTCGAATGTTATAATATAATCGCCCCTACACCCAAGATTGGCTGCCCATCAGGTGGACTCTCTATTTGGGTCAAAATGTCTGCAGGTGGTAGTGCTAAGGCCTTAACAACAGACAATGACAACTTTCAGGCGCTGATCTACACACAGGGTGTCTCCATTTGTTTTATTAATTTCTATAATAATGATTTTCACACTGTCCTAAATTTAAACTTCACTAATTTGTTTAACTTTATCACTCGCTTACAAAGGCAAAAGCTGTTTGAAAAATTAGTTGGTATCTGTCTAGGTGGTGATTTTAACATCAGGATCTCAAGCAATAACAAACTAGATAGGGATTCCCACACCAACAAACACCCATGTAACAGGGCGGTAGAGTTGCTGGACTACTTGTCCAACCATAATTTAACAAACGTAATGGTCCGTATTATTATATGTCAGTCTCAAGGAGAGCAATATTGCTAGTGTAGCGATTATAGAATATTTAGTTTTATGAACTAGATGCCTCCTTGATAAGAGCACCACATGTAGTTCTGAAGGTAATCAAAGGTCCATACTCTCCTCTCCGAGTGTCACGTCTGCCGTATGCGAAAGCGTGCCAATATCTGAAGGCAATGCTCTCCTTGAGATTGACATATAATAATACGGACCATCGCCGAACTGTGGAGTGAACATCCATCTATATACATGCCCTGACGAAGTTCGATTTCCGTTCGAAACGCGTTGGCTGAGACTGCTCTTATATCATTGTTGGACAATCAAAATAAAGACTTTTTCTATTCAAAAAATTTTACCACTGGGTGTAATATAAAATAACAATTTGGTGGTGCACCACTCTGACTTTTTTTTTTTGTCTTGGCGAGGTGTCGATAACAATGATCTATTCCCCAGAATGATAAAAACTCACTCAACACTTATCGACATTTGCCTGTCACCATGTGATCATAATCCTGTGGTGATTAACGCCTTTGTCCAACTTTTTGGGGGTATTAAACAAATGATATCCATACCGATAATGGAGCCCAATCGGGGACCACGAAGGTTTAATAGTGCCTGCTCTAGAGCAAACAGACAGCTTTGTGAGGCCCTTATGATGAGCCCAAGGGAACCAGCACTTGTAAAGTCCCTGAGGCATCAGTATAAGTGTATCACGAAACAGCGGAAAGACGATGTTTTAAAAGAAAGATGGTGATAACCTTGCTTGTGCCGCCAGACTCAATAATGGGAATGGCTTCTGGTCAGCAGTCAAGGATATGCAATCTGTAGGTCTCACATTAACACCTATAAGCTGTACCGTTACCAGCCAATCGTGGGTATCCCATTTCTCAAAGATCTATCAAGCCACATCACAGAATGAGGATTTATATAATTATCAAAGAGCTTCAAGTATCGAGATATCTATGTTAGAAGTCGAGGACGCTATACATCAAAGTTTGGGCAATAAAGCTCCTGGTCCTGACGGGCTACCGATCGATCTTATTAAACACAAACCTGAATTTTGGGCACCCCTCTTACTCAATGTTTTTAATAACTTAACTGCTGCTTCAATTACTAGCACATGGTCTACTAGTATTATTGTCCCTATTTTTAAAAAGGGCGATCGTTCCAACCCTAGCTGCTATAGACCGATCTCCCTTATTGATAATACAATAAAAATTCTTGGGAGGATCCTGTTAAACAAGATTAGGTCCTGGGCCGAGGATGAACATATTTTACATTTTTGTCAGTTAGGTTTCAGAAGAAAATTAGGCACAGTCGAACAGTGTCTAAACCTCAAATTGATTATTGGTAAATATACCGTAGCACGGAAATCCCTATCTATCTGGCCTTCATGGACCTTACTTCAGCTTTTGATTTTGTCAACAGGTCACAACTTTGGTCAATTCTTTTAAAATATTGGTTGGACGAAGATTTAATTCATTTTCTGGCGTATCTACATAGGGACTTGAAGGCCCGGGTGCGGATTGGTAAAGGCGGAGAGGTCTCACAGGACATCATTATTGGCAGAGGTGTCAGGCAGGGGTGCGTATTGGCCCCACTCTTATTTATTTTATACATCAATGATTTGCACGATTCCCTGATCAAGCTCACCAATGATGTTCCTATTATTAATGGTAATACCCTACCCTCCTTATTATATGTGGATGATGCGGTCCTAATGGGCTGCACACCAAATGCACTGCGTACTTTAGTACAGGGCTTTGTTGATATTATGGCAGCTTAAGATTTTCGTATAAATTTTAACACATCATTTTTAATGGCATGCGGCCCAAAAAAGCATCTGGTTAACTCAATCTCCATAGGTAATGAACGTTTACATCGCACTTGCACTTTTTCATATCTGGGGCTGGTATTTGCAGCCAATGGTTCCTGGACTATTCACGTGGCACATAGTAGGGGCAAATTCGCGAAAGCAATTAATTCTGTCCTGTCACTTCCCCAACCGAAAAAAGTTGAGGTGGTACTATCTTTCACTAAAATCTTTAAATTACAATGAACCCCTGCTGCAACTTATGGTGCAGAAGTTTGGGGCTTCACGGGTTGCAGCGGCATACAAGGTGAGGAAAACAGATTCTGCAGGAAATTGCTGGGGGCCCGATCTCCTCATCACAGTATATCTGTCACGGGGAGTTAAAACTGACATACATCGAGGATTTCATCAGGGCTCGGCCAGCTATATTCTGGCTTAAAATTTGGTGGAACCCTGAGGCAACCCTCACTAGAAACATAATTACCGACTGCCTCAAATGTGAAAAGGGCATGGATATACCGTGGCTTGCTGCTGTATGGGAAAGCCTGAACAGTGTGAACCTTGAACACACTTTTTTAAACCCAAGTGACATGGGCGGAGTAAGCAACAAATTGCTTCAAGAGGCGTTATATGATAAGTATAGCAGGGCAAGACATGAAGAAGAGCTCTTGAAACCCTCAGTAGTAAGGTATATGTCCTTAGAAGATGCACAATTGTCGCCATCTTATCTGCCATCTAGTTACCTGTTAAAGAATGTTGGCCGCTGGGAAAACGGATTGTTGTTCCACCTAAGGGCAGGTACCATGAAAAACATTCTTTGTTTTCCCCTGGGGTTCAATGTCAAGCTTGAGCAAATGCTATGCCGATGTGATAACTATAGCAAACAAACAATGTCACATTTTCTATTTTCATGTAACTTTTATCAAATGTACACAAAATTGTTTTTGATTCCTTTTTTTAAGGAAACTGCCATTATTGGTCACAAAGCAGCCTATACAGAAATTCTTTACGTTGGAGGAGGATGCACTGGTTTTTCGCGTAGGTTCCTTTTTTGAAAGCGCCAGTTGGCTCACGCATCTCCATGAACACTCAATGATAGCTGATTTTTATTGTGCCTCTCGCTGCTTTTAAAATTACAGTTTGGATGAGTCGTAAAATACTTATGCGCACATTGTACATTTTATTTTCTTTGGAAATATGTGAAACTAAATGCACTTTATAGTTATATTGCAGTGCTATTTTGTACCAATAAGTTATTCTATGGATATTGTCTTTTATGATGCTGTTGTTTTTTATATTCCTGTGTTCTTAAATATGTTATGTATTTTAATATTGATCTTTTTGACCTGTGCTTTTATGGATACATTCTGCATCCGAATAAAGATTAATTGAATTGAATTGAATTAATAAACTGCGCAAAATGAACATTTCACAAATATCCCACATTTTCTGAGGATAATTAAATGTTTGTACTAGTATAATTGTTATGAGATGATTAACCAAAACCTATAGGTTTTTGTCTGCTTCAAAAAGTCAAAAATAGGGCATCAACTTTAGACACAGATATGAAGCTTACATTGCACCAGCCAGGACAGAGTGGCTTCAGATGGATCGTCCCTTAAAGAAACTGAGTAAGATTCAATAATTGTTGTGTGGAATCTGAGATTCAAGAAGATCTGACTAATATCATCATACCCGATATTCAGATTGGTGGTTCGACTCCAATTTGCAATGTCCTTTAGTCACAGGACAGATTTTCAAGTTTCTACAAGCACATCATCCAGCAACATGATTTTGAATGATGCTATTAGTCAGATCTTCTTGAACCTCACAACAATTATTGAATCTTACTCTGTTTATGAGAGGATAAACAGCTGGCTTTACATTCAAATTGTGGACAAAGGGATGGAAACTACTGCACTTTTTATCAAAGCTAGGAAAGAATATGTTTAGAGCCCTGAAGAAGTCCGCAAGGTTGAAACGCACTGGCTACGATTCTTAATCAAATGTGAAAAAGAAGTAAAAGAATAAAGGACCATAAATTCAATATGCTTAATGGATATTATGTATTGAAAGACATGTACTATGTGTGCTAATTATCTGAAATGAATTTGCAGAAATCCTATCTGACGCTTGTTATTTGTTTTACACATCTTAAGGTGCTGAACCATTGTAGATGGATTCCAAAATTTTGGAGTTTTCCCTTTTGGAGCTGAGGGGGGTTGAGCTTCCAGTTCTGTGCCCTAAAGTTAGCATTCAACTATCCCCACTGTTGGGTTATGCGCGGTCATTTTTGACTCAAGTTCATAGCTAAATGGTTTCAAGAGCTCCAATTGTGCCTGGGTGGGCATATCCCCCCCTGGCCTCCAGTGGTTCGCAGTACTCCCTAGGACTTTGTGCCTGCACAGATATATTAGCTTCAATGTTTGTATGATGTGACCACCCCTCTTATGACAACCCTGTAGAAAAAAACACACATAAAAATCGAATTACTCACTAACAAAATGACAGAAACATTTGCTACAATTATCAAAGATTGGTTCTGTACTATGGACAATAACATTTCTTGAAGCCATCTAAAAGAGGGGGGAACTTAACCAGGGGTCTTTTTATGGGAACATTTGACAATGGACAGTCAAACAGTTATAAGTGCACATTCATCTCTTCATCACAGTTTAATTCTCTAGGTTCTTTGCTGTCTAGGGATAGGAGGTACTTAGATTCCATTATCCTTAGGTATTTTCTCTGCTACCTACTTACAATTCTTACAATTTCAAATTTGTATTAAGCAAGTGGTGGGAGCAATTTTATTTGTAGGAAACTGTGAAAGAGCAGGAAAGAAAACTATTTTATTGTTAGGGTTGAATTGAAGGGAAGTAAAGGATAGCTTAGTCAGGCCTTTTCCAAAAAGAGTACCTAGTAATGTGTACTAACTGGTCTCCTCTTTATTTTTCATCGTTTCAGGACCGTCCACCACCGCCAACCCCCACTTGCCCCATCATACTGTTGCAGCATCCCCACCTGTTCTTAAGTTATGTTGAATATTTTCTGCCTTTAAACTAGCACGTATTTGAGTCATTTGTATTTTCTCTAACTCCCCCCACTTATTTAGTTTATGCTTTAACCACACGCTTGTGTTTTCTTTTATGTTCTCCCAGTTTCCCCAGATGACTTCCTCCGGTATGTAGTTTCCTTACATTGCTTTTTTAGTAACCTTTCTCTCACCACTCTTTTACATGCCTAGTTGTGTTAACAAAGGATTATTGATAATGTATTGGGAACACAGGCCTAAGTATTCACACCATACAGATTGACAGAAGGCTTTATTGAGCAAACAGTCCATAGTACAGGTACAGAGATAGTTCTCATGGACTCCAGCAGGAGTCATGTTATACAAGGTTCCATAATATCATGATGACAGCGTAGCATGTCAGGATCCTACCACACACCCTTTCCATTTCCTTTATTGTTTGTTTTTCCAATCCTTTTGGAGCCATGCAGCTACATTCTGAAAAAAATATATATTCTAATATATTCTGCAGCCTTGAATAATTGACTACTCACTCGGTGCATTAAAGACTAAGTGATACTATGGCTAGTAGATAAGATAACCTAGCATTAGTGATGTATTGATTTTGTGGCTTGTGTGAAATAAGATGATGGTTACAGCAGGTATCATAATGTGTGTGTTATGTTTTTGTCCAGGACAAGACATATTCTATGCTCTTGCAGAGGATGACAGAGACCACCATCCAGAGGAGAGGGAAGGAGTGGCTGCTGGGGCAAGAGGTAAGTCACTTTCATTTCTCAAGTACTGCATTTGTTAAGGTTTTCCTCACTTTCTTCCAAGCCCACTTAGCAATCCTTTTATAAATTATCCAACCTCATAGGTTTTTGTCTCATCTTCCCTACCATTCAATTGCTAGAATAAAAGGTGTGATGCCCAGTGCCCACTCACCTATTACTTACCCCATTCTTACCATCCCATCCCACCCAGCCTATAAATGTCAATACCATCTCAGCATGTACTACATTTTCCTTCAGTTTCTGCCTAATCGACTACATTCATGGCTTCATTACTGTTCCAGCTTCTGCCTCCCATTAACCACATAAGTATACTAATATATGACCCCCAGCTAATCATAAACCTTGAGTCGTACTTAGGGTGGGTCTCAGGAGGTAGTAAAAAGAATAAGAGAAGGGCCATTGGATTTTATGTTCTCATGCCACTACCTGTACCAAAACAAATATGCTGCCACTCCAGGACGTCTCCATTAATGCTGCACATTATAGTCAAGTAAATTGTGCAGCATTAATTAAATGTGCCATATTTATCAATAGCAATATGTTTATATTTGATAGTTTATTAATTAATTAACATACACTAAGCGTGTGTTGCAGGTGTCACCACATGAAATCATTTTCACTTTTCATACTCTTTTGTAAAAACATCTATTTTTGATTATGATGGTGATCATGGATTAAGTCATACCACGCACTGCTACTGCATTGTTGGAAAAATGTATTGGAAAAATGTGCCCCCTGACCAAACAAAACTACTAAAAAAATTGAAATGGCCCTAAGGGACACCAATTTCATGCCTACTGTAAAATAAGTAGAGTACTACAACTCGTGTTCTTTTCTTTTTTCTTTGGACCATCGAGGTACTCCTGCCAGATGACCTGCCCCGAAGGCTCGTTCCTGGTGGAACACAGCTGCTCACCCCTGCTTCCTGAAAATGAAGGCAATTGCAGTGGCGTACCACTGGCTGGTGGTGCTCGAGGAGCAGCAGCCGGACAGACATCGGCAACGACTTTGACAACACTGCAGGAAGCCAAGGTCCACAGCTATCCACGTCACACACAACGACTACCAGCAGGGACTCTGCCCTACAAATAGTTTGGAACCTGAAGGAGATAAAGCATGGTGCAGAAAGTGCTTTTAGGCCATGCTGAGGCCTATTTTTTTATGAGTGATGGGGCTTATTGCATGCAAGATATTTTATTGCAAGCCTAATGAGCTCTGGCCAATGTGCCCCCCTGACATATTAATAGATCAATGGGTCTTGATCTAGGTACAACTTTGTTGGGTCATCCAGATAGCCTTGGACCATCTTCTGAATTGTCATTGGTACTGCCACATGCTGTGCCTGTGACTCTGCACTTCACGTAAGTCCTGCTGCATGAAACCAACCCACTGCAGAGGTTGGCTGTGAACTAAAAGCAGTTATTGCTGTGGGTTTTGGAGTAGCTGTCAATGGTTCTGGTTGATTCTGCAGAGACGGTGAGCCAATAGCACCGCCTTATGCAGAGGTGGAAGGCTGCACTGCAGAAGCTCCTCCTCTGCCTCAAATTTGCAGTTGTTCGTCTTCTAGATCAGTCGCTGTTTAACAAACACATCCATTTCAGTAAAAGAAATGAAAGAGGCCTCCAATTTTTTGTGTTGTGGATCCAGTATTGGGGCACAGATGTAGTCTTTGGAGGACACAATTTCCTTTTGCAGTCTTTGATTATTGTTCAAGTGAATGAATAAGCTATCCACCAAAGAAGCTGCTCCTTCACGGGCACTTGTAAACTTTTGTTCCACCTTTTTCAACTGATCCAGTGGCAGATGCAATAATGGGATTGCTGATTCATGGTACTGTCTTCCTTGCTGACTTCCAGTGCCATAATCTCAAAAGGAAGTAGCATTTGTATCAGGCATTCCAGTAGCCCCCGTGTGTCCACCCCCACTTTCTTGGCTTTGGCAGTTGCATCGCCTCACCTTTGAATTACTTAAACATTCATAGACTTGTGCTGCCCAAACAGGTGTTCCTTCATATAGCAAGTTGAGTATCACCTTGTTGACACCCACCCAGCCCCCATACAAGCACTTTTACGTATAGTTTATTAGCACAATGAAGGATAATCAATTGCTGTTGGGCTTTGAATGAATGACTGAAATGAGTGCATGTTCTGCAGGAGACCAGTATATTCCTGACTACCTCTTCTTTTTTGAGAAAGTCCTGCACAATTAGATTGATACAAATCGCTAAACACAGGACGCTGAAATATTCAATGTTAGCCATAGCTTTCAATATATTACTTCCATCGTAACAGCCAACACATCCAAATGTAAGACTTCTGGTATTAAGCCATTCATAGACCTAGGTATTGCACTCTTCCGAGATGTTGGTAGCTGTTTGCAAATTCTCAATCGCGAACATGGCAATTGTTGCATGCTGCCGAATGCCCTAAAAAGCATCACTCACAGTGAGGCCAACAGCTAACTTTTGCCTTACTCCCTGGAAAGAGACCCAGTGTGCAGTGATGCACATGTAATCTGTTTCTTGGTGACTTCCACATGTTGGTGTTTAAAGAGATGGATTGAACTGTTCTCTGATTCATTGCATTCTCAACCAATTACAGCACTTCATGATGCAGCGCTGGCACAGACACTATGGTAAAATAGTTACAGCTGGAAATCTTCCACTTTGGGCAAAGAGCTTCCATAAATTCCAGGAACGAGCTAACGTTTTAAACAGATTCCCATTTTAGAAACAGGCTTTTCCGTTGCTCCGGTGCTACGGCGACGCAAACATAGCCTTAATAGTAGGCTGTTTTTCACGTGGTATTACTGCCACAAGGGACAAGGTAGGCTGTCTGGGTGTTTTGGGATAGAAGTTGCCGTATCCCGCTGCAGCTTTTGCCATGCAGATGATGCTGCGGGTGAGGATTCTATACTGAGGAGGAGGCTTACAGAGTGGCTTTATGTGATGCTGTTGCTAGAATCCTCTTCTTCCTGACTGTCTTCTTCTATCACTTCAGCTGGTGGATCTGGTCCCGCCATCACTTTGTCCACAGTTTCACATCCCGCCTACTTGGTGGTCCGCCTGCTCGATTCAGTTGCTGGCAGGTCCATGGACAAAAGACAGTCCGAGTTCCACCAACTCTGCCAAGATTTTCCTCCCACCTCAACAGCATCACAGGCAAAAGCAGCTGCCGGAGCAAGTCTAGACAGGGTTACCGCCGGGCTAATTACGATGTGCCTTTCGGTCAGGACAGCTGTGGCAGGGATACCTCCATACTTGAGTTGGCAGAATCGAAGTAAACTAAGTAATAACTTACCTTTTTTTCTGTTTCACACTTCAGTTTCGACCTCGATCCATTGCCTAGGTCCATCCTTTGCTGCTTCAACTTGACCCCGACGCTAATCAACTCCGTTGTCACCGGTATCAAAGGTAAGTCAATTAAACATGTCTTACTATGATTCGCGTGTTAATATTTTTTTTAGCCTCGTGTATTTTTACATTGCCTTTGCATGCAATGTTTTTCTTATCTGTAATGCATTGTGTTCATTTAACTAGTAATCAATGTAAAATTCACACACCCGTATTGAAACAGATAATTTTTATTTTTGTTGTGGTGGTTGTGGGTGTTGTGTTTGTGGTGCATATGGATTTACAATCAATAGTGTGTGTATGTTGTATATGTGCTATGATACATGTTCACAAAGGGCCATGACACATTACCTCCAGATATTTTTACATCAAACTCAACCTATATGTGTAGTGGCACATTATAAAAGTGGTACTTACCTGTCTCCACTCCACCAGGGACTCAGTCCATCGGGAATCTACCACTAGGAAAATGGCAGCACAACGGGGAAATATAAATCAGCTCAGCTAGGCACAAACCAGCTGGCCTGACGGTGATGGAGTACTGTTAGCCAGCAATGGAGTCCGCCGCATCGATGTAGGTGCGCTGCTTATGCAACGGTAAACAGTCTGTCGACGTGGATGGCAGTTCAGCCAGCCCACATCGAAATATTGTGGGCTGGAGTCCGTCAGCCTTAAAAAGTACTTCTAACCGCCATCATGGAGGGACGACAGGAGTCCCGCCAAGATCTAAATCAGATCCTTGGATTCCAGTACCTAAGTGCCCACCTCGCCTACCATGACAAATTTTCTTGTGACAAACTGAGCATGTTGCAATGTTATCCTCATGTGTAAAGAGGTCTGAAACTGGGGAGGAGAGATTTCTTATTGTGCCAAAGCCTGAAGAATTGGACGTGAAGCCAGGTGGTGGTGTTATTGTTTCCCTTTCTGTAGTAAGTGCTGCTACTGAGGTAGGGGTGGTAGCGGTTGCAGTTTCCAGGGGTCTTTCAATTATAGGAGCCAGCATTGTTCTTGGAGCCACATGCCTCTGAGTAGGTTGAATAGAAGTGATCTGTACCTCTTTTGAGCCATTTTGCACACTAATGATCACTGGGTCGTCACCATTATCGCTACCTTCCACAGTTGCAAGGCTTTCAGCAACTTTTCTTTTCTCTTGTCTCTCAGACTCGGCTGGGATCCAGTTCATATCCAGATCATCAGATGGAGAGCCTGGAGAAAAGGAGGGAGTGCTCTTTCTTTTACTTGCTGGAGATTATGAAGCTGATGGGGAACAGCAATCTTCTAGCCAATATCTTGCTCAGCAACAACCTCAACCTCCTGTTCTGTGCTTATGTATGGAATATCTTTTGCTGTCTGCGCCTCCTGTTATCCACTTTCCTACAATGATTCAGTTTGTGGCTGAGATAATTTCATTTCAGATTCACTGTTCTGCATGCTGAGAAACAATGCCTCAGGTTTTGATGGTGGTGGTGCCTTTGATGTAGTAATCTCTAACTCTTTCTGACCAGAAAAATCAGCAGCAGGTACTTCAAGTTTCCTTAAAAGGGTGAGGGCTTGATGACACTGTTGACAACCAGCTTTTTCTCCTCTCCACTTGCACCTTTCTTAGAGGGTACTCCTTCTTTGGGGTCCACCTTCTTAGCACTCGCAGTTAGAGCTTAACACTCGTAGCAGAATTGCATAGCAGTGGAGTACTCAGGTGCCTCTGTCAGCAGATTCCTTCATGAGCTTCTCTCCGTATCAGTATCGGTATCGTTAATGATGTTTTCTGCAGCAGGTGCAACTAAAGCAACAAGAAAAATCAGTAAAACATGGCAACCAGAAGAATCTAGCCATTGTAACACAAGTGAACTAATCATCATCACCTTCATCATTCCAAAAACAACAGTGTTTTCTCACTTGACAATATTTACACAGAGAAGGTTAGTTTGTGTCCATCCAGAGCCATGCTAGGAGGAAGGGGGTGCAGGTAATAAATATAATAAATACATTAAATAATTTCAGGTGCCCCACTTGGACACAAGTAGACTCTATGGGAGAAAGGATGAGACAAGTAGAAATTTAAAAAATACAATAAATAATTGATGGTACCCATGCAGATTCAATGGGAGGTAGGCAAGGGCAAACAAATATTGATAACTATTATATAAAATAAATACTAGTGCCCCACCAAGGCCCACTGGGTCTCTATGGGAGGCAATGGGTGGCAGGTAAAAAATCTGAAAAATGTATAAAAGCAATAACAGTGTACTACAATCAGTGGCAAGCACAAAGAAAATGAACAAACATGTCATAGGCCTCTTCTAACAATGTTCCTAGAAAACAGCTTTTTAAAAGTGAAATAACTGAAGCACACACTGGCTGCACAAAATGGTGGATAGTAACTCATTCACCACATGGCCAATGAAGAAGGCATGAAAGACAAAGACAAAATGGCCAGCAAGCAGACACACATTAACTAGTTCCACAAAATAGTGGTCACAGTGTGCTTTGCAAAGTAGGAGGCATAGAGGACAAAGACAAACATTGCCACCATGAACACACACCCTGTCTTCACAAATGGCATCTCATTATGGCCAGCAAAGAAAGAGGCATGGAGAACAAAGAAGACAGTTGCCCTGTCCTGCCTCCTGCATTTCCTGCACCTCTAAAAAATCTGCTTCTAGCATTGCAGGGAAAGCATTGAAACGATATTATGAGCAAAAGTGACATGCAAATACAGTAACCTGCTTTTTGCATTTAAACCCAATTTATCGAAAACCCTCTAAATATTTTTTTTAAGCAAATACTACAGCTGCGGTGAGAATGCGAAACATACATCATAAATACATCCACGGTCTATTGCAGGTCAAACAAGACCTCAAAGAGTAAAATAACGTTACTGTAGAATGGTAACCAAATTAGCTTAAAATAAAAACACACAAAAACCCAATGCCACTACTGTCAAAAGAAAGTGCAAATATCCCCCCTTAAAAAAATTTAATCTCACATGGGCACCCCTCTGTTACAGCCCAAACTCCAGGCCACCAACCAACAAAGAAACAAAATAAAAATACCAAAAAGGCACAAAAAATATTGATGCATGCCCTCCCTCAAACAACAAACTTTTTCAAACTGCTGCATTGAACATACTTGGTTTCTTCCAAAAAGTTAAGACTCCAATGGTGTGGCTACAGCAGGGATTGCAGACAAAGAGAGAGCATGATGATTTGCCTCAAAAATCCAAATCCTATGTGACCAAGGACTAAACAAAGCAGGCAGAGGGAGGAGTCTTCAGGACGGAAAGAGAAAGGTGCTACTGTATATACAGTAGCCTCCTGTTTTCTGGCAGCTCGAGTAAAAAATCTACTCAAAATGCTGTGTCAACAGCCTGCATGGAAGTACTTCCACTCCCATTAGAAAACAACCATTGAAGTCGCTGATCGCGTTCGCCAAACAATGAACCCAAACGTATGTGATCTTGTGTTGTTTTAGTAGATCTTGTGGTCCGATTTTCCCAGAATGGGAGAATTGGTTATGTGGCATGGCATTACAACTGTCAAAGCCCACACGAAGGGAGCCCGAGGAACCCTGCCAAATCGCGCTCGAGTGCGCGGTGCGGGGAAGAACTACTAATCCCATGAGCCTTGGCGAAACCCTGACGGCGGTGACGTCAGGACGTTCGCGCACGGCGAGCACAAAGAGGTTCCGGGGCACCGAGCGAGTGCCGCTTACTCTTTGCTGAGAGCTGCGCTGGACGTCGCGGAGGCTGGTAAGGGTGCATTGAGCACCATGCTAATTACGCTGCTGTTTGGCTCAGCTTGGTTTTTGGTGGCAATTCTGGAATGAGACTCGGAACGAGGGTCTCTCTGTGACGTTTCCGGTAGGAGTCTTATCTTGTTTCTACTGCAGTGAAAACCCGAAGGACCACTCAAGGCTGGTATCGGGAGTGCTAAAGAAACGATATTCTTTGGGTGCATTCTTCCCTCGTTGGTGAACTCGGTGAACGATGTTCATGCGGGGAAGAAGGGCACTATTGGTAACCTTGTATTGCAGTGCTCCGTTTGCAACCACGCTGGGTGCTGCTTGACTAAAAGCACTACGCTGCTAAGATTTCTGGTGTGTGCTTTACCCAATCCCTTGTGGTGGTTGTGACTTAGAATGCTCCCCGAGTGAACTCACGAACTACCTGAAGTCGTGGGTTTTTGAAGCTGCCATTTCTGAAAAGGCATAAGGCACTGTGATGGAACTTAGCCACTGTCTCATGAAGTAATGCAGATGTGTGTCCGAATAACAAGTGCCTGATACCTAATTGTGGAATGATCAAAACCTACGGAATTATATTGTGTGTTTTCTTTTCTCACGTTATGCAGCAGGGGTTCCAAGAGTGAGCAGGAGGTCGGCTCTTCCGCTCCCCTGTCTTCTTCATAGTCTTGATCTCCAGGGTAAGGGTCTTACGAGGGAAAGGGTGCGGTGAGATTAGCGACACATACAGGGGTGCGAGCTAATCCTACGTCCTCTTTTACTATAGATCGTGGAGAGTACGTCTTTAAGGGTAGTGGGTTCCCTATGCAACGCTGAGAGTTTTCTTCCTTTACAGGTACCTTTCGCATCCTTAGCGTGGGGGTGGAGCAGGGTTGAGTGGGAAGGAAGATAGGCAGGGAGTTACTGATTGCTGTCTCCTTCTGTCTTCACAGATCTCCCTCCCTGCTGTCCCCATCCTTTCCTTCCCCCGCTGGACCACTCCATGGAGTCTGTAATACTATCTCAGACCGTGGGGGTGTCGAGAGAGGGACCCCTCTAGAGCAACGTACGATCCTGAGGATTCCGGCCACAACAACAACACGTCACAAGAGTAACGGGGTGTTCGAAGCCGGGTCAGTATATGGTGCTCACTCATGTAAGTGTAGTACCCTGTACTAACCCAGGCGACCCTTATGGTGATTTTAGGGGTTTAGATAACTATAGAAAGCTCTCTAAGTGGTAGCTGTGGAGAGCAGCCTTCAGGCTTAATCTAGGAGGAGTGCAAAGCAGCTCCGTTTACCAGTATCTAATCTGTTAGTATGGGCTAAATGAAAAAGAATAACACAGTATACTTATAAAAATATTTATTTAATACAATCACTCACTAACACGTTACAATGTCTCCTACCCTGGAATATAATCACAATGCACACAATACTTTGGACACAGAATAGCAAGTAGCACCAATACACAGTGGTCCCAGGGGGGAGGCCAGACCATATATCAAAATAGGGCGAGGTGAACCACGACCTAAGTCGAGACTGGACCCAGGAGACGTCAAAGAGTCAGGGACCCAAACAACCACGGCATGTGAGAGTCTAGGAACCCCACTACGGTCGTGTGCAAAGAAGATACATAACCGTGTACTCAATACTGCTCAATGGGTGCGTCGCGGTTGCAGTCTTACCACCAGAAGATGAGAAGAGTTGGTTGGAACCCACATGGGAGTTCGCGTCGAAGAGTACCTTAAAGCAGAGGGGACAGAGTCTATGCCACTCGGGGTGACCAGGAGGCACGGAAGACGAAGGCCACTCGAGTTCAAGGATGCAGGTTGAAAGTTGATGAGGAGCTTCTAGCACTGTTGCACCTAGTCAGTAGCTCTGCCCGAGCTACCATGATGGTGAAGACAACAGAATCAGTCTGTTCCAACCAACTACGTCGGCGCTGATCAGTTATAGTGGGGACAGACTCATTGGTAGAACTTTTAGATGCGCTCAACTCTGTTGATACGAGTCGGTCGGGACAACCGATGCGGTTGCCTTGCGATGATGTGATGCAATGACACGGTGCACAGGGGTTCGGTTGTAGAGACCACGACGTGGGATACTGGCCTCAACTTGATAGAGGACAGCTCAGGCCTCAAGAGAGACCAGAACCACCACCTGTGTTGCTGAGCCTTGTGGAGTCCGTGGGAGCCCAGGATTAGCAAACCGGTCAGTTATTTTGCGGTGCCTGCTGATGCAGGGGAGTGACTCCTTCACTCCAAGGGAGATTCCTTGCATTGTCCTTTATGTCCAAAGGCCTTGGGAGGACCTGTATGGAGCACGAGCACAGACGTTGCAGCGAGCTTGCAGGACGAGGAGGCCAGGAGCAGCTGGGATCTTCCCATGTGCGGTCTTGGTGCCCAGAGTGAAGTTCAGCAGAGTCCAGATTACCCAGATGGTCGAAATAGAAGTGGAATTGGATCTGAATTGAATACCATGACGAATCTAGGGACTCACCCACAGTTAAGCCCTTAAGGACCCAGAGGTGAGGGTTGGGACGATTCAGGGGTCCCTCCTAGAGAAGGGGTCGGACAGTGGGCAGGATACTCCCATTTCCTTTGTCCAGTTTTGTGCCAGAGCGGGGAGCCAACAGATCCCTTAATCGGTTTGAGCTGACGTATGCAAAGAGGCCACCAAATGTGGCTTTCGAGCAGACTATTTGTGGTGCTGGCCAGAGCCCCCACCCCGGCCTAATACACTAAATCCTGTCTGGGAGGTGGTCACACCTGCCTGTGACAGGAAACCTAGTGTTCTACCTTCCCCTGCTCTGACTTGGCCCAGCAGCAGTAGGGCAGAATTGTGTCTGGGGTCGGCAGTAGCCCTAGGTTGCTGTATGGCTCTGTATGATCGGTCCCAGGAGCATGGGGGGTTCCACGGAGGGGCCCTACAGTGGATGGAATCATACCTCCAGCACTGGATACGGTGATGGGGTATGATTCCAACATGTTTGATGCCAAACATGAACATGCCCAGGTTCGTTCCAGCCAGCTTAGAGATGGTCATCCCACAATGACGCATGGCCTCTCTATATCGTAACAGCTGATTCACTTACAAAGCTGGGAAAATGGACTCTGGGGTTTGTAGGGGTGGTCTGCTCATGCAGGGCCACCCTCACACTCATAAGCGAGCACCCTGCCTTTGGGACTGAAAGGCATGCTAGAGGCGTAAATAAATTGTTTCAAGTGCAGTGACATTAGATATAAGGAACCTAATATCTTTCGTTAAAGGTACACGCACCAACTTTCAAAATGGCAGGCCTGTAGTCACAGTTTAGAGGGTCCCTCATGGATAGCATAATACATGCTGCAGCCCACAGGGGACCCCTGGGGTACCCTTGCCCTAGACACCTCAGTACCATATACTAGGGACTTACAAGGGTGCCCCAGTAGCCAAATAGGAATGTACCAGATACACACCATAGCCAATTTAGGGAGGAAGCTCAGTGACTGGGGTCCTGATTAGCAGGATCCCAGTCAGACTAGTCTTAAAACAGTTATGACACCAGCAAAAAGGGGGGGTAACCATGCAGAAGGATACTACCTTCCAACACAGGGAATTACTCAATTACTCCAATTATTATAGAGTAATTAAAATTATGCCAAGGCTAAAAGATAGTGTGTGACGGTGACTCCTAGACACTCCATAACCAACACAGAAAACGTTCCTCTGGGTCAACCTACCCAAGTAGCACATCCTGTTTACATTACTGCCCCACAATGCACTATTATTGGGGAATCCAAGCAGGGACAGGCCTTCTGCCTTGGAGGGAGACTGTTTGACTGGCGGTGTATGATCAGGGAGATGGGCAGCTCCCCCTTCCTAAGCGACACCAAACTTGTTTTGTGGCCAGCTCTCCCTCACACTGTGACAGAGCTAGGCTGACTACCAGGTGGCCTGGGATCAAAGAGATTCCCCCTGCCAGGTCTCTCCTTATACTAAACTATGAATACACAGGTCTCATCTCTGATCTTTTAAAGTTAGTGAAGATTCTGGAACCTCCCAACTGATATTTTTGAGCTGATAGGGATCTTGTTCCCCACACCTAGCCCATCATACCTAAGCTATTGTTCTACTCTGGATGCAGTTTTCACATCTCATTAAGGTCAAACACTGGCAGGGATAGATGTTCATGGGCTAGTTTAAATTAGCAGCAAGGAGCTTCATTCAGGGAAAAGGCAACTTTCTAAAAGTAACTTTTCCTACAAATGCAATTTAATAATCAATCTAGATTAACCATTGAATTGAATTTCAATACATTTTAAAAATAGTGGTTGAACCTTTCTCTAGCTTGTCCCAAACCCAAGAAAGTGAAAATTAACATATTAATCTGCACTCTGCTTTTCCACACAGGACAGCCAGAGCCTTCTACAGTGAAAATAGATTTTGGGAACCTGTCACTGTATGGGCATGGCAACTTAACAATTCTATATGCTCTGGTTTTAAATATAATTCACCCTACCTTGTGGACTACAAGGCTTACATATGGGGTGACATGTTATTATTTAAAAGAAAGGTTTCCCCTGTCAAAGGGGTTATTTTGACATGTGAGGCAGCAGTCTACAGTGGTAGGCCTTAAACCTTGTTTTCCTTGTCATGCTAGTGGATGGCACCATAAGTGCTTCGGTCTACAGGTGACATTTACCTTTCCATGCTATGGGTATCATTTTTACACCATATACACTGGCCTTACAGGAGAGTAAAACCAGTCATGGACAGGGGTTTACATGTTTTAGGATTCTGAGCACATACACTGGGGTCTGGACAGAGTGCACCACTGACATTGTCTTGTACTATTATGTACTTGAGAGGTATTTCTCATACCAGGCACTTAGGCCTACTTCGCACTGTTGAAATGCCTGTTGCTGCTTAGTGGTATTCCACACTGGCCGTTTTAATGCTTGACCAGCTAGCTAAACGTAGACGACTTTTATTCTCTGTCATTAATTGCTAGCCAGTCCCTATTTTTTAGATTATAAATATGAGGGGCGGCTCTTTGTGCAGCGGCAGACTTGTGCAGTCTTAATCATGTATTTTGTTCTTTAGATTTTGGATGCAATCTCTGTACATATTACTTGCCAACATTGGCTTAGTTTGAAAATTGTATAAAAGCATGGTGAAACAAGCATTGGCATAGCCAATAGGTCTCGCCTTTGGGACCTTGTAAGTGTTTAGCCATGCAACAGTTGCATAACTAAATACTTATAAGGTCCCAAAAGCGAGACCTATTGGCTATGCCAAGCGGCCATGCGGCCGCGAAAGTGATCACGATCGCGATCAAACATCAAAGCTGCCACGGGGCCGCGAAAGTGAAAGTAATTGCGGCCTAGTGTAGCGCACGCGCCCGCGCACATGCACTGTAGCTCTAGGCTGGCCTGGTAGCACTTTTTGGAGCCCTCTCAATAAGTCTCGCCAGACCAGCGCATGCGCTGGGTCAGGCGAGACCTAGAAATGGCCACTCTTGCATTGTGGCACTCGTTAACCCGTTAACCCTATAACCAGAAGCTAGTGTAAACTAAAAGCAAAGAGTTCTTCGTTTTTATTCTTACTAAATCATAGCATTATTTCCTCGTTTGTGTAGAGGCCCTGGACTGGGCTGCACTGGCAAAACCTGAGCTTGGCACTTCATTCATTTTTTCAGTTCATCAAGGCAGATGTCTCCTCGAAAAAAAGTACCTCTCCTCCGGTTTGTTGCTTCATCGAAAAGCCTCTCTCGCGTTCTCTGTTTGCTCCCCGGTGCTCCCCTCCCACAAGGCCTTTCCCCACTGTCTCCGTTCCGCCGACTTCAAATAAATCATACCCAAAAAGCGCGACTCGGTTTCATGTTGGATAATTGGAGGCGCCGCACCTGAGGTTCAGCTTCAGGGCATCACATCCTAATTAAATGAAGACGCTGTCGGAACGTGTGTGCGTGAAGTGGGGGTGGGAGGGGGGCTGGAAGAGACAAACTCAACACCGAGCTGCGAGACTCGATTTGACTTCAAAGAGAATATCAATGGCGCAGGAAAGTAAACAGCTCTCTGGAAAAAGAAGGTGTAAGATCGCTGCTCTACTTACTGCAATAGTGCCAGATCAGCGAAACTGCACTTTGAGTCGCTCACTTCACGTCCTTAGCTTTCAAAGGGTGTGTTGCAGTTGGACTTCTTGTCTCAGCTGTTTTACTTAGTGTGAACCTATAGTTCTCAGATTTAAGGACTCCCAGAATCGTAAGCATAGGGTCCTTATCATTATGGGTCTCATTGAAAATGTACCAGATAAGCCCCCAACATTACCCCCTCCTCGGGGCTGTCTTCAGTGCAGGTGACAATCTTTCTTGGCGCCCCCAATTACCCCCTTCTCCATGGATTTCCACTCTGCCACCCTCCACAGTGTCCATCATCTCACCATAGACCCTTTCTCGCATGCATTTAATTTGCTTTATTGCACTATTCCTACAACTATAGGGTGTCAGAGCACTTTATATCACACACACACACATTATACAGAGACAATGAATCACACGTGTGTAAATCTGTGTATAGGAAATGCTAAATAAGACAAATAAGATTACAAGGAGTCACATGTAATCCATACTGGTAGGCATTATATTTTAAGAGTGTTTGTTTTGTAGAAGCACACAATCAGGATTTAAAATCTAGCACAGTGGCTGGTGTTGGCTTTACTAATAATGGGAATGTATTTCTGGCCAAACGATCCCTTTTTAGCAACCTTAGGAATAATGTATGGCTGGAGAAAAACACAACGTTGGGCTAGGGTGCTCGGCCTGGGACCTGGGGAGCTGGGTTCGAGTCTCGGTAATGACGCTGAACTTCCTGTGATTCTGGGCAAATCACTTAATCTCCCCGTGCCTAAAACAAAAAAATGAATGTGTGTCCTCATGTAACGTAACTGGTGCTATGTAAAGCGCTCTGATACCTGATTGGATTCGGGTCAAGTTCGCGCTATATAAAACTCTACAAAAAAACAAAAAAAATATGCTCTGCAGTTTGAATGCAGCTCTGTGGTGGCAGTTCGTAGTTCACTGTGCTATATTATCATTGCAACTTATGAACTGCAAGTAACAAAAGGATCTCTTTGAAACAAAGCAGTAACCTACTGAAGTACCTACATAAAATACAATTCTGTGATCTGCATGGTAGACATCCTTTGCAGCAGGCATATTAACTGCGTTACTTTATTATAAGTCAAAACTGCAACGGGACAAATCTCTGATCTCTCTCCAGCAGATGCATTGATTACTAGAATTTCCTGACATTTTTATTGGTGCCTACAAATTGTTGGACACAAGAAATCTGCCTCAGGTACTTTTAACTTATAAGATATCTCAAAACACTGTGGCCCAGGAGCTTGATGACCGGTGCTGTGGCACTGGTTGCACCACCCTATTGCTGGCCGTGTTCCCACCTTCCAAATGTACCATTAAATGCAGGTGTGGTGGGAGTGAGAGATATTAGGGGATTTTGAATAAGATCCAAAGGATTAGCTGAGAAAGGAACAATTACCAGTAACTCAGACCCAGTTCCTCTTCTGTTTTCTCATTTCTCTGTGGTATTTCACCCCAAAGTACCACCTGCTTCCAGTAGGTGGAGTCTGCAAGTGAAATGCACTAGACTACTGGTCAGTAGCAGTGGCTACCGGACCCGGGTTGTGGGGCGGGGGGACAAAAAAAGAAATCCTAAACAAAATTGAAACACTTACTAAAGAAAGCCTAAACAAAAAATAAACACTTACCTGAAATGGCCACCCCCTCCGAGCTTTGTCCTCTGTCCCTCCGACATCTTCCTGCACTTTCGGCCAGCAGCAGGAAGCACCCACCCTCCCAGCCTCTCCACAGCC
Organism: Triturus cristatus; assembly: GCF_964204655.1. Taxonomy (NCBI): domain Eukaryota; kingdom Metazoa; phylum Chordata; class Amphibia; order Caudata; family Salamandridae; genus Triturus; species Triturus cristatus. Next base: position 682,901,443 of record NC_140594.1, read on the forward strand.
GATCACAATGCTGCAATGCTTCGTTGTGATTGGTCTGAGCGCCGTGGATCGGGGCTCAGACGGTGACTTGGAGGGTTTGCATGTTACTCACCAGGCTGAGTAATGCAGCCTGGTGGGGGACATGCAAAGTGTGCAAGACTGCTTGGGGCAGCCCGAGGCGGCCGGCCAAGCAGTCCTGCGCACTTCAGGAGTGAAAACCACTCTTTTGCCTACACTGCCAGCCCCGTCTCGCCCAAGAGCCACTGACGTATATAGGAAACATAAAATGATAATAATAATTTAATCATTTAATTTTTCCTTTTTTTCAGTGAGGTGACGCTCCTCTGCCTTAGCGGAGGAGCCGCCACTGCTTCTGGTAATCTTGCCAGACTGATTCCTGGGGTTATTGGGAGTGCACAAGATTAGTGGTTTGGTACCTATTTACTAACCCCTTCCTCTGATTTTTACATAATGAATAAAACATAGCTTGAGTACTTACAAGGTGGAAAATCATTCCGTTTGCAGCAGATGTAATGAAAATGTATTGTATGGGCTTGATTTCCACAAAAACATTTCTGACATAAGACTGGCTTAAACCAGCAATTAGAAATAACTTATATTTTGCATGTCAAGAATGTTAAAAATCTTGTTTAAATAAGTGAAATGAAATTGTCTAATATGTATCAATTCCAAATGGAATGCACAGACATAAGTACTTTAGAAATTGTAATAAGGAGCAATAATCATCCAATTTTTCATATAAAGGAGAGAGGACTAAATGATATCAGGTTAAAAAAAATTGTGAAAAGGGCTTTTAAATGTTACTCGTGAACTTTAAACATATTCACAACATACACAAACTTGGGGTAAGATAGTTGTAGGCGTCTTCCTTCAATGAACTACCATACATTCAGCCATTTCTTAAGAAAGTTGTAAGTTACTATTGTTTGGGAAGGAAAAGGTTATTGAATACTCACAAGAGGAGAACAGACATGCATAACTTAAGAAGGTAAAGAGTTACACCTTTTTTGTAATGGTTTTCTTTGAGCTTCTATCCTTATATAAAGGGAAGTTAAAGGATGGGTTGTAGATGGTGATGTTTTAGGTGAATATATGTGTGTGAAGGGGTGATCAATCGTGTTGAGTTTTGATGAGAGAAGAAAGATAAAGAACCTTGGCTGCAGATGAATGATAATGGAAGTATTTTAAGGTTGTTGCTTACCAGACAGCTCTGGTGTCTGGCTATGCAAAAGACGTCTTGGGGACTTCCAGAAAGTTGACTTTGGAATGCATTGTGCCTGTTGCTTGTTCTTTGGCTTTGTGGTTTGTAACTCATGTTTTCTGCCTTTCCATTTGCTGGCTTTATTTGTTTTAGGCTGTGCAGCTTGAGTTTATATCCCCCCCCGTCCATGCTAAAGCCATGTTTACAATATTCTTCCTCTAACTCATTTACTGTAATAAACAGACCTTTAAATCTTAACTCATCACATTTGCTGGGCATTCAAAGACCGACGTCAAATGTCAAGCTGTGTTTTAATGGGAGCCTGATGTTTATTTTGCTTTTGGCTGACTTCAAAGTGAGAGCATTTATGGAAAAGAGGAATGCAGCGTACTTTCGACATGGAGCCTTCTTGTGCTCTTTTTTAAAAAACTTTATTTGAGACATAGCCATTTCAAAAGGTACTTCTTTCTTCAGCTGTACAAAACATTTGCACGTTTTTTGCAAAATGTCTCTTATTTGGTGAGTCCATTTAATTTGGGAAACTTGCTTTTTAAGAACAAAGTACAAAACTGCATTTCGGTCTCAGCGTCAGTCTAACATGTGGTGATCTTGCGAAAATTTCACTGTTTAAGGCCCATTCAATGTCAAGCATAGGATAAGATCTTTTCACGGGAAAGAACCAGCCACAGGAAAGAACCAGCCACATCGTAACACAATTTAACAATCCTTGGTTTTCACTTTGCCATGTAAAGCATATGCTTTCTTTATGCCATCTGTGGCAACTCGTTTTGGAGAGTTGGAAAAGTTTAAAGGCACTTTTTTTTAAAGCTTTTGTGTTTATGTTTAGCTATACTATAATTATGTTTTCCGTCTACAACTATGCCTTTTTGGAACACAGATATTACTATATATATAAACATTTTCCTAATTTTTCCTTGCAGACTCTTGGGTCATGATTTGAATGCTGCAGCAAGTGCAAATAGCACAGGTGCCAAAAGGTCTAGGAAACCCATAAAACACAGATTATAGTTATATTTTACTACTAAGCAAGCAGTCACAAGTGCAGTGACCATGCAGGCACTAGGGTCATGATTTGAATGGTGCAGCAGATGCTGTGACACAGGGGCCAATGATTCTAGGAAATCCACCGAACAACGTTTATTGCTATATTTCACTACTAAACAAGCAGTCACAAGTGCAGTTACCTTGCTGGCATGAGGGCCATGATTTGAATGGTGTAACAGGTGCAGTGGCACAATGTCCAAAAGCTCTAGGAAACCCACTGAACATTGATTATTGCTATAGTTTGCTACAGAACAAGCAGTCAGAAGTGAAGTTATCTTGTAGCTGCTATGGTCATGATTTGAATGGTGCAGCAGGTGCAGTAGTGCAGGGGCCAAAAGGTCTTGGAAACTCACTGAACATGGATTATTGCTATATTGTACTATTAAACGAGTAGCCAAAATTTCAGTTACTTTGCAGGCACTAGGGTCATGATTTGAATGGAGCTGCTGGTGCAGTGGCACAAGGGCTCAAAGGAGTAGGAAACTGACTGAACATCAATTATTGCTGTATTTTACTAATAAACAAGCAGTCACAAGTGCAGTTATCCTGCAGGCACTAGGATCTTGATTTGAATGGTGAGGCAGGTGCAGTGGCACAGGAAAGAAGGAGGGGCTCAATATCAACCAAAAGGAAATAGAGCACCAAATAACTGCAAAGTAGACACCTTTTTTTTCCTTTCGGAGAAGACACTATTCAAGTAATTCACTCACTCTATTCAATCAGAATCCTCAATATGAGGTCTAAACTAATCACTCCAACTGATGAAACACTTACACGCAAAAAACCAATTATGTCAAAGCAAGCTATTTATTTGCATCATAAAATATTTTCATAGAAATATGATTAGTATAAAATATACATTTCATTTTTATAAAAAGCGAAAACAGTTAAAAACATTTTAGCATATAATTATGCAGGAGAAAAAAGGATAAAAGACAATACACTTTGTCATATCATAGTTAATTCAGACCCCTTATGGGCAACATCGAATAGGGATTCACTTCCCTATTTCAAGTACTTTGTATGCCCCTTCCGAATTTAACACATGCACAATGCGTCGACGCATTTCGGAGGCTTTCGCTGTTCGTAGCCTCCTTCTTCAGGACAATAACTATTTGTTTCTCCTTATCCAAAAATAGTCACCTAATACAGAAATAAAGCATTTTTTTTTACTTATAACATAAAACATATACTCTACATACAGCATTACTCTAATTCCTATTACATCTCTTTTAAATACACTATGGACATCATTAACTTGGGGGAAACAACGATTTTGTCCTTAATGTACATATGTAACTACAAGACTTTTCAAGTAGACACAAAAGAGGTTTGCTTTTCAACCTGCCCAGTCTTTTATTTAAAAAAGCGTTTTTTACATTGTAAGTGTTTCCATCTCATCCATCCATAATGCACCTTCTTAGCACTCTCACATCTCATCCATTATTGTGAAGCACTTTTGTACCATTCAATCAATCGTTGATAATTACTGAATAACTCACCTGTGCAAACGCACTAAGGTGACTTGTTTATTGGGTTAAAATCTTGAGTGAGATTATCTCAGTATTTCACAGTTCCCCAAGCTGTCAAGAAATACGATAATATTTTAAAACAGTCAGTTGATTATCAGGGGAATAAACTCCCTGATTAGGAATCAGTTATCTGATTTCCAGTTTAAACTTATTATTTTTATTATTATTATTAATTTTATTGTAAGTCTATACAGTACCTATAGGATCACTCATGGGTGTAGACACATAGGGCTCTTTATTGCGTGATTTTCTGTCATTAGGTCATAGAGCAACTCTCTGTGCCGTTAGATTTATTCCTGTTGGGAGAGAAGTTCATTTAACTTCACCTCACTGGCTTTAAAGGTACATCATTTTTATTATACCCAAGGATATTACAAGGTTTTTTCTTTACCTCTAGATGTTATGTTTGTTGATTAACACCGTTTTTTTATACATCCTATGGTTCAATGATCGTCCTGCAACAGTGAATGCCGCACCTTTAAATCAACATTAGGAGTTATTTTCTTTTAAGGATAAATTCTCAGAAAAGAATGTGCTAATCAAAGACCCATAGGCCTTTTGGCATCAATGCTCACCTCTTTACTGGGGGGCTGATAGCATTCAAGGATTCTTTTACTGCTCCGGGTAAATATTGCTCGTAGCTGTATCATAATGGGGACAAGAAAAGATATATAGTCCCTATCATTCTCATGTCATTTCAATACTATCACTGTTTTGTATCTAGTTTTACCTTTAATCCCTGAATTTCTATTTCACACTCATATCCGCTTTTCATATAATTACTACATTAAAACTAAGGCAAGAGGCTCCAAGGAGGATTCGAAATTCCGTATCTGAGCCCGCGCATTACAGGTAAAGGCTCATGGTGTATTGACACTCATAGATAGCTATTAGCGCTATCTCGTTTCAAATTTTATTCCGTATATTACAGATAAAGGCTTCAAGGTATATTGATGCTCATGAATAATTGTTGGCACTATTTCAATGGCCATACTCTCAGTAAGAGAGATTTGAGTCAAACAACAAATAAACTATTAAATTAAAATGGGCTACGCGTTTAACCTCGCTACGAAATCAAACATACTGCCTCCCGGTTTTAACATACCTCAATAAGTCCAACGGCCAGCGTTCCCGGGCAGCTACTTCCGCGTCTGTAGGATCGCGGGCAACATCAATGAAGGACTCTCTTTCTGGGCCAAGTTTTTTTATATAGTGTGTCAGTAATAAACGTCATCTACCCGCGACTGGAACCATTGCGAGGTTTACTTATTTCGAACACAAACTTTATTCATAGAAACCTATTTAAACATAAACACTAATTGTGTAGTGTATTCGAATAATAATATTATTATATTTTAACGCAACTTGAGCTACTTTAATAAAAAATAAAAAATTACCTGCACCTATTTTAGAAGAATTGAGCTTGAATATTACAAAAACATTTTTTTTATATATATATAAAAAAAAATAGATAAATTTAGTAAATTATTTATTTCAGAGCGAACATTCACCAAATCATACTTGCAAATAGTCCGCTAGCCGCTATTCTGAAAAAGCCATCCACACTAATCTTCAGGATGGAAATGGGTCCTGCATCAAACCAAAATAGAACTGTTGGCGAATGTAACATTTGTCAAAAGCACTCTAGGTGTCGGTGTTATCGATCGACTAAATGCGTTCTTACGTATGTCATACATATGAATTTTTAATTTTTTAGTAATAATCTGATTATTACTATTGGTCACTCCATTCAAAGAGTAACAATTGTTTTTTATATATACTTATCATGATATAGTTACAGTTGTCAGTATTTTTTATTTTTAAAAAAACCTCACTGCAGGGTATCCTGACCGAAGAATCAATTCATTATGTGACTATTCTCATCCAGTCTTCTTTAGTGTTAAGACCCTTATTAACCGTATCGAGAGTGGCGATATACCACTGTTCTCTATTTTTACGTTTAATTTCGACATTGCCCCCTCTTCTCGAGCAGATAATCCTTTCTACGATGAACCATGAGAACTCAGTATGTTTGTGTTTAAGTTTCATAAAATGGTCAACCATAGGGGCATTGATTTTGCCAGTCTTCAATGCCGATTTATGTTCCAACAAACGCATTCTTAATTCTCTTCCTGTTTCCCCCACGTATGCTAAACCGCAGGGGCATAAGAGCAGGTATATTAGGTTACTACTCCTACAGTTATTGAGGGTTTTAGCAGTCATAGTGTAATTATTATAAGTAAGAGCTTTCGTAACAATACAGTGTTCGCATATTGAGCAGTTACTACATTTATAGTTGCCCACCGCTCTATTACCTGTAATAGTTGTCTGATTACCTTGGTTTCCTTCTCTATATGTATGAACCAGGTTATGACGAATGTTTTCATTGCGTCTGAAGGCAAAGATTGGTTTGGAGATTTTGTCTAATTTGCCGTCATTCAAGATGTGCCAATTAGAATAGATCACATTTTTCAGTTTATTGCTAATGTTGGAAAATTGACTCACAAATACCAGTGTGGAATCTGTTGGCGATTGGATTTTTATGGACTTCGGGTCTGGGTATATCATGCTTTCACGATTATAAAATCGTACTCTTTTACAGGAGTTTTTAATTAATTTTTTAGGATATCCTCTATCTTCAATTTATCTGCCAAGTTCTCTGCATGTTTAAGGTAATCAGCCATGCTAGAACAATTTCTTCTCAATCGTATGAATTGTCCAAATGGGACATTATCACGTTGAGACCGAGGAGGATAACTCTTGTAATGTAAGAGTGTATTTTTATCCGTGGATTTGGTGTACAATTCCACTTCTAGTGCTCCTTCCATATTTTTGATGGTAATATCAAGGAAATTGACTCTATTTTTATCATAAACTGCTGTAAACTTAAGGTTCCCATCTCCCAAGTTTAACCAATCCAAAAATTCGTCCAAGGTTTCAACATTACCCTCCCAAATAAAGAAGATGTCGTCAATGAAGCAGCGCCACAACTTTACATTCTCAAATAAGGGAGCCGCCTCATTGAAGACATGTCTCTCCTCGAAACTGGCAACATATAAACATGCCAGGCTCGGCGCACAGGTAGAACCCATGCTCGTACCTTACATTGAAGGAACAGCTCATCTTTGAATAGGAACATGTTATTTTTCAACACCAGTGTGATACATTGCTTAATAAAATCTTTATTAGCTCCTCTTAGATCTGCATTTTCAAGGATGTCACCAATAACCTCAATGGTATTATCTTGTGGTATATTGGTGTACAAAGCCTCTATATCGAGGGTTACTAAAATCTGATTTTTTATAACTGTTTTTGCTTTTTATAAAAATGAAATGTATATTTTATACTAATCATATTTCTATGAAAATATTTTATGATGCAAATTAATAGCTTGCTTTGACACAATTGGTTTTTTGCGTGTAAGTGTTTCATCAGTTGGAGTGATTAGTTAAAACCTCATATTGAGGATTCTGATTGAATAGAGTGAGTGAATTACTTGAATAGTGTCTTCTCCAAAAGGAAAAAAAATGTGTTTACTTTGCAGTTATTTGGTGCTCTATATCCTTTTGGTTGATATTGAGCCCCTCTCTCTTTTTTGTTTAAAACTACACAGTACAGTCAAGCGGCTCGAGAGTTATTTGGATACACGTGATTACGTTTTAGTGACACATTTTAATAATTCCTGTAACTATGGACCAATTTAAAACCTTTGGTTTTACTGAGGACCAGTTTAATAAAATTATCGGTTCCTCATCTAACAGTTCTAACAAAATTGTAGTCATTTCAGGCAATAATGATAAATGGGGCAATGTTATGAATTTAAAGAAAGAATCAATACGGACGGAACTTCACGCTGAATTTCTGGTCCAATATGCTAAGTCAGGGGTCATACCTATTGGCCTCCAGGTTCGGAATGAACCAGGTTTGTTCACGGACAACAAGAAATTTTTAGAAATCTGGACCCACATTGCCAATAGGTGCAGTAGAGATTGGATCCTGCTAATTATCGAAACAGCACAAGAAAGGGTAGTTATAGAGAAAGAAGAAATAGAAAAATTGGAAAATGCGCTTAGAGAGATGTCAGGACTAGAAGATGCAAAAAACGTCTGGATGATTTGAACCCTGAAATAGATAGATATAGAGATTATCTTATAAATAAAAAAACTATTAAATTGAAAAAAGACATCAATAAATTCAGTTTGGAAATGGTTTATCCTTATACCCATAAAGATTATTTCCAACAACCCAGGGAGGAAAGGAAGTTTGAACAGAGACCATTTATAAAAGGGGCCCCAATAAAGGGGTCACTTTTTCCGATACATCAGGATCAAGCAGTGAACAGGAAGGCCCAATGAATAAGAACAATGGGGGACAAACAGATGGACCCAATGGAGGACACTCTTTTTTAGAAAATCGCCAAAAGAGGGGTGGAAGAATAGATCGAACCCCATATCAGTACAGGGGGCAATATAAAAGAAATCAACATCAACAATATCAGGGAGATCAGAGAACAACTTACCAACACAACCAGGCCCCTCAAGACTATCCCAATACGAGGAGCCAGCGATATCGTCACTAGACAGGTCAAAAAGCTCTAACTTGCCCATAATTAATCTCTCTAGTTATGTTCTCAATAAAACAGAATTGGAAGTTTTAGAAAGAGGGTTCACATTTGCACCAACTGCAAATGTTAATAAATTTAATTTGGAGAAAGATCTGAAGGCTTGCTTTCGTAAGCTTAGATTGAGAGAATTTTTTGAAAACAAGGAGTATAATCCACCAACTAATATCTCCGGTCTTTGGGAGCAATCTACATTTACACCGGCCATTGCTCAAGTCGGAAAAAATGTAGAAGCTTTTGAAAAAACTGTGGAATCTAAAGTAAGGCAAATTATAAATGATGCCCATCCAAACACCAATAACATGTCTAAAGAACTGAGGAAAGCAATGATAGATCTAAAAAACAATCTACAGCTTACTATTCAGCCTGCAGACAAGGGCGGAGGGGTGGTCGTGTTTAATACAGATGACTACGACAATAGGATGTTACAAATGTTGGAAATTAAAGAACATTACCAGAAAGTATCATTCTCATAACTCGACTCTCTTAATAGAGAGGTGACCGAAACTGTTAACACTGCCCTAGAGAATGGATGGATTTATCAGGCTGAACATAAGTTTTTGATTAATAAAAATGCGAGGACGCCTGCCATATATGGTCTCCCTAAAATACATAAAAATTTGAATTATCCACCTATGAGACCTATAGTCAGCTGTATTGGTTCGTTACTTGAACCTCTCAGCCAATATGCTGATACCTTTCTAAAACCCCTTGTGATTCAACAGAAATCGTATGTTCGAGATTCTGCCCATATCATTTCTATGATAGAAGGTATGACATATAACCCGAATAATCAGATTTTAGTGACCCTCGATATAGAGGCTTTGTACACCAATATACCACAAGATAATACAATTGAGGTTATTGGTGACATCCTTGAAAATGCAGATCTAAGAGGAGCTAATAAAGATTTTACTAAGCAATGTATCACACTGGTGTTGAAAAATAACATGTTCCTATTCAAATATGAGCTGTTCCTTCAATGTAAAGGTACGAGCATGGGTTCTACCTGTGCGCCGAGCCTGGCATGTTTATATGTTGCCAGTTTCGAGGAGAGACATGTCTTCAATGAGGCGGTTCCCTTCTTTGAGAATGTAAAGTTGTGGCGCCGCTTCATTGACGACATCTTCTTTATTTGGGAGGGTAATGTTGAAACCTTGGACGAATTTTTGGATTGGTTAAACTTGGGAGATGGGAACCTTAAGTTTACAGCAGTTTATGATAAAAATAGAGTCAATTTTACACTCTTACATTACAAGAGTTATCCTCCTCGGTCTCAACATGATAATGTCCCATTTGGACAATTCCTACGATTAAGAAGAAATTGTTCTAGCATGGCTGATTACCTTAAACATGCAGAGAACTTGGCAGATAAATTAAAAGATAGAGGATATCCTAAAAAAATAATTCAAAACTCCTGTAAAAGAGCACGATTTTATAATCATGAAAGTATGATATACCCAGACCCGAAGTCCATAAAAATCCAAACGCCAACAGATTCCAAACTGGTATTTGTGAGTCAATTTTCTAACATTAGCAATAAACTGAAAAATGTGATCTATTCTAATTGGCACATTTTGAATGATGGCAAATTAGACAAAATCTCCAAACCAATCTTTGCCTTCAGACGCAATGAAAACATTCGTCATAACCTGGTTCATACATATAGAGAAGGAAACCAAAGTAATCAGACAACGATTACAGGTAATAGAGCGGTGGGCAACTATAAATGTAGTAACTGCTCAATATGCGAACACTGTATTGTTACGAAAGCTCTTACTTATAATAATTACACTATGACTTCTAAAACCCTCAATAACTGTAGGAGTAGTAACCTAATATACCTGCTCTTATGCCCCTGCGGTTTAGCATACGTGGGGGAAACAGGAAGAGAATTAAGAATGCGTTTGTTGGAACATAAATCGGCATTGAAGACGGGCAAAATCAATGCCCCTATGGTTGACCATTTTATGAAACTTAAACCCAAACATACTGAGTTCTCATGGTTCATCGTAGAAAGGATTATCTGCTCGAGAAGAGGGGGCAATGTCGAAATCAAACGTAAAAATGGAGAACAGTGGTATATCTCCACTCTCGATACAGTTAATAAGGGTCTGTTCTGCTTGGGTTTTCGGATCAGATAGAACCCGCTCGTCAGAGCCTCACTAACCCAGCCAGAACGTTACCCCCTCCCTAGAACCTATTTCCTAGTCCTACAACCACATATATCTATCACCTAAGGACAGGGGATTCCTACTATGCATACCAAGATCTCACAATCGGCGGCCTCGCGATCCCATACGGATCCAGACCTTTCTGCCCATACGACAGTATCACAAGTGGCGGCCTCGCGGTCCCATACGAACCCAGACCTCTCTGCCCATACGACAGTATCAGCACAATCGGCGGCCTCGCGATCCCCTACGAATCCAGACCTCTCTGCCCATACGACAGTATCACAAGTGGCGGCCTCGTGGTCCCATACGAACCCAGACCTCTCTGCCCATACGACAGTATCAGCACAATCGGCGGCCTCGCGATCCCCTACGAATCCAGACCTCTCTGCCCATACGACAGTATCACAAGTGGCGGCCTCGCGGTCCCATACGAACCCAGACCTCTCTGCCCATACGACAGTATCAGCACAATCGGCGGCCTCGCAATCCCCTACGAATCCAGACCTCTCTGCCCATACGACAGTATCACAAGTGGCGGCCTCGCGGTCCCATACGAACCCAGACCTCTCTGCCCATACGACAGTATCAGCACAATCGGCGGCCTCGCGATCCCCTACGAATCCAGACCTCTCTGCCCATACGACAGTATCACAAGTGGCGGCCTCGCGGTCCCATACGAACCCAGACCTCTCTGCCCATACGACAGTATCACAAGTGGCGGCCTCGCGGTCCCATACGAACCCAGACCTCTCTGCCCATACGACAGTATCAGCACAATCGGCGGCCTCGCGATCCCCTACGAATCCAGACCTCTCTGCCCATACGACAGTATCACAAGTGGCGGCCTCGCGGTCCCATACGAACCCAGACCTCTCTGCCCATACGACAGTATCAGCACAATCGGCGGCCTCGCGATCCCCTATGAATCCAGACCTTTCTACCTAGACGGCAGTCTCATACGACAGTTCATCCTATGATCACCATAACATACAAAAAGGGAATCAGTCTCACTATTCATCGGATCACACAAGAATTGCCAGTTTGGGCATAGCCTGTTCTCAGGTTTGAGGGGCTCCTCTTTCCCTTATTCAGTTACCACTTACCTGATCAGGGTTAACATCTGTTCATGTAGCCGCAACTGACTAGAAGAATAGGCTACCCTCTTATACAAGAACACGCAGCACATGTTGGTTCACTACAAACTGGATACTTTATTACTCATTGCATACACAATCACATAACATTACGATATGACACATAACCTGCAAAGAAAAGTGAAAGATTAAGTTGTACACTCTAATAAGAAAGGGTCGACATCACCTTAGTAGTATGTAGCCTGCACTCAGTGGTCATCTAGGTTCCCTTCTCGTCTGTGCCTCGGCTCGCCTGGAATCACCCTTTTCCGAGTCACTGGGACCTCTTCCTTATCGGCTACTCTCTCCTCTCTGGCTATTCTGTTAGGAAAGCATCTGTCTCTCAGTTCTTCTCCGCCTTCAAGATGGCGTCTGTCTTCCCTGGAATAAGTAATAGCTTGACTGCTAACGGCTAGATGCCGCCTACGGACTGAACATGTAACTGCCTCAGACTTTCACTAATATAGAGGTGCATTTCCTCATGAAAAATTCCGGCCCGTAACCTGCCGCCTACCAAATTCTTGTACCTCCCCGTACCAAGGACACGTTCCCAGCCGGCCGGCCTGATGTAGTGTCTTCGGCATGAAGAAAAATACAATCCTTCGATAAGGGCCGGCCTGAACCGGTTCTCTCCAAGCGAATAACACCTCATAACTAAAACATTACTCTTGACCTAGAAGAATCCCAAGCTGCCGGAGCAGAAAGAAAGATGGAGTCTCTCCCGTTTGAGGCCTACCAGGCCTGAATTCAGCACAGCTCCATGAAATACCCTCACTACAGGACAGGTTATCCCTAATACTAACAAATCTATCCCCTAGGCTATGTGTGCAAGCCCTGATCTATGGGGAAGAGCACAGAATCATGTCGAAGTGCCTAGTAAATAGGCTCCATTCACTACTCTAACCCTTAGGCTTGAATGGTAAGAGACTGAAGTCACATTCAATCACTTGTTAACACAAGAAGGCCGGGAAAATCGAGCAGAACAGGGTCTTAACACTAAAGAAGACTGGATGAGAATAGTCACATAATGAATTGATTCTTCGGTCAGGATACCCTGCAGTGAGGTTTTTTTTAAAATAAAAAATACTGACAACTGTAACTATATCATGATAAGTATATATAAAAAACAATTGTTACTCTTTGAATGGAGTGACCAATAGTAATATTAGATTATTACTAAAAAATTAAAAATTCATATGTATGACATACGTAAGAACGCATTTAGTCGATCAATAACACCGACACCTAGAGTGTTTTTGACAAATGTTACATTCACCAATAGTTCTATTTTGGTTTGATGCAGGACCCATTTCCATCCTGAAGATTAGTGTGGATGGCTTTTTCAGAATAGCGGCTAGCGGACTATTTGCAAGTATGATTTGGTGAATGTTCGTTCTTAAATAAATAATTTACTAAATGTATCTATTGTTTTTTTTATATATATATAAAAAAAAATGTTTTTGTAATATTCAAGCTCAATTTTTCCAAAATAGGTGCAGGTAATTTTTAATTTTTTATTAAAGTAGCTCAAGTTGCGTTAAAATATATTAATATTATTATTCGAATACACTACACAATTAGTGTTTATGTTTAAATAGGTTTCTATGAATAAAGTTTGTGTTCGAAGTAAGTAATCCTCGCAATGGTTCCAGTCGCGGGTAGATGACGTTTATTACTGACACACTATATAAAAAAACTTGGCCCAGAAAGAGAGTCCTTCACTGATGTTGCCCGCGATCCTACAGACGCGGAAGTAGCTGCCCGGGAACGCTGGCCGTTGGACTTATTGAGGTATGTTAAAACCGGGAGGCAGTATGTTTGATTTCGTAGCGAGGTTAAACACGTAGCCCATTTTAATTTAATAGTTTATTTGTTGTTTGACTCAAATCTCTCTTACCGAGAGTATGGCCATTGAAATAGTGCCAACAATTATTCATGAGCGTCAATATACCTTGAAGCCTTTATCTGTAATACACGGAATAAAATTTGAATCGAGATAGCGCTAATAGCTATCTATGAGTGTCAATACACCATGAGCCTTTACCTGTAATGCGCGGGCTCAGAGACGGAATTTCGAATCCTCCTTGGAGCCTCTTGCCTTATTTTTAATGTAGTAATTATATGAAAAGCGGATATGAGTGTGAAATAGAAATTCAGGGATTAAAGGTAAAACTAGATACAAAACAGTGATAGTAATGAAATGACATGAGAATGATAGGGACTATATATCTTTTCTTGTCCCCATTATGATACAGCTACGAGCAATATTTAACCGGAGCAGTAAAATAATCCTTGAATGCTATCAGCCCCCCAGTAAAGAGGTGAGCATTGATGCCAAAAGGCCTATGGTCTTTGATTAGCACATTCTTTTCTGAGAATTTATCCTTAAAAGAAAATAACTCCTAATGTTGATTTAAAGATGCGGCATTCACTGTTGCAGGATGATCATTGAACCATAGGATGTATAAAAAAACGGTGTTAATCAACAAACATAACATCTAGAGGTAAAGAAAAAACCTTTTAATATCCTTGGGTATAATAAAAATTATGTACCTTTAAAGCCAGTGAGGTGAAGCTAAATGAACTTCTCTCCCAACAGGAATAAATCTAACGGCACAGAGAGTTGCTCTATGACCTAATGACAGAAAATCACGCAATAAAGAACCCTATGTGTCTACACCCATGAGTGATCCTATAGGTACTGTATAGACTTACAATAAAATTTATAATAATAATAAAAATAATAAGTTTAAACTGGAAATCAGATAACTGATTCCTAATCAGGGAGTTTATTCCCCTGATAATAAACTGACTGTTTTAAAATATTATCATATTTCTTGACAGCTTGGGGAACTGTGAAATACTGAGATAATCTCACTCAAGATTTTAACCCAATAAACAAGTCACCTTAGTGCATTTGCACAGGTGAGTTTTTCAGTAATTATCAACGATCGATTGAATGGTACAAAAGTGCTTCACAATAATGGATGAGATGTGAGAGTGCTAAGAAGGTGCATTATGGATGGATGAGATGGAAACACTTACAATGTAAAAAATGCTTTTTTAAATAAAAACTGGGCAGGTTGAAAAGCAAACCTCTTTTGTGTCTATATTTAAAAGAGATGTAATAGGAATTAGAGTAATGCTGTATGTAGAGAATATGTTTTATGTTATAAGTAAAAAAATGCTTTATTTCTGTATTAGGTGACTATTTTTGGATAAGGAGAAACAAATAGTTATTTTCCTGAAGAAGGAGGCTACGAACAGCGAAAGCCTCCGAAACGCGTCGATGCATTGTGCATGTGTTAAATTCGGAAGGGGCATACATAGTACTTGAAATAGGGAAGTGAATCCCTATTCAATGTTGCCCATAAGGGGTCTAAATTAACTATGATATGACAAAGTGTATTGTCTTTTATCCTTTTTTCTCCTGCATAATTATATGCTAAAATGTTTTTAACTGTTTTCGCTTTTTATAAAAATGAAATGTATATTTTATACTAATCATATTTCTATGAAAATATTTTATGATGCAAATAAATAGCTTGCTTTGACATAATTGGTTTTTTGCGTGTAAGTGTTTCATCAGTTGGAGTGATTAGTTTAGACCTCATATTGAGGATTCTGATTGAATAGAGTGAGTGAAGTACTTGAATAGTGTTTTCTCCAAAAGGAAAAAAAAATTGTTTACTTTGCAGTGGCACAGGAGCCAAACTGTCTAGGAAACCCACTGAACATTGCTATTTTTTTTACAGAGTTTGATATAGCGCAAACTTGACCGAAATCGGGCATCAGAGCGCTTTACATAGCACTTGTTGCATTACATGAGGACATCTTTTTGTTTTTGTTTTTAGGCACGGGGAGATTAAGTGATTTGCCCAGAATCACAGGATGTTCAGCGTCATTGCTGAGACTCGAACCCAGGTCCCCATAATCAAGGTCGACCGCCCTAGCCATTAGGCCAACTCCTCTCCACTGCTATATTTTACTACTAATCAAGCAGTCGCAAGTGAAGCTACTTTCCAGGTACTAGGGTTATGTTTTTAAAGATGCAGCAGGATGCAGTTTTCAAAAGGCCAAAAGCTTTAGAAAACCCACTGAACACTGATGTTTACTATATTTTACTAGTGAATAAGCAGTCACAAGTGCAGTTACCATGCAGGCACTAGGGTCATGATTTGAACGGTACAGCAGGTGCAGTGGCACAGGGGCCAGAAGGTCGAGGAAACCCACTGAACACCGATTATTGCTATATTTCACTACTAAACAAGCAGTTAAGTGCAATTACCTTGCAGGCACTAGGGTCATGATTTGAATGGTGCAGCAGGTGCAGTGGCACAAGAGCCAAAATCTCTAGGAAACCCACTGAACATTGATTTTTGCTATAGTTTACTATGTACTGAACAAGCCGTCTCAAGTGCAGTTACCTTGCAGGTGCTTGGGTCATGATTTGAATGGTGCAGCAGGTGCAGTGGCACAGGGGCTCAAAGGTCATGGAAACACACTGAACACCAATTATTGCTACATATTACTATTAAACAAGGAGTCACAAGTGCAGTTTACTTGCAGGCACTGTGGTCATGATTTGAATGGAGCAGCAGGTGCAGTGGCACGAGGGCCAAAATGTCTAGGAAACCCACTGAACATTGATGATTGCTATATGTTACTACTAAACAAGCTGTCACAATGGCATTTGCCTTGCAGGCACAAGGGTCCTGAGTTGAATGTTGCAGCAGGTGCTGTGTCACAGGGGCCAAAAGGCAGTTATGGGTGGTGGAGGTAAGAGAGGTGGGGCGGGGTGGGGCGGGGTGGGGGGAGTCAACAGGCGATGATGTGGCAAAATAAAATTAAAAAAAGAAAACCACTTACCTTGCGTTCTCCCCATCACCGGCGATGCAGCAAGGGCAAGGCAAGAAGTTTTTATTTTATTTTATTTTCCCTTGTCGTCATTTTTCAACTCCCCCCAACCCATCGCTCTTACCTGCACTGGCCGTCACTGCCAAGAGTTCTAGGAAACCTACTGAATGTTACTACTATACAAGCAGTCACAAGTGCAGTTACTTTGCACACACTCTTGTCATGATTTGAATGGTGAAGCAGGTGCAGTGGCACAGGAGCCAAAATGCAGAGAAATCAGAAATCCCACTCAGGAACGTATTTGCTATATTTTACTACTAAAAAAGTAGTCAGGAGTGCTTTTTTGGTTCTTTTGTAACCATTGCACCCAAAGTAATACATAGCCTAAAACATCACTGTAATAAAAGCAGTTACCTATTGGACTTTCTGTCTACCTAAAACTTATGTGACATTCAGTGCATTTAAATGGCACTTTTTTACAGTTTTTGTATGGGCCCAAAATACCTCTGAATCTAGACACACTAACACCTCAGTAAGGGCATTCCCCATTGTATAACATTAGCACTTAATTCGTTGTAAACATCATATACATACTTATAACTTACCATATGGCATTCCATACCAAAGTTGGCAAAACCAATAGGTCTCGCCTATGCGAGATCTATTAGCTTTGTCAATGTTTTTTTAGCCATATTATACAGCAGCTCTAGCTTCAGTGTAACATAACTGATAATAAAAAAGGCGCTATAACATAGACAACACTGGCTGTGTCATGCAGTTTTTTACATTACTGTCAGCCATTTGCAACATAGCTGAAAAACACTAGTGAAGCCAATAAATCTCATGTAGGCAAGACCTAATGGCTTTGCCAATGCTTGTTCATTTTAGTTTTTGCAGAAGGATTTCCAGTTGAAGTTGTTTTACTTACATCATTGTGATGATGCCATTAGAAACATTGTTATAAAAAAGAAAACATTGGAAACATAAATTAATGTGAAAGCATGAAATACAAGAAAAAACCTCACATACATTTACTTTTGAAGAAACTTCAATCAATTCAATTATCTATATTTGGTTATTTAAAAGATAACCATAAAAGAATAAAAATAAATCACACAAAATATATTATCAAATTGCAGTACATAGGTAAAAGCAGAATCATAAATACATTAAACATAAAAATTCACAGAATTACGCCAACATTTTATGTTTTTAAGAAAGGCTCCCACTGCATCCGATCAGTCTCCCATCTGATGGTTACATTAAGTCATTCTCATTTGAGCAGTCAAACGGCAAACTCTGGTAAGGGCAATTAATTCTTCAGCTTGTGCTGTGGTAACCCTTTCAAGCCATGAAGATTCCACAACATAAATGTTATTACACACACTGCAAGCTGCTCTCAGGGTACCATCATTATTTCTCAAACATGAGCTGTCGACAAAAATTACATGGACGGGCTCAAACAGAAGTTCATACTTATTATCAGGTCTAGGCTTAATGCATAAATCCATGACATCTAGGCAATGAAATTCAATTTCATCACAAGCTATATTATTTACTAGCATTAAAGTTGAAGATTGACAATATGACAGCATTTAAAAACTACATCCTCTTATGACAAATTCTCTGCTAATTATTAGTGTGCTTATTATGGGTCTTTATTTGTGTCAATAGTAGCTCCACAGTGTGGGACCATTACAGTTAAAGGATACCCATCACCGTGCTCTCACTCTTTCCAGGCTACTGCTCACCATGGCAACCACTTTAAGACATCCATGTAGAACTGTGGCAACAGGGTCAAGGGTACTTGAGAAGTATGCCACAGGCTTCTGAGCATCACCATGAGTTTGAGTCAGCACTGAGAGAGCGCAGCCCTCCGTCTCCCTGCAAAATAAGGTAAAATAGTTACTGTAAATTGGTATTCCTTGTTCTGGAGCACAACAAAGTTTTTCTTTCAGCTCTAGAAAGGCTTTCAAGCCCTCGTTGTCCAAGGAAGTGGATCAGACACATCCTTGTGTGTCAGCCTCAGTAAACGCTTTGCCACTAGGGAAAAGTTTGCTATTCACTCTCTACAGTAGCCAACCATTCCCAGAAACATCCTGGCTTCTATCTGTGTTCAAGGTGGATTAATCTAAAGAATTGCTTCTACTCTCTTTAGTGACATTTTTCTGACTTTCTTCTCAGGTAGGTGTCCCAGATATTGAACTTCTCTCAGACAGTACTGCAGTTTACCTGATGATACCTTTGGTCCATTTTCAGCCAAGTAATTCAAATTAGCAATAGAATCTTGTTTACAAGCTTAATGCATTTTTGATGGTACAAGTAGATCGTCTAAGTACTACACAAGGAATGATCTGTAGGGCATTTGTAATGATTCTAGATTATTTTTCAAGGTCTGATTAAAGATTGATGGACTCTCAGTATAGCCTTCTGGGAATCGGTACCATGCCTAAACTCTCTGTTGAACAATACATGAAATAAGAAACTGGCTATCTTCATGCAATGTCATTGAGAAGAAAGCCTGGCAGAGATGAATGACAATAAACCACTCTGCAGTACAAGGAATTCAGAACAATATTGTGGCTGGATTCAGTACCATGAGACAACATGAAGCAACTATGCAGTTAATTTTCCTAAGATCTTGGGTGATCCTATATTTTCTATTGGGTTTCTGTAAACCCATGATAGGAGAGTTACATGGACTTTCAATCACTTCCCTCAAAATCCCTTTCTGTATCTTGTCTTCCTGCACTGGTTTCTGGAGTCAGATAGTACAGTGGTGTTATTGGGTATACTGCAGTTGCCTTTGATGGTAATTTGGACTGGTTCTACTCCTATAATCAGTCCAATGACTTTTCCTGTGAAAACCCATACTTCTGAATTCATGATTTCCCTCAAGTCGGTGGGTAATTCTACAATGGTCATTAAAGAAAACAATCCTGTAACTGTCTTTTGCTGTGCCATTATAAATATGACATATTCATCAACGCATCTGAAATTCTGCACCGTCCGGTGTGCAGTAAATTGTACAAGTTAACTTGCACAGCAAATCTCTCCCGAATAGATATACTGGGCTTGTGTCACAAATGATAAATTGGTGATTTTCTTCAAATGAGCCTATTTTATTTAGACTTTCTCTGAAATTGGATTGGTAATCTGTTTGTTTGAAACTACTATAATTTAGATCTTCTTTCAAAGAGGGGTAGTTCTGGGACTGCCACAGTTCTACAAGTGGACCTGGTAGCACCAGTATCTATAAGGAAAGTTACGGGGTGGCCATTCACCTCACGTTCTACGAATGGACCACTCTGGTCTACCTCTAACATTGCACCAAGCATGCAATCTTCCTCCCCCTCAGGCCCCGTCACTGAGACGTATCAAAGCCTGAGTCATCATTTTCAAAAACGGAAAATTGCTGTAAGGCGTTCTGATTTTTGATAAGGAATTGCTGAAATAAATTTGGATTAGCTCTTGGCATCAGTTTCAAATGAAATCTTGTGTTTCTCATATTCTGTGGACTATTCAAGCTTGTGAGACCTGCATCATCTGAATTTGTTTTTACATTGACACCTGCATCTGTTGTATTGGTATATTTTGCATCTGCATTCCATTTTGCATTTGCACATTTCCGTTTGCATCATCAGGATTAAAGCTACACTCCTTGTTCCAATTCCCAACCCTGTTACAAACTTGGCAGGAGTCATTTACTTCAGCGTTGCAACATCCATTCCTGATCCTGGATCAATTGGACACCTCTGCCTCTACCTTGTGAAAAACCAAACCCTCCTGGTTTCCCCAGAAAATCTGCATGTGGAACAACAACACCTTGCATACCTCCTGAATTTCCTGCAAAAGAAGGATTTTGAAAACCTTTCTGTGCAAATTTCATCTAAGCCAACATAATTTCTCTTTAATCCTTCTCTGTTTCATTTCTTGTTCATCACTGCAATATTTTGCATACCTCAGGTCCTCATCAAGTGATTTAATCCGCATACTGATTGCACTTCGCACGGCCCACCTCCCCAGGCCGATTATGGCCCCGGGGACCCCATCCCCCAGGGCCTGCCCATTTCTTTTTTTTATAAAAAAGGGAGGAGGCCACCCCCTCCATAGGCCGATTTCAGCCCTGGGGACCCCATCCCCCGGGGCACGGCCATTTCTTTATTATTTTTTTTAAAGGGAGGGGGGCCATGCAGCCCCCTCCCGAGGCCGATTTCTATTCCAGGGACCCCATCCCCGGGTCTAGACCTTTATTATTTTATGATAATGAAAGGGAAGGGGGACGCGTGGCTACACTCCCCAGGCCAATTTCGGCCCCAGAAACCCCACCCGCAGGGCCCAGCCATTTCTTTTTTTGTAAAAGGGAGGGTGGTTGCATGGCCCCCCTCCCCAGGCCATTTCTGACCACAGGGACACCATCCCTCGGAACATGGCCAGATGGTTGGGGACCATGGGGGAGCCTGAAGCCCCCGTAGTCCTGGCCAGCCCCCTGGCTCCTCTGGGAGACGTCATTGCTGTTTACACCCAGGGCGCTGCAATCATGCAGCTCCCTGGGTGTAAAAAGCAAAGTGTGCTCTGCTTTGAACAAGGAGCACATTGTTTGCTATGGGATGGCGGAAGCAGTGTTCCCGCGATCCCATAGCAAACTGCAATGTCCCGGGGATAGGCAGCCCGGGATTTTGCTGGTGTCGGCGCTGGGGGGTGGCGGTCTCCAGAGCGCTTTACAGCTCCAGGAGGGGAGCTTTTCAGGCCCCCTCCCATTTTGAAAATAGCCCCGGGGAGGTGGTGGTTCCCGGGGCAGTGGGGGAGTGCGTGTCCCTCGCATTTAAGTATAGTCGCCTCAGGGGGTAACAGTCCCCGGGGCATCGTGGGTGGGCCAGAGCCCCCCAATGCATCTTATTTCAATATAGCCCCAGGGAGGTGGCTGTTCTCAGGGCTTTGTGGGGAGGGCTGTAGGCCCCTCATGCATTATAATAAAACATAGCCCCGGGGAGGTGGTGGTCCCCGGGGCTGTGGGGAGCCTACGAGGCCTCCCACACTTGAAACAATTAGCCACAGGGAGTTGGCGGTCCCCCGGGCTGCAGGGGCCCACGCTGTCCCACGCAGCATTATTTTCATTTTTTTTCCAGCCGGATTTGTGAATCCACCACAAATTCTGTTGAGTTTTTTTTAAACAAAATGCGTTTTTGTTCCTAGAGGGTCCCTGTGGGACCCCCAAGAGGCCTGGGGCTCAGGGTGTTTCTATCCTGCCCCCTTTTCTTTTTGTAATGATAATTCTTGTGCCTCGGTTCAACTGAGTCACAGGACGGTTGCCAACACTTCCTGGTTTGAAGTGTTGGCATCCAATCAAATCTGAGGCACGAGATTGTGAGGAGTCGCGGATCCACCACAGCCACAGTTGTATATCTGAGAAATCTTTACATTTCTCAGGAACTACAGAATGGATTTACACCATTTAACAAAAAGAGCGCTTTCTGGACGAAGAGCTAACTTTTTGCCAAATTTGGTGTTATTCCATTCAGCTGTTCTGGCTGTAGTTGTTTCTAAGGTTTCCTGTGGAAATTAACATGGAGAAAAAGCTGTTTGGGAACTGCTCTTTTTTCTCGGCCCCGCTTGATGGATCACTCCACAATTTTGAAGACAGCAGCAGACATGACTGCCCCATTAGTTTTGGAAATTTCGCGAAGATTCGTCACATGGTGTGAAAGTTATTGGCTAATCAAAAAAACGCTTCTACACACACACACACCCATAAACATATATTAACATACATGTAAAAAAAATAAAAAGTACAACAAAGAAACTGCAATTGTTTTTTTAAATATATTTCCAATTTAATTGTTCTAAAAAACTAGACAATATATAAAAATAAGTGTTTCTAAAAATATCTTAAAAATGACATAAATTCATATTTATAGAAAATTGTTAATTAAATTGTGTTGCCGGCCTTTTCCACCCGCCGCACAAGCTGCCATAGAAAAATTGATGTTTCCGACCACCCTATGAAACATCACATCTTGATTCTGAGGTCAAAACTACCGACCTATGGTGGAGCGGTTCCAGATGGATGCGGCTCCCGACATCATATTCCGGGCCTATATTCTCACAATCACAACAACCAACAAATAAAATGTAATCAATATTAAAAAGCATAATAAGAATAACATTATTTTTAATGAATGAATGCATATTTTTAAATGTATTATTACTTAAAAAACTTCCCACCCTATAACACACAGCTAAAATATAACTTAACAAATATGATAATTTCACAATTTACATAAATATCAATTACATATTTAAAATTAAATTAATAATTAATTATCAATAAATGATTTCTTAATTGACTTTCCACACTGCACTCCTAAAACCGCAACAGCCCACACCTAAACTATATCTTAAAAATTATAACAATTACACCATTTACATAATTGATTATCAATTAAATAAATAATAATAGTTAATGAATACATTAATTATATTTAATTACCTTACCACCCTTTACCACTACAAACCGAACTCACACTTGATATATAACTTACAAAATATTCATAAATAATTATCAATTAAACAATTAATAATGATTAATTAATAATAATTAATCCTATTTAATTAGCTCCCTCCTCTATATTCCTACAAACCCAACAATTTGCACCTGATATATAACTTAAAAATATCTTGATTCCACAATTTAGATAATTAATTACCAATTAAAAAACTCTTGTTAATTTACAATTATTATTATAATTGTATTGCCTTCCCACCCTTTACCCCCAAACCCCACAACCTGCACCAAAAATATAAATTACAAATGTAATGAATGACACAATTTTCATAATTAATTAGCAATTAAATAATTATTATTCAATAAAAAGTAATTAATATTTCATTTTAAATAAATTACTTCCCACTCCTACAAAACCCACAACGCGCACCTAAAAACATAACTTAAAATTTAAATGAATTACACAATTTATAAAAATTAAAAATTAATTATTAATTAATAATAATGAATTTACTTCTCAACCTGTACCCCTACAATCCCCAAAACCCACTAAGACACAAAAACTTGCAATAAACAATTACACTTAATTTAAAAACAACTAAAAATATACAAACTATACTAAAAACATTAACAATAATTATCCAAATAATTTATGACATATACAATCAGAATATGTAATAAAATACTTAAAAATAATCAGAAAAACAATATTAATAACAACAATATTTTTGCAAATGATGTTAACGACATAGATATTTTTAAAATCGATGTTAACAGCATAGATACTTTTAATATTACTTTCCTTATTAAATTGATATAAGACGTTGATTTACAACAGGTGTAGAAACAGATCAACAACAGGCTAGAATAGTGGTATTATTTGATAGGGACGGCGCTCCTGGAAATATTCACTAGGTTATTAAGTAGTACTAATATTAGTCTGGTGCTACAAGGGAGAAGAGAACCACCCTACTCTCCTAATAATTCTGCAGTGAGACTACAGTACATGCATTAATACAAATCCCTTAGCACACAACAATTCATAGCATCTCAGTATTAACAGTGTAATCCAACAGAACAAAATTTTCACATAGGTAATGATGCGAAGCTTAAGTCTTTAGTTTTTCTTTGGTCCATCATTTATTATCACAAACTGTGATTCAGTAGAAAGCCAATGTCAAATGCCAACACATGTTTTGTCGCCTTCAAGTATTTTACATGCGACTTTTTCAAGGCCAAGCAATGAACAAATCACAGTCACTGAATTTACAAGTCGTCCAAAAATGCAATTAGTGGACATCACACCAAAATACCTCCACCGTAACAGAAACATAAAGTGACTTTGGTGAAGAGAAATCAGAAAAGGGATACGGAAATTATTAAAGCTGCGCAAATAAGATCAGTATCATTTTAATAAAAGCGTCAATTCAAAGCTCATATAATAAAAATCTATGTGTGCATAATGTATCTATTGAGACTAGTCACCACTATTCCACATAAGTAGACATCATAAGTACCCAAGCTAACAAACACAGGTGAGTGCCCTGCCAACCACGCGTGTAGACAATCATAAAATCCACAAACCTGAAACGGCTTCTATCAGTGAATACTGTAAATAAATCAAACAAATAAAGTACATAAGTCTCTACCTCTACAAATTGGTCCAAAGTATCAAGAAATAAAGGGAATTCTCAGTTCTCAATCAGAATTTACATACTTTTCGTGCAATGTTAATTCTGACCCACACGGTCCTCCGGTGCGGGTACACTTTCTATAGAGGACATTTTCAGTTGTAGAATTAGCAGCACAAAATTGTAGCGAACTGTAAAAAATGAGGTGAAATCAGCCTCATGTGAGAAATCGCAACTTCTGGCTTCCAAAATAAAACATACCTAAAATATATTACTTTCCATGATTCCCACTATGTACAGTCAATAATGTATGTGGCTATTTCACCATCATTTCTCTATGCTCCCTAAATGCTCTATGGGCGTCAAAATGAAAAAAATTCCCCTGCGTGTCATCAGTATAACGTTGTAGTTACACATCGCTCCCGATTGTTTGGTTGCACGTAACCCTGAAATAAGCCTACATGATATCATAGACCCATAGAACATCTCAAAGTGCTTGTAAAGTGGCATTACGCCTCTATCTGCGTATGAAAATTGCCAGCTCCCCACACTTAATGGTTAGGTAAATCCCAAAGCAAATAAGGCAGTGCTTATACAAATACCGTTATGCCTATTATCGCATGTAGCAACTGCCCGTTTACCACTACAAAATGAGATAATAACTGATAGGATTTGGACAGCTGGGGTACACTTAGAAGGACTGAATTATTGACTGTACATAGTGGGAATCATGGAAAGTAATATATTTTAGGTATGTTTTATTTTGGAAGTCAGAAGTTGCGATTTCTCACATGAGGCTGATTTCAGCTCATTTTTTACATTTCGCTACAATTTTGTGCTGATAATTCTACAACCGAAAACGTCCTCTATAGAAAGATTACCCACGCCGGAGGACCGTGTGGGTCGGAATTAACACTGCACGATAAGTATATAAATTCTGATTGAGAACTGAGAATTCCCTTTAGTTCTTGATACTTTGGACCAATTTGTAGAGGTAGAGACTGATGTACTTTATTTGTTTGGTTTTATTTACAGTATTCACTGATAGAAGCCATTTCAGGTTTGTGGATTTTATAATTGTCTACACGCGTGGTTGGCAGGGCACTCACCTGTGTTTGTGAGCTTGGGTACTTATGATGTCTACTTATATGTGGAATAGTGGTGACTAGTCTCAATAGATACATTATGCACACATAGATTATTATTATATGAGCTTTGAATTGACGCTTTTATTAAAATGATACTGATCTTATTTGCGTAGCTTTAATAATTTCCGTATCCCTTTTCGGATTTGTCTTCACCAAAGTCACTCTATGTTTCTGTCACGGTGGAGGTATTTTGGTGTGATGTCCACTAATTGCATTTTTGGACGATTTCTAAATTCAGTAACAGTGATTTGTTCTTTATTTGGCCTTGAAAAAGTTGCATGTAAAATACTTGAAGGCGACAAAACACGTGTTGGAATTTGACATTGGCTTTCTACTGAATCACAGTTTGTGATAATAAATGATGGACCAAAGAAAAACTAAAGACTTAAGCTTTGCATCATTACCTATGTGAAAATGTTGTTCTGTTGGATTACACTGTTAATACTGAGATGCTATGAATTGTTGTGTGCTAAGGTGTAGAAACAGTCTGTGTTTGGGCAACCTGTCATCGGGTAATCTGTAATACTTGAATGGATCTCTCAATTGGCATTACTCTAGTTTCTACAGGGGCAGTGACTACTGCTTGCTGTGGCACCACTCTCAGTGTTATCAGTTGGAGTTGCATAAGGTGGGGTTATGCACCCAAAATGTCTTCTAAAATATCATCCTCTGAATCACTAGGGTGCCGATCACGATCCGGTAAAAAACATTCCCTGTACGACTCGTATCCGGTCTTTTTACCGTACGAATCGTACAAGTGCCGTACAAACTGGCAATCACGATTCGCATGGGAAAAAGTCCATACGAATCGCATTGGGAATCATTCCCCACGCGTCCTCGGGTCGGAAAATGTGTCCGACACGTCCCCGGACGATTTACCGTACAAATGTGAAAAGTGAAGTCCGACCGCGGAATTACGATCCATCCCGTGCGTCCGATGTTACAACCGTATGGAAAAAACACCGTCCGCACCGAACTCCCATTGCAACCATGGAGACATGTGCCCGCATACGTGCCCAACACCCCCCCAGCCCTGCTATGTACGAGTCGAATCCCCACCCGTGTATGTACACCCGTGTATGTACGAGACGTACCCCCACCCGTGAATGTATGGAGCGTACCCCCACCCCAACCGTGAATGTACGACCCGTACCCTCACCCGCGTATGCATGGAGCGTACCCCCACCCCAACAGTGTAAGTATGACCCGTACCCTCACCCGCGTATGCATGGAGCGTACCCCCCACCCCAACTGTGTATGTACGACCCGTACCCTCACCCGCGTATGTATGGAGCGTACCCCCCACCCCAACAGTGTAAGTACGACCCGTACCCTCACCCGCGTATGCATGGAGCATACCCCCCACCCCAACCGTGTATGTACGGACCGTACCCCCACCCCAACCGTGTATGTACGACACGTGCCCCCACCCGCGTATGCATGGAGCGTACCCCCACCCCAAACCGTGTATGTATGACCCGTACCCTCACCCGCGTACGTATGGAGCGTACCCCCACCCC
Organism: Triturus cristatus; assembly: GCF_964204655.1. Classification (NCBI taxonomy): domain Eukaryota; kingdom Metazoa; phylum Chordata; class Amphibia; order Caudata; family Salamandridae; genus Triturus; species Triturus cristatus. The sequence goes on from NC_140594.1 coordinate 682,928,833, forward strand.
AACCGTGTATGTACGACACGTAGCCTCACCCGCGTATGCATGGAGCGTACCCCCACCCCAACCGTGTATGTACGACCCGTACCCTCACCCGCGTACATATGGAGCGTACCCCCACCCCAACCGTGTATGTACGACACGTACCCCCACCCGCGTATGCATGGAGCATACCCCCACCCCAACCGTGTATGTACGGCCCGTACCCCCACCCCAACCGTGTATGTACGACCCGTACCCTCACCCGCGTACGTATGGAGCGTACCCCCACCCCAACCGTGTATGTACGGACCATACCCCCACCCCAACCATGTATGTACGACATGTACCCCCACCCGCGTATGCATGGAGCGTACCCCCACCCCAACCATGTATGTATGACCTGTACCCTCACCCGCGTACATATGGAGCGTACCCCCACCCCAACCGTGTATGTACGGACCGTACCCCCACCCCAACCGTGTATGTACGACTCGTACCCTCACCCGCGCACGTATGGAGCGTACCCCCACCCCAACAGTGTATGTACGACCCGTTCCCTCACCCGCATATGCATGGAGCGTACCCCCACCCCAACATTGTAAGTACGGAGCGCACCCCAGGCTCCAACACCAGCTTCTTCACACAACATCGCGCATGTACGAGTCGTACCAAGCCAGACACAAGGACAGCACTGTACAACAAAATTCCCGAAGTACACACCGTACACACGCTAAAAACGCACGTACACAACCAGGACAAAGCAAAACAACACAAGAATACACCATTTGAATGGCACAAAGCCACAAAACATGTCCAACAAGCACAAAAACAACACATTCACTGACCTGCAACTGCCAAAATCCAAAACAGAGGCCCAAAACACAGCCACTCCTTATAACACACCCACCCAAACTTCAAACACAGCCACACCCACCAATGGACCAATAAAAAGGGCCCACACACACAAACCATGAGCCTTTGCAACAGACTCACTGCTGCCAGACCCCACAGACAACCTACAGCACCATACTAGAACCTTTACTACACCTTACACCTGCACACCTTCACACACACACCTTCACAAACACCCCCTCATCACATTCACACATACACCTGCACAACCACACACACACAGCCACAACCATCCACACACCCCCCCACCATCCACACCCACACCCCTCACCATGCCCACTAACAAGAATCCAAAGTTCACTAGCCGAGAGTTGGAGGTCCTTGTCGACGAAATTGTCAGAGTCGAGCCACACCTCTTTGGAACATTGGTCAGACAGACCTGCATGACCGAAAAAACAGCCATGTGGCAGAGGATTGTTGATGCTGTGAATGCTGTTGCGGCCACCAGAAGGACCAGGCATGAATGCCAAGCCAGGTGGTACGATCTGCGGAGGAGGGTCCGAGCCAAAATGACCGACGACCACAACCAGGCCAACGTCACTGGAGGAGGGCCGCCCCGCAGACCCGTACAATACCATCCCTGGGAGGAGAGGGTGATGGCCATACTGCCGGTGGTGTCAGTGGACGGATTAGACGGACTCCGAGACCCGGGTGAGTACACAAACAACTCACCTCACATGGGGGGAACGTCATCCACAACCAAACTCACAAACAGGCATGCAACCACCCCAAGCTATCGCATGACTCAACCACACTCCATGAACACGCACATGCCACTGGCGCCACCATGCCCCATGCACCCAGCTGGACAATGCAAAGTCACAGGCCACAGAAAACACCAACACAAGACACGGTAAGCCAGATGGCGGGAGTGTGGGCCACAAAAATCACATAGTGCAACTCAGAAGCAGACAACAATGCCCCCTGCCCATATGGCCTAGGTCACAGCCAGACAAACAGTGTGTCCCGACACAGGAAAGACTTGCCAGCAAATGGCGGACGCCTTGCATTAACACATGGGGGTGACGGCACGTTTGTGCACATGACAGCAGCTAATGAACAGCCAACACTGTGAAAGAGTGGCAGCACACACCACCACAGCAGCAGCGCAGACACAGACACTACACCCAATGGGTGCCTGCTGATCAGAAACAAACTCACATCAACAAGCCAAGGGCCAGTCAAAGATCTGCAAAAAGTGTGTGCCTAGGAAGCTGGGCTGAGGTGACAGAGGGTGACACACAGAGGGAGGGAGAGGGGGAGAGAGAGGGAGGGAGACACAGGGAGACGGCCAGAAGGAGGAGGCTGACACACAGAGGGAGGGAGAGAGGGACAGAGAGGGAGTGAGAAAGGGACACACAGGGAGACCAATTCAGCCGTGGGGGGTGTGGGAATGTCTGCTCGTCAGCAGGTGGACTGCGTGCATGTAGACAAGGGTGGCCAGTGCCTGAATCCCCCCTCTTCTCCATGGCAAAACACTGGGCCATGTGTCAACCTGTGCACGAGCACAACGCCAGCTACCTGCATTATCTAAGTGTGTGGAACAACTCCATGTGCCCACATACAGTGCAACACGGAAGGCGCCAATGCATGGCTTGCCACACCTGCCCATTCCACTGCTGACTGCAGTCACAATTGACGCAGCAAGTAAGACTGTGCCACACATAGGTAAAGTCGCAAAAGCTGTGGCCAAGGGACATACCCATGCACAAGTGCACTGTGAGTGGAATGCAAGACATATCCAAATTCCCAGAGGAAATGTGCCAACTTAGAAACGAATGAAACATGGATGTTGCATGGAACAAAATTAACATTGTCATTGTCTCTCTCACACACAGGTCAACGTCCTGGATCACCCCCCAACACTGGGGGGAAGACTCACAGGACCCGGCTCGGCGGGATGATGGACCCACCGGCAGCGACGACTCTCACCACTCTGTGGACGAACCCGACCCCGACCCCGACCAACCTGGCCCTCTGGTGTCCAACCACCTGCAGCACCTGCGTCAGGTACAACTGGGCCAACCACCACCCCCACTCCTGCCACATCCCAGGAGACACCCAGGATCCCTGCCCCACCACCACAGGCCAGGAGGGACACGGTGTACCGGACACCCAGGAGGAGGCAGGCGACAACGCCAATGCCACCCCTCAGGGGTCCCGGAGACCCGATGTGTCCACAAGGGCAGGCCAGGTGCAATTGGGCAGGGGTGGTGGGAGTGGAGGACGACGGAGGCGCAAGCCTGACCTGTTGGCTGCGGAACCGGTATATTCCCATGTCCGAAACATCCTGGACACATACTGGCAGGACACCACGGGCATGGCCCAGGTTGTGTCCATCCTCGAGGAGATCAAGACCCAGCAGGCCCAGCAACATGCGCAGCAACATGCCTGTCTACTGCGACACCAAGGGCGGATGGAGGACAGACAGGCTGAGCTCGTGACGGTGTTCAGGGGAATTCACAGTACACTCCGTCGGATAGCCGACAACATGGGCAACCCTCCCTGTGCCATCAGGTGTAGAACATCACCACCCACAGGGAGGGATCAGGAGGAGGAGGAGGGGACATCCGACGGAGCATCCCAAACATCGTCACGGCCTGCTTCTGACGGTCCCCGCAGGAGGGCGGGTCATCCACGGAAAAGACCGTGAGGGTCAGCGCAACAGCACCATCTCCCAGGACACCTGGCCTGGCACCTGGCCCACTGGACCAACAGCGGCACAGCAGCAAAAGACATCCCCTGCCACATGGACTTGCTGGTCACTGTCTGACCAATGTTGACAAAGACTGTGGCATGGACTCTGAGGATTTCAAATGGCAAGGACACCAACTCCCCTAGTGAACTTTGGATTCCACACACCCGGAAAGCCCCTCATGTCATACCCCCCCCCCGTACCCCAACCAAAATAAAAAGTTACACCATAAAGAGAAGATGCCTACATATTGCATTATTACCTTACATGTGTCTTGTAAAGTCTAACCATGCCTGAGTTCTCATTTGACTTCAACCATCCACACCCTGGGGCCTGAGTCTGGCACAGGACACACATGGGTCACATTGTATTAGGCAAGACAGACATGGCGCACCATACACACCCGTGATGGGCCCAACCAGCTGAGGGGGTGGCCGCACAACCATGCCGACAGACATATTGAGTACAGCGACAGCCATGCGCAGAGGTCAGGGATCATGTGGAGTGTCCTGTGTGGCACCCAGGTATGTGTGGACAGGTGGCAGAACCATGTCCTGCAAGCTTGAGTCAGGTGGATGCAGAGAATGGTGGCCTGGCCAACGTTGGATGCATGGGGATGGCATATGTCACAATACCCACACAGTCATGGACTACATGCACAATACAGAGTCTAATCCCACACAAACAGCCTGCCTCTTGCTACTCTACACATAGACACATAGCCACTATCACGGAAAACCATGCCAGACATGCCGGATGCACCGTGGCAACACACCAGCATTGACTGAGAAGAGGCACCTTTGAGGCATAGGGACACCTTTATTAGTCATGTATTCGGGATTACAGAGGCAACTCGGAGTACACATGAACGGGTCATGTGGAGTAACATGTGGGTCCAACACTGGAACCCCCCTTCTGCAGCACAAATGCGTGATAGCCATGGAACTGGCACACAAGTGTCTGCTAACAGCTAAACACCCCCTGCTGCTCACGGAGAGGGTGCCATACACCATTGATCCGCTGATGTGGAAGTCCCACACCATGTCAAGCCAATGCAAACTGTATGTGTCCGAGGGCAGTGTAACACACATTGATGCCATCATCACAATCCACAATCCCATCACTGAGGACTGTCAACAAGTCTGACCATCTATTCAGGTGTACCCAGCTGCATGTCATGTGTCCCATGGTGATGCGACATGTCTGCAGAGGAACCAAACATCGACAGGGGCAGTGTGCACACATCGGAAACAACTGCCACACCCAATACACCCCTGATGCATCCCTTACCCTAAGGAGACTTCCAAACTTGTCCGTGCGTGTAACGCTGAGTCAGCACACGATGACGTGTCCATGAGGAATAGCAGTGCCACAACAATGCAACCAGCAGACAGCATGCGCAAGTACCTGGGGATGAGAGACACACAAGAAGTCAGTCACAAAAAGCACAGCCACTTGCATGTGCATGTACTCGACACATGTAAGGATGACAACATGCTAGGTCACAATTATGACTGGGGAAATACACTCATCACTGGCACCATCACTCCAGTGACACATCCACACACACCTCTGACTCACGTGCCATACATGCAGATGGACACACACATGGCAACACATGCCACACGGGGACCAATGCGTGCACACACAGACACTGGTACTCACCACTAAGCAAAGAAGTCGCGTATGAGCCGACTCCGGATGTCCTCTTGCGGAACCACATCCTCCACATCACTAGCCCCATTGCCAAGACCTTGGTCCTCCACGGGTGGATGGTCCTGATCATCTTGATCCAGGATGAGTGGCACAGCTTTCTCAACTGCCATGTTGTGCAGCATGCAGCACACCATGAAGATTTTGCAGACCTTCGCCGGGGCATATGGGAGGGCGCCGCCGGTCTTGTGGAGGCATCTGAATCGGCTCTTCAGGAGGCCAAATGTCCTCTCTATCACTCGCCTTGTCCGGCTATGGGCGGTGTTGTAGCGGATCTGGGCCGGCGTGATGGGGTTGCGGAGAGGAGTGATCAGCCATGGCATGTTGGGATAGCCAGCGTCCCCTACATGGAAAGCACATGCACATAAGTAGGACAGAAGAAGCGGTCGTGCTGGGAGTCTACGCAAAATACAGGACAGACAGAGTGTACCCACCAACAACACATGCTCGTTCGTTGCGCAGCTGTGTCATCATCTCAGGCACCCTGCTACGCCTCATGATGTAGGCATCGTGTGCTGATCCTGGAAAACGAGCACAGACATGTGAAATCACCATGTTGGACAGACACACCACAAGGGCATTGATGGAGTGGTAGTGCTTGCGATTCCTGTACGCTACCTCCTGTGCCTGTGGTGGTACCAAAGCCACATGTGTCTCATCTATGGACCCAATGACATGGGGCATCCCTCCCATGGCATAGAATCCACGCTTGACCCCAGTCAACATTTCAGGGGTTGGGAAATGGATGAACTCATCCAGGTGAAGCAACATGGCCTCTAAGAAATCATGCAGCACACGGCAGAACATGCTCTGGGACATGCCACCAACATGAGCTATGGTATTTTGAAAGGTACCCGTGGCAAGAAAATGTAGGGCTGCCATTACCTTCAGCTTGGGTGTCAGTGCCGTAGGATACCTGTGCAGCGGTTGCAGGTGTGGTGCCAGCCTCGCCGTCAACTCCTCAATCAACGGTTGGGGGAAGCGGTAGAACCGGATACAGTCATTCTCCCGCATGTCAGCCAAGTCCGGAATTGCTCGGGGAAGAGGCGGCGCTCTGCAGTAATTTGGAAGTGACAAGGAAGAGTGACTGCACTACAACAACAATTTTTTGGTGCTGAGCACATGTTAATCTGTCAATATACATATGCGACATACGGAGTCAGGTATGTGCCACATGCCCTGGACACGTATGGCTGCCAGGTGACACTCCTACCAAGACCCAGCTACACACGGAGATTGTAAACCTCCACATGCCATGGCATGGGATTAGCTGTGTCCCAGTGTAAGTGAACAGCCAGACGCAACACAGGAGTGACATACATCAACACATCATCAGAAGTAGGCTGTCGATTTCAGAGACTGGTAGCAGAACACTAGAGCCACAGGTCACATGACATTACACTAGGACAGCCCACACACCTTGCCAATAAGGTGTACATGTAATGACTCACCACACATTCATAGAGAGGATGCAGACATGTCCTTGTTACGCTACTCCGTGTCCCATGCATACATACGCACCTCACATCCGATACCACATGTGGCCTGGTGTGCGTAACAGTGTGCCATGTCCATCTACACACAGACACATGTTGGTTGCTGCAACAGCTGATGCATTTGAGGGAGCACCAACATCAAGCTAATGGGGACACCCCACACATACATGACATAGTCACATCGTGCACCGTGTGTAGTGACATGTCTGGTGTGGTAACCCCTGTAGCGGGCATCAGGGGACACTTGCGTGTGTTGTTGACTGTGCCATGCCAGTGACGCTCATCCCAAGTGTGCAGTACCACATGCACACATGTCAAAGGAGTTAAGGGCATGCCTGGCACACATTGCACCATCACACATAACATCTATACACATCTCATCATACATCTGGTGCCTTCTCGACTCAGGAGTAATGTGCCACATCACAGCCTTTCACACCTGTGCCCCACACATGTAGTACTGCCCAGACAATGCCTTGATGTCCATCCATGGACAAGTATGTCAGCCCTATTCCTTCCGGTGTGCTGCCTGTCACCACTGTGATGTGTGAAAGGCACCGTACATTCGCTCAGAGGGCCTGTGTACGTTCCCTATCACTATGGGAGTGCTGCTGTATGTGTACCCATAGTGAAAGTGAGCGTACGCACGCGCGTACGGTCCGTATCACCATGGGTACACATGCGCGAGAACACCCATAGTGAAAGTGAGCGTACAGGCGTGTGTACGGTCCGTACCACTATGGGTACACATACGCGTGAACACCCATAGTGGTAGTGAGCGTACAGGCGTGTGTACGGACCGTACCACTATGGGTACACATACGCGTGAACACCCATAGTGATAGTGAGCGTACAGGCGTGTGTACGGTCCGTCCCACTATGGGTACACATACGCGTGAACACCCATAGTGATAGTGAGCGTACAGGCGTGTGTACGGTCCGTACCACTATGGGTACACATACGCGTGAACACCCATAGTGATAGTGAGCGTACAGGGGTGTGTACGGTCCGTGCCACTATGGGTACACATACGCGTGAACACCCATAGTGATAGTGAGCGTACAGGCGTGTGTACGGTCCGTACCACTATGGGTACACATACGCGTGAACACCTATAGTGAAAGTGAGCGTACGCACGCGTGTACGGTCCGTACCACTATGGGTACACATACGCGAGAACACCCACATCACTATGGGTGTTCTCGCGTATGCTTACTCATAGTGGTACGGACCGTACACACGCCTGTACGCTCACTATCACTATGGGTGTTCTCGCGTATGCGTACTCATAGTGGTACAGACCGTACACGCGTGTGTACGCTCACTATCACTATGAGTATGCATACGCGAGAACACCCATAGTGAGACGGACCGTACACATGCCTGTACGGGCCGTTGCTATGCATTTGTGGTGCCCTAGGGCCCTGGTACGCACCGTACCTGTGTGTGAAACTCCAAATTACATAAGGGACACATGAGGGACAAGTAAAAAGGCCTACATGCATGCTGGTTGTCATGGAGACCAAGTTTAAAGTTTGAATTTTTTTCAGCAGGTGCACAGCAGTAGTCAGTTTGAATGAATCTACTTTGTTGCAATGTGGTTCTGGAGTTGACATCATGCTCAAGAAAAAAACACAATAAGAACCCACTGACTGTGCTAGGTTTGAAGGGATTGGAGGAAACATAGGATGCAAATGTGAGTGACCATTCACTCTGTACTCCTGTGCATGAAACAGGCCAGCAAGGCAGATATAAGGCAGCCAGGTCCCATGAGGGAGCACTTGCCTGCACATCTTTGGATTCGACGACCCAGCTGCTGCTACTGATTCCCTGGAACCATGTCAAGGTCTGTGGAGAGGTCACAGCCTTTCACCCTGGAGGAGAACCTGGCTTTGCTGGATGTGATCCTCCCACAGTACCCCCTGCTGTATGGGCGACCAGGGTATCAGGTGAGTGCAGAGTCTACTAGCACAGACTGTGTCCCTTGTTTGTGACTGTGACTTCTGGCATTGTGTCCAGGTGTGGCACACATGCTATGTACTGTAGGGGGGTCCCAGGGGGGGGAATGCCTGATGTCTCCCAGCCAGTGCATGCTGTGGTGCATGTGTGCCGTCCTCACTTGCATTGTGTTTAATGTGACAATCACTGCATGGTGCATGCCACATTCTGCCTGTCTTGTCCTCCTGGGAATGTAGCCTCTACAGTCCTCATTTTATTATGTGGTCAGCCCAGTGTGACAGGTGACTGTACCCACAGATGTGTGTTAGTTCTGTGTACCTGTGCTGAGAGTGTCCACATGATGTGTTCGTACCCTGGACATCAGTGTGTGTGTAAGTCCCCTGTCATGTGGGTGGGTGCATATGTGGAGTGTGGCACCCGGGCTGCATGAGGGATGGATATACCCTGCCCATGTGATGTGAGCAGGGAGCAGTGCTGTGTGTCTGATGTGCAGAGCCAGCCCCACACCTGTGAGCCCCCCTGTCTAGTAGCACATGTGCAGAGTGAGGTTTGTCGCTGCATTTGGCAATGGCAGGTGAATGTTTTGTGCCTGTGTGTGTCTGTGTACTCTGCTGCTGCTTAGAGGTGCTGCACATTATCCTGGTGTAGCTTGTGATGCACAGTGTGAGCCTGGATCATTGATTGTGTCGTTGCCCTCATTCCACCTGTGTACTTTCAATGGCACGTACTGCTTTTGCCCTTCCCCAGAGGATCATGTCCCTATGACAAAGGTGCAATGCGTTGGATGCATACTATGCCTTGTTGTATACAGCATATTTATTCTAATATGTCTCTCTGTGACATGTGCCTGGTGTATTGATGTAGTGTCACTTGTTCTTCCTCACAGGTAGGCGCCTCTGCCAAGAAGCAGATATGGATGAACGCTGTCAGTGCCGTGAGGAGGACGGACGGTCGCAAGCGGCGCCTGGCCCAGGTGAGGAAACGCTGGCAGGATATCCGGTGCTGGACGCGGAGGATCGCACGGGTCCTGCTGGGGGACTCACCTGAGACCCATAAGAACCGCGGGCGCCGCCGTCTGACCCACATCCACAAGCGTGTGCTGGCGGTGGTATTTCCAGACTTGGACAGGCGCTTACAGGAGAACCAGCAGCAGGAAGGGGGTAGGTACATGTGCGTTTGTTGTGTGTCACCAGCATTTGTAAGTGCACAGTTGCATGGATACACTGCCAGGGTTTAAAGGTGCTGTGCAGATCCAGTTACCCACAGTATAGCGGTGCTCTCCTGCCTCCCTTCCCCTCCTTGCAATGTGTTCCCTGGTCTGTGTGTAGTCACTCCTTCACAAGGTAATGTAGGCTGGCGCTTTCTCCACGTGAACTATGCCTGTAGCATCATGTGTGGGGGTGGTGTGTAACAGGTTTTGGGACCTTGCCTGTGCCCTGTCCAGTTCAGTACATGTGGGTTCCATGTCAGTTGGCACTGATGCTGAGTCCAGACATGGAAGTTAGTCTCTCAAGTGTCATGCCTTACAGCACGCATGTCCTATGTTGTGGCCTGTGACATGATGTGCATGAGTGTGCGATACGCATAGTGCAGGGATGGTGGCGTGTGTTGCAGTCATTCCCATTCAGGACCATGGAGTTGTGTGGCCACTACTGTCCCCTGGGGCATATTTTCCTAGGTGTCATGTGTGTCATCACAAAACGTGGACACTCTCAGTGTCTACAGCATAGGTTGTGCTCTGTGCCAATGTCCCCTGGCACCATGTATATTGACGTAAAATGTAGTACAAGTGTCCACTGTACAGCCTGACCTGATTTTCCTTGTTCATACTCACGGTGGCCAGTGCCTGTGTGTCTTGTTACAATCATCTGATGATGACCATTTGTACATGATTATTTGGACAGGCGCACCTTGGGAATTTGGCGTCCAATCTTGCATTTATGCAGCCCCTGTGTATTTCACCCAGACTAAGAGATGTAAGTGCCACCTGTGTCTCAACAAATTGTCTCATGTAGGGGGTGGTTGGTGCGGGCAAAGCCTACATGTCAAAACCTGAAATCTCCTTGCTAGGTCTGGCCAGTGTGTGATGTTTGTCTGGACATACACTCAAGGTGCTGTGAGCCACTCATGTTGGGCATGTTTTCAGTATTACCTATGCAGCATGTGCCTCAAGTTCATGGATATGGTCCCTGCTCATCCCTATTTTCGGCAACGCTGTGTGGTGCAGATGCAGTGCTGGATTGTCCCCAGGGCCTGGCTCCTATGTCAAACTCCATTTCATGTCATTTGCTATTGTGTCATGCTCTCCATGGATTTTCAGTGGCATGGTGGGTCAACCAACTGTGTGTTGCATGCCCTACATCTGTACCTTGTTTTGTAGATGTTACTGATCTTTCTTTTCAGGCTATGCACTGTAACCTATGTAGATTGGACTCATGTGACATATGTATTCAATTGTGTGATTAATTGCTGTCTCTTCACCTTGCCCACAGCATCGTCGGGGGACACGGAGGGAGACATGAGCACAGACGGAGCGGAGGGACCGAGCACCAGTGCCAGCGTTGACATCGTGGCTGGCACATTGAGTGGAACTGAGGCGGAGGAGAGTGAGGCCGAGGACCTGTCCACTGGCACGACAGAATATGAAGCTGACGGGTCCGAGGATGATCTCTCCGAGTGGGCGGAGGCTGCACCAGCAGCTGACAGCGGCACAACATCTCACCCCTCCCCCTCCATTGCCATCAGCCGCCTCCCACTTGCTCGTGTCCCTTCCCAGCATGCCCGGTCACCACATGTCTCCTTCCTGCCAGGCACCGCACCCCCTGCCCCTGTCTCCACTGCTGCCGCCAATGCCGAGTCTGTGGACATCCAGCGGCAGTTGCAGGTTGGTCAGGCTGCGATGCTTAATGTCCTCCATGGCCACAGCCAAGTGCTGAACAACATGGAGGCATACTTGGAGGGCATTTTTTCATCGCAGGCTGACCAACGCAACTTGCTGAGGTCCATTGACTCGACACTGACTGCAGCAGTGGGTCTCCTGCAGCGCTACGTCCAACCCCCTACCCCCTACCCCTGACCCATCCACACTTCCCACTCCCATTCCTGTCCCACGTACACCCAGACGTCAGCATGCACCCACCACAACAGACACAGGCACCGCACCAGCAGGGAAGGTCATACGCACACCTCCTGGCACGCACACACAGGGTGAAGTAGGCACACCCACTGGGTCGGGGGGCAAACGGAAGTCATGCAGCGTCGTGCAGAGTGGGAGTCCGCATTCCACCAAATCCACTCCCTCCAAATCCCCTCCCCTCAGCTCTCCTGGCCACATATCCGGCAAAGACTCCTTCATGGCTGCTCTGTCCCTGAGCCCCACTGTGACACCACCCCGCAAGCGGTCAAGGGAGTCCCCGGTCAGGGTGGTTGAGTCCCCCCCCTGTCCACACCCTCCCCCAGTGGCGCTGCGACCCATCCCCCCCCCCCTCCTTGGGGCCTGTGGTTCCTTCGGGTGCAGGGGAGTCGCTGGAGGACCTTGCTAAGGTGTGCAGCGCCATCCTGGCCTCCGCCTTTGGCCCTGCCCCACCCCCTGTGGTGGAGTCCTCCATCCCTGCACCCACGACGCCTACCCTTCACCCTCATGTCCCTGCGGTGCCTGGTCCTTCCCCCCCACATGATGCCCTCCCCGCTCTGGAAGACGAAGGAGTCTGACTGTGCAGGCAAGCTAGGGGACACGCGTCCCACTGTGTCCCCTATCCAGCTGTGACTCATGGACTGCCCTATGGGCTTTGTAAATATTGAACTTTATCCACACACACTTTATTTGAAAATGCTGAATAAAGCCTTTTTTTCCCTTAGAACACTTCTGCTTTTGTGGTATTGCTGTTGGTGGGGCTGCTACATGATTTTGGGTGGTGATCATGTGTTGGGTGTGTGGGAAATGTAGTAGTGTGCTGGTCATAGGGGGTACCCTGGTATCTGTGTGCCATCACAAGGTGTTAGCTAAGTTTCTCTGTTCATGTAAGCAGTTACTGCATGGTGAAATTGTCCCAAGGTGTGTTCCTTCCTCTGTGTACCCTGACATCTTCCCTGCAGGGTGTTCCCAATATGTTGCGCTGAGCTGTGTCTACATTAGCTGGGTGTGTGACGGACCCCTTCAACTTTTGCCATGCATGCAGAGCGATGTCTCCACCTGCATCATTCGTGGCATCCTTGGTGATCACTGTACTTGTGTATGTAGTCTGTTGACATGACTTCATGTGGACATGTTCCCTTTTAGGCTGTATGCATGTGTGTACTCCCAGCCTCGCACACATGTGTTACATGTACTGCAGGGTCTTTGTGCACCTGACTAACAATTGTGGCAATTGGATCTGTGGGTACTCCACCCTTTTTTTTTCCATGGGCACTGCTGGGGGCCTCTGCACCCACCCCTCCTGCGTCTGGGCACTGCTGGAAGTGATAGGCACCCGCCCCTCCTGTCTCTGGGCACTGCTGGGAGGACTCTGCACCCACCCCTCCTGTCTCTGGGCACTGCTGGGAGGACTCTGCACCCACCCCTCCTGTCTCTGGGCACTGCTGGGAGTAATAGGCACACACACCTCCTGTGTCTGGGCACTGCTGGGAGGACTCTGCACCCACCCCTCCTGTCTCTGGGCACTGCTGGGAGGACTCTGCACCCACCCCTCCTGTGTCTGGGCACTGCTGGGAGGACTCTGCACCCACCCCTCCTGTGTCTGGGCACTGCTGGAAGTGATAGGCACCCACCCCTCCTGTGTCTGGGCACTGCTGGAAGTGATAGGTGTTAGACCCGGCCCTCGTAACGTAGTCAGACCTGACCCCTGCACCTCACACCAGCCCCGAGCCCACGGCCTAGCCGATCCTTCCCACCAGAACACACACACCCGACCCGGACTTCCCCCGTCCGTGGCCTTCCTCCTTCGGCCACCCCGGGCCCGCGTGCCCACTTCATGCACCAAGATGGCCGCCCGGCCCCCGAGGGCTGGCTCCACGCCTGCTGGGTGTCTGGGACTCCTCCCGACCCGGCCCTGAAAGGATCAAAGGACAATGGCAGGAAACCCCCAACAAGCGACCCCCAGGTGACAAGACCCCTGCCTGCACAGACTCCGGACATCAAAGAGGAGTCGCCCTATAACAAGGGGTGCTCTGGGACTGTCCGGAAGATTCGCCTTGGAAACACCTGAGCCCTGCTGAGTGACTCGCGGCTCCCTGAAGATCGTAAGACCTCCGAACTTGTGCTTGAGCCCTGCTGAGTGACTCGCGGCTCCCTGAAGATCGTAAGACCTCCGAACTTGTACTCGAGCCTGCTGAGTGACTCGCGGCTCCCACAGACTCTCTTGGTCCCGCCGGACCCCACGACGACAAGCGTATCCCCCAGCTCGAGGATTGTGAGCTGTGCGCCGGGTACGCTCCTGCATTTGATCCATATCCCCAAAGACTGTCCCGCTACCTCCTAACCCCTCTCCAAGACGTTGCGAGCCCGCGCTCTACTTGTATATATTTCGCCTTGCTGATCATAAAGATCCTACCACTCCGATCTGATAAAGATTTGCTCTTAAGAACTACTTGTGTGGTGTCTCTCTGTCGTGTGGTGCCGAGTGTGCGATCCTAGATACGAGGTTCCTCCCCTGAGGAGTCTCCCGCCAGTGCCCGGCTACGATACCTCGAGGGTGGGTCTCAGGGCAGTCAGGGCCCCCTCCGGGCCCCTCTGAGGTCCCCTTCTAACATTGGTGGCAGCGGTGGGATTCGGGCCCATAATCTAGAGATCGTACCGTGAACGGCTGTCACACTACCGACAAAGATGGCAGAAGGAAACACTGTGGTTCTCGTAGAAGACAACGCCAGTACCGTGTCCCAGGTGGAACAACTGGAAGAGTACACTCACAAAGAACTAAAGCAATTTTGTAAGGAACTCAGAATCGCTACCACTGGTCTCAACACCAAAGAAGATATGCAAAAGGCACTGAAAGCTTGGGTGGATTCTGGAGCCTCCCGCCCAGAAGGAGCGGGGGAGCCCCACAACGAAGCTGGACCCTCCCAAGGAGAACGCAGCAGCAACCAAGTGCGAGGCTTCGTACCAGACGGGGGCCTGTCCCCGGAGGAACTCGCAGACAGAGAAAAAAGTCGCCATCACGAGCTCGAATTAGCCAAACTCAAAATTGAGGGCGAGTTGAAATTAGCCGAGAAAAAGCTAGCAGTAGAACAGTTGCGAGTACAAGGAGAACTAGAAGAGAAGAAACTCCAACGAGAACACGAGGGAAAAAGACTTCAACTGGAACATGAACGCAGCTTGAAGGAAATAGAACTGAAAGCAAGAAGCGAAGAAGCGCGGCCCCTGGGGAACCGGGAGGCGGCCGCCCCGACGGAGCAGAAGGTCCACATCCCCAAGGATGTGGTCAAAGAATATTACAAAAATGATGACATTCAGCAGTGGTTCCGGGCCTACGAGGTCGCCATGACCTCCCATCGGGTCCCGCAGAAGGATTGGGGGGCGGGGTTATGGGGACGATTCCTGAGCGAAGGGAGAGACACCCTGCTCGACCTACCCACCTCCATGCAGACCTCCTATGAACACATGAAAACGGCCCTCCTCACAAGGTACGGCCTCACCCCGGAGATGTACCGCCAGCGGTTCCGGGACTGCAGGAAGATCCCGGGTACCACCTGGGTGGAATATGTGAATTTCTTCAGCCGCGCCTTCGATGGGTGGATCAAGGGCAGCAAGGTAACCACCCTGGAAGAACTAACCGACCTTATGTTGTGGGAACACCTGGCTGCCAACTGCTTTGTGGAACTACGCCAGCATCTGCTCGACAGCAAGCTCCTGGACCCGAGAAAGCTGGCTGTCGAGGCGGATCGCTGGACCAACACCCGGGTCTCCCGGGGCCCTGTAGGAGAGTACCCCCGAGCCAGTCAGGGACCACCCCGCCAGAGAGGGGGGGGAAACCAGGGAGGGCAGAGAGAATCCCAGGCTAGTCCCCCAAAGTACCAACCTCCACCTTTCCCGGCACCCCCACCAGCTGTATCCGGCCCCCCCCTGAGACGGGGGCACCGGGTAACCATCACTTGTTTCTGTTGCCAGAAGCCCGGGCATTACGCCAACGACCCTGAATGCCCCATGGCCCCACGCACCACCCAGGCAGCACCCCCCGCTAGACAGATAGCCAATGTAGCCCTGGGGGAGGAGGTTGAGGAGGCCGAGGAGTGGGAACCGCCGCTATGGTCCTAGTGTCCTTAGGGGATAGAGAGATGGTCCCTGGGAGCCTCCTGCCCTCTAACACAAAGAAATATGGGCAACTCGTAACGATCAATGGCCACCAGGTAGAAGCCCTCCGCGACACCGGGGCCAGCATCACCGGTGTCCTCAGCCATTTAGTCCACGAAGACCAGGTCCTCCCCGACGTATTTTGCCCTGTCATTTCAGCCGACAACACAGAAAGCCTATGTAAGGTAGCCCTGGTGCCCTTCGAGTGGGGAGGGGTGGTCGGTAAACTGAAGGTCGCAGTGAGAACCTCCCAGCCCGTCGACTGTCTCCTGGGGAACGACCTGGAAAGTTCCCCATGGGGACAAGTTGAGCGCAAGACCCACCTAGGGATGCTGGGCCTCCCTGAGTGGGTGTGCGCCACCACTCGATCCATGGCGGCTCGACTGACCCCCCTGAGGGACGTCGACGACGCCCCGACCCCTGAAGATGGGATAGCCCCGGCCGAGGGCCCCCACATTCCCCCACCAGAAGAGTCGATCGCCAGTGACGAACCCCCGCCTTCCGACTCCACCCCAGATGCTGAGTTAGGCGATCTGCTCGAATTAGCCCAGTGGCGCCACGAGGGGGGCCCCTCCCGAGAGGAGTTCTGCCGAGAACAGGCTACCTGTCCCTCCCTGGTCGGGCCCCGTCAACAGGCAGAGGCCCAGGCCGCAGGAGACCAGACGGGGACGCACCGGGTGTAGTGGGAGAATGACCTTTTGTACAGCGAACAGAAGTTGGTGGAGCTAGGGTCCGGCCGGGTGCTGGTGGTACCCCTACGCTTCCGAAACCTCCTCCTGGGCTTGGCCCACGACGTTCCCCTCGCAGGTCACTTGGGTCAGGACAAAACATACAGTCGACTCGTGACTCACTTCTACTGGCCCAGAATGAAAGCGGATGTGGAAGCCCACTGCAAGTCCTGTCCCACATGCCAGGCCAGTGGGAAGAGTGGAGGGAAGCGCAAGGCTCCCCTCCAACCCTTCCCTGTCGTCAGTACCCCTTTTGAGCGGGTCGGAATCGACATTGTAGGACCTCTGGACCCCCCAACTTCCCAGGGGCACCGGTTCATCCTCGTCCTGGTGGACCATGCCACCCGTTACCCTGAGGCCATCCCCCTGCGCACCGTCACGGCCCCCGTGGTGGGCCGGGCGCTGATGGGGATCTTCTCCCAGGGGCACCGGTTCATCCTCGTCCTGGTGGACCATGCCACCCGTTACCCTGAGGCCATCCCCCTGCGCACCGTCACGGCCCCCGTGGTGGGCCGGGCGCTGATGGGGATCTTCTCCCGCATGGGTTTTCCCCGCGAGGTCGTGAGCGATCGCGGTTCCAACTTTATCTCCCGATACATGAAGTTCTTATGGCAACAGTGCGGGGTGTCCTACAAGTTCACCACCCCGTACCACCCCCAAGGAAACGGCCTGGTAGAGCGGTTTAAGCGGACTCTGAAGGGGATGATCGCGGGCCTGGAAGAGCCCCTCCGGCGTAAGTGGGACCTCCTGCTCCCCTGCCTCCTGTTCACATACCGAGAAGTTCCCCAGAAATCCTTGGGTTTCAGCCCCTTTGAGTTACTCTACGGGCTCCCCGTCAGGGGGCCCCTCAGCCTGATCAAGGAAGAGTGGGAGGCGGCGCCCCGAGGCCCCCCCCCCGAGACGTGTTCCGGTACGTCCTGACCCTCCGAAATCAGACTAGGAGGTTCCGGGAGATGGCAGAGGCCAACCTGGAGGTGAGTCAGGAGGAGATGAAGCGCTGGTATGACCAGAACGCCGCGCTAGTCGAGTTTCAGCCGGGCCAGCTGGTGTGGGTCATGGCCCCCGTGAAACCCTGCGCTCTCCAGGATAAATGGACCGGGCCCTTCAAAGTAGTTGAGCGGAAGAGCCCGGTCACGTACTTGGTAGACGTCCAGTCACCCCGGGACCCCCTCCGGGTCCTCCACGTGAACCGCCTCAAGCCCCACTTTGTGTGGACGGAGCTGAGCCTCCTACTGGCCACTGACGACGGGTCCGAAGAAGAGTCAGATCCGCTCCCTGATCTTCTGTGCACCAAGGAGAAGGACGGCTCCGTAGAGGGAGTGAACCTCTCCCCGTCTCTCACTCCCCAGCAACATGAGGATTGCCGCCAGCTCCTAGGGCAGTTTCCGGACCTTTTCTCCCTGGTCCCCAAGGTCACCGACTGGTGTGTCCATGATGTGGATACCGGGGACAGCCTGCCAGTGAAACACCGAGCCTACCGAGTCCCTGATCGGGTCCGGTCCTGTATCCAAGCCAAAGTCTCGAAAATGTTGACCCTAGGCGTGATAGAACCCTCAGACAGCCCCTGGGCCAGCCCCGTGGTCCTGGTCCCGAAAGCAGCTGCCCCCGGGGCCTCCCCGGAACTCCGCTTCTGCGTGGACTACCGGGGACTCAATGAAGTCACCCGAGCCGATGCCCACCCCATTCCCCGAGCCGACGAGCTCATTGACCAGCTCGGGGCTGCTCGGTTCCTCAGCACCTTCGATCTCACCTGCGGCTACTGGCAAATTGCGCTCACAGAGGGAGCCAAGGAGCGGTCCGCCTTCTCCACCCCGGATGGGCACTATCGCTTTCGCGTGATGCCCTTCGGGATGAAAAATGGCCCGGCCACCTTCCAGCGACTGGTAAATAGAGTCCTGGCCGGGCTGGAAAAATTCAGCGCTGCATATCTCGACGATATCGCAGTTTTTAGTTCCGAATGGAGTGAGCACCTCCAGCATCTCCGGAGGGTGCTAACCGCCCTACGCCAGGCGGGCCTCACCGTGAAAGCCAGCAAATGCCAGATTGGGCAAGGTTCGGTAACCTACCTGGGGCACCAGGCCGGAAGCGGGCAGGTCGCCCCTCTGCAGCCCAAAATCGATGCCATCCTAGCCTGGGAACCCCCCACTACCCAAACAGAGGTCCGAGCCTTTCTGGGCCTCACGGGCTACTACTGGAGATTCATCCGGAATTACGGCAGCCTGGT
The DNA here is from genome assembly GCF_964204655.1 of Triturus cristatus. Lineage (NCBI taxonomy): Eukaryota > Metazoa > Chordata > Amphibia > Caudata > Salamandridae > Triturus > Triturus cristatus. The sequence goes on from NC_140594.1 coordinate 682,947,822, forward strand.
CGGTCCCCTCACGGGACTCACGTCCAAGAAGCAGCCCAAGAAGGTACAGTGGTCCCCTGCCTGCCAAGAGGCGTTCAAATGCCCTGAAAACGGCCATGTGTACGGCCCCCGTCCTCCAGGCCCCCGACTACTCCAAAGAGTTTGTGGTACAAACTGATGCCTCCGAGCATGGCATCGGGGCAGTCCTCTCCCAGGTAAATGACCAGGGTCTAGACCAGCCCGTGGCCTTCCTCAGCCGAAGGCTGTTGCCCCGGGAACAGAGATGGAGTACCATCGAGCGCGAGGCGTTCGCCATAGTCTGGGCCCTCAAGAAACTACGCCCTTACCTGTTCGGCACCCATTTCAGGGTCGAAACCGACCATCGCCCCTTGCGATGGCTCATGCAGATGCGAGGAGAAAACCCCAAGCTTCTGCGGTGGTCAATCTCCCTCCAGGGGATGGATTTCACCGTGGAACATCGCCCTGGGACGGACCACGCCAACGCCGATGGCCTCTCCCGATTCTTCCGCCTCAGCGAAGAGAACCCCCAAGAAGATGGGTAGTTCTCTCCGGCTTTCAGCTGGGGGGGATGCGTGTTAGACCCGGCCCTCGTAACGTAGTCAGACCTGACCCCTGCACCTCATACCAGCCCCGAGCCCACGGCCTAGCCGATCCTTCCCACCAGAACACACACACCCGACCCGGACTTCCCCCGTCCGTGGCCTTCCTCCTTCGGCCACCCCGGGCCCGCGTGCCCACTTCATGCACCAAGATGGCCGCCCGGCCCCAGCGCGACCCTAGCCTATAGGCGCCACCCCGGCTGGAGGACATCACGCTCCCCTTGGGATGAGAAAGGGAGGAGCAGTTTCCATCACACCTCTGCGCTTCCCTGGGAAGGTGGGTTTCGATCGACCCTCCGGCCTCCCCGAGGGCTGGCTCCACGCCTGCTGGGTGTCTGGGACTCCTCCCGACCCGGCCCTGAAAGGATCAAAGGACAATGGCAGGAAACCCCCAACAAGCGACCCCCAGGTGACAAGACCCCTGCCTGCACAGACTCCAGACATCAAAGAGGAGTCGCCCTATAACAAGGGGTGCTCTGGGACTGTCCGGCAGATTCGCCTTGGAAACACCTGAGCCCTGCTGAGTGACTCGCGGCTCCCTGAAGATCGTAAGACCTCCGGACTTTGTGCTTGAGCCCTGCTGAGTGACTCGCGGCTCCCTGAAGATCGTAAGACCTCCGAACTTGTGCTTGAGCCCTGCTGAGTGACTCGCGGCTCCCTGAAGATCGTAAGACCTCCGAACTTGTACTCGAGCCTGCTAAGTGACTCGCGGCTCCCACAGACTCTCTTGATCCCGCCGGACCCCACGACGACAAGCGTATCCCCCAGCTCGAGGATTGTGAGCTGTGCGCCGGGTACGCTCCTGCATTTGATCCATATCCCCAAAGACTGTCCCGCTACCTCCTAACCCCTCTCCAAGACATTGCGAGCCCGCGCTCTACTTGTATATATTTCGCCTTGCTGATCATAAAGATCCTACCACTCCGATCTGATAAAGATTTGCTCTTAAGAACTCCTCGTGTGGTGTCTCTCTGTCGTGTGGTGCCGAGTGTGCGATCCTAGATACGAGGTTCCTCCCCTGAGGAGTCTCCCGCCAGTGCCCGGCTACGATACCTCAAGGGTGGGTCTCAGGGCAGTCAGGGCCCCCTCCGGGCCCCTCTGAGGTCCCCTTCTAACAATAGGCACCCACCCCTCCTGTGTCTGGGCACTGCTGGGAGGACTCTGCACCCACCCCTCCTGCGTCTGGGCACTGCTGGGAGGACTCTGCACACACCCCTCCTGTCTCTGAGCACTGCTGGGAGGACTCTGCACCCACCCCTCCTGTCTCTGGGCACTGCTGGGAGGACTCTGCACCCAGCCCTCCTGTCTCTGGGCACTGCTGGGAGTGATAGGCACACACCTCTCCTGTGTCTGGGCACTGCTGGGAGGACTCTGCACCCACCCCTCCTGTCTCTGGGCACTGCTGGGAGGACTCTGCACCCACCCCTCCTGTGTCTGGGCACTGCTGGGAGGACTCTGCACCCACCCCTCCTGTGTCTGGGCACTGCTGGAAGTGATAGACACCCACCCCTCCTGTGTCTGGGCACTGCTGGGAGGACTCTGCACCCACCCCTCCTGTGTCTGGGCACTGCTGGAAGTGATAGGCACCCACCCCTCCTGTGTCTGGGCACTGCTGGGAGGACTCTGCACCCACCCCTCCTGCATCTGGGCACTGCTGGGAGGACTCTGCACACACCCCTCCTGTCTCTGGGCACTGCTGGGAGGACTCTGCACCCATCCCTCCTGTGTCTGGGCACTGCTGGAAGTGATAGGCACCCACCCCTCCTGTGTCTGGGCACTGCTGGGAGGACTCTGCACCCACCCCTCCTGCGTCTGGGCACTGCTGGGAGGACTCTGCACACACCCCTCCTGTCTCTGGGCACTGCTGGGAGGACTCTGCACCCACCCCTCCTGTGTCTGGGCACTGCTGGGAGGACTCTGCACCCACCCCTCCTGCGTCTGGGCACTGCTGGGAGGACTCTGCACACACCCCTCCTGTCTCTGGGCACTGCTGGGAGGACTCTGCACCCATCCCTCCTGTGTCTGGGCACTGCTGGAAGTGATAGGCACCCACCCCTCCTGTGTCTGGGCACTGCTGGGAGGACTCTGCACACACCCCTCCTGTGTCTGGGCACTGCTGGAAGTGATAGGCACCCACCCCTCCTGTGTCTGGGCACTGCTGGGAGGACTCTGCACCCACCCCTCCTGTGTCTGGGCACTGCTGGGAGGACTCTGCACCCACCCCTCCTGCGTCTGGGCACTGCTGGGAGGACTCTGCACCCACCCCTCCTGTCTCTGGGCACTGCTGGGAGGACTCTGCACCCACCCCTCCCATTTCAGGATATGTACGCTTAGAACATACATGGGTGTGGGTTCACTCCATGCATACGAGGTGGGGGTAGGGTCCGTACATACACGGTTGGGGTGGGGGTACGCTCCATACGTACGTGGGTGAGGGTACGGGTCATACTTACACTGTTGGGGTACGCTCCATACGTACGCGGGTGAGGGTACGGGTCGTACTTACACTGTTGGGGTGGGGGGTACGCTCCATACATACGCGGGTGAGGGTACGGGTCGTACTTACACTGTTGGGGTGGGGGTACGCTCCATACGTACACGGGTGAGGGTACGGGTCGTACTTACACTGTTGGCGTGGGGGGTACGCTCCATACGTACGCGGGTGAGGGTACGGGTCGTACTTACACTGTTGTGGTGGGGGTACGCTCCATACGTACGCGGGTGAGGGTACGGGTCGTACTTACACTGTTGGGGTGGGGGTACGCTCCATACATACGCGGGTGAGGGTACGGGTCGTACTTACACTGTTGGGGTGGGGGGTACGCTCCATACGTACGCGGGTGAGGGTACGGGTCGTACACACACTGTTGGGGTGGGGGGTACGCTCCATATGTCCGCGGGTGAGGGTACGGGTCATACTTACACTGTTGGGGTTGGGGGTACGCTCCATACGTCTGCGGGTGAGGGTACGGGTCCTACTTACACTGTTGGGGTTGGGGGTACGCTCCATACGTCCACGGGTGAGGGTACGGGTCGTACTTACACTGTTGGGGTTGGGGGTACGCTCCATGCATATGGGGGTGGGGGTATGGTCCGTACATATCCGTCCCCACACTATGTGATGCTTGTGCGGGCTGTACCTAGGCCTTTGCCACGTGGGTACAGCCGTCCCGCCATTGTTGGGATGACGTAGGAGTGGGCGTGGTACGACTCGTACCCACGCTCTTAAGGCGTGGGTACGGGACGTACCTGTATTGTTGTGTTGCCGGTTCGCGTCGTCAAGCACTTCCGTTGTGGCGGGCGCTGGCTTTGCTGGACACGCCCCCACCCCCTCGTAGTGACCAGGGCCTGGGGGTCAGGTATGTCCAGGGCATGTGTGCTGTGTGACTTTGTTGGGGGTTTTGTGGCCTGCCCCTGCTCCTGCCCCCCCCTTTCCCCCCTCCCTTTGTTGTTCTGACCTTCTGCGGCGTCTGCGTCGTAACCTGTAGAGGAGGTCGACTGCTATGAGGGCCGGGATGATACGTAGGTTCGGGTCCATGTCTGTCCGTCGCGTGCAGGTACTCCTTGTTCGCGTCGTCCTGATTTCCCGGCAGTTTTTGGCTGCCAGAAAAAATTCACCGTGCGGGTTGACGTCGGTGCGAATCGTAATTCCTGGTTCGTGAATGGCAGGCTGCGTGCGTCCCGACGTCACGTCGGCGCTTTCCCGGATCACATTTGTATGTTTATTTTCGTCGGTCGGGGTTTTGTACGATTCGTACGAAACTGGTATTTCCGTGCAAATCGTAATTCCATGTTTGTATATTTTTAAGACCAGGTACGCGTCGGACGGAGAATATGCTCGGTCCGACGGTTCGTACCCGGTTTTTACAGGATCGTGATCGGCACCTAGCTGTCTAATTCTCATTTTCTTTTTCCTCTTTATTTTTTCCCTGGGTCTTTTCCTTTTTCACTTTTCTCCGGTATTTCTGTAGAAAAAGCTGGATACAATCTAGTACCTTCAACTATGGTTTTCCACCACCTCTGCTGTCCTTCATCCCATTGAGCATCTGCATAATTATACATTTCCCTCTTGTTTTTTTCTGATATTCTCCCTTTTCTTTCTCTCGGGCAACCTTTTCCCACATTGCAATATTCAAGGCTTCATATTCTGTAGGTCTAGGGAGCAGTTTCATTTTGTACAATTTATCAATACTTCTGGTCTCAAAGCTACCATATTTGGGGAACCTTAAGGAATCTTCCTTCTCAGTGATCTTGCACCATTGACGAAGCCATAAACATGTATGTATTTCCAATTCAGTTGCCATATAATGTGCAAGCCAACCCTCAGTAGGTGCCTCTTTACCCTCCCATATCAGAATTGTAACATCACCCATCACAAAACTCTTAAATTCTTTAAAACATTTCATGATTCTGGCCAAATTACAAAACAAACAATTTCAATTCAATATTTTGATTCCTTTCCGTAAACGTCAGATCCTCTTTACTCCAATCCGGTCACAGTTGTTATTTTATCATATCCAGGTTCTGCTAACATCAATCGATATTAAAAAAGCACAACAGATTATTAGTGTTACTATCTTAGTCTTGTAATTCTTTACTGAGAACAAAACCATGCTGCAGATGTACAATCAATACGGAACAGAGTACACATTGCAATGGATAGGGAGGTATAAAAGGGGGGAGGGGAGTAGGCGAGGTAGGAGGGAGATCACACAGTGCAAGCAGTGCTAACAACCACTATAATTTGTTCATTTTTGCCCATGGCAATGCATGTAGAAGGGGACGGGGAAGTGGCTGAGGCCCATGGTGTGAGAAGGAGTCGGTATGTGTCTGAGGGAAAGAGCGGGGATGTGAGAGGGAGGAAAACAGAGGCAGGAAAGAAGAAAGAGAGTAGAAGAAGGATGACATAGGTTTGAAAAGGGGAGAGAGGGACATGAGAAAGAGATAAAGGTGGGAGCTAGAAGACAAGGGAGGGGGAAGAAAAGAGGTACGGAGAAGTGGAGGAAGGGGTGACATGAGGAGGATGTGAAGCTGAGGCCTCCCAGCAGTCCGCCGCAGAGGACTGCCGTGGTCCATGGACATATGGACACTGTTGCTCTGGATTTTAGGGGTGCGTTGGTAAAACGTTTAGGGATCATCTTGCAAAAAAGGAACCCACATCTGCCTGAACACCTCCGACTGATCATGCAGGTTGTAGATTCTATGTTCATACATCTCTGTCTGTATCATCAACACTGTCTATTCTTCTTGTGATTGAGGCGTAGGAGACCTCCATTGGCTGAGCATGCATATTTTGGCTGTTGCCAGTGCCTTGTGGAGAAAGCAGCAATACGTGCGGGAGAGCTCTGGTGAGTTCCCTACATAGTAGAGGAGGATCGGGGTGAGCGGGAGTCGCAGAGACATGGATGCCCCAAGGGTATTACTTACGGCTGTCCAAAAGGGTTGGATCGAGGGACAATCGCAGAGGATGTGAGTAAGATCACAGTGAGTGGCCGTGCATCTCCAAATATTTGCGTGAGGTAGGGCTTCCAGAATATCAGCCCAATTGTCCTCCTCGAGTGCTATTTTTAGGCAGGTCTGCCATTTGACACAGAGGCCATGGAGGAGGGGCTGTGAGAAAAGGTGGCATGTGAGTTTGCTGTAGATCCCCGACATCACTCTGTTATTGTGACCCCAAGGCACAAGGTAGGACACCACAGGCGAGGTCTGCAGGGAACATGGGCGGGAGACCCAGGCCCCTGTAGGAGCACCATGTCATGAGTTTGGCAGCTGTCAGACGGGATCGCGAGGAGCCCCAAAAAAGGAACAAATTTGGGTGTCTATGAGTCGTAAATGGTCCAGAGGCATCGTCAAAGGAAGCATTCCCAAAGTGAATGTGAAGTGTGGCCGCGTGACCATTCTCACTGCCTGTACCCTGTCCCACATGGAGAGCCTCACTTGGGGTCATTTCTAAAACCAACTTCATTTGGGCCACTAGAAGGTCTAGGTTGCCTGTGGTCATCCTATCCAGTCCCCTGTTGACCAGGATCCCCAGGTATTTGAAGCGTGAGAACTTCCAACGAAAAGGGTAACCATGAATAGCCACTTTCATGGTCCAGGTCAAGAGCGGGAGGGCCTCACTCATGTCCCAGTTTACTTTATAACCAGACAGTGCAGAGAAACCATGAATAACCTCCAGCAGGGCCAGTAATGAGTGACATAGGTCTGTTAGGGTGAGCAATATGCCATCTGCTTACAGGTAGATCTTGGACATCCCGCCCGTGAGGGGTATTCCCGTAATGTGGGTCAATTGGTGTATTGTGACTGCCAGGGGTTCCATTGCCGGGAGGAGCAGGACGGGTGAGAGCGGCACCCCTGGCATGTGCCCTTCTGAATCCGGAAGGATTCTGATAGAAATCCCAGCAGTTGACCTAGGCTGGTGTACAGTCATACAACAGGCGGACCTTGGCAATAAATTGTTCTCCCAGGCCAAACCTTTTCCGGGTTTTGAAGAGGTATTTCCCATTGAAAGCGAACAAATGCTTTTTCGGCGTTGAGGGAGAGTGCCAACGTGACATCTGGTAAGTCTTTGGTCACCCAGAAGGTGTAGGAGAGGGTGTGCAGATGGTTCCTGGAGGAACCTCACGTGTGTTTGGCTTATCAGAGAGAGGATGACTCTGCTGAGGCACGCTGCTAGAATACTGGCGAAGATTTTGATACCTCCATTTAGCAGGTATATGGGCCTATAGCTACCCCACAAAAGAGGATCCCTCCCTGGTTTGGGGAGGACTGCGATCACCCCTCTGTTGAAGAGGGAGCCCAAGGAGAGGATGTGGTCTAACGGCTAGGGCGGTCGATCCCAAATCTGGGGAATCGGGTTCGAGTCTTGGCAATGACACTCAACATCCTGTGATTCTTGTAAATCACTTAATTTACCCGTGCCTAACAACATGAATGTGTCCTTGTGTAACGCAACTGATGCTCATGTAAAGTGCTCTGATACCTGATACCTTCGGGTCAAGTTCGCACTATATAAAACTCAGCGTAAAAATAAAAAAGGACGCCTTCTGCTCCGCCTCATGGAAGGCAGCGGGCAGGAAGTCAATGATCATTTATAAAACTCCGTGGGGAATCCATCCTCTTCCGGGGCTTTGTGATAGGGCAGTTTGGAGATTGCCAGAGTGATCTCGGATTTGCTTTCTCATCTCCCAGTAATTACCTGCCCTTATCCGACAACCGGGGAAGGGTTACGCCCTCTAGGAAGGACTCCACCTTTTCCGAACTGGCCATCGATATCGGGATATATAATGCCTGATAAAATGATAAGCAATCAATGACAATATACTGCGGGCATATGAGGACCTCTCCACTCTTAGGGAGTATGGCAGGGATAACCATAGCAGCCTCCTGTTGGTGCAGTTGGGCAGCCAGTAGTCGCCCTGCCTTTACCCCTTGCTCATCATGATGTCCCTTCAGCTGTTGCAACGCGTATTCAGCTTTAGAGGTATATAGGCCATTGAGGGCCATAAAAGCCTGTTCAATTCATCAGCGGGTGGGAAGCATGTGGTGGGCAGAATAGAGGTGAGTAAGGGATGCTATCTGCCCTTCCAGTCTGCTTGTTCGACTAGGCAGCATCCCTCATGAGCTGGCCTTGTATCGTCGCTTTTGCGGCCGCCTAAAGAACCCTATGGTAGTCTGCTGAAACGTTGTTATCTGCCATGTATGCAGAGACGTGTGTTTTCATTTGGAACTTCCCGAGGAGCGTAGTATTGTTGCACAATCAGGCACCTGTGTTTGCAGCCCAGGGAGGCCAGGCCTGTGTCGAGGGACAGTAGGACTGGAGTGGAGAGTGGTCGGACAATGCTGCTTCCAATATCCGGGACTCCCGAATGAGAGCCACAGCCCTCTGGGAGATTAGAAAGTACTCCAGTCTGGATTGCCGGTGAGAGGAAGGTATAGTCCATGTCTGTCGGGTGACTGAGGCATCAGTTGTCTTCCAGACTATGGTTTGAGCCCATGTCCCCTAGCAGTGCCCTATCTGAGTTGTTGCCATTCTCGAAAGGGCCAGTTCTGTCCATCATTGCATCCCGGGTGAGGTTCCAGTCCCCCTAATAATACACTGTGATGCCCCTATTATCGACTAGTAGATGATTCAGTTGGAGGAAGCTGAGGCGTTGGGGCATACACGGACCCCACAAAGAGCGGCCTGTCCCTCAGCCGCAACTTCGCAAATGTGTACCTACCATCCGGATCGGACAATGTTTTGACAATAGTGATTTACGGAGCAGCATTGCCACCCCACATTTCAGGGGAGCCCCTCCCTCTGTGCTCAGCAGTGCTGGAACACTGCTGTGGATCACTTTTCCCACCCAGTCTGGGTGCAGGTTGTCAGATTCTGGGCTGTCAAGGTGTGTCTCTTGTAAAAGAGTCACATCTGTTCTTTTCGCTTGTAAACAAGAAAGCACTGTCTTACGTTTTATGTAGTGTGTCACGCCATTGACATTCCAAGATAGGATGCCGAGAGGATGAGGGGGTGTGAGGCGTGTCCAGCCATGGACTCTTAGTCAGTACGTGGTGGGACCTTACGATGGTGAGGTCTGAAGGGCACAAGCCATGAACAGGGGAGGTGAGGGGAGCAGTGGGTGGAGGAGCTTTGTGGCATGTGAAGAGAGCGGGTAGGGCAGATAAGGGAGGTCGGCGGGCTAGAATTAGAAGAAAAAGAGATGTAGGGGGTTGGACAGGCATGGAGAACAAAAAAGGGGGAAGCGAGATAGTGGAAAAGGGGAGTCACCGAATAGGAGAGTGTGAACAGTAAGGGGCAGAGGAGAAGGGGTGGTGACATAGAGGAATGAGCTATCTTATGGAAGGATAGGGTGGGGTGAGGGAGTATGAAAGCAGGAGCTGGCAGTCGATAGGGTGGAGATCCCTTGAACATGGAGAGGGGTACCCCATGGGATGCACCGACAGGAGTAGGATGAGGGTGGCTAAGGGGCACCAAGGTAGTATGCACTGGGGGTATGGGGAAGTAGGTCAAGGCAGGTGTGTGTCAGGGTAACCAACACTAGCCGAAATTATGCCCAGCTGGCCCTGGTCTGTATATCACAGGTCCCAGATTTTAGAGTCAGTGCACCATGGGGCCCCATCAGGAGGGCAGGGCAGGTGAGGCATGGAGTGTGTGAGTACTTGGGCATTAAGTCAACAGAAGGGGTCCACTATTGGATATCCATGGGGCCATGGAGCTATGAGCATCCCTGCCATCGGTGGAAAGACACACTGTTTTGTTTGCTGTGCTGGGTGGGCAAAAGACCGGGTCTAAGAGGTAGTAAGTGATGAGGCAGCTATGGAGGGCCTTCTCAGGGCAGGGGGGTGCCCTAAGATGGGGAGTGTAAGGATGGGTATTCAAAGGCGGATTGAGGACCGGCAACAAGCTACATCAGCATAATCATGTAAACAGTTGGAGCATCAATGTAACAAAGAACATATCAAAATTCAACAAGGCAATATAGAGCACCAATGTGTCTGCCAAGCCAGTGAGGAAGGTAAGGGGGAGGGTTGCTGCAGGACCAAGTACACCCAAAGGCCTAGCATCACATAGCAGAGTGAGGCATAACATTGCCATCACCGGTAGGCAGAGTCATTAGGGCTTGCATCTTGCAATGTCCACTATAGCAATAATCAAACAGGCAGGGAGATACTCAGCTGCCCATGCTTCTGCAGGAACAGTTTGCGACAGCCCACATCAGACTCAGTCCACAGTGGGGGCGGGTTTCAGAGGGGAGCGTGATTTGTCCCTTTCCTGATCCTGGGTGAGGACAGCCACTGCCTGGAGTGCCTGGGCTCTGTCTCCCTGGGTCCATGCTGCTATGTCGGGGTTCCTACCCCTATGTCGAATTTCACTGTCATTGAACCAGCGCCCTCCAGAGGAGGTGGGTCGAGGAAGCACAGCCGGGGGTGAGCCCTCCATTGCTGAGGGAGAGGTAATATCCATTTCCTGAGTAGGGAGTTTGTCCAGGAAGAGACGCAGGTCTTCCTAGTCAAAGAAATGTCTTTCGAGTCTCTGTCCCTGGTGATTCTCATCTGGGCAGGTTCAAAGAGGCCATACTTTATGTCCATCTGGCAGAGCTGAGGTCAGAGTGAGAGGAAGGTCTTGTGGCGGTCATAAGTTTTACGGGAGAAGTCCGCTGCGATTTGAACCTCTTGGCCTTCGTATGTGTAGGGGCCATGGGAGCTAGCCACAATTAATAGTTGAAGTGCTTGTTTGTGCCTCAGAAAGCAGGCGATGAGGGGCCGGGGTCACGCTTGATGGTCTTGGTAAGGTGCGGGTATGCGGTGGGCATCCTGTAGTACCATGGAGGTCAAAGACAAGGCAGGTGAGTGTCGGGAGTGTGCCCCTGAGGAAGGACTTAGCCTCTGACTCCTCCACAGTTTTGGAAAACCCAAAGATGCCGACGTTGTTTCTTAAGCTCCTGTCCTCCAGGTTGATGACTTTACTACGCAGGAATTGGAGTTCCTGGTCCCACTCCAGCACGGTGTTAAGGCAGTCCTTCACCACCCTGACTCACTGTTCCAGCCGGTTATACAAGTCTGAAACCCTGCAATGTCCAGGGAGATAGACTTGGTCTCAGCCACCAGTGCAGAGATGTTTGAGTCCATCCCCTCCAGAAGGCGACTCACTGCTGTGATTTCTTAGAGGATGCATTCCATGGTGGAATGCTGTGCACTGCCGGTGGTGGGCAGGTACTGGCTAGGTGCCGGGTTGTTGTCCCCCATGGGTTGGCCATGTGGTGGGTTTGGTTAAGACCCTCAGTAAAGAGCAGTAGGCATGCAGGTTTTCCGGTGGTTTTGCCAGGAGACATTTCCAGCTTTGGGCCTGGTGTCGGGAGGGGCAACACTGCCCGTATGCAGCGCCATGGACAGCTTTGTTCAGAGCCCGTTGGATTCTCTACATGGGGTACACGTGGGTCTGAGCCACAGGTATGGAAGCCAGGAATGGTGCTAGGTCCCGTTCTAGTTTGTAAGGGTGCACCCCTCCAAAGGCCCATCTCAGTGGCCCACTTAGCACACTTTCCTGGGAGGGTTGCACCACTTCGTGCTGCTCAGTCTCATGGGTCTGACCTCCAGGGCCGGGCTCCACAGGTAGGCAGGTATGTGGTGAGGAGAGGTAAGATGAGGTAGGCATAATACTGCCTGATTCCCCAGAGGTCCGGTCACTGCAAACTTGGTCAGGAAAACATCAGCAGAAGGTAGGTTCTCCAGAGATTCCCCCTTCGGGGTGCCTCATGACCATTGCAGGTTGGGCCGTGCAGACTGCAGAGCAGATAGCGTGAATGGGGGGCACGGTGGGCCCCCCTCTTGTGTCGGGTAGGGGGAGTCTGCAATGGCCTGCATGGAGAAGGGCTGTGAGGTGTTGTGCATTAGGGCCCGGGGTGCGGGCCGGCAATGGGCCGGGGCGGGCCGGTCCGTCCTGCAGGCTGTGGCCTGGTAGGAGGTCCGGTGCCAGATGAGGCCCTTCAGGCGAGCGCAGGTTCGCTGGTAGAGCTGGTGCACTCGTGAGGCGCTTTGCACCAGGCCCTAGTGATCGTTAGGGCTCTCCGTGCCCTGAGTTGCCAATCAGAGGAGGACGGGGACCTGGTTGCAGGCAGTGGAAGGATCCGATGTGTGCAGGCAGTCACCACCCAAGGTCAGCAGGTGCCGGGTCTGGAGCAGGACAGGTCGGGCATGCAGCCTGCAGCCCGGGACATGTGAGGGAGAGGCCGACTGCGAGGTGCACTGCTTTGCTCGCTGCAGGCAGTGTGGGCCGGTAATATCCAATGTTGCCTACCTCTCGTGGACAGCAATCGGAGACCAGCATTCTATAGCTCCCCTCGCCAGACATATTTTTGGGGTGTTTCACACAGCTCCTGCTGTGATGAGAATGCCGCTGCGACTGTCTGGGGCCAGTCGGTGGGCAGTGCTCTGCACTAAGGCAGCCATCTTTGTCCATGGCCAGACTACACCCTCCTATTTCTATCTTAATTTTGTAGGTGATGGTACCTCACACTCTTCACCACAAACGTGCAAACAAGAAATACCAATTGACGATGGAGTACTAAAGTGTCTTCTACACTTGTCTTTTACCTCTTATCTTTTATCCTGGAATCTTTGAATACAACGAGTCTGAAACTCTTCAATCTCTTTAAATAGAAACAATAAACACCCTCATGTATTGAACCATCCACTCTCATCTCAATAATACAACTGTAAATACAATTACAATAGATTGTGCATCATCCTATCAATATACCCCCAAAACAGTAACCTCCTTCAAAAACCTTGTCAGCTCCTCAAACTCCGGGCCTTGGATTGTCAGAATTTAGGTACTGTATTCTAACTTGGGTAACTATTTATAGCTCTTTAATCAAGGTAAAAACATATCTCTGCTACCACAAAACTGATAGCGTGGATGGGGCCAAAATTAAATAATATGGTTCACCCATTCCATTACCATCACTTACAGGGTTACGCCCGTCCCTGCGCTGGTGTTTTCTTCTTGAGGCGATGGATCTTGGTCACCACATTATGATTCAAAGATCTATTTTGGCATCGCAAGTATTTCAAATGCAATTCCCAGCTCAGACAATGATGAGAGTTTTGGATACGTTTCAAAAGCTTTATTCTCATTAAGAGATCAGCAATTTTCTTTTTATTCTTTTTCTTTATTCTTATTAGTCAATAAATCTTCAAAAAGTTACAGAAATCTGATTTAAAGGTTTGGTTAGAATCAAACAGACAAATAATGCATCAAGAGTGTCCCATGAAGGAATCCACCCTATTCTAAAGTTCGAATAAGGATTTCAGATTGAGTAGAACCCAAGAAGAGCTCAGGTTCAAAGAAAAAGAGTGCGACCAAAGGAGCATGAAGCTCAAATTCAAACTTTAAGCAGAAGAACTCTCCATTAAGAGTAGTTCATTAAAGTCAGCAGAGTCTCAATTAATCGAGTAGATGATTATACAGATGAAGTATCAACCTGCCAAATTAAAGCTTCAAAATGAAATAAGGATGAAAAGAAGCAGTCGTAGCCACAACTGGCAGCCTGAGACAAAAGAATGGGTCTGAGAAAGCATTCAGAGAAGCGTTGTAACTGACTAGGAACACACACTAATATAAAAAGAAATGAATACATGTTGCATACATTATATATGGTTTCTTCCCCTCTAGACCAATCAAGGGCAGCTCTCCTTTGTGAGCATGTTCTGTTCTTCCTTTCCCATGAAAGGGAATACAAACTGCAGTGCCTTATCATAAGTTACCTACAGACATTGTTAGGTAGTTAAGTTCTGAGGAGGAGACAGGAGAGGATATTTAGAGTGAGGGTCACCCTGTTCGAACAGACAGAGGAGGAGATTTTTGAGAAGTACAGACTCGGTAGTGAGGTCATCCTGGACTTAATTGCTGAATTACAACCTGAGCTTCACGCACCAATACTCAGGAGCAATTCAATCCTACCACATGTACAGGTATTGTACTGCCCTCACCTCTTAGTTTCTGGCAATTACCAGAGGGTCAAAGAAGTGGTGGGGAGGGGGTGTCACAAGTGCCCGTTCCAGGTTATTTAGCAGGTTTCTGGAGATCATGGTTAGCAAAGTTAACCAATGCATATATTTCCCAAATACCCCCCAATTATTGCAACAGACCAATTTAATGTTCTACCAGGTAGCGCAGTTCCCCAATGTCACTGGCTGTGTTGATGGCACACATATTGCCATATGCCCCGCGAAGCAAATTGATTCATATACAGAAACAGGAAAAGCTCACGCTCATTCAATGTGCAGGCAGTGTGTGATGCCTCCTGTGTCAATACAGACCCTGTGGCCAGATTCCCAGGCAGCACCCATGACTCCTTCATGTTCCTCACAGTAAAATACAAAAACGACTGTCACATGGTGAATTTGGCAATGTTTTTTTACTAGGTAAGAGAATTGCTGACTCAACGAATACAGTGACCAGAACTGTTTGTTTAATGTGACCTAATGGTTTTCCGTCACATGCCCTTAAGGAGACAGTGCATATCCCTTGCGGCCCTCGATACTCACAAAAATACCTAACTCCAAGGACAAGAAGAGAAAGGCAGTACAACAGGGCAGGACTGGCAATGCGCTCCATCATTGAGAGTATCTTTAGGATACTGAAGTCCAGGTTCTGTTGCCTCTACAAGTCCGGCAAAGCACTACTCTACAGACCTGAATGTGCTGTAAGATCATCGCCATATGTGCCATACTACACAATATCGCCATGAGGAAGGGTCTACACAACATACCAATATAGGACAAATCTGACTCAGATGATGAATTACCACCAATATAGTTGCAGCAGGATGGGACACATGCAGTAGAGGGTCATGCACGACGCACAGATATCACCAACAACTATTTTTGAGGTAAGAGTGATTACAACATCTAAGAAATAAACATCACACACGATGGTAATGCATGGTGTACAGCTGAAAGATCACATTTTATTCAGGTTGTGACAATAATGTATCTCTCCTAAGTCAACCGCATCCATTGTGGATGTAACATTGTCCCAACTAGGCAACCCAGGCCTATGGGATTGGATGCCTTGTCAGCAACACTGGCCTGTGGAAGTGTGGACATGTCAGACCCGAAGTGTTTCAGCGTGTACGCCTGGTACTGCACGCCTCTTGCATAGAGGTGCCACTGAGGCTAAAGCCCTCTTCGCTCTCAGGTCGGGGCAGAGTTATGGGGACACAGAGGTTGTGGGTCTGTATATTTTCAAGGGCTGTGTTCACTTGTACTAGCCCAAATACAGTATCCTGACAGCAGTGCCCCATGTCAGTCTGTATGTTTATAGTCTTCCTTGCTAGAGTTGTTGTGACTACTGCGAATCGGTTTATCGAATGGATGAAGGCATCAAAGTGTGCCAGGTACTGCCTGTGCCTCTGTCTCTGTACATTGTGCTCCTTCTCCATGGCAGCAATCCACTGGTCTTGCCCTTTCTGCAATTGCGGCATCGAGCTTGAAATTCTTAGCAGATGCCTATTGGCAGTCCTGATTTGTTTGGTTAGCAGGCTCTGTGCAGAGATGATGGACTTCTCCGGACACCAAACACAGGAGAAGTCCCTGCCATGTCATCTGACATAATCTCATTGTGGTCTGTTGCTGGTTGGCCTCTACGCTGTCTGTGTGTTCTGCCCACAGATGGTTGTTTCCCAGCTTTGGGATTGACCCTAATCACAGTCCATAATATCTAGCAGTGGTGCAATGGTTGCTTTCCTAGCAGTTGGAGTTATGGGCATGGTAATGTGCTGTCCTCCATTTCCACATGTGTGTCCGTAGCTTCGTCAGCCTCAATTGTTTTTGATACACCGTGGGTGTGATCTGTGGGAATGCATGTATATAGTTAGTATAAATAAATTGTTAAAGTCTGTTCACTGCATTGTTGTAACTTTGCGTCAAGTGTTTATGACAGGTTTGTGATTTACATGTATGTGTGGTATACTCATCAGTACACAATACAGCATTTAACTTTGGTGTGCTACAACTCCCATGATGCATTGGTAAGGTAGGGTAAGCATCTCAATTGAGTTATTTATGCTGTGATGTTTTATTTGGGGAGTTTCAAATATTATGTTATGTTAAGTAAGTAAAGGGGAGTGGACTTACCCTGGCAAGTGTCTGCAAGATTGGAGGTGTCAATGTCTGACACTCCCACCACACTTTCTGGTTCTAGTATCCCCTGGATGAGTGTCTCCTTGGGTGTGGGAGGGGGGTGTTTGGAGGGTCCACCTATTGTGCCATGACCCACAGCCATCCTGCTGGCCACCTTTTCCTTTGAGCAGGATCTCAGATCGTACCACTGTTTCCTGATCTCAGGTATAGTCCTCTGGGTCACACCAAGGGAGTTCACCTTCTCCAGGATGCTTTTCCATATCTTGGTCTTCTGAGATTCTGGTAAACAGTAAATGATGCATTTCCAAAGAGCTAGCCATGTGTGCCACACATTTTTCTGTTAGAAGCTCCAACTCCCACTGAACATTTGACCTTTCTCTTCCTGCTGCTAGAATCCTTGTCCCCATCTTCTTTAGACATGGTGTTGTACAGGAATTGCCAAAAACACTTAAGGTGGTGAGCCAGGAGCACTTCTTTCTTCCAGCGCCTTGCTAGGCTTTTGGGTTCTGGCCACACCCTATATTTGTAAACTTCCTGGTCTGACATCATCATTCTGCATCCAAAATGCAACTTTTCCTAATCTGCGATTTTTTAGTAGGAAATCAGAATTTTGCGATTTCCTGAATAGCAATTTCCTATTCGCAAATACGAATCCATAGAATTCGCTATTTGAGGAATCCACTGTTATATACATCTCATTTTGTGATTCCCTAAAAGGGATTTCTACAGATTTGCTATTTGAACATCGCAAAACATAAGTTTTGCACATATGGTCCTATGTACCTAGACAAAAGTTCAAGGTGCCTTGGTACATGAAGGAGGACAACAAAACTGTGAAGGCCATTCAAGAGTTAATCAAACAATGGTAAGATAAGAATAATTGTGTGACAATCTATATAGAAAGGTTGGGTGGTAGAGCCAGTGGCGAAATCTGCAAGACCAATGAACTGGGAATGCCACTGCGCTAGAAGGGTTGATAAGATGCAGTAGCGGCTCCTGGAGTGAGTGCTGCCGCTAAATGCGATGCAGAGTCAAATTTAGCATAGATAAAAGGTAAAAAACAATTTTGAACAATGTCGTTGATGGAAAAATCACATCATCTGCATCTCACAGACACCAAATGTATTTATAGACACAGTTCAAAATAACTATTTCGATCCAAACTAGAATCTAACTAGGACACAACAACCAAAAATACCTTCACAGGCTGATTCAGTCTCTGTTCTGAGATGGAAAAATATGTGGAGTGCAACCAACATAGATGTTTTAAAGGCTTTACTAATAGCAGCCAAGCACTATGCAAATGACACTAGCATAGTATAAGAGAACACAGCATCACTGTCCCTGCAGCCCGTTAAAGGGTACACAATATCTATCCCATGATCTCTTCTTTTCACAACCGACCTAACAGTGACATTATTTAACAAATGCTTAAAGCCCTAACTAGGTGATGCAATTATTCTTGTTTCCTGCAGGCCAACTGTGTTTGGCTCTATCTTGACCTGACGCTATTCCCAACCCCAACAGGTGGCCTAAACATCTGCAATCTGTTCTTATTTTCCGCAGATATGCCCATGTCTGTGTCTCAGCCCCAGGTCTACTGACTGGTCTACACAGACAACACATGTCCCAAATCCGTTTTAGTTTCCTACAAGCTTACCCTACTGGCTAAAGACCCAGTCCTGCAGCCCGGCTTTTATAAATGAACACTGTGGTGGCCCTGTGGTGGCCACGTACTCGAGGACACTTCGACTGTAATTATACACGGTGAGTCAGATGAGTGGTTAACCGGAAAGACCACGAGCGGTCTTCCGTTACTTTATTTATACCCTCGAGGTGAGCCCGCCTCGAGGGGTGGAGGATGCATGTGTGGATGTATACATTGTTTCGTAGAGGCCGAGTGGCTCTCTACATCCCTGTTAGACCTGGCATCATTGGCATGAGTCTCTCCTCCATTTTTTTCCGTTTGCCTCCTCTGTTTACGATGTTTTTGCTGGTTTATTGCTGTGGGCACTGTGCCACTGCTGATCAGTGCCACAGTGCAAGTGCTCCCTATGTTAAATTGTTACATTGATAGGTGTTACCATAATTGGCTTGGTTGACTTACTGTTCAGACCCTAGTCTAGTGCACTGCGTGTGCCAAGGGCATGTAAGTTTACTGCTGCTGGTGGGCTTGCAGCACTGGTTGTGCCACCCACAGAAGCAGCTTGTAAAATGTGTCTCAGGCCTGCCACCGCAGCGCCTGCGTGCAGTCCCTGACTGCCATGTCGACTTGGCAAGGAAACCTACTTGCCAGTCTCTAAACCTTCACTTTGCCACATTTCAGACACCTCTATGGTAGGCCCTAGGGCAGGGTGCATTGTTGGTAAAAGGTAGGTCATGCCCTGATGTGTGTGGCATGACCTAATAGTGAATTACAGCCATTTTCGTTTTTCACTATTGAAGGGCTACCTACCTCCAATAGGCCAGACTGGGCAGACTGATTATTAACTCCATTATAATCTATCTGACTCAGGGAGCATGGTAGCATGTCGAGTTTAGTATCCCTGAACTCAGAATTTAATAACACACCCTTTAGGATGGATGGTTTTTAGATTCTGTGTTTGAAAATAGCCCTTTTAGAAAGTGGCTATTTTCTTGTCCAACTATCCACCGGTCTCTGCTGGTTTGGTGTGTGTGTCAGGGGCTGGGTGGCTCCAGAGGTCTGAATGAGTCAGTGTGGGGTGAATGAGGCATTTACACATAGAGTGAGGGAAGAGTAGCCTGCCCTGCCTGACACAATACTGGCTCCACCTCCTGCTGGGCGACTGATAGCCCTGCTCCTGCCAGTGACAATACTGGCTCCGCCTCCTGCTGGGCGGCTGAGGACTCTGCCCTGCCCAGTGAATAGGCCAGGTGCCTCTGCCTGGCAACAGCCACAACAAACCTGAGATGGGGGGAATCTCCCTGTTCGGACAAAGGGAACAAAGGAGAAAAGGGGTATAAGAGAAGGACCCCTGAACCAAAGACTCAGATCACTTCTGACAAGGAAACCTGTACCAAGGACAAGAAGCCTGCTGATCTAAGGACTTGCCTCCCCTTTCTGCCAGAGTACTGTTTTGCTGTGGAGGAACCTGAAAGCTGCTTCTTTATTTTTGCCAAGGAACAAGGAGAGAGGAACTTGGTGTGTACTCTCTGAACACTTGCTAGGAAATCTCCAAGGGCTGGAAGAGTGCCAGTCTCCTGTTGAAGTCACAGGGCCAAAGGACTTCACCATCTACTGAATTGCTGAATTGCTGGAAAGTGTTGTTTCCAGTACACAAGGGAAAATCTGCAGTCTCGACGCCGCCGAATCCAGCTCGACATCGTGAGTAACGGCTCCCGTGTTCCGAGCCTTCGACGCCGGCCGCCGGGCCCGATCGACGCCAGCAGCAACGCCAGTGAGCAGTGGGTATCGGCCCCAGTTCCAAGTGACCCCGTCTCGACGCCGGTATCGACGCCAGTGAGGAGTGAGTATCGGCTCCCCCTCCAAGCGACCCCGTCCCGACGCCGCTGCTGATCGCATCGACTCGACGCCCTTCTCGACGCCGTGAGCGCTGCTCCGGCCCGACATCCCTCGACGCCGCTGCATATCGACCCGACTCCGAGGCACAATTGACGCCGACCTCGACGCCGACATCTTGACGCCGTGGATCATCGTTTTCTTCATTTCTCAAGGTACTGTACTTGTGGGGTCTGTTGCAACTCCAGGCTCGACGTAGCGCTCCTCGCGGTCGACGCCGAACCTTGGGAATCTTGTAGACTCGACGTCGTGTGACTCCTGTGGGGGTCACATTGTTGCCAAAGAACTGTGTTTCAGAAGAATACTTAATTTTGTTGCTAAAGAACTATTTGCCAAGAAGAAACCTTACCTTAACTATCATTTTTCCTTCCAAAGAGTATTTATTAAGACTGTGGTATATTTTTGTTGTTATTTGGTCTTGTGCTAAGCCTTATATAAAAATACTATTTTTATAATAACTTCTGTGTCGTGTCCATCTGTAGTGTATTCACTTTATTACTGTATGTGGTCATAAATGCTTAACACACTGCCTCTGAGATAAGCCTGTCTGCTCTGCCAAGCTACCAAGGGGGTAGCAGGGGTTATCTGAGTGTGTAATCCCCTTGCCCTGACTAGAGTTGGTAGGTCCCTATTTGTCAGAAGTGTATACCTCTGCCAACTAGAGACCGCCGGTTCTAACAATCCCTCCAACATTTTAGACAGTGCCACCCATTTGAGAGTCTCTCTCACGGTGAGGGACATATACAGTCTCTGAGTCTCTGGCTGGGAGCTGGGTGACTTTGCAGCCTGGACCCCACTCCCCTGCTGGACACTTCTCTCTCGCCTCGCCCACGGGGACCAGCCTCTTCTCCTCGAGTCTGATTCTCTTGCTGGTTGGTTGTAGCTTGTCCTGAGACTCCTGGTGAAATGTCTCCCCTCCGCTGTGGAGACGCTCTCTCCGGGGTGGCCGCTCGCTCAGGGAAACCATCCTGCTCCTCTCCTGCTTCTTCACTTGATTGTTCAGCAGCCAGTTCTCCTTCGACTCTCTTGAAGTACGATGCGTTTCTTGTCACCCTCACATCGCCTCTACTGGCCGTTATCATTGTCCCTTTCGTTGATAGCACCGTCCCCACTTCTGGTTCAAAAGGTGTCCGGAACTTCCATCCCGGGTGGCGGTCTTTCACTATGACCTTGTCTCCAACCACTATGTGATGTTCGCGGGCCCTACGGTGTTCGCTGGCTTTGTTGTTCGTTAGCTCCCTTCTCCCTTGCACCGCGTCATCATCCCGTGTCGGTGGACTCCAGGACGGGTCCGTCGGTATTCCATCTCGCGGGGCTTCCTTAAACAGGAGATGGGCTGGGGCGCACTTCGTTGTGCAGTGCGGGGTGTGTCGATATGCGTCAAGGAACTTGATCAGTGCCGCTTCCGCGTGCTGTCCCTGCTCGACGGCGATGCGAAGGGCTCTGTTCAGCGTGCGCATCAGTGTCTCGACATCCCCGTTCGCCTGCGGCCACAAGGGGGTTATCTGCCTGTGCCGGATCGCCTGCTTTGCCAAGTATTCTCTAAACTCCTGGCCTTGGAAGGGTGGCCCATTGTCCGATCGAATTACCTTCGGGTTTCCCAACATGGCGAAGGTCCTCTCCAGAGCCCTCCGGATGTGTTGAAACGACGTGGACTCCACCACTTCCACCACCGGGAACTTCGTGTACGCGTCCACCATTACCAACATCTGTCTCCCATCCGGGAAGCTGCCGAAGTCTACGCTCACGTTGTACCAGGGGTGATGACACGGCTCTTCCGTGATGACCGGTGTTGACGGTGGATCCCCTCCAGTGATCGTGCACGCTCGGCACCTCCGTACCAGTTCCTCAGCCTTTGCGTCCATGGCGGGGAACCAAACCTTGTTCCTGAGGCGTGCTTTGGTTTTCGCCATCCCCTCATGGCCTTTGTGTGCCAGGCGTAAGCACCGCTCCTGTAGTATTCTCGGGACGACCAGCAGATGTCCTCGTAGCACCGTGCCACATTCCCCAACGCTCAGCTCATGGCGGACTTGCCACATTTGCTGCTGGGCGTGCTTCTCTTCCCCTGTGAGCACCTGGTTGCCTTCCAGAAACCTCTTCCAATTGTGGGACGCCAGGGCCTCTTTGACTTTAGTCAACGTTTCGTCCTGGTCCATGGCCAACCTCCTCCAAGGTCATTGCATCAGGGCATGCGTCTCGGCCGATCATTTTCACGTAGGCTTCGGAGTTTTGAACGTCTGCAGGGACGCACGCTGGGGGAAGGTCTTCAGGGTGTCGGGACAGGTAATCGGCAGGGTTGTGCGCTACTGGACGGAAGATGACCGTGAACCGGTATTGTTGCAGTTGGACTGCCCACCGTTCAATCCGGGGCGGAGCCAGCCGTGTGGTGCCTCCAAATAGTGGGACTAGCGGTTTGTGGTCCGTGATCACATTAAAATCCTGTCCGAACAAATACAAATGAAAATGTTGGCAGGCCCACTTGATCGCTAGAGCCTCCCTTTCGATCTGTGCATACCGCGTTTCTGTGTCTGACAGCGCCCGACTGGCGTATGCGACTGGCTTCCACGTGCCTTTCTCATGTTCCTGGAGCAACACTGCCCCGAGACCCACCGGACTGGCGTCCACGACAAGCTCAGTCGGCCTCCCTGGGCGGAAATATGCCATGACAGTCTTGTCTTGCAGAGCCGCCTTGATCTTCACGAATGCCGTATTAGCTTCTACTGTCCATAGCCAGGGCTGATCGCTTCTCGTGAGGACATGGAGGGGTTCTGACAACGCAGCTAGGTTTGGGATGAACCTCCCATAGTATGTCGCCATCCCGAGGAAGCTCCTCACCTCGGTTGGTGATTTGGGTATGCTCGCCGACCTCAGGGCGATCACCTTCTTTGGGTCCACCTTCAGGCCTTCCCGTGTAAACGTGTAGCCAAAGAAGTCGATAGACTCTTGGTAGAATACACACTTCTCCTTGTGCAGCGTGAGGCCATGGTCTCTGAGCCGTTGGAGTGTGGCTCTCAGCTGGGCATGGTGATCCTCCAGTGTGCATGAGAACACGAGGATATCATCGCTTAGGTTTATCACTCCTGTCAGGCCGGACAGGGTCTCCTTGATGGCATTCTGGAATACCTCCGCAGCCGAAGATACCCCAAAGCTGAGGTGTTTGTACCTTCTAAGGCCCACATGTGTCGCAAACGTCGTGATGTACCGGCTGCTCGGTTCTAGCTCCAACTGATGGTACCCCGCGTTGAGGTCCAGTTTCGAAAACCATTTGGCGCCATTAAGGTCCGCAACAATATCGTCCATGGTAGGTGTTACATGGCGCTCTCTCTTAACTGCTGCATTGGGTAACCTCATGTCAACAGACAGTCTGATCGCTCCGGGCTGTTTTGGTTTTGGGGCGACCACCAGCGGGGACACCCAGGGTGTGGGACCCGTAACCTTCTCGATGACATCCAGTGCTTCGAGCTTTGCCAGTTCTGCTTCAACCTGGGGCCGCAGGTTGTAGGGTACTCTCTGGTGTCGCAGGGCAACCGGTTTGACGGTGGGGTCTATGTGAAGTCTGAATTGCTTTCCTTTCAGCTTCCCCAACCCCTTGAACAGTTCCGGGAACTCCCTCAGCATGTCTTCTGCGTGCGCTTCGTGCACCTCGTTCGTGAAGAACACCAGACCCAAGTCTTCGGCCGTGTGGCAGCTTAAGAGGGTACCTTTTTTTCCTTCGGTCACGTGAAACCGCGCCACGGTGGTGAGGGAGCCGCTGGCGACTGTAGTCTCAAAAGTGCCTCTTAGGGGAAGGGGATCGACTCCTCCATATGCATATATCCTTGCTTTGCTCGGTAGTAGAGGAGGTCTGCGTTCCAGGGCATCGAATTGCTGGGAGTCCATGACATTCACTGTCGCTCCAGTATCAATGAGCGCCTGCAGATTGGTGTCCAGTATTCTGACCGAGCACATGGGCGGCGGCCTCCGTCGGCTCGCTGACTGGCCCACAAATGACACGTAGTAGATCTCGTCATCCTCATCTTCCAGATCGAGGTTGTGGTGGTGCGGCTCTTCCCTTTCTGTTCCATCCGGCTCCGCAATGGACAATTGTCTGACTCTCTGTGTGAAGCCTATTGGTCTCCTCGGGGCAGGTCGTGGCTGGGTGCTGCGACAGACCTTTGCGTAGTGATTCATTCTCCCGCAGCGGGAGCATTCATGCCCTTTTGCTCCACACGTGGCTGTGGGAGGGTGCTCTTCCCCGCAGTTTCCACATGGCCCCCCAGGTGGCGGTCGTGCTCTCGCAGGCGCGGGCGTTGGTCACCTCCGGATCACGTCTACGCGCTACTCCTTGACCTGAGGAGCCCTGGCGGCGGTCTGCGTTGGAGCAGGTTTGTTTAGGGCCGCAGCCATTTCCTCTGCCCTGACGTCCGAGAGTTCATGAGACCTGGCCAGCACCAGGATCTGATCCAGCGTGATGCCTGGCTGGCGCAGTATCAGTTTCCGGAGCAGTGTCGACTTACATCCGAGTATGATCTGACTCCGTATCTCTTCTCTTTGATCTGCAAACTCGCAGGTAGCTGCCAACTTCCGCAGGCGCGCATGGAACATATCGATAGACTCATCTTCTAACTGGAGGGACCGTCGGAACTTGAATTTTTCAAAGTCCAGATTCAGCTGCGGGTCGAAGTGTCGGTTGAGGGCCGCCACCGCGGCGTCGTAATTATCCGCAGTGCCCGTGTTCGGAAGGGTTTCGAAGAGATCATATATTTCAGGCCCTCCATAAAAGATCAGCAGGGAGCGCTTCACTGTACCATCCGTCTCACGGATCCCTGTGAAATAGTTGTTGAGCTGACCGACCCATGCCCTCCATCGGGGCGCAGCAGTGGCCGGGTCTGCCATCTCGCTGAATGGTGGGAGCGGGTTAACCGTGGCGTGGTGGTGGCGCGGGTCGGCAGCTTGTCCTCCCCCTCCAGCCGGGGCCGCTTGTTGGGGCGGCGCGGCGCTGCCTCCGGAAGGTGGCGGGTTGCTCATGGTGGTCAGCACACGCAATTTAGCAGGCTGGGTGGGCGAGCAGCTGAGGGAATGCGGGGCGCGGGGCAGGCGTACTCACTCCATCTCAGGACATTTCGCCGATTCCGCCGCGTCTTTTGTCACCAGGCCGGTGACGTTCAGCATCCGCAGGAACCCCCTGGCAGCCGAAAGGAGCCTTTGTCGTTGGCAATGCTTGATGAATGACAATAGTGGTGCTGCCAGTGCTTGTTGGCCCACTCGACCTTCAGGGGCTTGCTGCTGCCACTACTTTTCTGGCAGGTGCTTGTAGCTGTCAACGTTCGTTTTTTTGTTTCAGGGAGCTGCCAATGCTTGTTTGTGTGTGTTTTGTTTTTGGAACTGCCAATGATATTGACTCTTCAGGGCCACGTGGCCGGGCCTCCGTTCCCGGGACACCGGGAGACACACACTGTTGCAGCGATGCGGAGCCTCCGCTCCGTGGTCCTTGGGGCGGGGCCCTCACGGCACTCCGAGGGCCTCGTGGGAGGAGGACGACCCTTGCGAGGAAGCACTTCCAGCGCACGGTGAGGCAGCGCCTCCCAGGGCCGCGCCGGCTGCGTCAGTGACGCGGAGCGCCTCCGAGGAGTATGCTCACCAGGGGACACACGCGGGCAGCGCAGATGGGCCGGGACAGCAGGAATTCCTCCGACCAGCAGCGCGACCGGCTGAGAGCGCCGGCAGCGATGAAGCGTCTCGGGTGGGCTCCGATGACGCCGCGGGGCAGCAGCACTGGCTGACGGCACGCAGCGGGACTTCCGGCCTCGTCGCCAATGTGGTGGCCCTGTGGTGGCCACGTACTCGAGGACACTTCGACTGTAATTATACATGGTGAGTCAGATGAGTGGTTAACCGGAAAGACCACGAGCGGTCTTCCGTTACTTTATTTATACCCTCGAGGCGAGCCCGCCTCGAGGGGTGGAGGATGCATGTGTGGATGTATACATTGTTTCGTAGAGGCCGAGTGGCTCTCTACAAACACTGCAATGATTTTCAGCAATGAAGGAAAAACAGTATTTTGGTTATAATTGGTGCAATCTTCTGTACGGAAAATAAATTAGCATTTTTTTTTATAGCAATTCAAATAAGCTTCATTTCGGCACGGACCCATAAAAGCAAAAAGAAAGACGAATTACAGCTTAGAAGGAATAAAACCAACTTCAAATAAATTAATGAATTTAAAAATTCCCACTTTTCATACTGCACTCAATAATGCTCACCCTAACGAGCTGATGAGGCTGTCCTAAACCCTCTCTGTGTATGTTATATGCCATGTGCTGTGCTGGCATGGCTGTAACTCTTATGCCACAACTAACAAGCAGTGGTATAGCCAATAGGTCTCGCCTTTGGGACCTTATAAGTGTTTAGCAATGCAACAGTTGCATAACTAAATACTTATAAGGTCCCAAAAGCGAGACCTATTGGCTATGCCAAGCGGCCGCGAAAGTTGTCGCGATCGCGATCAAACATCAAAGCGGCCGCGAAAGTGAAAGTAATTGCGGTCAAGTGTAGCACACATGCACTGTAGCTCTAGGCTGGCCTGGTAGCACTTTCTGGAGCCCTCTCAAAAAGTCTTGCCAGACCAGCGCATGCGCTGGGTCAGGCGAGACCCACAAAGCATTGCTCTCTAGAGGAGTCATAAACCAAAGCATCTGCAGATTATACTCAGGGGGCGAAGGCGCTGCTTTATTCCGGGGATATTCTCTTCATTGAAATTGATGACGTGTGGATAACTCTTAAACTGTTGATTAAAAAATACTGATTGGGGCCGCTGGATTTCCTTTCTTTGGTCCGCAGCGTCCTTAAGGAAACTGAGGAACTGCCCATCCCCACGGGATGCTCGTCAGTGAGGAGACAGTCACTCGGGTGTGCTTTAAGGCTCAAAGATTGGAAATAATAATGCAGAAAGACACATTACTGTAGCACTTTCCTCCAGCGGGGTTCTGAACAAAACAAGTTTTATCAGAGAAGGAATAAACTGGGAAAGAGAGAGTAATTTGCACAAGATTGCACAGGTTTACTCAAGACAAAGCTGAGATTACAATCATGGTCTTCAGATCCCAGAACCTGGGGGCATATGTATCGACCGAATTTTTAATCACAAACGCTGCAATTCGCAAAAAACAGCGTTTGCGATTAAAAATTCGCAAAACGGGATGTATGAGGCAAATCCTCATCGCAAATTTAAGGAATCGCTAATATAGCGATTTCTTAAGTTTGCGTAAGCATTTAAGAAATTGCAAATTGCGAATTCTTAAATGATATGTACCACGCACCAAAGCATTGCGACTAATCCTTTAGAAATCGCAAATTACCACCAACTTCTAGTTGGTGGTAATTTGCGATTTCTGTTAAAAATGCACTTTTTGTAATTTTACAAAGTGCCACATGGCGCACATACATGCCCTTAGGGCATGTATGTGCGCCATATGCACACACATGCTCATTTCAGGGGTGCATCAGGGTGTCATCATGACACCCTTGCACCTTTTAAATTATTCTCAAATTGCGATTAGCAAATTGCGATTCGCAATTTGAGAATTACTTCCCATTCATTCCTATGGGTCTCCTGGCCCATAGAAATGAATGGGAAGGTATTCCTTAATTGCGATTTCGCAATTTGCTAATCGCAATTAAGGAATTTTAAGAAATCGCTAAAGTTTTGCGATTTTTTAAATACATCCCGTTTTGCAATTCTCAAATAGCGATTCTTTAAAAATCGCTATTTGAGAATCGCAAATGGAGATGTTGATACATATGCCCCCAGAAGCCCAGCTATAGACCACACGTTATTCAACAGAACCACTTTTCACAAAATATGGACATGACTATTCATTTATTATTAAATGTAGATATGTACTCTTATTGTTTGAGGCGCTGCATGCAATAGGGAGTTCTACCAAGCAATATTCTTACATGATCTGTATGGAACAAAAAAAAATGAAGCCCGCATTAACTGCTGCATTTACAGTAATATCAATGGCAGAGACAGCACAGTTTGCATCTGTTCATAGCAAAGACACTGTTCATAACATGTTACGCTAATGAGTAATTAGGGATTTTAAAATCTATACATGCCAAAATAATCTCTGAAAAATCAATAACAATTAATTTTACATTTTCATTGACATATTTGTCTACTTGTGTAAGTCAGTGTGTGTTGTCATGTATAACAGCACTTCTTATGTTCGATTCCGAATTCAGCAGCTTTTCATGTTTAAATTTGCATGGGTGGATGAAGGAACAGCAGTGTGCAGGACTTCATTCAGTCGACAGACAACGGAGTAGGTATAATTAAATAAATAAATATTACCTCTCCGTGGTTTGTCAGTTTCCCCCCTGCCGCGCCCCACCATCCCACCGTGCTTACCGGTGCCGGCCGCCTCCGGGTAAATATAAGTAAAGAGCAGATTATATCTTTCCCACTAACCCATCCTACAATCTTTACGGACTAGCACAAGAGGGGCATGTTCTCCACCTCGGGTATATTTTAGTAAGTTGCATTATTCAGTTTAATTATTCTACAAGCAGTGCTTATTTTGAGCTAGTGTTTGCAGGTGAAAGCCTACCAGCTCTCATTGTTGGGTACCAGAACGTATTTTTAGGTCTCGCCTGAGCCAGTGCTTTTGCGCTGCTCTTGCGAGAGCTATAGAAAACGGGGATCTGGAAGTGCAAACGAGTGCTTTTCAGGCCCCCAACTACAGTGCATGTGCGCCGGGTGCGCGCACCATTTGGCAGCCTGTGTGTACATTTTGCGGGCGCTTTGATGTTCTCAGTGAGCCGCGCGGCCACTGCGAACATCAAAGCGCCCGCAAAATGATTACTTTCACTTTAGTGGTAACGTTCGCACCTACTTGTTTCTGGAGCAAACCATGCGGCAGGCATGAACACTGCCTCGGCTGTGGGAGAGCGCTCACTTTATCGCGCACTTATTATTCACATTGAACACTTTTTACAAATGCCTGCACCGTTAAATCCTGTCTGGAAGCTTTGATTGTGTGCACGCGCACACGTCGGCTAGAGGTTTGCGGTGGTATGGACAACATATATTATCGCATTTTCCCAAGGCAGTCCAATCCACCACACTTTGCTCGTTGTTTACTTCAGTCACTAGTCCCTCCGTCTCTCACGTGCTTTTAACTCCCTCCCTGTCTCCGTTGTGTTGCTGCTCACTAACGTTCCCAACCGCAAATACCCCGCCCATGTTGTTTGATGCACTCCGTTTATTCTCAAACAGTACTGAATCCCTGAACACGTCCTAACTTCCTCCATTTACGGCCTCTCTTCTACATTGTATCTGCATGGATTGAAATTAACTTTTGGATCTTGTTTTATTTCCAGTATTCAAAAAAGTAGAAAGGAGAGTGAGGAAACGGTGATGTGGATTTGCGTACGGGTTTGCATCAATGCTCGCCCCACTGATAAAATTTACTCTGATATTGCTACTTTGCACTGCAGTCTGTGCCCGCTTAGCAACTGATCGTTTATCCCTCGCCTGTTTTCATTGCGTGCCAGTAACTTCCTGATTGTCTTCAGGATATCTACCATCATACCTTCACAGGGTCAGTTTTACAGCCTACGTTTTTATCTGGTTTGTGGTTGCAGTTTCTGCCTGTGCAGAGCTGTTCCCAGAAAGGTCCCTTCCTCAATGAGCATGTATAGAGAGAGCATCCAATAATATTTCCAACACAGTGCTGTGATAGCCTTTATATGTTTTATTTTTTTGTTTCTGACGTGTTTTAAGATTGTCGGCGTCTTTGATGTTTCTCATCCTGTCATGTTCCCTCCTCCTCCCTCCAGCTACAGGGCTATCTATCACTATCAGCTGCTTTCCGCCTGTGTCTTTTTGTTTCTGTGCTCCGCAAGTTTGTTTGTTGTTGGCTGAAGCAATACTCTGTTTTCATTCCACTCCACGTTATGTTTAAAACCAACTGGTGAGTGCACTTTAGTTTTGTTTTGTTCGGCTTTGTCTCTTTTTTTTATGTGCAAATTACAGTGTGTGTTAGCCACGCCATGGAGGCCCACTCAGAGACATTGGCACCAGGTGGCCCCCTTTGTTTATCTAACTCGGCCTCAACCCCTCTTCCTCTTTTTTGCTTGTTTAATGGTTGTACTTTTTTATATAGATTGATCTCCCTAGCTGAAGAGTCCACCACTCCCTGTTCCTAAACCCTGCCACACCCTTCCATTCCCCTGCCATGGCAGCTGATGATAATCACCCTTAATGATGGGGAAGCCGAGCCAAGGTGGGAGAAAGGGGACAACTGAAGACAGAAGAAGACCTCTTTAAGTATATAACATGCAGTTATGCACAGTGCTCCACAACAGGCACATTAACCAGAAGTATTATCTTACCGCTTTAGACCCGCTGCATACACACAGATGTCAGCACTCGGGGCCTTAACCCAGTAAGCTACATTACCACCCAATATCCTGCCCACCAGATATTGCCATTAAAATAACTCACAAATTAATGCTGTTACTGAGAAAATCGATGGGCAATTTCAATGTTCCAGTTTGAGCTGTCTAGTGGCCACGTCAGCTTTTTATTCTTCCATTTACAACAAGCATTTGCAATGCAATAGGTCTCACAGTTACACGAGTTAAAGCTATTGGCATTGTAAATGACAATGCCAATAGGCATTGTTATTTGCAATGTCAATAGCTCAAACTTGCGTAAATGCGAGACCTAATGCATTGCAAATGCTTGTTCCTTATCAGACTTTAACTCAGAGCAAGGGAGAGAAAAATACCGAGGGGTAAAGAAAGAAGAAGCAAAAGAGACGTAAAACTGTGACAAAGGCTGAAAGCATTAACCTGCAATAGTAAGATAAAGAGCCAGGGAGTGTTTGATGGTGGAGCTAGAGTAAAGAGGCGTGGGTGGATTCAAGACTAGCAGCCTTTCTTTTTGGCATGCAGACATTCAGTAGGACTGCCACAAGCTTCTAAGCAAATCTTTGTGCAGCAGTACTTATTCTTTGAAAAATTAAGCTCTGTCTACTAGGAAGGGTCCTAGGAGAGGTTGTTGTTTGCTTGTGAACTGAGATGCAAGCAGGCATTGTTTGAATATGCAGCTTCTTGGACATATGCCTGTTGGCCAGCAGTGGTAATGAGCATCATAACGTAGACTTGAGAATTTACAGCATTGGGCCACATGTGTCTGGGCTTATTTACATGCCCCTTGCGCCCCCGGAATGCTACTTTTTCCCATTTTAAAAGAGCCGCAGCAGCAGCGCAAGGGTCTTGTCAATAAGCCCCTTCGTGCAGGACTGAAGTGATAAAAATATGTGGACATCATTCCACAAACTTAATTTCATGCAGGAGTATGGGCACTTTTGAAAATTCTACAACTGCCATATTTTCCAAAAGATTAATTGTCTATAAAAAAAAAGTGTTCAGCGGTTAATACTTGAAAATCATTGGTCCTGGATTTTTCTGCATGGGTACAAAATCTACAAAATCTCCCACATACTCTTGAACCTATACTGCTGATATGGGTGACAGTTTAGTATCTGTCCCACACCATCCAATCCTTGGACAGCCGCCCCTTCCCATCACATCAGTTTGCTCCTCTACCTCCACCCCATTGCAGACCTGTAAACAAACAAAAAAAAGATCACATGTTAAAGAGGGGGTCAGGCCTTGTGCCGAGAATGGTAAACAACGCTTACCGCAAAACTCTGTCCCCGCAGGGAATCACAACGCGGTCGTTACAACGACCGCGTTGTGATTCCGCATACCATTAGTCTGCAAAACGGAACGACTTGCGGAGGGGGGGGAGGTGTTGGATTTAAAATCCAGCACCTTCCCTAGTGTCCGCACACACTGGAGTTGGAATAGTAAATTATACTATTCCAACATCCAGCGCCCCCCCTCCGCAAGTCGTTGTTCCACCAAAAAAAACAAGCTTTCAGTGGCTTGTGCCAATGTCCTCTGGTGATTTCACACCCCATACTTGATAATGGAAGTTGAAAGCGTCTAAATAAGAGGTGTAAATCCATTCCTTGCAGTGGTTTCCAGCTCACATTCCTTGTCACCATATGTACCGGATACTCACAGGGTGACCATGTGAAGAGAGCCAATATCGTGTGATGCACTGATGCAGATCCTCCATTGGCTAAAGCCAAAACATTACTTATTCGAACAGTAACCTCCTTCATGTAATGCATGTTCTCATAACTACGAAAAGCATAAACACCATATTACATCCAAAATTAGAGCACCTAAATGCGAATATGCACAGTAACATATCTTTTGCAGGGGAGACTACTCTGCTATGGCTGAGGGGAGTGATATGTGCACTCCCTTCACTGCACAGGAAGGTTTGGCTAGCCGTTTCAGGCCGGCCAAACCATCATGCGCAGTGAAAATTTTCCCCTACCCAGCAACACTGTCAACACTGTCACACCGTCACAAGACCTCTGCAACTCCCTCGCCACGTTCTTCCACTGAAAGATCGCAGATATACACGACAGCTTCAGACCCCAGACTCCGCCTCCAGTCCCCGAACCAACGACCCCCACCACCACCCTCAGCACCTGGACCCCCATCAGCACTGAAGACACCACCAACGTCATGAACACCATCCACTCAGGCTCCCCCTCTGACCCATGCCCCATCATATCTTCAACAAAGCAGGCACCATCATCGCACCCCATCTCCGGAACGTCATAAACAACTCCTTCACGTCAGCCACCTTCCCTGAGAGCTGGAAGCACGCAGAAATCAACGCTCTTCTGAAGAAACCCACAGCAGACCCCAAAGACCTCAAGAACTTCCGCCCCATCTCTCTTCTTCCCTTCCCGGCTAAAGTCATCGAGAAGACCGTCAACAAACAGCTGACCACTTTCCTAGAGGCAACTCGCTCGACCCATCCCAGTCCGGATTTCGAGCCAACCACAGCACCGAGACCGCCCTCATCGCAGCCACCAACACCATCAGGACCCTGATGGACAACAGAGAAACAACCGCTCTCATCCTCCTAGACCTCTCGGCAGCCTTTGACACCGTTTGCCATCGCACCCTGATAACCCGCCTCTTCCACACCGGGATCCAAGGAAAGGCTCTGAACTGGATCACCTCGTTCCTCTCCGACAGAACCCAGAGAGTCCTCCTCCCGCCCTTCCGCTCAGCGGCCACCGAGATCATCTGCGGCGTACCCCAAGGCTCCTCGCTCAGCCCAACCCTCTTCAATATCTACATGAGCCCCCTCGCTGCCATCGCACGCAAACACATCAACATCATCTCCTACGCCGATGACACTCTACTGATACTCTCCCTCACCAAAGAGCCAGCCACAGCCAAAACCAACCTCCAGGAAGGAATGAAAGACGTCGCAGAATGGATGAAGGTCAGTCGCCTGAAGTTGAACTCAGACAAGACAGAGGTCCTCATCCTCGGACAATTCCCATCGGCCTGGGATGACTCCTGGTGGCCCATGGTGCTGGGCTCCGCACCTACACCCACGGACCACGCACATAACCTAGGATTCATCCTGGACTCCTCCCTCACAATGACCAAGCAAGTCAACGCCATCTCATCTTCTTGCTTCAACACCCTGCGCATGCTCCGAAAAATCTTCCGGTGGATCCTCACCAAAACCAGAAAAAACGTCACCCAGGCCCTCGTCACCAGCCGACTGGACTACGGAAACGCCCTATACGCAGGAACCACAGCCAAACTTCAGAAACGACTTCAGCGCATACAGAACGCCTCCGCACGACTCATCCTCAACATCCCTCGCCACAGCCACATATCCGCCCACCTAAGAAACCTACACTGGCTCCCCGTCATCAAGAGGATCACGTTCAGGCTCCTCACCCACGCACACAAAGCGCTCCACGACAAGGGCCACGAATACCTTAACAGCTGCCTCTCGTTCTACACCCCCACCCGCCAGCTCCACTCCGCCAGCCTCGCCCCCGCCACCGTCCCACGGATCGTGCAGAACCACCACTGGAGGAAGATCATTCTCCTACCTGGCAGCCAAAACATGGAACTCCCTTCCCGCACACCTACGACTGACCCAGGATCATCTCACCTTCAGGAGACACCTCAAGACCTGGCTATTCGAGCAGTAGCGACACCCCCCCTCCCTCCAGCGCCTTGAGACCCTCACGGGTGAGTAGCACGCTCTATAAATGTACTGATTGATTGGGTTGGAGAGAGCAGACACAGACTCCCAATTTGTCCTGGAGCGCAAATCGAGGGAGCTCAGGCAAATCCTGAAGCTGCAATCATGCGTGAGAGCAGTTTCAGGATTGGTATCAGAGAAGAGGAGCAGACAAGCGCGGCGCGATGGTGGAGGGCAGCATGTAAGATCTTTTTTTATTTTTATATTTATCTCCCTCATTCCCATTTCCACCCCCCACCCCTGACCTCCCCCCTGTCCCGCCTCTTTGTCCTGACACGAGCCACAACTGATTCTGTGTATGCCTTTTTGATATGCATGCATCTTTCTATAGGAATATTATGTAGGTTGTTTCTTTTCTACTACTACTGTCTACTGTCATTTTATCATTTACTCATAAACTACCTGAAACTATGTGGCTGATTGGGAATGAGAACTGCATTCGATGCTGAACAAATAAATACAAACTTAGCATAGACTATTTTCAATCTCCCTCCTTCCATATCTCAGTTTCCAGTTCTAATTTTGCATTGTTGTGGGTTGTATCGCTTGCATTAGTCTATGAGTCCACAACTACCGAGACACCGCACACCTGAATCATCAGACACAAATAAGAAAGATTAATTAATTTTTTGGTTTCTTTCTCACATACCTAAACGTGATAATGCAGAGCTACCAAAGGCCCCTTGTCCTCAGTGACTCTCTTCAGCCACTTCTGATGTGTGTGACAACTTCAGTTTATATTCTAGGACTTGTAGTTTTGCTTTTAAAAATCCTGGCATGCAAAGGTGCTTGGGCTAAAAGGTTAATACTTGATGATGGTGCGATAGAGCAGATGCGGATGGTGTTTGCACCATGCAAAGGCTTGGTGCAAATTCAGGATCTCAATTACACTTAGCTGGATGGATCTTTATATGGCTAGTGAGTTTGGGGAAATACCAGGTAATGCAATTAACAAAGACAAGACTAAGATAAAGGTTTGGAACTCTGAGATACAGAACAACTTAGTAAAAGAGGAATAGCACTACTTAAGACTCCATTGCAGAGGCCAATCTTTAAAAAGTTTAAGTGGAGATAAACAAAACTCTTAAAAGGTGGCAGGATCTATCCCTGACGATATATGGTAGGGTCTATTTCGTTAAAATGAGTATTCTCCCTAAACTCGCCTTTTTTTCTAACTGTGTCTCGTTAACATTTCGGAGGAAACTCATCCAAAAGATACATGGGAATATTAACAGTTTTATCTGGGTGTTTAGGGGGGTTAGAATATCATGGAAGAATTTGAGACAGAAGCTTAAGAAAGGAGGCTTGATGATGCCAAATATTCAATTATATTGCATGACTTTCCAACTCAAGTCAATTACGGCTCTTCTAAACACAGTCGTAGACTCAGGCAATGGGGCTATAGATTTACTTGAGTTTTAAATAGCGCTGGCTAGACCCGGAGGTATCAGAGCGCTTTACATGAGGAGAGTTACATAGGTTACAAGTTACACATTGTTACAGAAGGTACGTCAATTACATCCGTTGGTTCAAGGCGTGTAGAGGGTAAGGGGGTAATGTAAAAGGGCAACAGGGAGGGAAATTAAGCAGAGAATTGGCACAAGGAAAAACAGCAAGTAGGGGGAGAGAGACTCAGGGGAGAGAGGAAAGGAATGGGGGAGGCAAGCAAAGAATGAAGGAGGGAAGAGGTGAGGGGGTAGGAGACACAGCGAGGAGATGAGGAAGTAACTGTGTCTGATGTCCAGCTGGGTGGGAGACGGCTCCCTGCGGTAAAGGGATCATTCCCAGTCTTCCATTTAGTGTGATTGCCTTGTCACGGTGGACTCTCTCCGTGGGGTTGCTGAGACTCTGGGGCATAGATGCCGGATCCCTCCCCAACAAGGGGAGAGGAGTGCTTTGGTCATGGGCACAATTAGAAGAATGAAGGAGGGAGAAGGAGGAGGAGGCGGTAGAAAACCGAGCGTGAACACAGTGTCCGTCTTCCGGCAGGGTAGGAGACGGTTTCCAGTGGTAAGGGGATCAATCCCAGACCTCCACTATATGAGACTCCCTTGTCACAGCAGACTCTCTCAGAAGGGTCTCTGAGACTCCAGGGCAAAAATTCTGGATCCATCACCAACAAGGGGAGTAGGAGTGCTTTGGACAAGGGCATACTAGAGGGGGCCATAATACGGAGTCAGGCTGGTAGGTTTGCATAGGTTACAAATTACACATTATTACAGAAGGTACGTCAATTACGAGTTACATCCATTTGTTCAAGGCATGTAGAAGGGTAAGGGGATAATGTAAAAGGGCGAAGAGGAGGGAGATTGAGCGGAGCATAGGCACGAGGATAAACAAAGCAGGTAGGGGGAAAGGGATTCAGGGGAGAGAGGGAAGGAATAGGGGAGGCAAGCAAAGAATGAAGGAGGGAAGAGGTGGGGAGGGGTTAGGAGACACAGCGAAGAGACGAGGAAGTCCAGGCTAGACCCGTAGGTATCAGAGCGCTTTACATGAGGATTAAGGCATGTTACAGCGTTAAATCATTAGCAGTTATAGTACAGTTAGATCCATTGCTAGTGTATTTAATAAACATAGAATAACAAGATGAGGAAGAAAACAATGTCTGATGTCCAGTCGGCCCCTCTGCTCACCTTTGTGGACCACACAGGGCGTAGACCTGAAATCGCCTGACCGGTGCCATTTTGAAGATTGGCGACCTCACCCAGTATGTGATATTGGGCAAACATAGCAGGGACCAGGAGTGTGAGTATAGGTAAAGTGAATGACCACTCAAAGATGCACCATAGTTTGTGGAGGGAGCAGGCCCATTTCTATTTCCATGCTCAGCAGAACATCGAAACCTGGGAAAGGAGCAGGCCCATATCTATTTCCATGCTCAGCAGATCCTCCAGATCAGGGAAGGGGGTGCCATCTTCAGGATCGGCGGTAGGAGGACGACATGGTAGTCTAATTATAGCAACAGGCCATAAACATACAAAATGGGCACTCAAGAAAGCACACTTCAGCCCAAAAGAAGTCCCGATGTTAGCAGTCACTCCACAGGTGAGGGAGGGTGAAGCTGTTATCAGGGGTTCACCCCCTGTTGAATGTCTCCAAGTCAAGTTACCGACCCCTGGACCTTCCATGGACCAGTAGCCAGGTAGTGTGAGAGACTATGGGATCAATAGCTCTCCAGTCACATTGAGATTCAATAACAGAGAAGTAAGAGAGTCGGCGGTCCACTCACGCACGGCAAGTATCGCCAGGCCAGATCACTGCAGTATGGGCCTGCACGATGCAGCAGCTAAGCCTCCTTACCCCCACCGCAGTACAACACTGGTCCGTGGGCAATCAGCGTTTCCCGCTGTTCCTGGCACGGGCCTTTCACTGTCCAGCGAGGCACCACAATGTAGTCAGGCGGGGGGATCGCAGCCACCGCGACAGAATCACCGGCAGACACCACCGCGGGCCCCACGCTACAAGCACGTCTCAGTTAGTGAGGACGCAACACTCACCTGTGCCCTGCTGTAACCCCTCGCAGCACTTCACCGTGGAGACCATTCCTCAGCCCCTGCGTCTCTGCATTCGCTCTGTATGCGGGGGTTCAGCGGCCCCCACAGCGTCCATTCACCGTGAGGCAACCGGGCTTACCGCAATCGCTGCTAGATACCGCGCTCAATCTCTCACCTCCTCAGTGTTCGCGCCATAGCACAATTGGCATCCACAGCACCAGAGTCCCACACTGTAGCTCTTCGCTGGCCCCGTAGCTCACCCCCAGGCCCCAGCGGCACCTGTCGTGCACCTCTCAGTCCTCCACCTCCCTCGCCGCCAGGGTCATTGATGCATCCGACAGTCTATAAGTCTCGGTGGGAGTCAGCGGCCGCCGCCATTTTAAAGTCAGGAATGCTGCGGCTGGTCTCCCCCGAGCAATATGATGTTTCAAGCAATGCTAGGAGTCCAGGGTGACGTAGCTGGTTACCTATTTCATTTGACGATGCCAAACTCTTTAAAAAGCTGTGGATGACTGTTTCAACACCTGCAGTTACCCTTTGGATTAGCCTGAAGAAAATATGGTTAATATATTTTTCATTTTACGTATATATCTGGGATTCACCTGGCATGCCGGAGAGTTTACAAGACAGATTATGTGCCCCATTGCATGTCGCTGGAATCAAAACATGGGGAGACTTGCTAGACAGTAGCACGTTAAAATACTGGTCAGAGGTGAGCATGAAGAAGGGGGGCAAGTTGTCCGAATTCAAATACTTGTAACTCACATTGTAAGCAGCAGTGAACAAGGATAAGCTGCATACTCCTGCTGATAGTGAGGACAGTCTACATCTCCCAAAGTTCAAGTGGAAAATTGCAAAATGGTATGGACTGCTGTGTCAAGCTGATGAACTAAAGTTATCACCACTTTATAGAATATGGGACATTTGCTTGTCAAATGACATGCTGGTGACTTTATGGCAAGTATCCTTTTGTACTTTATATGATGTGCTTAATTTGTAAAATATGAAGGGCAGGTGCTCAAATCTTTGTCGGAGGCCACACCTACTTTTCTCTGGATCCACCCACTTCCTCCATTGGCTCCACCCACTTCCTCTATTAGCCCCACCCACATCCTCAACGGGCACTGCGAAAAGAAGGCCATTACCTGCAATTTGATGGCATTTGCAACACATGCTAAAAAGCATCTTTATATTACTGGTGACTCCCTGGCATGTATGACAGCTCCCTGCTAGTACTGGCAGCATCCCACCATGTGGAAAGGCACCTTCATGCCACAGAGAGCATCTAGTTCTTTCAGCAGCCACATGGCATTATTAACTACTAGATGACAGAGAAAACGACTATAATACTGGTGGCCTCATTCTGGCACATAGTGCAAACCTAACATTCCTAGCAGCATCTTCACACATTGAGCAGCACCCTGACAGTGCCAAGAGATACAGAACGAAATGCTGACTCCACCCTGATCCTATTGTTGCAGGCTATTGGAAATCATTGTAGCAAATCGGGCTTGATGTTAACTTCTGTGATTTTCTCGGTCAACTGACAGATCGAAGCATTCAGAGACATTGACCCACCTACACCTCAGACAACAACACAGAGGCATCTCCACACCAACAACAAGCAAGCCCTGTGCAGGCTCTCCATCACCTACAATGAATCAATGCACACATATTCCCCCACACAAAAACGCCTCAACCCTCTACGGAAAGGTACCAAGAGTAATCAGCCATTTGATCCATAGCGTTTCATGCCAGACTTCTGCTGTTTCTAAGCACTATTAATAATAGAAGTCACTATTACCCACTTCAACAGTACTCAATATCCTGACCTCGGAGGGATTGAAGCAAGGTCTGCCTTAACTCAGTGCCTCTGGATCTCTGTGTGTGTCAGACTGGCCTCTTCTCTTTTGTGAAACCATAAATCCACACTTCTGTGAATTTCAGGCTGGCTCTTCATGTCACCCCCTTCCCCCCCCCCATCAAGTGTTGCACACAGTCACACTGCGGCCTCAGTGATCCTGCGAGCCCCCCCGCCTACTACCGAGGCCGGGCACACTCTGCGTCTGCAGCCCCAGTGTGGTGATGTCTCCCTGCCCTCTGAGAGTGTGGCCCGGGCCGGGGTTACTACTCAGAGCAGTTTGTTAACGACAACGCCACCACACCTGAGTCCGACCCGAGAAAGTGAAACCATTGGGAACGGGCCGCGGAAACCTAATGTGTGCGCGTCTGCGCGCACCAGCCACCTGAATTATCCAAACTTCTTTGGTACATACACTCTAGACAAAGGTAGGCTTAGGCTAATTGCAGTTAGGGCTATTTCTGCATTTTACATACATTTGCGGTTAATATTTCATGCAGTGAGAAGAAGAACCTGTTATTGTGGTTGTCCTTAAAATTCCCTTTCCATTGTATTCATTAATGCAGACTTTGCAGAGACTGCGCTGCGGGAATCAAGTTGATTGCAGCATGAGCATCGCTATCCGCGTTGCGACAACGGCACCACACCCGAGAAAGAAAGTGAAATCATTACCATCGGGATTGGCTGCGCGCACCAGCCGCCATGTTTGGGCAAGTCAGCAAGCGGCTGGGCGGGTAGGCTAGGGCAGCAGGGCCTAGCCCTAGTTTTACTTATTACTGCAGCCTGCGCAGGCCAGTACAGTACAGTACTGCAGCGTCAGCACGATTATACCGCTAGGGCCGATGGGCCTTCAGCGAATCTGATTCTCTGAATGAATGAAAACATGGATGCATTGAATGCATGCATTGCAGCATTTGCATCATACTATTCCTAATAATCAGTATTATATTATTGTATCTTATGGAGCTGCCTCCCCGCCCCCTCCCCTGACACACACGCCGGTGATCTTACAATCGGACCAGTCCCTCACTCACACTACCAAAAATATAAATACAGCATTGGTTTTTTTTTTGCACGGTATTGGAATGGCTAGTAGTTAGTTGGCTTAGCCGCTTAGTTAGCCTTGCTCACTCAGTAGTTTACTAACTAACTCACTCACTGTTTTATTTAACTTCAATCCTTACCGTTGCTCGTGGTGGGCGGTCCGGCTCAGTGAATAACTGTTTTTGTACGATTAGGCTGCCTGGTGCACATCGATGCCTGCCTGCATGCCCTGCACACAGGCTCAGCCTCAACGTTGTCTGTCGGGGGCAGTTCGGGCAGCGCCGGCGGCCCGCGGATGACTCAACAACGGAGGATGTCCTGGTTAGCAGTGAGCTGCAGTGGTTATGCTGGGGCGTGGCGCACGTGTGGTCACGTGAAATAAAAAGATTTGCGGACGCCGTGCGCTGCGCGTAAAGCCCCTACCCCCTATCAGAACAGAACAGAAACCAAATCCAGCCCGCCCCTGGTGCCCCAATAAATCAGTGTGTGTGTGTCACACAGTACTACTGCTGCCGCCCGTGTGTGTACTGGTCCCGCGGCCGCCCACCTTCAAGCAATGCGCACGCACATCCAACTGGGCACACACGCACTCACTGTAAAGTAACCAAGGGCTTCGGCCGCCATGATCACAAGCAAGCAACTGCAACATACATCATTTATTCTCTTGGACGAATGGACGGCACCGAAGGCAGGCAGGCAGCCTCAGGGCAGCTATTGTTAACCGCTCGCTGTGACCTGCATGATTGAACACGCTGAGCACAGTGTATTATTACGGTCAGACTCGGTAAATTTTTAAAAACATTATTGTGCATGTGTGACGCACGTGCAAGATGCGTAGACCAGGCCCTGTCAATTAAGTGCCGGTGCTAAGCACCGGAAAGCACCGGCACAAATTAAGCACTGATGTTGTCAGTCCTGTGGCTCCGAAAAGAAACCATTTGTTTACATTGCACAGAGCTTATTGGACCCCAAAGAAACTC
Organism: Triturus cristatus; assembly: GCF_964204655.1. Lineage (NCBI taxonomy): Eukaryota > Metazoa > Chordata > Amphibia > Caudata > Salamandridae > Triturus > Triturus cristatus. Next base: position 682,989,144 of record NC_140594.1, read on the forward strand.
TTGTTGATCTCCGATATGTTTGAGAGGCATTGCAAGAAGTGCAACTTATTTACAGCGGATGATCTGCCTATGTTCCTGGAATGCCCCAGTTTGCCACCATTTTGGGAGCACTTAAGTTCAGTGATTACAAAAATGACAGGTAAAGAAATTAAGGTAAGCCCCTATTTGATTATGTTTGGAATATCACGGGAGACAGAAGCAGAACGTTCTAATTGGACAAGAAGAAATTTATTTTTTACTTAAGATTAATAGTGATACATACTATCTGTGGAAAATAGATCGACCTTGACCCTCCTAAGTTGGTGGACTGGTTAACAAAAGCAAAGAATGTTTGTTTGATGGATTTGAGAAGTTGAGTATATAAGACCAAAGCCAATTTGTGGTTCCCCGTAATTGAATAGATTAGAACCAAACATGAAGGGGTCTAATGATTACTAACACCAATTGTGCTCTACGGGGCAGATTTATAATTCCTGGCGCATCCCTGCAAATCAGCTGGGATGCGCCAGGAAACTTGAGACACGCATCACAATCCTTGCGCCACCACGGATGCGCTGCATTTACAATGCGGCACATCATGGAGCAAGGAAATACAGATACGTGTCGCATCTGCCTGAAGTACTGGGTTTTTCAGAACCAACCCAGCGGTGCCAGGGGACACACCCGAAGACTTCGAGTTCTTCCTGTTTCAGACTACAGAAACACAGAGTCTTCTAGGTGAAGTCAAAGATCGTATTTTATTGGCTGCAGACCAATCACAGGTATCCGAGAAGTACAGCACGGTGTATGTTCTCAGGAGACTGCTCCCGAACCAAAAACCAGTCTTTACTTATATACACAAAATTACGCTCTGGGCAACACCGCCCCTATTTACAAGTGGTCATTCACATATTTTCGCTTCAAAGAAACAGTAAAGTCATGATGATAATCCCACATTTCAGCTTGTTCAGATCACAAGTATTTACCCAGCGAGGCTCAGAACACTCATCAGATATCAGCAGCCCCCACATAGTTTCGGCACCTCCTCCTCGTAAAGTAGGCCATAAAGTAGGAAACAGAGTCAGGTGTGAAGGAGATTAGTCCGGGTTCGTGTGGGAAGAATGACTTTATGATGTGTCAAGCCCTGATGCTAATCTCATTTGGCCGCAGTAAAAGGGACCGGCCGGACATGAATGGCCTCGGGCATTGGAGTCAGTTTGCACAGGTCACGAAGAAGTCACCAGAAGGTGTACGTGTCCTTTAGGCCTAAGCATGGCCTTCGTGCACAGCCTATGTGAGGGCAACCACAAAATGGCTACCGCTCTAAATGGAACCCGAGGGTACGATATATAGTATCGTATACGCGGTGAATTCATCGGTGAAACATTACGAAAACACTCATGCATACCGCGTTACTCATTTGCGGTTCGCTGATACCAAAATCGGCATGGTGGGACCCTGCCACTGACATGGTTCCGAAATTTACAGTACCACAGACCCTCCTTTTGCCCTTACATAGGCAATAACTATACTAATCTGAGTCCAGGTCTATGTTCATGAAGTCATGGAGATGTTGCTGTAGCATCATCCTATTACTTAGCTCGTCCCTTGATACAGGTCTCCTTACACATGATGTAACACAGAGGCTACACATGACAGGAGCACACTGTATACATAGACAGAACAGGAAAAGAATGGCTAAGATCATCCCAGTGACTACTAGAATTTTCCATCCCCAAGCTGATATCAGTCCCCAGAACCACCCCATCATCGCCCAATCTCCTTTATCCACGTGCATGGATTCAGAAATTTTATGCAGTTTGGAGATGGCTTGATAGACTGTCGGAGCGTTATCTGGTATGAAAATACAACAGCTTGATTGGATGACCTTACATACCCCACCACGGTCTGCAAGTATTACATCTAGTACCATATGGTTCTGCAACGTCATAAGGCGGTCCGCTTGGAGCTCAGCTGTCAAGTTACCAAGGGCACCAGCCGTTACATTAACAGTGGTTTCCACTACACGAGTCAGTTGTCTCAGGTTCCTACTATTCACCATTGATCCCTAAAACGGCAGGAAACCCAAGAAGAAGTCTCCTGCTTCCTGACCGGCAGTATCCTCCTTACTGACAACGCCTCTCACAACTCTGGTCTTGTGATAATGAGAGGCGGCAGTAGATGTCGGCGGTAGCAAATTCGCAACATAACACGTGCCCGAGAAATCAGGGGGCAACCATGTATATGCTCGATCACTGCAAACAAAGTATGTACCCTTGGCAGCCAAAAACGCAGGGGAAAATTGTGATGGAAAGGTGTACTTTTCAGTACAGTCACTTTTCCCTAGTTGAGCTCTTGGATTCTGACCATTGCCTTGTAAACAGAACCGACCTATGTGGGGTACGACCCAAATTGGGGATGAACTCTTGCGCTGTTTCTCGCCCAGACTAATGCTATACCCCGTCGCGTTCCAACCTACATAAGCTTGCAACTCATCCTTGGGAATAGATGAATATGCATCGATGTCTCTGCTCATATCAGCAACTTCTTTCATCAAGGCCTTATTGTTCGTGCTAGGTCTAGTGGAACGTGGTGGTCGCGGGGAGTAGGTTTCAAGCGCAAAAAGGAACATAGTCTGGAATGCCCATGATGACCCATTATAGCTAAACGGCAGCACTAGATATAGGGATACCCTTGTTAATGGTATGTGGCATCAAACCACACACCCAGCAATTTGTTGTATTCATAACTAGTTGGTGCTGGTGCAGAAGTTGAATAAACAAATTGTTTACGAACTCAGAACGTCTAGCTTGTTCGTGTTCAGGCAGAGGGTGGAAAGAGTGTGAGGAAACAGTAGGAGGAAGTATGGGCTGCATAGTGGGTGCAAATGATACTTGAAAAGACAATAATACATAACCTACAGAGAACATCACCATACTAAATAGTACAAACAGACATAATATTACAAAACGTTTGCTATTCATTACTTTACATATTCTGTTCTTAAAATTCACTTCCTTATCAGGTCTCTCCATCTCGAAAAACTCCATCCTCTAATCGTGCTGTTCGCGGCGGATGAGTGTCTTCCGCTAAGGAGTACACCTGTCAGTCCAGGGAACGCCCTAGACCAACCAGAACCTTTGACCTAACGTCTCTGGCTTGTACCCCAAAGTCTTGGCACCGCGACCCTACAGCTGAACCCGGATGGTGGTTCGAAAAAGCAAAAATAAGAAAGTCTTTCAGATGGAAGAGAGAGAGCTGCACTTCTAAGAAAAATATCAAAAAGGAATTTTTATTTGTCCATAGTTCTCGGCCTCAGATTGTAGCGAGTTCTTGTAGGTACTGTTTGGTCTTGAAACAAGAGTTCAGGCTCTGTGGTGTCCAATTGATTTGATGGCGGCACAGCTTCTTGCAGAATGTCGTCGTTCTCTTGTTCTGAAACTGCTCCTTTTACACGTGCATCGCTAAATGGCACGAAACGGGGCACAGTGTCAGTCTCAGAATCAGCGATACCCTCCTGGCCCCACCGGTCATACGGCAGAGGCAAAGGAACTCTTTTACAATGCACGCCGTGAATCCAGTTCTTTTTCCCTTTCACTCGAACCGCTGATCTTGTCGAGATAAGGACGAGATGAGGGCTGGTCCAGCGGGGCTCATCATTTTTCGTTCTTTTGAAATTTCTGATCAGCACCCACGATCCAGGATTGATAGGATGTCCTGGAGCTTCAGAGGCCTGAGGCAGAGTATCGTGGACCTGTTGGTGTAAGACTCGCAATTTAGCCGTCAATTCATACAGCTAATCAAGCAGTGCTGGATGTTCGATCTCACTGAATTTTGTTGGCCTTGGCACTCCCCATACATTGGCCGGACGGCCAAACACGATTTCATACGGACTAAGTCCCACTCGCGAATGCACAGTCATTCTTGTTGATAGGAGTGCTAAGGGTAGCGCTTCAGGCCATTTGAGACCAGAACTCGCTTGGATCTTGGCCAATTTGAGCTTCAATGTGCCATTATAGCACTCCACTAGTCCAGCTGATTGGGGGTGATTTGCAGCGTGGAATTTCTGCTTAATGCCTAATCCCTCGCATACATTCTTCATCACTCGTCCCACAAATTCACTCCCATTATCACTCCAGACCATTCTCGGCATTCCAAACCTAGGGAAGAATTCTTTGACAAGGGCTTTAGCGGTGGACAATGCAGTATTGTCTTTTAGGGGATAAGCTTCTATCCACCTTGAAAAAGCGCAAACAACAACAAGTACATATTTCAAATTGTTGCACCTTTCCATGTGGATGAAATCTAGCTGCAAAACCTCGAACGGATACGTTGGAGGCGCAAAATGACCAGCTGGAGTTAGGGTTCCCCTACCAGGATTGTATTTCAAACATACCATGCAATTTTTGACCACATTCTCTGCAGACTTGGGAATTCCAGCATTCTGCCATACTGGGGCCAACAACTTACAAATCGCTTTCACACTGATATGCGCCCTTCCATGTGCCATTGTAACCACTGGAAGCACATATGCATCAGGTAACAACCATCGCCGGTGCTCTGACAAATCAACCCAACAACCATTTTCATCCAATCTACCCTTACTTCCTCTCCACATTCTCAATTCTTTTTCTGTGGCTTCAGCTTGAAGGGACTTCACACTCTCTATCGTGTCTTCACACATTCCAACATCACCAACCCATCTTGCAGGGCCTGCAACATACATTCGATTCGTCACATCTTTTGCTGTTTCTTTCGCGATTTCGTCAGCAAATGCATTACCACGACCAACATCATCAATAACCTTCTTGTGTGCACTACATTTCACAATCGCAACTTGTAATGGTAGGGTCAGTGATTCAAGGAGATCATTCACCAACTGACCATTCTGAATCTTAGTTCCATGCGAAGTTAGGAACCCACGTTCTTTCCACAAGCGCCCAAAACTGTGGGCCACGCCAAAAGCATACTGGCTGTCAGTATATATGTTCACTTTCATTCCTTTCGACAACACGCATGCTCTGGTAAGTGCAATTAATTCTGCTGCTTGAGCCGAATTATGTGGTATACGCGCAGTTTCAACAATCGTGTGCAAAGTCGTGATAGCATATGCAGCAGTCATATCACCATTCGGAAGCTTGAAACACGAGCCATCCACCCATAAGGTACCATCACACTCAACCAGGGGAGTATCTTTAAGATCCACTCTCCCTTTTGTTTCTTCTTCTGTTCTGAACAGACAATCATGCTGTTCAATCTCATCTGTGTCTGCTGAAATCGGTAATAATGTAGCTGGATTCAACGTATTGCACCTCTTTATGTGCACATGAATCGCTAGCAGCGTCAACTCGTAACCTGACAATCGGGCACTAGTTAAGTGCTGTGTCTTGGTCCTATTTAACAATGTGTCCACTGCATGTGGAACCATTACAATCAACGTGTTATTCATTACTAAGCCAGCAGACTGTCGAATAGACACAGCTGCTGCCGCTGTGGCTCTCAAGCAACTTGGCAATGCCTTAGCTACTGGATCCAAAGTCGACGAAAAATATGCGCATGGACGCTGTCTGTCTCGAAAAGACTGTGTCAACACTGACAACGCACAATCTTCTTTCTCGCGAACATACAATGTAAAAGGTTTACTGTAGTCGGGGGTACCCAACACAGGAGCTGAACATAATGCCTTACGCAATTCCGAAAAACTTTTCTGACACTCTTCAGACCATGGGACGGGATTCGGTGTATCTTCGCATGTTAATGCTATCAAAGGTTTTGCCAACAAAGAAAAACTTGGGATCCACTGCCTACAGTATGAAATAATACCTAAGAAAGCACGCACTTCTCTCTGTGTTCTTGGCATGCTCAATTGTGCAATGGCCTGAATTCTTTCTGGGGCCAGTTTCCTTCCCTCCTTTGACAAGAGATGACCTAAGTAGGTCACTTCTTGTCGACAGTATTGCAGTTTTGAGAGAGATACTTTGTGATGAAAGGCAGACAAATGACGCAACAATGATAATGTAGCTTCTTTACAAATCTCCTCAGTATCCGCGGCAATTAGTAGATCGTCAACATACTGAATAAGGGTAGTACCACTAGGTAAAACAATTGCATCAAGCTGTGCTTTTAAAGCCTGACTGTATATTGATGGGCTTTCACAGTAGCCCTGTGGGGCGCGTTTGAATCGTAAGCTGCAACCTCCTAAACTAAAACCAAAAATATCCCTGCTTTCCTCTGCAATCGGGATGCTAAAGAAAGCATTCTTTAAATCAATCACTGAGAACCAAGCAGCGGACGCTGGGATCATAGTTAACAAGGCAGTTATATCAGGGACAACTGGAAACTGTGGCACAACTATCTTATTGACCTCTCTAAGATCGATCACAAATCTGTAAACAGGTGGCTGAGAAGGGTCAGTACGTTTTAAAACAGGCAAAACCGGACTATTGCAAACGTTATCTCTTGTCTCTTCAATTACATCCTTTTCAATCAAGTCATAGATGATCGCTAACAACGCTTTCTCACCTTCATTAGAGATCTTGTACTGGGGAATGCGTGGCAATTTAACATTGGCTTTCAAAGTGACCACATATGGCGGTATTTCCAAGAGACCCACATCGTTAGGGCCAGTAGCCCAAATGTCATCCGGAAGAGACGACAATTCAGCTGGCAGTTTATTCTTCGACAAATACATGGGAGAAATCACTTCCCTACCCAGTGTAAGTTGTACTCCCGAGGGGAAACAATATAATGTCGCATGCAATCTCTTTAACAAATCCAATCCTAACAGGTTTTCGCCACATCCTGTAGTTAGGATAAGGGGTGCGTTCAGCTCACAAGGTCCAACAGAAAGGGTCATAGGACTAGAGATCGGGTTCCTAACCGGGGCGCCAGAAAAACCTACTGAAACATTCATTTCGCCAGACAAAGGTGCGCCAGGAAGTTTTGAGTGCATAATTGAACTTTTTGTTGCGTTTTTTGGTGAGGGGAAAAAGATCCACATCCCTTACTAATCATATAATAAGCATGTATCATTCTTGTGCTGTTTCTAGCCCAGAAACAGGGGGAGAAGCCCCTATCCCCCTAGAATGAAGTAAGATGAGTTCAGTGTGTCCGGGCAAGAGTATAAATTTGTTGGTCGATTGGGATAAAATATCCAATTGATGCAAGTATATCAAATGATAATGGTGAGAAATTTGTGCTTTTATTTGTCTGTAAGAAAAGAACAAGGATGGCACAGCCAACACGTGTTTCGCCCTCTAAATGGCCATCAGGCCTAGGGCTTCTTCAGGGCGGGTAGTCAGTTACCAGGATATCATAATGAACGGGAGGGTTTGTCGACCCGAAGATTCTACTGTCTCGGCTAATGCCAGGTTGCGATGGGTTTCTGCGGTCGCGGCGTGATCACCTAGTAACTGACTACCCGCCCTGAAGAAGCCCTAGGCCTGATGGCCATTTAGAGGGCGAAACACGTGTTGGCTGTGCCATCCTTGTTCTTTTCTTACAGACAAATAAAAGCACAAATTTCTCACCATTATCATTTGATATACTTGCATCAATTGGATATTTTATCCCAATCGACCAAATAATTGAACTTTTTGCAGCACCAGTATCCAACAAAAAGGCTCTGACACACCCGCTGTGGTCACCTTAACATACGGTCCACTCTGATCCACTGGTACTGAAACAACTCCCTCTCTTTGTCTACGGCTATCCTAGTAATCATTACCTTCTGCATTTCCATCTTCTGCATAATAGTCATTATTATAGTACTGAGTTGTTCTACCAGGTACATTGGCCTGCTGATCAAAACTGTTCATCGTATTTTGAGGCGGAAAAGGACGCGCGTTCTGGGGAACATTCCCACGTCGTCTACCTCTAGGAGCTTGCTGACCACCTCTACCTTTCGCGCCATAAGCATTATTCGTGCGCTGCAACAATATAGGACAACTATACTTAACCTCTTCAATGCCCGTGACGAGCTGGTCTCGTCATGGGCCGCGGTTGCGCTGTGCCCATGACGAGACCAGCTCGTCACAAACCCCGCCCGCTAATGAAACGGCCGGCACAGGGCGGGGAAAGGGGCGGGCACTGAAGGGGTTAAAATGACCTTCTTCTTTGCAATACGAACACTGTTGGGACCTACAGGAACACGCGGTCGGGAATACCCGAACCTTTGCGAGTTACTTTGAAACTGTTGGGGTTGTTGATAGTTACCCTGACCTTGCTTATAGCTATTCTGATCTCCACATGGCGGGTAAGCTTGCTGTAAAAGAACCTTTGTCTTTAACTCTTTTGTTTTCTTGTCTGCTCTATCCTTCTCATCTTTATCCCTATTTTCGTAATACTGTGCAGTAGCCAGTATTTGCGCTGATGAGGAAACAGCCCAAGAACTCTTTGAATCTTTTAATTTCTTACACAACTCGGGAAGCAAATTATGCACAAATTTGTCAACAAACAACCGTTGGCCACCTTCTGTACTCATGTCTTGACCACTGTGGTCGATAAATGTCTCTTCAAATATGGTGAAGAAATCAGACACTGTTTCGTCTTTCTTTTGTTTGCATGCGGATAATTTATCCCAATTCACACGCATCGCGGGCATTAAAGTTTTCATGTAGTTAATAATTCTACCAGGGAGTTCTGCTACTAAGGGCTCAGGTTTTGCACCACCAACTTGTGCAGTGTCTGTAGCAATGATATTAGCCCATGTGTCACCTAGTTCTGCAGCATGATCTGCATTACGAATCACTCCCCATAAAGGCTGCGGAACAACATTCCCGAACAACATATCTATGTCAGCTAGGTTCATGACACACGATTCTGCAGTCTGTGATAACTCCTTATAATATCCTGCAGGGTTTTTACGGGGGTCAGGCAACGTCTGCTTAAGGGCTAAAACTTATGATCGCTTCCAGGGAACATGTACCCAAACACGCTGAAAATATGGCTGAACAGGTGGGATAGCATTCGCATCACCAGGTCTCCAAACTGGAGGAACCTCACGCATCGGGTATTGGCGCGCTTTTACCTGTTTCCCTACTGGGAATTCCTGCTCAAACAACGACTGATGACAATCCCCATTCCTGAAAGACAGCAATGTCGCTACTGCTTTCTCAACATCAGAACCCACAATCGCGCCTTTTCCAAATTCAAACCTTACTTGACACAACTCCTGTGGGCTTGAATCTAAACCATGATCTTCCAATTCCTCACAGAGGAATTCACACATTTTCTCAAAGACGTATCTTTGTTGTGGGGCTTCCCATTGATGAAAAACATTCACAACAGACTCTACATCATATCTAGAAGGATAAACAATCCATCTACGTGCCATGCGGTCCAGTTCTTCTTTCTCTCTCGGACCAGGTATTTGACTACGTAACTGCTTACGTTGTGGACCACGGGTCGTACTAGATGACCCAAAGAGAGGTGATATAAGGCTAGTGACCACACTAGCTATTCATTGTCGTGTAGAAGGAGAAGGTGAGGCAAGAACAGGGGGAAAGTCAGAGGGAAGAAAAACGGGTGCAGATACAGGTACTGGGGTCGTATCAGGAAGAGCGCCAAGGGAGGCAGCTGATGTACTAGGTAAAGTTGCAGGAAGCGCAGAAAAGATAGGCAGCGAAACCGGCGGCCCTTGAGAGGGGTGCACCGTAGACATAGGAGCCGGCTGAGGAAGAGATGGCGGCTGCGGGAAAGCTTGTGGTGCATTAGCTGGAGGCTGTACATTTAAGGGTTGCGGAGGCGCTGTAGCACTCTGCACATACGGGGGTGGCGAACTCAGCAAATGTGACATTAGGGAGTCTTTCTCCTTTTCTTTTGACGTGTCCTGCTGAAGGGGGCGGCAAAACTGGGTAACATTTATCAATTACTAACTCACGTTGCATACGCAACTGCTCATTCATTTGCTCGTCCTCATTATCTTTAAACTGCAAAGCTGCTTGCATTATCGACCTACCTTTTTCTCTTTTATTTTTCTTTGCTAATTTAATTTCTTTCTGTTTGGCTTTCTTTCGCCATAGGCGGAAAGAATCAAACATCGCCGGCCGGGCTTTCTTTTTAAATAATTTAACTTCTAAGTTATCTAGGATTTCTGTGTCGAAACTACCATTTTGGGGCCATCTTAAAACACCATCCTTCCTGGTGTATCGGATCCATACTTCATCATACGCAATGGGGCCCACGCCATGTTTTACATAAAGCTCATACGTTGGAGTTCCAATTGGAGGAACCGGACACGAATCCTCTAATCGGGAGTCCCTATTACAACCCAAACAAAACAAATTTCCAAATATACTAGAACCAGGCATCGTCGCTCACTAGTCTAGTTTCAAACTTCAAAGGATTATCGAATACGATAGTCTCGTGAATACACGAGTCCTTCGGCTTTGGCACTTGCAAGTTCCAAATCAAAGCGATCCCGAAGGGATACCAAACTAAAAACCAAACCAAGAAACTGGGAGACGCTCCACTTATACTTAACTGAGGTATCAATGACGTCACCATCAAGGGTCCAAAACAGGGCGATAGTCAGGGCAGCAGTCCTTTGTAGCCGTCGGGATGCGGAGAACCTCGCAGTAAAGACTTTCGGACCACGTCGACATGCAGGGGTCGATGAAGTGGCGGCCTTCCTCCAGAATTTTCACACAAAGCTCCTCACCAACCTCTGGCTTGGACCGGTACCGCTGAAATGGCCCCCACATTGGGCGCCAACTGAAGTACTGGGTTTTTCAGAACCAACCCAGTGGTGCCAGGGGACACACCCGAAGACTTCGAGTTCTTCCTGTTTCAGACTACAGAAACACAGAGTCTTCTAGGTGAAGTCAAAGATCGTATTTTATTGGCTGCAGACCAATCACAGGTATCCAAGAAGTACAGCACGGTGTATGTTCTCAGGAGACTGCCCCTACGAACCAAAAACCAGTCTTTACTTATATACACAAAATTGCGCTCTGGGCAACACCGCCCCTATTTACAAGTGGTCATTCACATATTTTCGCTTCAAAGAAACAGTAAAGTCATGATGATAATCCCACATTTCAGCTCGTTCAGATCACAAGTATTTACCCAGCGAGGCTCAGAACACTCATCAGATATCAGCAGCCCCCACATAGTTTCGACACCTCCTCCTCGTAAAGTAGGCCATAAAGTAGGAAACAGAGTCAGGTGTGAAGGAGATTAGTCCGGGTTCGTGTGGGAAGAATGACTTTATGATGTGTCAAGCCCTGATGCTAATCCCATTTGGCCAAAGTAAAAGGGACCGGCCGGACATGAATGGCCTCGGGCATTGGAGTCAGTTTGCACAGGTCACGAAGAAGTCACCAGAAGGTGTACGTGTCCTTTAGGCCTAAGCATGGCCTTCGTGCACAGCCTATGTGAGGGCAACCACAAAATGGCTACTGCTCTAAAATGGAACCCGAGGGTACGATATATAGTATCGTATACGCGGTGAATTCATCGGTGAAACATGACGAAAACACTCATGCATACCGCGTTACTCATTTGCGGTTCGCTGATACCAAAATCGGCATGGTGGGACCCTGCCACCGACATGGTTCCGAAATTTACAGTACCACATGCCGTCCTAACGTTGGCGCAGTGCTGGAGTTGTGTCGCGGGCGCGACGCAACTCCAGCACTGTGCCAACCCGGCCTATCTTGCACATGGTGCGTCACACCTTGCACTTGCTTCAAGCAGGCGCAAGGTTTTGATGCAGCGGGGTCGGAAAAGTGCCTGAGTGAAATCTTGTAGATTTCACTCAGGCACTTTTCCGAGGCGTTCCTGCACCAGAAGGCCCCCCCTGCGCCAGAACGCCCACATGAAACCTGTTGCAGGTTTCATGTGACGCAGGGCTTTACCACGTGATGCATCTCCCTAGATGCGTCATGTTGTAAATCCCCCACAGCATGGCGCTAGCTTTACGCCGCCGCTGCGTCACAGAAGTGACGCAAGGCCGGCGCAAGAGTGGCGCATGGGGCTTGTAAATCTGCCCCTACATATTTATGTCAGAGCAATGGTCTAAGACCCAGTGCGAAAGGAATAGGCTCACCTCTTTGGCAGTGCGGTGCAAACATTTGAAGGGCTAATGTTGGCAATTGTTGGGTCAAAATGTTACGGTGATGAGGACCTTAAGAAAAAAAACATAAAAACACAACTGAATCATCAAACACAAGCATGAAAGATTAATCATTACTTTGATTTGTCTCCCCATACCTAAACGTGATAACGCAGAGCTACTAAGAGGATCCCTGTCCTCAGTGACTATCTTCAGCCACTTTAGATGTTTTCAACAACTTCAGATTGTAATCTAGGACTTGTTGGTTTGATTTTCACAATGTTAGTTTAGGCACATACAATCCTAGCATGCAAAGGTGCTTGGGCTAAAAGGTTAAGATTTACTGACGGTGCGAAAGACACAAACTCAGGATCTCAACTATACTCGGGACGATGGATCTTTATTGGGCAACAGCAGCACTGGGTCTCCAGGCATTGGAGGGTGCCGGACTGCTGTGGTTACTTCACTTGCATGATTTCTGTACATGATACACTGCAGTGGCGTAACAAAACGTGTGGAGGCCCCCCTGCAAGATTTGTTGATGGGACCTCCCCCGCTCACATCAGTAGGGGCTGAGGGGGCCCCCTCACATCTGTGAAAGCCTAGAGCCCCCCTGCACTGCGGGGGCTGAGGGGGCCTTTGTTACACCCCTAATCCACTGTAGGGTGCATAATGGGAGACAGGGAGATCACTGACAACATGAGTCAGCTGCAGCTTTATTAACAAGCACCATCAGCACCTTCTGGTTGTGCAAATGTCAGGAGCACAACTTACTTCTCCTTCTGGACAGTGTCTCCTACTTTAGGGCACGCTCCTTCCTTCTGTGAGCAGCAAAATAGGCTTCTCGTTAGGTACTAGGCAGACACTAGGCAGACCGTCAGCTTCTTCAGCATTTTTGCAGACTTTAGTTCTTCTCACCTATGGGAGGCAGACTGTAATGCAGACACTAGCATTGGTCACACTGCAGTCCTATGAGTACTCTGTGTGTTGTATTTCATATCGGTACGCTAATATAGGTCTAGGGAACATCGTACACTTTCCCTACATCATCTACCCTTCATTTCATATGAACGCGCCTTATAAGGACATAACTCCAAATAAGGACAGAATGCCTTATAGGGACATAGAGCCTTGTAAGGACTGACGCCTTTTAAGGACTAAACCTTTCACCTAGTTCCGTGCTGAGGGTGGATTTTTACCAATCAATATTGCTAAGACGTCATCCTTAGCACCTATGAATAATTTATGAGAATACTCTCCAGGGGGTATACTTTACTTCTCCTATCATCTACGCATAAGGTTTAATCCCCAACATCGTCATCATACTGATCAATGGCTAACACACACACATGGACTGTATAAATACAGCACCTCTTGCTATCAGTAGGCAGGAGGGAACCGAGACTTCAAGGCCGACACACTGACCAGAGACGCTGCGGCTCCGACATGCAATCACTCCAGCTGACAGTGGTCTGACTATCTCTTGCAGGGTGTCCAACTCAAGTCCAAGACGAAGTCCCACACTCTCACTATTAAGGTAATGGGGTTTGACTAAATCCTAACGGGATTCTTGGCTCTTAGACTCTTATACTCTTAGGCTTATTAGCTCTTTAGTACCTACTCACATGCTAGGTACACTTAGGTACATCTAGACAGGCATCGTAGGAGTACGCACTACATTTTATAAATGTATTTTATATTCATGTATATGTTCATGACAATTGCTCTATTGTAGCATTGTACAATTCCTTTTTATTCACTGTACTGCTGATCCAATATCTCTGCTACTGTGTAACAGTTGTAGCAGCGCGTATATTTTACATGAGAAGAACAACGGTACAATAACTTCTTATTGTAAACACGCCCGACTGTTTCTTCTGTGTATCTCTTGGAGAAAAAACAAGCAAGCACGAGTTGCTGGGTGAAAAGTAGTATATTGTTTCCACGAGTCTGAGGAATCAGGGTTTGTTGTGTTCTGAGGTTTCCAAAAACTAATCTCTCTGATAAAAGGAGATTCTAGTGGCACTGTGAGCTAGCTAATGCTAAAGTAGGCTAACATACTCGGCGGGGGTGCACAGAGTCAGTCTACCACCAGACCCACAGTATGTGTTATCTAAAAATAGCGCAGGTCCTGCATGAAGGGCACAATAGGAACTACACTACATAGCACCACCATCGTTTGGTAGTTATTTAACAGTAGAATCTGAGTAGCTCAGTCGTGCTTATTCTCAGAGACCCTACTTACCATACCAGAGACGTCTGGAGTGGGTGGGCACAAAAACTCTGCCACAGCTGAGTAGGCAAGATATCCTATTTATTGGCTGTTGGTCAATCAAGCTTGAAGGAATTTTCCCAAATTGTGCATAAAACCTTAAAATAATTTCCTTGGATAAATAGTCTGTGTTCTATGCACAATGGCTAACGAAGAAGGAGCCTTAAACCCAAAAAAACAGGCACTTAATCAGTCTGAAGAAGACAATGCCAATGCAATTGAAATTGCAGCCAATGTAAGACACATATTGACAGTTAAACTCGTCAAACATGGGTTACCACCCAGAGGAGGTGTAATAATATTCATGATAGCGACACCCAAAGATTTCAAAACAGAGGTATTCTACTCATGGATTACATTCCCAGCAGCGAATGCCGTAACAGAAACTTTTCATTATTACACACATGAAGAAGTTCCCGCGGTCTACACTCCATTTGCGGAGATTGAGATTCCGCTTACCTACCAGGAAAATTTTTTCTGGTTTAATGGCGCCCTACCCCATGTTACAACAAGAGCAAGGCTTGGTCCTTTAGGAAGACCAGGAGCAACATGGCCAATATTAGCAACCTATGCACCCCATCCTGACATTGACACAATGACATGTGATGAACTGCTTGTTCAACACAAAGAGTTTGATAAAACTTTACAGAAACATAACACACTTCATCTTGAGGACACTAGCGGTCCAACCTACTGTAATTACACCTAATGCAGCTCCTGCACAGAACACAGATACTAAAATTACTCCACAAACATTACAGGCAGTAATGGGCAAAGTGAACACAAAATATGAACAAATTCCTTTCTGGGTAGCTCAGCAAATAACCCAGTTAGAAGCAGTATTCCTAAATACAACACCATTTGAAAAACACAGAATGTTAACAATCTGTTTGCCCATGGGGATTACACCACAGTTAGGGGATTGTACATCTCGGGGTAAAGTCTTTGCTGCCATATATACCAGAACACATGGTATTCCTTTATTAGCAGTAATACCTGATGTATTAAGACAAATACAAAATGAGTACGTAGTAGAACCTGCCCTAAACTTAGGGATGAAGTTATTAGATAACAACGACCAGGTATCAGCCATAATACTAGCTAACATTAAAGGGGATGCAGCATTAGTGGCAATCCGCCAACGCCTAAGGGAGCTCTCTCCATTAATTCCGGAGATTGAACTACCCAAAATAATTGAAACTGCATATGCAAAATTAGGCAGGGATAGTTTGGTGAAGAGCTTTAAAACCTCATCTACAGGGCAGCCCTGAGAAGGACACTTCTAAGCAGACACCTACTTCTTCAAAAAAGAAGTGGGATAATAAAAAAGAAAACTCTAAAGACAAGAGATCTCAGTCCCGAGGTAGGTCTCCTCAACAGGAACACTCTGAAAAGAGGTACAACCTTAGGAATAGGGATAATATTAGGAAATCCGACAGATATCAGGATACTGATTCACGTTCCTCTCATTCCTTTCAGGGCTTGAAGAAAGCTTTGTAAGAGAAGGACGGTCGAAAAATATAGAGGAGCGCATACAGTCCAGAGACAAGCAGTGCGCTCAAGACTTTACTTCTAAAAAAGAAGATAAGCAAAACTCAAAACCTCAAATTAAGAAAAAGAAAGTTGCAGGTCTGAAGATCAGACATGCTTAGAATTCTGAGGACACAACTTCTGAATGGGGAATGGGCTCTGACGATGCTAGACAGTGCAGCAGAAGTAACAATAGCTCGCTAGAACCTGGAGGAATTTCTGTTGACAGCGGAGTTGAAGGATTACATCACGGTGGAAACACCAGACACCAGGGTGAGCGTCCCACATAATTTATATGAAATAACACTCCGTTTGCAGGGGGTCAAGCTCAGGAATTAAAAGGTCTTTTTTGGAAGAATTTATCATCTGGTTATGACATTCTGTTAGCAAAACAAGACTGACCGCCTGCATTCGAAATGGAGTGCCCCAGGGGAGAACGTATAATTTTTTCAGCATTTTCCAACCACGTTCCCGTTCGCCTTAAACATACATATGCACAGGAGTGGACAGTAGCTCAAACTCCAGCATTGTACAAAAATCCCGTTAAAAGTCTCACCTAATGCTTAGAGGCAATATTCAATAAGGCAAGAAGCCAAAAAAACAGGTCTGGGAGATCTTAGATAAACTTGAATACCATGGGATCATTGAAAAATGTACCTCTCCAATGAACAATCTTTGTTTCCCGTCTCTAAATCATAGTGCCGCATTAATGAAAAACATTGTGCGCAAAAAATACAAAACCACACTTGATATCTCAAATGGATTTTTCTGCCAAAATATAGCGCCTGAAAGCAGGTATATGACCGGATTCAGGGGCATATTCACAAGGACCTATCGCCGAGTCAACGGCACTTTATCGCAACCAAAATCGCAGTAAATTTATCACCCCATTCACAAGCTGGTGCTAACAGCCCATAGCACCAGTTTACCTGCGATAGCAGCCGCAAAAAAACATTTCCACAGATGACCCCGGCAACTATCGGTAATGAGATGCAGAGTAGGAGTTCCCCAGCAAAAAAAAACGCGACAACATCACTTCGTAACATTCTCAACGACCAGCCAGATCGGCGATAAGATCACAAAACATGCGATAAGGCGCGTTAGCAGCAGGAAATTAACACCTGCTCAGACCTGGTGCAAAGTAAGCCGACAACCTGCACCAGACAAGGGAGCCCATAGCCACACATGAAAATCAACAGATGCCCCCGAGCAACTGAACATGCAGCACGGACACCCAAGAGGGCCACAACACCCACCGACACCACACCCAGGCCCGCAACACCCCCCCCCGCCCACCCCCAAACCCGGACAAAGAAACTGCACACCAACACCACGAATCTCAAAACAAATATTTTGCCTGATGTCGCACATGCAGGAAAATCAACATACATGCGTGGCCAGAAAATGGAGAATCAGTCATACAGCAATGCAATCACCAACACAAAACACCATCCAAACAAAAGCCTAAACAACCATTTGAATGAGTCCTAGTGGGTCCTCACTGGACAATCCGTAGGACACAGCCTGGAAGACAAAATCCAAGAGAAGAATGTGTTCCATGCACAAAACAAAGGAAAGAGAGGGAGAGAGCGAGCGAGGAAGAGAGACGGAGTGAGATTGCACAAGCAGTTCAAGGCCTCTTGCGCACTTGGCCACACATGCCAACATGTGTGTGTGTATCGCCATCCGTACACCATGAGCACAAGGCCGTGTCCCAATCCAGCGCCAAAGCCACATCACGTTCCGAAAACGCAAGTAGTAGTCAGACAAACATCAGGGATGAAAGCTCTATTGTCCCAATGCAGAAGACGGGAGGACACCTGCACCTCTGACCTTGGTGCAGAACACGGCTGGAACACCCTGAGAGAGATGCCATGGCAGATGGGGACGACTCCCACACCACGCATTGTGCAAATGAACTATCTGACTTATCCACACCCCACATACAGAAGCCCCTGCCTGAGGTACCCCTGCATGGAATGCCCTTGACACTCACGAAAACAGCAACCCATTCCCCCCAACGTTGCACACACATTCGAATCATTGCTCAGAGCTGTGGCATATCCTCCACACAACTGCCGCATTTCAGAAGAGTGCCGGTTCCACGAGACGCACCAACGCAATGCCAGGCCATACCGGGCACATGCACAACCCCCGTCATGTGGAACAGTACCGTGCACGTATGCTGCATTTACTGGGCGCACTGCCACTGGCAGTGCTGCGGATTAGTTACCGGCTGAGCTTCCACATTGCCTACGTCACCTGCGTCCAGCCCTGGTTCCACTGCCGAACATGCACATTCGAGTGTCTCGTGGATGTCTGCCTATCCAATACAACCGTAGATGAATTGGACTATGACTTGTGTCTGTGCCCCCTGTTGGATCTCGAACAGGAGTGTAACCGAGACAGCCGTGCATGGGATGCCTTGACATACTGCGTATGTATTGGCAGTTGTGCATGGGAGATTGCACAATTCCTCGTGTGCAGTGACCACATCGAGGCGCTCCCCTATTAGGCTGTGTTGTGGATTGGTGAAACGGCATGGGCTGAGCACACCTGCCCGGACCAGTTAATGGATTGGCTTACCCTGGTGTTCCTTGAACACGACAACGATGTAGTATTGGAACACATTGCACATGAAGCTGCATGGGCATTTATGGACGAGTAACTACGTTCCTGCAGCCACATCCGATTGTTACCCACAGCACAGGTCCCGAAAACTTGTTGCATGGTGGGGATTGCTCACATATCCCACCACAACAGAGTACACGTCTGCCTTCGTCAGGACTCTGGATGCATGTGTGTGAAACTACGCGTGTGTACACACACCTATGCAAGGTGATGCAGGTCCATGGTCGGAGCAACACAGCATTGTTTGGCAATGTTGCCAATTCAGACACCCTGCTGGGGGGAGAGCACACACATGGCAATGTAGCACGACATATGAACCTGGCGGACTCTTTCATCTGATCACTGTCAACAGAGCAGACAATCGGCGCACTCCGGTGGCAGAGCACTATGCAGATCCCATGGGCAATGAGTCGTGCCCCCTCACAAGGGGCAATGGGCAGACGTAAAACAAAACATGACTCATCCAGGAAGGCAAGGTGGGCTTAGACCGCTGCCATCAGTGATGATTGTTGTCCATTTTGGCCCCCCCATTTGCTGATGCTCAACATGTACCCACGCTGTGTGTAAGTGTCTTAAGCATGTCCCTGCCTGTTGTGGCCATTGCCTCGTCCCTACTGACACGCACATGCCAATAAAGTCTATGCCAATCCACTGGTGTCTAACTGTGAAGTGTGTTGATAAGATTGTCCACTCGTGTGCCACAATGAGCATCGTCCCTACACAGGGAGGAACTGACTGACGCATGTGCAATGGGGGTGTGTCCCTTTTGCAAGCTCCACCTCTGTGAGCCAGACATTGTTTTGGGATAGGTGCCGGCCGACATGTGCACATACGTGACTTCAGCAATGTGAGTATGCTGTCCAACCTCTGACCATGTGGAGAAATGTCATATATCATAACAGAATGTCTCCAACAGATGTGTGTAAGTAGGTATGCAACATGAAGTTCTGTCGTCACATGTGATATAGGACACCTGGCCTCCTGGCCTCCTGGCCTGCTACCGATTTGGTCATTCCTACACACAATGTTATTCAACACATAGACGTGTGCCGACGTTGGGGGGTTGTGAGATTGTTGTTGATGTGTAATGGGGACACAGCTAGTACTCACCTTCAGAGTCATCCAATTGGCCATGTGTCTCAGGGATACACATGGGCATAGATGTCAGTTACCAGGGTGTACCTTCATGTGCAATCATTGTCCCTACATCCAGTCATACGTCCATACGTGTGTGAACATAGTAATGACACATCTGTGATTTTGAATGTTTTATTCACATTCAGGTGATTGACGGAGCTGGAGCTGTATATGGCCATCCAAACCCACATCACATGGAAGCCCAGTGGTGGGCCAAACAGAGTCCTTTGGGGATTGAAAAGTGACTAGGAAGAGGAGGAGTGCAGCCCAAAGCAGGATTGCTGTGTAATTGGCCAGCAGTGAAGAAATGGCAGTCCGTGTCGGGGTCCGGGTGAATGTCGCAGAGTGTTCCGGTGGTCATTGGGAGGTATTGTCCGAGGGCATGATGCATACGTCAGAACCAGGCAGGGACAGGCCATATGGCGGTGATGGATGCTACTGCCTCCTTCCTCACACAGTAATTACCATCCCCTTCTTCCTCCCCTGATACGGGTTTTGTGTCCGGTGTGTCTGGTGTGTGTGGCAGGGTGATGGCTGCATCACTGTGTGCCACTGACACATCAGACTGCGAAGGTGATGGGGCAGCATCACTGTGTGCCACTGACACATCAGGGGTTGGAGCGGTGTGTGTCGATGTTCCTGCTGCAGTCATCTGGGACCGGCTCAGTGGCAGCAATGGCAAGATGAAGAATTGCAGGGCATTGAAGTTTCCAGCTACTACTCGCTTGTGTCCAGCCGTGGCAGCCATACTTCCAGCCTGCATCTGCTCCATGGTCTCCATTGACCTCCGCATCTGTGCCAACTCTGTGCTGTCATCGCTGGTGCCTGTCTGACCAGACAGTTCTTCTTTTCGATTAATGGCCCCAGCGAGGTCAGCCAAGGTCTGTGGTGGAGCATGGTGCATACAGGGGGTGTCCGGTAGGGACTGTATGTGCTCCCCGATGGGACTCAGACACCCCCGTATGGCATTGAGTTTGGCTGCCACAAGCTCAAAACCCACCCGCAGCTGTTCAGTTAACTCCACCTGGCAACCCCACACATGATGTTGGAACGCCATGTATTGGTAGGGGGATTCGGGGAGACAGCTGTGGTGGTGTGTGTTTCCTGCTGTGTGGTCTGTGCAGGTGGTGGGCTCACCTCGGGGCAGCTGGCCTGCCCTGCTTCTGGGGATGGGGTGCGGAGGCTGTCCATTATCCGTTGGAGGGTGTCTTGACATATGTGCAGGTTGTCCTCTTCATCATCATTGATGGGAAGTGTGGTCTGCCTTGCAGGAGCTGTTGTTTGTCCCTCTGCAATGTAAAGGGGATATGCAGGTTAACAGAGTTACACATGTACGTTGGAGATTTGCAGATGTTTACATTCAGACTGCATGCCATTGTGCATTATGACTGTTTTGGTGGAGGTGGCTATTTGATGGCAGTCAGTGTGTTTTCGACTACATGACTGTTGTGTGGTAGTACCCGTGCATTATCATCACACAGTGTCAGGCAATGCCAGATGTGAGTGGACTGTTACTACGCACATGCCGAACCAGTTGTGAGCCCTGTCCTGTGCTGTTGGTGTTGCACTTTGTACCACATTGCCGTCATTGCTATGTGTGTGTGCTGCATTGTGTAGGGAGTTGCCCCTGCAGCTCTGATTTTGTGTAGCCTTCTCCCTTTGAGGCAGGGTGCCTTTGAATTGTGTGCTTTTCGGGGGCTGAGTTGTTTTTGACTTGGGTCATATATGCTCTCGGACAGATTTTATGGCCTGGTGCATTGTTCGTCTGCTGCGTGTATTGTATGACATGGGTTGTGGGTGCACGTGGACATTTCAGAATGTGACCTGCTCCTTTACGGATGTGAACCGCACTGGGCTACCTCCATTTCGATTCGGGGGCCATGTCATGTTTTTTGGCTGCTGCCATGCTATCGGGCATGCAGTGTTACTTGCATAGTTAGTGTGGGTCACAGAGCCGCTGCTTTGCTGGATTCAGCACATGTGCATGGGTCTGTTGTGATGTTGGTGATATGGAGGGGGGCCCCTTTGTGCACATTGTGGACGGGGGCCTACTTGGTGTTTCTATGTGTGCTGCAGTGTGCCAAGGCTATCAGGGTCATGTTCCAAAATCATTGTGAGTGTGCAGTGTGCTACACATAATTGTGCATATGTTCCATTGTGCCCATCTCCCCCGTCCCCCCCGTCCCTGGTCGTTACTCACCCTGTTGCTGTTGGGTCAGGTCCTATCGAGCTGTGTCCAGACCCCCAAATTCTGCCACCGTCTCCACACTGCTTAATGTGACCACCATTTCCTCCAGCTCATCAAGCTCCTCCTGTGTCGCAGGACTCCCACCTCCAGTCGCCCTTGCTGCCTCCCTGTTGGCGGAGAGCTTCTCCTTGGTTTGGCTGCGCACTTCATGCAAGCGCCTCTTGACCTCCTCCAGTGACCTCCTCGACACTCCCGACTGCATTGACGTTGAAGATGGCCTGCCATAATTCGGTTTGGGTTGCCAGTGCTGCAGTGGAGGTGCCGAACAGTTGTTGATGGTGTTCTATCACCTCCGTGATGATGAGCCGGTCTTCCTGTGTACTGACCCTGTCTTCCTCTTCCTCTTCTCCTTCCCCGGACACGGGGTTCCTGGCTGGACCTCTGTGTTGGCTTGTGGAGTCCTCTGCACTTGGTCCGGGTGCATCCATGTTGCTACGCAGTTTGAATTGATTTTGATTTTTTTTCTCTTTCTTTTATAGTGCATTTTCCCGGAAGACGCGTGGGATTTGCAGGCCTGTGGCAGGCTTTTGCTGAGTTTTGTACCGTGATTGGCCTCATCGCCTGATTTTTTGCGTTCGTATTTCGCATTTGTGCGGTGTGGCGTTGATTTTCACGCTGACATTTGACGCATTATCTGGTGACTATCGCATGCTACCGCCACGATGTGAATGCTTGGTTGGCACGGCGTACTTTTCCCGCGATGGGCTGCGATGTTGAGAGTTGCGTTAAGCTACTCTTGTGGTAGTTATCACATGTTGTTGTGAATATCCCCCTCAGTGCGCTTGGGTCCCAATGACATTTTCCATCTAGCCCAAGGGTGTAAGAATAGCCCGGTGTATTTTCAGCAAGAGTAACAGAGTTACTTCAAAAATTTGATGAAGAAGCGTTGTCCTATGTGGATGATTTTATCTAACGGACGACGACTTAGAGAGGCACTTGACCAGGGTAAGCACCATTATTATGTGCTTTGCCACACAGGGCTACAAATTCAACTTTAAAAAATCAAAAATAGCCTACCTCAATGTCCTATTTTTGGGATATGAGCTGTCAAGTGAAGGCAAAAGTCTGGCAGCTAACTTTTTAGAAAAGTGTGCGCTGCTCCAACCTCCCAAATCATTAAAAAATTTACAATCAATACAGGGGTTCCTAAATTTTGGCAGGACATACATTTTAGATTACGCACAAAGGGTAAGACCTTTCTACAACTTAATAAAACCTGACTTTTCAGCCAGAGATTGGACACAAGAACATACTAATTTTCTTTGTTTACTCCAGGAAGACATGATTGCTTCCAAACACTTACAAACATGCGTAAACATACGCCAATTAGTGATCCGAATAATTGCGGGTCAATGCAGGTACACTTTTTTGACCTTCAATGAAGGAGAAACTGTACCAATCGCTTACAAATCACACCTGTACACAAATGCAGAAATGCGTTTCACTTCAACAGAAAAAATACTGACAGCCATTCAGACTGCTGTAGCAAGAGAAAGAGCACTGGCTCAGGGAAAACGCATTATTGTTGTAACCCCAGTACCGGCTTTAGAAGCTGTTACAATGGCCAGCATTCCAAATGCGAAAGCGTTACATCCAAGAAGGATACAATGGGCTAATTCTCTTACTGCAACAGACGTTGAATACATATTTGACCCAAGTTTAAAAACACAGGCATTCTTGCAATATGAACAAGAATATCCTCTACCAAATGAAATCTTGCCTCTCGATCAGTATGAATATATTATTTATACTGACGGATCTGCGCAACTGATCTGGGTTTAATCCATCACCGTTCTTTAGCCCACTCTGTCACCCCAGTTCAGACATGGGGGTGAGTGCTTGCAATGTTCAACACTCCGTCCATCATTTCCTTTGGTTTTTGCTTTGTTCGCCATAAGTTGGCAGGGTATGCTCAAACGTGTGTCCCTTGCTCACTTTGCCACTGGATTCAAGCAAGCCTGGCTGAAGACGGCTGAAATGCCAGAAACCGGTCCTAGGAAGCTTGTTTCCGGTCCAGGGAAGATATGGCTTGGCAGTTCGGGCTGCACTGTTCCCATGAGGCACAGGGTCAGACTGATTTGCATATGGCCATGTCTGAACTGGGGTGGCAGAGTGGGCTAAAGAATGGTGATGGATTAAACCCAGATCAGTTGAATGGGGGTGAGTGCTTGCAATGTTCAACACTCCGTCCATCATTTCCTTTGGTTTTTGCCATATTATGGTATCTGTCATCGCATCATGCAAAGGCAGCACAGCAGTACCTACAAAATTTCCACTCAAATACTCCTACAAGTTAGATGCACAAAACATTCCATATGCTCAGATTCCTGGAGTGGGGGATAGATTATACCAAATATGGATCGTAGGCAAGGTTTAATACTAGCTGCACACGAGGGTTTGGGCTCTGCGCACACACACGTTACAGCCACTATTTCTTTACTGAAACAGCACTATTGGTGGCCAGGGTTAACTAAGCAAATTAAAGACTATGTCTTGAAATGCGACATCTGCCAGCAGATGAAAGGCTCCACCATTACACACCCGGCACAGACTCCATTATTAAAATCAGACAAACGTCTCGCATGTGTGTACTTGGACCACTGCGGCCCCTTACAAACTGACGGGGCTTACAGATATATCATGGTAGCAGTGGATTCCTGCTCGAGATTCCAATGGGTATGGCCTCAGCGCTTGGCTGAAGCTCGAACTGTTATCAAAGATTTGCGAGTCTTTTTTGGCACATACGCAGTTAGCATGTTACATTCTGACCGCGTACCTGCATTTAGCTCTCAGACTTAAAAGAGGCCATGGAAGGAATGGGCGTAGCATTGCAGTTCTCATCTCTGTACCATTCCAAGGGAAATTCGGTTGTGGAGAGAAAAAACCGGGACTTAAAGCAATCTTTAACAGCTGGGGTATTAGGCAAGGGTGGTAGTTGGGTCGCACACCTTTATGGGGTTCAACGGGCATTAAACAACCAGAGCCAAGAAACTCTCTAGGGGGTCTCACTCCATATGAAGTCCTCTTTGGGACACAAATGTGGGTACCTGACCTTGATTGTGAAGGCGCGGTGGCGGATGAAAAACCATTTGATATCCATGATCGTTTGGCTGTTTTACAGGATCTAAATGAATCCAGGACAAAACAAAGCAATGTCCATCTAAAGCAGACCGCCACCGAGGAAGTCAAGGTAGTCACAGCAAGACCTGTCTGGATCCCAAAAGTCGGGGATCTGGTCAGAGAGAAAATTGTGGACAAAAAGGAATTTGGAGCTTGATTCAGAAAACCTGTACCAGTCCTTGCAGTACAAGGAACAAGAACTGTACTGCTCCCGCCTCTTGCCGGAAAAAAGGAGAAAAGATCTGTCTCAATCGATTTAATCAAACCACACTATGTGGCCGATACTAAACAGTAGGGCTAGTGGACTCCGCTGTAGCAGACGCCCTCCTCTAGCTACAATCCAAGAAATTCAAACAGAAAGACTCATTACGTTTGAAGAGCCACCTGTAAGGAATGAAGGACTAAGCAACAATGCTATGGAACTTGTTCCACTTGAACCAGACATTCAAATTCAAAATGAAAATCTGAATAATTCACAAGTTGCAATTAGACCTAATACAGACGTCTACATCAACATGCCTCGTCGAGAGGAAAATAACATTTCAACTAATCCCGATGCAATTCCAACAATTTATCGAACTGCTTCTGGCTATTTCATTAACTTTGAAATGGTTTCTCTGGATCCAAGTGAGCCGGAAACGACGCCAGCCAAAACACCATTCAAGCAAAAATTAACCCCTTCAGTGCCCATGACGAGCTGGACTCGTCATGGGCTGCGGTGGCGCTGTGCCCATGACGAGTCCAGCTCGTCATGAACTCCGCCCGCTAATGGAAGGCGCGGAACTGGGCGGGGAAAGGGGCGGGCATGCAAGGGGTTAAAGAACTTTCTTCTCTTTCTTCAAAAGACATACCTGGTATCACCTTGGATTGAACTCTGGGTAATTTCTGGGATATTGTTTTTTCTTTTCTGGCTAGGCTTAGTATTGACTTTTAGTATGCTTATCAATGGACACTAGCTTCAACAAAGTTCACCAGCCCAAAAGGTCAACATCCTACTGAAGCCACATACATCATCACATCGTGAACAAAGAGACTTGTCATCTGTGAACATTACAGCAGTTCCTATACCGGATGGTATAGTATGAGACAAGGTTGATTTTAACATATTCGGCCCAACCGAACTTTTAAAAATGAATCATGTATTTAAAATCTCATTAAGTGATTTCATTACCTCCAGTACATTTTCTGATGATTGGGACACTGAAACAGTAAATAACATGTTGTCTGATTTAGAGAAAACTGCTGCATTTTCTAACAATGAAATGTTAGAGGGTTCATCAGACTATGACAAATTGTCCTGTTACCAACATTATGGTCATCACTTCCTGCACACATCAATTTCAGCTAGGAATGTTTTTGAATACCATAAGTGGGAACATTGCCCAACACCACCGAAAAGTAGTTCACAAGCGTTTGCACAGAAATTTACATAATTTTCAGGGTTTAACACAACACAACAGATCCAGCCTCATATTACTATAAGGTTGCACCAACATCAGCACTCAAAATGATGTTGACAAAACACTAAACAGATTTACTCTGCTTCCTTTTTGGCCCAATTGTCTGAACAGGGTTTCAACCTATGGAATGACGAAATTGACTCGAAATAATTTGGGGTTCAGGGACTGGCAAGCCCAGGGAACAGAGGCACTATTTAGAGCATGCCTCATTCCACAGCAGATGATCTTTTTAAATGAGACTGTGCAACAGACATCCTGTCTTGGAATAGCCAAGATAAAGGACCTGAACACTCCAAGGTTTCCTACACCAACACATGAGTGGCAGAATTCTTCTATAAAGGAAGGGGCAACAGTTGATGACATACTAAAGTACAATAGATGAGACCCAAATTGGAAGGAGGGGGTGGTCTGGCCCGTAGACACAAACACATGTCATAAACGGTTCCTGGACATCACCGAGGGACTAAGTATCAATAGGCCAGACCCACATTATGTACAGAGAGAACATCCAGTGGTAGTGACATCCTACAGTGTTGGGATGTTGGGCCTAGATTGGCTAGAAACCTCGACACTTGCAGAAGTGAAACAACACTTATCTTTACTCTCACAAGAAATGGATCTTAGGAACGTTTTACTAGGACCTAGGAAACAACGTCAAAAACGTTTCATATATGCAGGCATTTATGCTGCCTATAATTAAATCTGGAAGATTTCCCAACAAGAAGCCGCAGAGAGAATATGGGAAATAGACCATAGATACTTAGAAAAAGCTTTAGCTGTGGTGGATAATGGGTTAACAACTTTGACCTCCAGAATATATTCATTGGGCAACATGATATCTTCTGCTATTGACATACTGGAACAGGATTAAGCCATATTACAACATGGCCAATCACAGTTACGTTCTATTATGTTATTGAGCTGGACGCTGCAATCTTTGCATGTAGGCCTTGTGCATTGGCGTTTTATAAACAGTATGTCTCTGTTTTCAGAATACAATCTAACTGATACACAGATAGAAATGGCACAAAGGGGAGCTAAATATACAATGCTGCAAATTGAAAAACTGGACAGGCTACCATTCACAGTGGCTGAATTACCATCAATAGAGTGGCTAATTCACGGCCAAATCACTCTCCCGGTCGGGACCTTTCAGTTTCACTATTGCCTTGAGTAAAGGCAGGTAGGCAGATATGAAAAATTGGGTAAAGAATACATTAAGAAATCCTGGGATTTACCATATAGATTTCGATGCTGGAGTAGGGATCGAGAGGTTTTTCGTGACGGTACTAACTGCAAGAACTGTTTAAGCGGTTCTCTCATGTGCCAAGATATCGTTTTGCACGGAGCCTGTAATGGTTCAATAGCAAATCTGTCTTGCCACATGAAAGGAGCTCCAGCTGCCGTGATCACGCCAGCGTTTGAGTTACTTTCGAATGGGAGTTACTTGATGCTGAACGATCAGGGTTGTTGTGGGATGCTCCCGGGCATTGCCTATCTGGTTACCGTAAACACCAGAGTTACTTGCTGTATGCAAGTATTGTTTCCTCCGACAAATACAGTCAGGGAGGCGCTGCTATGGCCTTCACTGAATGTTTCTTTTATACAGTAGGATGCTTTGAGCAGAATGAAAGCCATGCTTTTACAGCAGACCGTGCCATTAACCTCCGCTCGAGAAACCTTTAAACTTCAAGTTGCAAGGACCTCGACAGAGATACAGGCGCTAATACGTACTAACTGCCCCCTACATTTCGTACCTATCTCAACCACCTCGGAACTATTTCATCCACATATCTTGTTGTATATTGTATTCGTATTTTATAGACTGGTACTATGTATTTCTATTTGCTCCATATGTAACTCATGCACTTGCTGCTGTGCTAGCTCTGTGCATCTTCTCTCCCCAACTATTTAATCCCCCTACCTTAACTACCTTAAACTACTTTGCACCCATTTCCTTCCATACACTGTATTCTACTTTTATATTCTGTTACTATGTATTTTTTTTATCTACTCCTTGTGTAATTAATGCTGTGATATCTCTGTGAAGCACTCTAATACCCTCAGTTCAAATTCGAGCTATACAAAAGCAAATATATAAAATAAAATAAATAAATGAAGTGGGAGATTTCTGAACGTAACTGTTATCAACCTTTCTTGAGTAACAATCAAGGACAGGCGAAATGGTAGGTCTTGTCTACAAACATCCTCACACTGAACAACAGATATTGCAGTTCTATCCCTAGCCCTTACATTTACTAAAAGGAAGTACTCAGGTAGACGTAATAAGCAGCCTCTTGCTAATGAGATTCAGCTGGAATTTCTGGAGCCAGCCCAATCTCCGTCCTTCCCCACTTCAGTTTCTGGATGCCACCCTCCAGCCGCATGAATGAAGTCAATAAACATCTACTGTCGGGGGCAGATGTATTGCCCTCTATTTTGTGCATCCTAAGTTACAGGCCATCTAAAATGGATCCCACTGCCCCTACTACTCAGAGTCGTGCCACACACAGAGTTCTACTACCATACATGTGGAACACATTAGCTGCACATACAAATACTTGACATGCAAACAGAATGTCGGGTCAAATTATTGGGGTACATCCAAGAACAAAACATCACGTGGGAGGGGTCAGTAGACCCTCTTCTCTTTGCCACAGAGAAAAAGCTATGACCACCCTACTGAGTCACAAACAATCAACATGCTTCCACCACCACAATATGTGATTCACCTTTATGATGATGACATGCTTTGTGCATCCCATCTGGTCATGAAACAGAATGCAGGCCTCAGCTTACCAGGAACAGACCTAAGCCTCTGAAAACCTGCTATAATACCTCCATGCCAGGGCAAAAATAGAACTTTTGGGGTACCAGTTTCACATAAAGTCTGGAACTTAGGGCAGGGGTACACTGCTTTTTACCTTGAGGGGAATAATCCCTCCTAATTTATATTGGTCTGGCTTCTATGTGTGCAAGAATGTATGAATGATGCCAAATTATGCATGGACAGTTTGTGTCTATGTGCATACATGCATGCTCCATACATATGCCATATCCGTCAGCATAGTCAATCCTTGTATTGTTTTTCTTTCTACAACTTTCTAGTAAAGTAATCATCCCCACCACCCGCACCCCCAGATTTCCTTTTCTTTTTATGTTCAAGAGGGGATGCATAGCAACAGAAAGCTTTCTCTTAGAAATATTTGTTTTGCATTGTGTGGAATGACAAGCCATAACAATGTTCTTTATGTGTCCTCCAGTTGAGCTACACTAATGTTTGTGTGACAATCAGTTTCCAGCTGATCTATTGTCCACGTGTCAAAAGTATTCAGTGCTTAATTTGTAAAAAAAACATAAGTGCCAGGACTCTCGGCAGGAAGCCACTGCAGCTTGCACCACACATTGCCCCTGCTATGCTGCCAGGGATAGTAACAATACAACTAGTAACCATCACTCTCCTGTAAGAGTGACAAGTCGGACTATTTCAGGCCCTCCAAGGTATAAGGACGGCTTGGACGGCAGGCAAAAGCAATATTTAATGTATCTTGAATTAATAATTAACTGTTGTTGTGGTTATCTACAAATTAACCAGACAGCGCCACTTTGTAGCAGACTGTCACAGGTGCCGGTGTTGACAATTAAGCGCCGGTGCCGAGCACCGGAGACCACCGGCTCAAATTAAGCAGTGGTCATCCCTGGGCAGCTGACATTCCCATGTAGATCTCTGCTGGGGGGCCTGCTTGTTGCTGGTTTCTGAACGCGGGTGTTTGCAGGTGTGTTGGTCTGTGTGTGCATGTATATCTGTTGGTATATTGCACTGCTTCATATGGTAAATAAGGTATAATTTGTCAATTTACATGGACGTTGTGTGCCTGTGTGTGGGGACATTATACAGATCAAACAAAACCAAATCACTGTTTTCTTTTCCTTTTATAGCACTCCCTGGGAAAGGAAGCCCCAAAGAGCCATTCCTTGTCTTTTTTAGCATATACAAAGTTTATGCATTCAAAGATCAGAACAGCCAAAACGTTTGTAATCGTTTGTGCAAGTATTGTTAAGAAAACAATGTGAAGCTAGGGACATGACATGTTCTTATGTTGAACGAGTCATCTCAAAGCATTACATTATCCTCATGTTACACATTTCTAAATTATATTTTTATTGTATGAGGTGGTTCCATTTATCTTTTATAGTATCATTCAATTCATGTTTCAAAATATAGCAATGATATTATTGTTAAGGTAATTTGGTCTTTTATGTGGATTCTGTGAGAGGTTACAACAGCACATGGTGGTATTGGGAATTAAGGTTATGTGTCTGCCTTAAGTGTTAAATATCTTTGCTCTTTTGAGTTTTGCTTGTGTTGCAGGCAGTATTGTCTCTTCCCCAATGATCTTAACTAGGTTTTTTACTCATGTGTTTGCAGGGGAGAGCATGGCGGTGAGAGCCATTGCAGGAGAGGACAGATTGAAGGGCAGTGCTTAATTTGAGCAGGTGGTTTCTGGTGCTCAGCACCGGCACTTAATCATCAACCAGTTAAGGACCATCATGAGCACCAGTTAAGGACACATTCATTTTGGAGGAAATTAAGTGATTTGTTCAAAATCACAGATTGTTCAGCCGATGCTGAGACTCGAACCTGATTCCCCAGCTCCAAAGTCAGAACCTCTGGCCATTACCCCACATCCACTCCCCACTTTCATGGTTAGTAGTTGGTTCCGTTTTAGGCGGCGCTAACAGGAGAAATGGGCTGGTGCAAACTGCCTCCTGATGAGAGTCCCGCCACTTTTTTTCTTTTTACAAATTATCTACTGTTGCAGGAAGTAGTTCTGGAGTAGATAGGATCTAGCCGGATTCCATTTTTGGCTGCCCTGAATGATTTAAACTGGTTGTATACCAGGGCAGTTTGCTGACAATGCCCACATGTTGAGGTGTCTGCACTTTCAGTGTGATTAGTGTGTGGTGCGGTAGCCAGCAGGTTATGAAAGGCACATACTTTCCTTCTGGGTTCAGCCTCATGTAAAAGCCGCACTTAAAGAGCGATCAGCTGTTCATTTTGTCAGCTCCTTATACTGGCTGGAAACAGTTGGAGCTCGAAAGAATCACAGCTAGAATCTACCCTCCTGCTGCAGACAAACCACTATCAGCAGTGGTGCTGGAAGTATTTTCACGGGGGGTGTTGTCATCAATCTTACATTACCATAGTCAAAGGGATTGTAAAAAACATCCAAGCATTGCACATAGAACAGTGTAGCAAATATGCATCACCCATTCAGCAGGAGAGGGGTACGGGTGTGGTATATAGCATGTGGTCGATTTTGGAGCCCACTGCCACAAATATATTACTAAAACATGGTGTAGTAGTGCACTGTCATTTTCTTACCGAAAGCACATTTTCTATTGAAATGATGACTACATTTATACAGACATACAGCGTTTGGTAAAAAATTACCACTGGGTAGATGGACCTGTGTCCCTCTCTACCTGAGAGAGTTTCTTGAAACCCCGTTGGTGGTTACTACACACTCCATGGGAGGAGGGTGAAGTAGAGACCCCTATAGTCACACTTACATCAAGGTACGTCTCTCTCCGTGGTCCTAGTTGCGTTCGCTCTTCTTCCCCATGGGATGTGTAGCAACCACCAATGGGGTTTCAAGAAACTCTCTCAGGTAGAGTGAGACATAGGTCCACCTACCCAGCAGTAATTTCTCACCATATGTTTTGGTAAGACAGGAGCCCACATTTCTATTTTCGTTCTGATGAATGCTGCGGACCATTTGGGCCATAAGGACAGAAACATGTCGACGACTTCTATCACTACGGTGAGGGGGTACTAATTCCCCTTCTTCACTGCTTTTATTTTAATATCAAGCAGTTGCCATTTGAATAAATGTATTTTTAGCGTTTACACTGATTTTTAACTATCACTCACTGTCACAGGCACCCACTCAGGTTTAGAAGGGACTCCCTGACTCCAGGTGTAGGCCCGCTCTCTATCAAACCATGTTTTTAGAGAGTGAGGACTGCCAATGATGAAGCATGACACCTGGTGGTGTGTAAGGACAGTCTTTCACTTTTTGTGAGATGCCAGGCACTCCACTAAACACCCCTTAGCTTCGGTCTTGTTTCATTCAGGGTAGCTTGTTTCTGCAGGTGCCATAACCCCCTAACATATCTCTAAATGCAATCTGTAACTAGTCAAGCAGACCTGAATGTCTCTATTATTACATTTGTCCTTGTTGCCAGTTTCTTTGGAGAAGAGGTTTTAAAATAATAATATAAAAGCTGACTGTTAGCGCCTCCACTCCTCGTGTTGCTGTTCTTGCTGTCACTGCCACCTCTTGAACACCAAATTGTGCGTTCCTGTTGTACTTTATTCCAGCACTAGAAGAAAGTGTCTCTTTTGAAGATCAGTAGGAACAAAGATGGTAAAAAGTGAGGAGCCTGTAAAGTTGTGGGCCCTAGGCCCACATGTTACTAAAATGAGTGACGCAGACGCATTTAGGATGCTTGGTTAACTGTCCACAAGCATGTGCACTTAAGCCCTATTATTTAACAGGCCCACGTCACTCATGACGCCTGTGTTGGATGGGTTTGGGGTGTGAGTGTGCCCAGCCGTCGAGGGAGTGGCTGTTAAAACTAGTGCCTGCTGAGACACTAGAATTTGTCTGGTATGACACTACATTCCTCCCTAACTTTATTCAAACCAAAACATGTCCAACCTATGGAAACACAATTGTGCACACAAGATACCATTTAGTCTCTCAGCCTCGAGATGCAGTCTGTAGGACAACGGTGGACAGCTGCAGCTGGGAGCAACGGGCATCTCTGCACATGTCCACATTTTAACCAGCTACTACTGGGCACAAACAATTTGTTGATGGAGCTCAGATTCTTTAGCAACTTGTCTGTCGAATCAAAATCCACTTGCACACTGTTGGATGGGCCTGTGTACTCTTGTGGTGATGCTTTTGATGTCTGACAACTCAAATATGGTGCATCAGGAGCATGGGTGTTGTCCTTCTACCAAGTCTTCTCTTGGGAGCACCTGGGCACTGTAATGACCAATATGCAAGGACTGGGATGGCGTTGACGCTCCTTAGGACATTATCCTCCGAAGCCCCTGTGCCTTCCGGTACCTTGTCGATGGAGCAGCTTACAGACCATTTCTCCTGCGAGGGTCCCTAGGTGCAGGAATGTCCTTGACGCCCTTTTGTGGCGCTGCCACGGTACCGCATGGACTGTGCAGGGCTGCTTGAGGGCCGCCTGGGGGCCACTGCAGGATCACTGACAGACTCCGACAACTTTGTTCGTGCAACCACCAAAGTATGGTCGGTGTGCTTGCCAACAAGACACCGGGGCAGATGGGCCATCAGATAGTCCCTAGACACTTGGTCTCTTGGTGCTTTTTGGGTGTAAGGCTCCACCTTGGTGATGCACATTGCAACGATGATGTGGCTGCCATTGGACCTGGATGACAGCTTATGATGATTTGCCTGGAGTAAGGATGACTGAAGGGGTTTTGCATCTACGTAGCTCGGTGCCTTTGCTGGGGCTGTTCTTCACCCGTGGTATTTGCAGTTGTGAACAGGGATGCCATCTGACTTAAACTCCTGGCGCTCGGGCATTGAGAATTGCACTGGGAAGCATAGGGGATCGATGCGGTTTGCGCTTGCGGGTGGCTTACATGTGATTCTATCGTTAAGCTATCTCCAGGGATGTCACTCCACCTTGGTGGCTTTCTTTTGTCTGCAGGTGCACTCTTGTGGTGGTACGAGTTCTTGTTCTTCTCTCTCTGCATCTACGATTGTGAGTTGGGTGCCAGCCATCTCGAGCAGCCAACACTTGGGAACTGACTCTTGCACTTTGAAGCATCGGGTAGAGAGGCAGTTTGTGCTTACTTGCGGCTTATGTTTGGTTCTCCCTCTATGCTGTCACCAGTGATGTCACTCCCCCTCTGTGGCTGGCTTGCATCTGTGTGGTCTCTGCTCTATTCACCCTGTGATCTTGTGCATCAATGGTCATCCAGTTCTTTAGTGTGACTGATCTGGTCAAACTCCTTTCTCTCTTCATCTTCTCATTTCTTCTTCATGATGGGGCATCATGCCACGCTCTGTCTTGCTTGCAGTGTGACGTGGCATCAGGCCACGTGTTGCATGTCTTCTCTGCCTGTGCTGTGGTGGCAGCTTGCCACTTGGAGTGTGCGACTCTCCTCTTGCCTGTATTGGGCCACTGGTGACCCCATCTTGAGGCAGTGTGGGGAGGACACTGTGCCATCTTTGGACCACTGCAGGGCTGTGCTTCTGCAGTTAAGATGCAGATGCTCTCTTTCTGCATTCAGGCCACACAAGGCCTTTACTACTCTCTCTTCTTTGGGGAGTGTGGGGTGCCTGGCAAGCAACCAGTCTCTCTCTATAAATGACATAGTCTCTTTGAAGGTGTTGTTGGTTGGCTCCGTGTATGCTTGCGTCTTCTCACTTGGGGTGGTGGCTACTTGCCACTCTGGGCATGCATGCTATCCTACGCCTTACAGGAGAAAGTTAGCAAGCCTGTCTTTTCTGCCCAAGCAGCTTGCAGTGGTGGCAAAAGACCACTAGGGGTGTGCAGCGCTGAGTGTGCTGCTGGTTGACAAGATTGTCCTAGGGGTGCTCTACTAGTAGCTGTATCGGCTGACAGTGGCGAGATCACAGGACCCAGCAGATTCTTTAGTGATCAGGGGTTGCTGGGCATCCTTGTACAGATCACTATTGCTCAAATGGGGCAGTTTATTTGCAGACTACTGTGCTCTACAGCAGTACCGCAGATGGCCTGTATGTGCACTCCAGCCACTTTTCTCAACGCTCTGCCGCTCTTGCCTTTTTTTAAATCTCTGCCGTAGCGGGCACCCAGGGTGCCTGACTGTTCTGTGCTGTGCTGCAAGGCTTGAATTGGTGCAAAGTTCAGCTTGTCAGTTATTTTCTGTTTGCCCGGTTGTGCCGACGAATTTCTCAGTCATGGTGCAGTGCAACAGGCAACTGCTAGGCCGTGTTGCGGGTGCGCGCCATAATGAAGGTCCTCTTACCTGCAGGTAGTGACATGCAGTGTCGACCAACTGCCGGGGGACGTTGTAACTCCTTTTCTCTTTCCTTAAGCTTGCATGCTAGTGCAGTGGAGATGGAGAGGCTCTCCCTCCTGCATTTGGGCCACACTAAACATTTCCTGAGTGTCTGCTCTACATGCACACCTGTCTCTGCTGTGGCTTGCCACTAGGAGTTGCACCATGGTCTCTTCCCCCTTCAAGGGAGACAGGCAGTGTTACCATACTCTAGTCAATGCTGTACTTGCTGGGGTTGACAGTCTGTGCAATCATTTTTGCCCCCTCTGTGGCCGGGGCATCCTTCCTGATGCTGCGGGCTGTGCTGCTCCTCACAGGCACTGCCTCTATTTATGCTTTACTCTTTTTTACTTGGCTGCCGAACACCTTTTCTTCCTCCGGGGCTCTGCCTCTGTTCCACTACTTTAGCTGGACTCTTGGCAGTGTCCTTGGGTGCTATCACAGCCCCCGTCTTCACTCGCTACTGTTCCCGGTCAAGGCCATCTCCCATGACCTTCACCAGTAAGTGGTGCTGGCACGTTGACATAGTAAACCACAACAATCTGCCTATCACTGCTGGAGGTGTCTTCAATTGCCAAGACATTGCACACTCCTTGCTAGGAGCATGGAGTGGAAGGTGGATAGGGGTCACTTTTCTCATGCGGCCGTACCTATTCACACAGTGAGCCCCCTTTGGGCCATGTACCCGGTGTCTGGGTTCTCCGGGGCGTGTGTGACTATCAGCTGTTAGGTGGTGGTCCAGCACTATTCCGAGCATGGGCTCCGGAAGCTTACCTATCTTGCGGGCCTCCTGCTGTAGGGACTGAAGGTGCTGGACACTCACTAAAATTCCAGGCAGTTGCTCTCATGCCACAGGTCTTCTTGCCCACATAGGCACCAATGCAGGGAAGGCAAATGCTTGGCAGACGCGGCCTCCTTTCTTCAGGATATAAGACCACCCACACAGATCCCCTCACTTCCCTGTGGTGGTGGGCATTGGGCAGCTTGTGCTTTAGATGTGCTATTCTTTATTCTACCATTCGGGCCTGCTCATTTCCAACACACCTCGTGGTGCGCTTCATGCCAGGTGGGTGGCAGGGCCGCTTTCTTTCTCCCGTTGGCGTTGGGCACTCCTTGCTTGTGGTAGTGACCTCCTGGGCCTAGCAGGGGCAGCAGGCTCTACCGGGTGTAGAAGAGGCTTGATCGGGTCAGGTGCAGCCTCGATTCATGCTATTCATTGTTGGCAATGTTACCGTACTTCTTACTTGCATCACAGGCAGGTGAGGTGCTGCACATGAGCTGAACCATGAAAGGCGTGGTCATAGGGGCAATACCGGCTCGGTGCTGGTGATAGGCAGCAGGGTGATGCAGGCAGTGACAGTCCATACTTTCAGGGCTTGTGCAGGTGCATCCCTCTTGCTGGTGGAGCGCTACTCATCAGGCTGCCATGTCTCTTCCCAGCACTGCGCAGATTACTGCTCCACGTCAGGCAGGTGAACAATGCTGCATACCTCACCTGGGGGGGGCAGCACTCGGTAGTCGTCGGCCTCTTCCAACAGCGCTGCTTGCCGACTTCTCCCTGGGCAAGTGATAATTGTGGTGCCTTATGTGCTGCTTACTCTACTCCCCACAAGGAACTGTGAGGCGGCTACTAGCTCACACCGTAAGACCCACTCGTCGCCATTGTAGAGTTGTGGGCCCTAGGACCACATGCTACTGAAATGAGTGACGCAGACACATTGGGGCAGATTTATGTTAACTGGCGCATCCCTGCATATCAGCAGGGATGCGCCAATTATTATGCGCCACAGCTGCACCACCATGGATGCGCCGCATTTATAATGTGGCGCACCATGGGGCAAAAACGGCACAGATGCGTGACGCATCTGTGCCGTAAAAGTGGCGCATTGCTGGAGTTGCGTCGCAAGCGCGACGCAGCTCCAGCAATGTTCTGGGGGGCCCTATCTGTACAATGCTGCGTCAATCCTTACGCCTGCTTCAAGCAGGCGCAGGGTTTTGACGCAGCATGGGCCGAAAAGTGACTGAGTGAAATCTTGTAGATTTCACTCAGCCACTTTTAGGAGGCGTTCCTGCGCCGGAACGCCCCCACCTACCCTGGAACGCCTACATGTGGCGCAGGGCTTTACAACGTGACGCATCTCCCAGATGCGTCACGTTGTAAATACCCCGCACCATGGCGCAGGATTTGCGCCGCTGCTGCGTCACAAAAGTGACGCAACGGCGGCGCAAAAGTGGCACAAGTGCAACATAAATCTGCCCCATTGCGTATGCTTGGTTAACTGGCCATGAGCACGTGCAGTTGGGCCCTTTTATTAGCAGGCCCACGTCACTCGTGGCGCCTGTGTTGGATGGGTGTGGGGTGTGGGGTGTGAGTGTAGCCAGCCCTCATAGGAGTGACTAGTAAAACTAGTGCCTGCTGAAACACTAGAACGTGTCCAGCAGGACACTACAGAGCCTGGGACCAGAGAGGTGAGAGAAGGCTGCAATGCAAGGCGAGCCAAGGGATTCGGAAAGAACATGCCTGAAAACGTTGAGCATTCAATTTGTCCTCAGCAAAAGATGCAACGATCAAAGCACCCGGGGAACTCATTAAAAGCAGAATTATCGCAGTCAGCGGTCAGCTCCATGCCTCTTCTCTCCTGTTTCTGTTCCCTCTCCCACAGGCAGCCTTTTCCTGCCCTGCTACTTCACCCCTCTGCGCCTCTCATCAGTTCCCACTCCAGAAACACATTCTCCTCACTGTTGTATCATTATCTCTGGACGCAATTCATTACATCCATCCCGACTCCTCGCAGTCGTCTATTGGCTTTTGCATCTGAGACTCACCTTCCCTTTCCCTTTGTACTATCTGCTGCAAAACATTTTCTCTGTCGCTTCTTTGCTTACACTGTACGCCCTTCCCTCACGCCTTCGCTTACACCCAATTTCTGTTTCCTCCTCTGTTTCTTCTCTCGTCACGTTCATTTTTTTTTTGTATGCGAGATATTTCATCCTCGGCGCCAGGAACGTATTTCACCGTGCATCTGTCATTCAGTTCTTTATTGTCTTCATTACACCCTATTGAATGTTTTTGCGTATCTGACTTCTGTCTGCATTTCCATATTTTCTATATTTCACACATTCTGTTTTATTTACATGTGATGTTAAACCAAGATTGCTATCCATCGGCAGTTAGAGGGTGCTGTATTACCTTCCCGAAATACCACAGTCTGTGAAATGAGGCTCATAAACGTCTTTTTCCCTCTTTGTAAGTCACTTGCTTTTCTTTCACACTTCAAGGAATAATTGAGCTTAGAATTCTACAACAATTTAAAACAAACAAGTTAACTTGTTTATTAGCACATTCAAAATGCATGCTTTACTCTGTCACTGAGTAAATAAAAGGGTGCCACCTGTGATTACTTTAAAAATGTAATGTTTTCTGTGCTAGGTGTGCGGGATGACTTTGGATCACAGCCACAATGAGCCTCAATAGATGTGTTTAGCACTCTAATGATCCCATTTACACATATACATGTTTTTGTCAAAAAAGCACACTGACAATAAATGAAGAAAGCAGAGATGAAGTGGATTACTTCCATCATAGGATTTTACATCCTCTTATTTGATGTCAAACCAGGCAATTATCCGTGTAATAGACCTGGCTCAGCTTTCTATTCCAAATTTGCTCACACAACACTGCCACTGTCTCTGTGCTTCCCCTTCTAGGTTTTTCTCCCATGTAAACTACTCCATCACATCATATAAATCCCATAGGACACAATGGGATTTACATTTCGGCGGACAGGATATCCGTCACCATTGTGACTGAGTAACCCGTCTGTCAAGATCTAAATCCGGCCCTAAGTGTCTGTCCATTTTTAGCATTGGTCACATTGGTCTTATTTTTGGAGTGAAAGAGGAAACCCTAGAACTTTCCAATTCTACATCTCCTCACTCGCACCGCTTTTCTGGATAATACTAGCACACTCATATGATGACTCTTTTTCATTCCACTTTAATTTATTTTTACTTAATTCATAACTGGTTAATGTGCTCATTTACTAAAGGAAGTTACTGAGCACTTAAGGAAAAGGAGAGGGGTGGGATCTACTGGCCTTTTAAAGTCAGTTTGATTTAAGCACTTGGTGAAAGAGATGGGTTTGTGGACTTATATGATGTTGGTGCTAAGAAATAGATTAAATAGTAGTGAGTTCAAAATAGGAGAGACTTCTTAGCTTAAAGACCTTCCTCCAAATAATTCAGTCTTGGTGCGAGAGAGAGCTCTGGGTGGCTGAACTAAAGATGTCCAGTCAGACTGAACAGGATTGTTTGAAATGCCCATATTTTGTGTGGTATTCCCTCAGTTTTTTGCATTTAATGCCCTATTTTTGCTGAACTCACTTTTCCTGGAATTATCTTGTATGTTGCAGAAACCTTGTATCTTATATAAGAGGCCTGTGGAGGGGACCTCCTGCTGTTTGAGTTACAGCTACTCAAGAAGATTCTAGAGGTCTATCCTGCTTTCGAGCTGACCAATACCAACTGGACCTGACCTGGTCCCCTCTACTGGCCTCTCTGTGAGTGAGTCCTGACCTCCAAGTGCTGCCCTCAAGTTCCTGGACCCTTAGAAGGAGTAAGAGAATTCTTCTTCCTCTCTAACTGAAGTTTCCATCCGATCTGATATGAAGCGATGCAGTGCCAGGCACAGCCACATAGCTTCTAATCTAAGGCTTTGCTGATCTGACACCGAGCAACATAGAGCCCCTCAGAGCCTTGCACACAGCTGAAAGCTTCATTGGATCTGAAGCCAAGGTGGCAAAACCTTGCTGAGACACACCATGCAGATTGAGCCTGAAAATTTCGCCAGATCCAATGCAGATCGATGCTGAGTCCAGCAGCACTGAGCAGCTCCTACTCGACGGCTTCAGTGGATCTGACACCAAGCGATGCAGAGCTCCACAAAGCAACATCAGATAAACCTCGCATCAAGGACAGAAGGTACAAATCCCCACCGGCCAAGCTCGGTACTGTCTCTGTCCCGCTCTCCATCGCAAGCGGGCTGAACTTCTGACTTTGTTCCAATTCAGTATGGAAAAATTCCCACAGTTGGGTCTTCACACTTCTCGGTGTTATTCCCACTATAAAATTTTAAAAACTCATAACTCCTGTTCTACAGATTGGATTTTTGTTGTGTTGGTGTCATTGTAATTATTAACATTTACTCAATATTTTGGAGTGTTATTTTGCTGTGTTTTCATTTTATTACTGTCCGAGTGCTGCAGAAATACTTTACACATTGCCTCTAAGTTAATCCTGACTGCTTGTGTGTGAGTGTGTGTCAAGCTACCAAATGGCTAAGCACAGGTTTATATAGTGATTTTTGTGGTTCACCCTGACAAAGATTGTAATTATTATTCAATGTGGGTTCTCACACTCCTCAATTAATGGTATTCTAATTTTGTACAAGGATGGAGCCAGATAAGATAGCCATGGGTTGGCCCAGCAGGACCTTGCGTACCAAGCAAGAGGTTTTAAATGTAATCATTTGCTTTGACCTGTAATCCAGTGGAGTGATTTTTGAATAGGGGTTATGTGGTCAGAAACCTTCAATTTAAAGATATGGTGGGCAGTAATGCTTTGTGCTCTTTGTAGTTTAGGCAAGGTTTTGGCAGGGCAACCACGATAGACTCCATTGCAACACCTGGTGGGACAGAGGGCCTAAGCTATGATAATAGAGATACGATCTTGGTTGTGCAGTAATGGCTATTCTCGCAGAGGCTGAGAATATAAGAACACAATCTTGTGAGACTGAAAGTTTATAGGTGAAGATGATCCATGAGCTTCTGACTGTTATGGTGGTGGGAAGAGGGCCTGGATAGTGTGGCCTTATTGTGACCATTATATCAGGGTTTTGAGGCCAATGAGAAGGATCTTCTTTTTTATGTAATCCAGTTATAGGTATAACCAATTGATCTTTATCTACTGTTGATAGAGGACATTGTGCACTTCCCTACTCCTTCCTGGGTACTTCAGGAAGTATGTTTTAATGTCATCTGCATTCACATAGTAGCCGACTTTGGGGTTAATGAGTTTTTCGGCAAGTGTAGCCATGTATGTGTTGAAGAGAGCCATCGTCTTTCATTTCCTTTTCTAGCATGCATGATTCAGTCTCTCTCCTCTACATCACTTCTCCACTTTTTTAATTGTTCATGACAGTAGGTCTCATTATCCCTGGATTCCTAGCCTTTATTCCACATGCTTCTCCACCATAACCACCCTCTTCTATTTCCCTGTTTTTCCACACGTGTGCCTTTCAGCCTTTTTAAATATGTTTTTATTAATGAGTCAGGGCACAGAGCAAAACAAAGCCACGTAAAGGAATATTCCTACATGAAAAACAACTCACAGCCATAACCCAGAATGAAAATATACATTATATCAATTCACAGAGAAATTGCATAATGTATAGAGCAGGAAAACTCATGCAAAAATTGGGTACCGTAGTCAATGGGACATGACTCAAACATAGATCACAGATGATGTGCAGACATCTACAACTTGGTAAATGACAAGGCAAAACATACTGTGTACATCAAGTGGACACATGCTTTGGAAGGAGAGCTGTATGGTTAGAAACCTCTCAGCCTCATTGGTCTTACAAGGGGGATCATGACCCCATCAACCATGTTGATTAAAGGAGTCCAAATATGGGCTTATTTAGGGTATGCGACAAAGTCAATCATAGCAATATTATTCATTATGACCATGCCCCATATTTTAGCCTATCAAAGATGTAGACAGGGAG
This sequence comes from Triturus cristatus, assembly GCF_964204655.1. Lineage (NCBI taxonomy): Eukaryota > Metazoa > Chordata > Amphibia > Caudata > Salamandridae > Triturus > Triturus cristatus. The sequence goes on from NC_140594.1 coordinate 683,031,460, forward strand.
ATTCAGAAGTTGTTATGTGTGCAATAAAGACAGATTCAATGTCAACATGCTATGGATAATCATTTTGCCACATGAAGACTACAGAGCATAAGCTTTGGCAGCACCTGGTGCCACGAGGCGGACGACAAATGGATCAATGGGAAATTGCTGTGAGGCGATGCTCTTAATAAAGGACATGACCTCTTTCCATAAGAACATGTGCCTTGAAACATGTCTGCCAAATATATCCCTTGTAGTTCTGTAACCCCTTCAGCAGGTTTGACTTACTTTGGAATAATTGCTTTAAGTCATACTAGTGTCATATATCATATACATTCTCTTTAGATGAATGCAGGTGGAATAGGAGGCTGTCTTGATCAAGATTTTCAGCCATGTTCAATGGTGATTAACTGATTGTTGTATCACTCCCACTTAATCATGTATTGTGTATGAGATTCAGTGTTCATGTCTTCTGGGGGATCTAAAACGTCTTGATCGTGCTATCACAACTGTGGGTCATGGCCAATTTTTGGATCCTTAGAGTCAACTTTTATTTCAGATGGATTGGAGGCTCAGTGGTGGTAGAGCAGATAGTGAAACCTCTTCTATATTAATAGAACAAACCAACGCTTACAGTGCTCAAATTCACCCTATGTCCCTGTGTCTATTATTTTTAGATTCACTATTTTATTTCTGATAAGCACTCCTTTTCTATTACACTCTTACCTAGATTCCCTTTTACATCATTCTTAATCCTCAAACTTGTTTTTGCTTTATCTTCTTGCATTCACTATGTTGCTCATTCATCTGCATGCGCACAAACTTTTTAGAGCACCCTGTCTTTTCGTACTTAGGGGCTCATTATGATGTCCGCCCGCCACCATAACGGTGATGGGACCAACCTCCAGACGTGCGGCGGTCCCACCGGCCCAATTAGGATGCACCCGCTATACTGGCGGGCGGATCCTGGCCTTTTACCATTGCGGACGGTGCTGCTGGCTGCAGCAGCGTCCGTAATGGTAATAGGGCATGCGCAGCATTTCCCTGCACCACGTGGCAGGCACCACGCAGGTCCTGCCAACCGGTGCAGGGAACTGCAAGAGGTACCATGGGTACCACCCAAGTGCTACCCCCACCCCCACTCCGGGGGCCAGCAACAGGCCCCCAAAGCCAATCCCCTCCAGCCTTTCCATGACGGCGAAGGCCTTTAACCACCCACATCCTAATATGGCTGGCGGTGCCCTGCTAGGCACTGCCACCATATTACTGGCCCAGCTTCGCCCGGTCGGCAATTATAACGATTGCCGACTAGCGTAAAAGCGGCGGACAGACTTTGTATCCGCCGCGATACCCACTGCCATCATAATATGCCGGGGGGTATTTCACATTAGTATGGCATAACGATCGCCACCACTGACGGTGGTGATTGTTACGCCATCCTGATGAACCCCTACATTCCCTGTCTTCGAACTTCCATCTTTCAATTCTTAGTTTCAAAAATGTATTTTCTTGCACAAATAAAGTTGAACATTTTCATCAGGAAAAGAGAAACTGATCAAAGATTTCTTAATGGACTGACAACAATTGAATTTCTATAAAATAATTTTCATAAGACATATATTCTTCAGAAGAGAACTATTGGAACTTGATTTTATTGTTTAGGCACAATTAGCTGAATTATGTTTTTGGAGCTCCTGCTATAATTTAATTTTTCTCTTGATGGAGTATTGATGGTTTTGCAGGGGCAGCTCCTCCGCTATGGCAAAGGAGCGTCGCCCCACTGTTTTTAAGAAGTGAGAAACATAAAATGATTATCATTTTATGCTTCGTGTCCTCCTGCTTTGCGGCAGGCAAGTGGGTGGGGCTGCTCTGCTCTCGGAACAGGAGAGGGGTGGTTTGCCCACTCCAAAGTGCACAATGACTGTTTTGTGCGGCCCAAGTCATGCTCACTTTCACCGTTCTCCATGCTACATAACAGCATGCATGGAGAACATGCCCACCCATCCAACCCCTGGCTGAGCTCCATGTCACGGCGCACAGACCAATCACAACGCCGCATTGCAGCATTGTGATTGGCTTAGGGGAGGAAGCCTGGCTGCCTGCTTCCTGTTCCTCTCAGAGTTGAAGGCAGGAGAGCAGGAGGAGAGACAGGGGGCCCGGTCTCAAGGTAAGTTTTTTTTTTTATTCTGTTCTCGGCCCGCGACCCTCCCGCGCCTGCCCTGCCACCTCCGAGCCTTGCCGGCAGCCACTGTGGTTTTGCCAGAAATGTAGTAAATAGGATCCTGGATTTCAGCATTGCATTATGTGGCATCAATTGGGCAACTGGGCAAAGGAAAATAGCATGATTTCTCTCCTGATTTTATGTTTTGTAAAGAGCACTTAAGAGCATTAGTGGTGAAACTATCAATTCTCTTTTCTGGCTTAAGGATAGAGGATCAGATGATTATAAATACTCTCAAAGTTTCTTAACTCTTTAGTGGCAGTTGAGACTAAGCAGTTGAGGTTTTCTCAAAGAAGTGCTGGTATCATATACGTATCGTAGGCTATCAGTTCAAAGAATGTTGTGCAGAATATATTTAATAGTAAAGTCTTTATGATACTCACAGAACTTGTAAAATGGAAACCTCTGGTGGAAGCCAGCAGCCACTAACCTATACACTCAACGAGACACCAAACCAAAAACTTTAAACACAGCATAACACAACACAACAAAAGAAGGCATTTGCCAACAATTAAATCAATGGTGGGAGCACTACTCAATAGAGGTGCATGCAGGAGCAGGTGAAATACTTGGGTACTGAATCTCTGCAAAGCCATCCTTGAAATGACTATTTCAGACTTATAAGCGGCAGAAGAAGCAGTGAAATCTAGCAGTAAACAAGATGGCCTCAAATCTACCTTCCAACACACAGGGGTAACTTCAGCATCAGTCTCTTTACTGAGATGGAGAGAACAAAGACCTTGGAGATGCAGGTTGAAAGCAGGTTGTCCTGACTCGTGCAGATCCGGTTGCTCCCCTCTGTTCTCCTGCTGGGTATCGTAGCGCTTCTCCCACGCTGCTTGTAATATCTGCATTCTTCAGCTGGACTACCATAGCGCCGCATTGTGCATTTGACTCGCTCTGTCCTCAGCGCTGCTTTGCTGCTTTGTGATTGCTGCTCTGTGTTTGCTCTGTGCCCAATTTCATAGCGCCGCCTGTCACTCTTAATGTGCTGTGCTCATAGCGCTACTCTATGTTAGCCATTTCTTTTATAAAATATATATTTTGATCATTACGCCCCACTGCTCGCCCCAACCTCTCCCTGCGTTAAGTGTTTGTTGTTGTTGCAGCCATTTGCTTCCTGTGACGTCCTAGCCCGTCCCTCCAATCACGCTCCCGCCTCCCAGCTGAGCCTGCCTCGCCCCTCCCCTTCAACTAACCACTTATGACAGTGGCTTTTGCGCGCAGCGTTCACGCGCAGCGATCGCGCCCCATTCGCCAAAGGTAAGCCCGTCTACGCCCGTCCGAGCCTGGACCGCGCCCAGCGCCAGAGCCCCTGGTCCTCGTAATGCCCACCCCTCCCGCATTACTTACGATGCCACCACCCTCCTAGCCCTTAACCCCGGCCGTTCCCCCAACTGCGTCCAAGCGGCTCCTGGACACACCCATGGACCCTTTTCCTGCTACTCCTGCAAGTTCGACGGCACCAAGAACAACTCCTCATCTACGAACACACAACAGATATCCGATCCCAACCACCTACAATGCATCCTGCTCAACACCCGCTCGGTCCACAGGCACGCCATTGACCTCTGGAATCTACTCGACACCATCTCTCCGGACGTCGCCTTCCTAACAGAAACATGGATGAATGCCTCTTCAGCCCCAGACATCACCATTGCCATCCCGGAAGGCTATAAGATCATTCGCAAGGACCGTACCGGCCACACAGGAGGAGGCATCGCTATCGTCCATAAGAAATCCATCCGCATCTCAACCAGCTCAGACGTCAATCTCGCCAACTCTGAACACCTTCACTTCCAGATCCACATCGACCCCAAGACCACACTCAGAGGCACCCTCCTTTACAGGCCACCAGGACACCGCGCACAATTTAGTGAAGACATCACGGACTTCATCACTCCACACGCGCTCCCCTCCGAGGACTACATCCTTTTGGGAGACCTCAACTTTCACCTTGAAAAGAACAACGACCGCAACACCACCACCCTTTTGGACAACCTCGCAAACCTCGGACTTAAACAACTTGTCACTACCCCCACCCACATCGCAGGTCACACACTCGACCCTATCTTCACCTCCAGCAAGCATGTTTCCTTCAGCCACACCACAGCTCTCCTTTGGACTGACCACAGCTGCGTTCACTTCACCTACAACAAGCCCACATCCAACAACCACCCCCAACCCACTCTGCAAAGAAACTGGAACAAAATCACCATCGACCAGATCTCCTCATCGCTTCTTCAAAGGCCCCCCGCCCACTCCTCAAACCCAGACCAAGCAGCCACCAACCTCACCCAATGGTTATCCAACAGCGCCGACATCCTAGCACCACTGAAAAAACGACAAATCAAACTAGGCAGCAAGAAGGCCTCCTGGTTCAACGATGATCTTAAGAAATCCAAGAAACTCTGTCGCTCCCTCGAGAAGGCCTGGAAAAAAGACCCAACCACCAGCACCAAGGACGCCTTCAAAAACGCCACCCGCATACACCACCAACTAATCCGAAATGCCAAGAAAGCAGCCCTCAAGGACCGTCTAGATAACAACGCCCACAACAGCAAGGAATTATTCAACATCGTCAAGGAATTTACCAACCCCTCAGCCAACTCCAACGACATCACCCCCTCTCAAGCCCTCTGCGACTCCCTAGCCTCATTCTTCCACAACAAAATTGCAGACATCCACAACAGCTTCGACAACCAACCCGAAGACCAACCCACCCAATCCCCTGCAGGACCCCCACCCCCCCTGAACATCCTCAATGACTGGAAGCCAATCTCCACTGAGGACACCATCCGTCTGATGAACTCTATCCACTCAGGATCCCCCACAGACCCTTGCCCTCACCACATCTTTAACAAAGCAGACTCCATTATTGCACCGCACCTCCGAGACGTCATCAACTGCTCCCTCAACTCCGCAACCTTCCCGGAAAGCTGGAAACATGCCGAACTCAGCGCCCTCCTGAAGAAACCCACAGCTGACCCCACCGAACTCAAAAACTATCGCCCTATCTCACTCCTTCCATTCCCGGCCAAAGTCATCGAGAAAGCTGTCAACAACCAGCTCGCCGCATTCCTCGAAACCACCAAATCCCTCGACTCCTCACAGTCCGGCTTCCGAGCCAAGCACAGCACCGAAACCACCCTCATCGCAGCAACAGACGACATTCGAACTCTACTGGACAATGGAGACACAGTCGCCCTCATCCTCCTCGACCTCTCCGCAGCCTTCGACACAGTCTGCCATAGCACCCTTCTACAGCGCCTCAAAAACATCGGAATCCAAGGAAAAGCACTGGAATGGATCACCTCGTTCCTCTCCGGAAGAACCCAGAGAGTCCGCCTTCCACCATTCAAGTCAGAGGCCACTGAAGTCATCTGCGGCGTACCTCAAGGGTCCTCACTCAGTCCCACCCTCTTCAACGTTTACATGAGCCCCCTCGCGGCCATCGCACGCCAACATAACCTCAACATCATCTCCTACGCCGACGACACTCAACTGATCCTATCACTCACCAGAGACCGTAACACGGCCAAAACCAACCTACACGAAGGAATGAAAGAAGTAGCCGAATGGATGAAGCACAGCCGTCTGAAACTGAACTCAGACAAAACAGAAGTCCTCATCTTAGGTACCTCCCCCTCCGCCTGGGACGACTCTTGGTGGCCAGAGGCCCTCGGAAAAGCACCCATCCCGACGGACCACGCACGGAACCTGGGCGTCATCCTGGATTCCTCACTCTCGATGAACAGACAAGTCAACGCCGTTTCTTCATCTTGCTTCAACATTCTTCGCATGCTCAAAAAAACATTTCGCTGGATCCCTACCGAAACTAGAAAAACAGTCACCCACGCTCTGGTCACGAGCCGACTGGACTACGGAAACACCCTCTACGCCGGCACCACCGCAAAACTCCAGAAAAAACTACAACGCATCCAGAACGCCTCAGCCAGGCTCATATTAGACATCCCGCGTAAAGAACACATCTCTGATCACCTGAAAAACCTCCACTGGCTCCCCGTCAATAAGAGGATCACTTTCCGGCTCCTAACCCACGCACACAAAGCACTCTACGAAATCGGACCCGAATGCCTCAACACACGACTATCCTTCTACACCCCCTCCCGCCAGCTACGATCCTCCAACCAAGCCCTTGCCACTGTACCTCGCATCAACAAAACCACCATGGGAGGTAGATCCTTCTCCTACCTAGCAGCTAAAACTTGGAACTCACTTCCCACTCACCTTCGCCTTACTCAGAACCACCTAGCATTCAGAAAGCAACTCAAAACGTGGATATTCGACAAGTAAATCCCCACCCTTCTACAAGCGCCTTGAGACCCTCTGGGTATGTAGCGCGCTATATAAATCTTTTGACTTGACTTGACTTGACATCAGTGTCAATCCACGCAGTGGTGGAGATGCGCCTGTCCTGATCCTCACAGCAGCGGCTCCGATGAGCAAAGAGCTGCTATGTGGAGATTCAGCATTTTCCTTGAGGATGCCGATGACGAAGATGCAAAGACCTTGCTTCAGGGCTGATCCACGCAACGGAGGCAATGCGCCAGTTCTGTTCCATGCAACAGAAGCGATGCGCCTGTTTTGATCCACAAATCAGGGGCAATCTGCGAGTTCTGATCCATTCCACGGCTGTGATCTGCCAGCCCAACAGAGGATGTGTGTGTTTTGCTGAAGCAAGCTCCTTAGGCCTATTTCCAAGGGTCCAGGGTTGAGGTGGCACCCCTTGGCAGGGCAGACTCACAGATGGCAGTGTCCAGGTGCAGAAGCAGGGAGGTTTCAAGTTTTATATGCCCCTGAGACTTCAGATCAGGAGGCCAACCAGCTGGCCCATGGAATCAGTCTCGGTTCAAGTGATACAGGTCTAGTCCGCCTCACACAGGCTGGAGAACAGCAGGCAGCAGGGCAGCACAGCAAGGCAGGAGTCCAGCATAGAGTCAGCCATTCAGCAAGACAGCAGTCCTACTTCCTGGCCGAGTCTTCACAGGTCCAGAAGTGTACTGAAGTGGTGGTGCCTGAGGTCCAGTGCTTATACCCAGTGGTGCCTTTGAAATGGGGGAGACTTCAAAGACAGGACTTTCCTGCCCTGGCTCCAGACTCACTACAGGGGTGTATGCAGCCCTTTATGTGGGGACAGGACACAGTCTATTCATGTGTGAGTCCAGTTCGCTCTCTCCCATCCAGCTAGGATGACCCATTAAGTCGCACCTAAGCTCCCATTGTGTGCAGCTGTCTATGGGGAATACACAAAGCCCAGCGGCCACCCACCTCAGACATGTGATCAGTGACAGGCAGCAGGCCCCAAATGTAAGAAAAGGGCAACTTTCTATAAGTGGCATTTTTAGAATTGCAATTTAAAATCAGACTTCACCAGAAGCTTGGATTTTAAATTGTGATTCCAGAGACACCAGACTCGAGGGGTTAGCTCTTCCCAATTGAGAATTTCACTTATATAATGTAATAAGCTAATCCCAATGTTATCCTTGGGAGTGCTAGGCCTTGCAGTAGTGAAAAACGAATTTGAGAACTTTTCACTACCAAGGCATTTAGAACTTAAAAGTGCATGTCCTGCTTTTTAAATATATTTCACCGATGCCCTGTGGGCTGCCCAGAGATTATCTTAGGGGTGACTTATATGTACGAGAAGGGAAGATTTGGGCCTGACAAAAGGTTTATTTTGCCAGGTTGACATGGCAGATTAAACTGCACACAGGCTCTGCAATAGAAGGCTTGCAACATGGTTAGATGGCTACTTAAGTGGATGCTGCAGGTCACAAGTTAAACAAATGATGGATGGAATGCTGAACATTGCAAACATTCACCCCCAGTCACAAACATCTGGGTTTCATCCATTGTTCTTTTGCTCACCACCCCACCACAGCTTGGACCCAGCCATATGCAAATCAGTCTTGACCCTGCTCCCCATAGGAACAGTCCAGCCCAAACTGCAATGCTAGGTCCTCCCTGAACCGGAAACAAGCATCCTAGGACCGGTATCATGGTATCACCCCTCATCAGCCAGGCTAGCTTGAATCCAGTGGGCAGTGAGCATGGGACCCACATCTGGACATACCCTTTCCACTTAGTGCGACAAATGAAAAAGAACAAATGACGGACAGAATGCTGAACAATGCAAACATTCCACCCCAGTCACAAATATTTGGGTGTTTTACATTGTTCTTTTGCTCATCACGCCACTTCACAAGTTCGGCCCAAAAGTAGCATTTAATTTACAGGCCCTGGGCACATGTAGTGCACTTTACTAGGGACTTATACATAAATTATATATGCCATTTGGGTAGGAGCCAATGTTTCCATGCTTAGAGGAGAGAGCTCATGCATTTTAGCACTGGTTAATAGTGGTAAAGTGTTCAGAGTTTCAAGGCCTGCAAAAACGAAGTGAGCAAAAAGCAAGAGGAGGAAGTCAAAATGTAGGGGGGTGATCCTGCAGAGAGAGACATTTTTCAACAGACACTATCGGGCTCCATGTATTTAGGGCCACCGTCAGTCAGCTCTGACTTTTTAATCAACAACATAATGCATGGTGGTACCTGACACTCCATATTTGTAAAGTGCAAAAGGAAATCTAAAGTTTCAGAAAACAAAAGCCCTCATTTCGGACAACAAAGCAGTGACACCCAGTAGCCTTAAAAGGATTAGCAGGAGAAGATACAACTGTTGGTGGAGATTTTGTGGCAAAAATGGGTCTTATAATAGCTGACTACGATGATCTGTGGAAAATATATTTAAAAAAAATCCTTGGAAAAAATATTCTATGAAGCCTACAGGATTATATTTGTAAAAATACTGGCTTTTAAAAGGTTAAATCCTGCGTTTTATTAGAACAGGCACCGAGGATCTAAGTTTAATTTCATCTGGCAGGTGGCAATTGGGAGAAGGGACAGGAGTGGCTGGTGACGGCGCCAGGGGGCGTCATGGGTTGCGCCAGGGATGTCACTCTGAGACGTTTCATTCAGAGCTGACGTGCTGAGCTGTCCCCTCTCGGCTTCCCGCTCAACACGACCAGTCAACACTAAATCACAGAGCTTTAGTGAAGTGCATCATTATTCACCCGCCCTCCAAAATCCCCTTCAGGTTCCTAGTCTCGTTACTTGCGTTAATGAGGTAGAAGTGTAACTAATTGTTTTAATGTCTTCTTTCAAACGACTCAAAGCTCTGGTTCAGCACTCGGCGGTATTCTGCGCGCCTTAGTGTCCTCCTGAAGTTGTTTTCACTCGTATAAGGTATGCCTCTTTAAGAATGGCAGGCTGTGCATTTTCTCCATACATGATGGATTGAGTTAATTTTCCAAACGTAAATAGAGAAAATCCAATGTATGTGTGCCTCAATCAAGTTGAGCACAATGGTGCTTTAAGAAATGTGGTTATTAGTTGAGATGGGTGCAGTGCTTTAAATGGGCCGGTACTGTCCGGTACGGAGTAATGGCACTTTTGTATTTTGAGAGGGAGAGTACCAGAACTTCTCAAGAAAAATGCTATACTTTTAATTGGTGAGTACCAGCACTTCTCAGAAACAAGCAGGTACTCTGGTACAGAGTACCTGCACTTCTATTTTTCAATTTCAAGCACTGGATGGGTGGAGGCTCCACTAAAATAATAAACGCAATCATTGTCACGGTGAACCACATAGGTCACTAAATAAACCAGTGCTTAGCCCACTGGAAGCTTGGCACAAAAGCAACCAGGCTTAACTTAAAGGCAAAGTGTAAAGTATTTATGGAGCACTCAAACAGTAATAAAATGAAAACACAATACAAGAAAAGAGTGAAATGTAATCAATAAAATTAAATCAAAACAACAAAAATCCAATCTGTAAAACCAGAGATATGTGTTTTTAAAGTTTTACCTTATAATAGGACCAAAAAGCACAAATTGCCACATGCAGTTATCTGGTGACGCTGGACTGGGGGAAAGTCACAAGTTGAGGCTCACTGTAATGAAGCACATGTAGGATACAGGACCAGCTTTGTCACTCTGGAGAGTTTCCTTCTCAAGTCTGTCCGAGGAGCTGCTGTTTGCATTTCAGGGCCATGATGTTGTCTGCGTGGAGGAGCAGGTCAGGTGATGTGGGCGGTTTCTTCGATAGGACGAACAACTGGTCGTTGCAGGAGCTTCGTGCTGGCAGTCGTCGTGTACGGTCGTTGTCCATGCGAAGAGCAGGTCCACAGGTCCCACTGGAGCTTCTTGTTAGAGGTCATCATGGGAGGTCAATTCTCGAAATAAAAAGGTCACTTTGTGGTCTCAACAAGCTCAAAACTTCAGCATCTTCACCATTTCTGCAGGAGGAGTGCGCACTGATGCCTGCCACGGGTCCAGGACCGGGGATACCTCTCGGGGATCAATACTCTATCCAGCAGAGGCAAGCAGCAGGATTTAGGCAGGTCCAGTTGGTGCTGGTCAGCTGGGCAGTTGCAGAGAGGCCTCTGGAAGTTTGTTGTGTTCCTGTAGCTCAATAGTAGGTCAGCCAACTGACACTTGGAGTCATTTCTGGGGAGTGTGGGTTCAAGGCAAGCAGGTCCAATCTTGCTTCTTCTGACAACAAGGCAGTCCTTCTTTGAATCTTCCACAGGTCCAGAATTGTTCTGATGAGAGGTTCTGATTGAGAAGGTGCCACTTCTATACCTGGTGCCAGCCTTTGTATGGGTGAATTCCTTTGCCTACTACCAAAACTGTTTCTGCTCAGTTCTTCCCCTTCCCCTGGGTTTGGCTCCAAACTGTCTAGGGTGACAAAGGCAAGGGCAGACCTGTTATCAGGGTCCTTTGACTGTGCTGCAGGTAGGGTCCTTTGAAGTGCAATTAAGCCAGGGCACAACTCCTCCCCAGTCATCCTTTGAGGAAGAAACCCTCCCTCCACGCATAGACCACATTTATCGCTATGTCTGAAAGCAATACACAACCCACAACAGGAGAGCCATTCACAGTCATTTGGCAGTGGACACAGGCAAAAAAGCATAGATGGTATAGGGCAGAAAAATACCATCTTTCTAAAAGTGGTATTTCCAGATTAGTAATTTACAATCTGACTTCACCATTAAAGATTATTTTAAATTACAATTCATTTGAGTGGAAACAGTATTTCTACATCTGGTCCCAAACTGAAGTTATCACTTATTAAGTGTAATAGGTTAACCCAGTGTTAGTCTATGGGAAATATGGCTTAACAACAGTGAAAAATGACTTTAGAAATTTTTCACTGCCGGGATAGGTAAAACGTAAACCCACGTGTCCTACTTTTTAAAATAACATGTACCCTGCCCGGGAGTGATTAGGGCCTACCTTAGGGGTGACTTAAAATAAATGGAAGGTTTAGACCAGAGAAAAGGTTTATTTTGCCAAGTCAAAATGGCAGTTTAAAACTGCACTACAGACTTCAGTGGCAGGCCTGAGACATGTTTTAAAAGACTACTTTAGTGGGTGGTACATTGAGTGCTGCAGCCAACTAGTAGTATTTAATTTACAGGCCCTAGGTACATGTAGGTCTATATATTAGGGACTTATAAGTAAATTAAATGTACCAATCAAGTGTAGGACAAATTTACCATGTTTTCAATGTAAACCAGTTTACCACTGATTAACAGGGAAAACATGCACAGAGACCTAAAAGCCTGCGAAAACTGGCTCAGCAAAGGAAGGCAAAAATCTGGGGTGACCCTACTGGGGGGGGGCAGGTCCAGCAGCTGACATGCTTGAACGTTAGGTTCCCTCTCCATGTCTGATGGTGTGTAATGAACCTGTGAGGGGTTGACTGAGTCTCTGCATAACAAATATCAGAATTAAAGACCACTTTGAATTTAATCACAAAGGGGAACTTCCCCTTTCAACAAAAGTTGGAGATGCATACAGTGTCTTGGTAGAGAACATGTGAAGTGCCAACTCAAAAGCAGACGCTGCCTCTAGGACAAAGGATTAGGATCAAACTTGTGTCCTATCACTTTCTCCGCAGCATGCCTTAGCTACCATTTTACAAGATAAAGAGTGATAGAGCCAAAAAGAAATAGTTGATTTCTTCTACTGGAAGCAATTTAGCCCATGTTCTCTCTATCTCTCTTATCATGGTGCCAGTTGGAGACAGTCATGAAATCAGGATTGCCCTGGTGAATCTAATGGCAGAATGCTCAATACTATTCTTAGTCTAGGCTGTCTTGTCCTTGGACCCAGAGGATCTTCCCTATTGTCCAGGACAGACCCTTCAGTGCTTGTGTCCATTCAGAGATGATTTTCATGCCCCTCATGCAGGGAGTTTGCATAGCAGAGCCACTTGGACTGCTCTACTTACAGCACACCTAACAGGCTCTCCCTTTCTCAGAAAACGTAATAATATAATACTTACAGCAGTCTTACCACATTCTCCAGCAAATACACACCTTGCATGTAGACATCAAATCACTTACCTTTAGATTTTGTATCTCATTCAGACTCTACCCAGGCATCACCATTGACTTCACATTTCCTTTCTGACCAACAGTATACATAGCACATCATAGTGTCCTATGCAAACTAGTTATCGCGGCTCTTGCTGCAAATAATATTTACTGCACTGATGACAGTTGAGGAATTGCCCTCATCCCACATTTTCCCTCAACTCACTCAGGATTCCAGTGATCTAACCAGAGTAGAGGAATATCTGAAGATGGTCTCCTACATTCATTAATCTGTTGCAGGTTTCTTCAGCCTATGGCAATCACAACCACTATCTTCTCACTTAGCTCAATGTCTATGCGAACTGACATATGACCAGGAAATACTCTACCATGCTGACTATGGGTTAGTCAGAGCAACTGTTAGCAAGCCACTTTGTCTCTCACTTGTTGAGAGCAGAAGACACTAGTCTCGAGTTGGAATGAGTGAGGGTCCAGAGGCAATAGTGGTGGGAAGGGCATCAGATATATTATTTTTTAACATTTAAGCAAAGAAAAGAAGAATTATTTTAAGGATGGTCCGGGGTGGTATTTGGGAAGTAGCACAAGAGATATTAGTCTTATATTTGATCAGGAGGTGTGAAGGAATGTTAGAGGGTGATGGGTGGAAGAGGCTGTACATCAGGTATATGTCATTTTAATGTACACCACAGGAGAGAGAGAAGCTAAGGGAGGTAAAGTCATGTTGTCTGTTACTCACTCTTGATTCCACAACCCATTCATAGCTGTCCCAAGAGATTAGCAGGAAGGATAATAGGATTAAGGTGCAGAAGAAGTATACTTGATATAAAATTGTAAACATTCAGCTGTCAGAGTTAGGTCCAATAGGGCTCTGTGTTGAAGTTGAGAATTCAAGAGCTTTTTCACATTTTTTGCTTGTACTTATGAAGTTAATGTACTTGCAGTAAAAAGTTGAAGTTTGGTTGTTGGATTCATTGTATTCTAGGGTCACGGGATAGATACAGCATTGTATTAAGGATTTGACTTGTCTGTTAAGGTTGAGGTGTTGGACCATAATGCACCATCAGCACCACCCAAGAGAAACAGGCAAGAGTATAGTTTTATTTTTGATTTTGTAATATTCTGCTTATGGGAGACTGATTGGAGTGAAGTGAAAGCCACTGTTAAATGCTGCAAGATACTTCATTAGGTGTTGCACTGAGATTGGTTGTTACATCATTGGGTATCGCACTGCAAAGGGTTGGTTTAGTGGTGTCACAGTGGGAATGGACGCATGTTTTGTTGAGTATAGCATTGTAATTTGTTGGGAACTGCCAGTTATTTCGATTTGGAGGTTACACTTTCCATGTTACATTGTATGAAGAGCAGATTTGATATTCATTAAGAAATTAAGAGTAATGTTTAGAAAATATCTGAGAACACCTGTGTGATGAGTTGAAGTGTTTGCTATGTTCGCCCTAAGTGGCCAGGGTATGACCAGAAGTGGGTCCTTTGCTCACTTTGCCACTGGATTCAAGCTAGCTTGGCTGATGAGGGGTGAAACCCCGAAACCGGTCCCTGGATGCCTGTTACTGGTATCAGAGGACCTGGCTTGGCAGTTTGGGCTGGACTGTTCCCATGAGGAACAGGGTCAAGACTGATTTGCATATGGCTGGGTCCAAACTGGGGTGGCTTAGTGAGCAGAATAACACAGATTGATTAAACCCAGATCTGTGACTGGGGGTCAGTGTCTGAATAGTTTCAGCACTCCATCCATTATCTTATTGTGTTTGCTATGTTTCCCCTAAGTAGCCAGAGTATGCCCAGACGTGGGTCCCTTGCTCGCTTTGCCACTGATTCAAGCTAGCCTGGCTGATGAGGGGTGAAACACCAAAACTGGTCCAGGATGCTTGTTTCCGGTCCAGGGAGAACCTGGCCTGGCAGTTCGGGCTGGACTGTTCCCATGAGGAACAGGGTCAAGACTGATTTGCATATGACTGGGTATAAACTGGGGTGGCTTAGTTTGCAGAAGAACGATGATGGATTAAACCCAAATCTGTGACTGGGGGTGAGTGTCTAAAAAGTTTCAGTACTCCGTCCATCATCCTATTGTGTTTGCTGATGAGGTGAGGAACCTACTCCAGAGGGCACGCTGAACATTACATGACGTCTAAGGTTGTATTACAAACATGTATTTGGGTCAAACAATAGAATAAGACCACATTGAATAAATGTTCCTAGCAATTTCCCCACATGGTACCTTTAGCTTGAAGAAAATTGAGAACCTAAGACGATTATTGTATTGTATGTATCCTGCTCAGTATTAGACTTTAAATGCATAGGAGCATGCCACACATACTAAAGAGAAGGAAAGTTATGAAGCTCAAGCAATAAATAAGGTCTGAAGCCTCATTGAGGCAAAGGGGGATTGTAGAACAGCTGGGATGGAGAGAAAATGTTATTGAGGACATAGGGATGTACCCTGTGATAGCCAAGGGAGAGCAGAAAAGAAAGAAACCATGAGAGGAAGGTGAGAATAAGGAATAAAGGAATGAGAGTAACAGTGACTCAGATGATGACTTTTTGAACAATTTACTAACTTCTGACCCCATCCATACATTGTTCAACGCGTTGCAGGAAACCCCATAGCCCCTATTCAGAACTGTGGGAGGAGGAACGAACATTGATACAAGTGTTCAGCACACCTGTCAATCCAGGTACCCACCCAGAAGGAGATTTGTCATCTGTACTCCAAGTACAGCTCCAGGTACATCTGTTGTCACTACAGCCTCATTACACCTGATGCTGTTACTACCCTAGACCTGGGACCATGAACAATTACAGGAAGTGTTCCTCTTATATAAACACGTTATTGGTGCTGAGGCAGACCCAGAATTGAATGTTCAAGAAAAGAAACAGCTCCTAGAGAATCCGATGTTTTAAGATTAAGGATTGAGTTTGAATACCTTGCAAAGGGAAACATTGACTTGACATTCAGAGATGGTTACAATAGACAGGAGTTTCAAAGTTTGAGTGGGGAAGCAGCATGATCGGTGTGTAAAACCTATGAAAGATTGGAAAAGGTAGCTACAGAGTACAGAATAGGCTTGAATAAAAGGCAGGAATTAAAGAAAAATTTCAGAACATTTATGAATGAGGACACTGTGAAGAGTATGAGACATTCAGGTTTGAGGCTGCATGCTAGAGAGTTGGTAGGATTTATCAGAATACGGTTTAATACACAGAAGCACAAAGACCAGAAAAGGAAAAGAATAAAAAAAAAATAAAGATGATACAGGTGGGCTGGAAGGGGAATTTAGTCAGAGTGACAAAAGGTTTAAAGCATACCCATTGAAAGAGGTCCATGGAGGTGGATATGTGCACATGCCTTGGAGTCATGAGGATCTTTCCACATATACAAATCAATTTCGAAAATTGCAAGAAAATCCTGACCTGTGGTGCATTCAAGTGGAGAGATTTGTGAAGATTTCTTAAGTGATATGGGATGACTTACAAACTTTTTTGACATCGTGGTCCGTAATGATTTGTGGGCAGAATGCAAAGTAGCTGTAGCTTGGCCAGCTGCTCAACCTCAGACTCAAACTCATGCACCTTATGCTGTTGTCATGGATAAGAATACCCAGGTGATTACCTTTAAAAAAAAAATGTTCCAAAGCTAAAGGTTAATTGGCTTAAAATATCCAGAACTACCCATAAGTCTAAATAGTCCTGCATGGACATTATGGGATGCTGATGCAGGTTTTTAGGCAGCACAGTGGAGTTGAAAACCCAGAAAGGGCAAATCGTAGTGGTATCTTGGCACAGTTTCTTCTCAGTTTGCGTACTGCAGTCAGTTCTCATACACAGCAGAATATGATTTGTTGGCAATCAAATTCCTATGATGAGATCTTGAGGTATGCATAGTATTGCATTAATAATCTGGAGGCAAAGTAGGAAAACGTCAAGGAGAAATACATGTTGCCACAAATTAAATTGGTACAGAAAGTATGTGAAAATAGCAGATATGTGTCAAACTCAGGATATAGGCCGGTTCCTGGTGTTGCTGCAGGAATGCAGGAAGTTGGTAATCAAGGTGGTAGACAGATGATGCAGAATGGAAATTTTGTTTTGCAAGGCAAGCACAGAGTGATGACTATTGATCAGAATTCAGGAATGCATATAGCCATGTTGAAGAAGGCTACTACGTTTGATATGTGTAGCACGGTGGACTACTATAAACGTGAGTGGAGACTGAATCTAAATCGAATGCAAATTGATGTCCAAACGCAAAACCAATGCAAAATATCAGGGTACAAATCCATATAATACCAATATTGGCCATGCTCCAATGATGCAACAAAGCATGAGCAACCCAAGGCATAACCTACACCCTAACTCAAAGGTTTAGCAGAACTCGTTCATAAACACAGAAAGTCTCCAACAGTTACCTTTCTTTGACAGTTCCAGTTGAATGGATTCTGATCAATCCCACTGAGCCTGCTTGAGAGGGAAAGAGGATTGTGTACCAGGTGCAGTTCTAGAGGTAGACGAGAGTCGACATTATGTAGGTTGAGTTTGAGAGGTGAATGGCCACCCAATATAACTTTTAATTATACTGGAGCTACCTGCTCTACCGTTAGAATGGTAGAGGCACCTCATCTATCCCTCTCTGGAAAACAATTCAGAAATGACTTGTCAGGTTTTGTGAAGAATCAGGATGAGGTTTGGGTTTTAACAGATTGGATACCACTCCTACCTTTTGCCATGTTGTCTCCCATTGTAAGGCATTTCCACAGTCCATCTCACATACGGAGAGACGCTATAGTCTGTCTCTTCAAGACCTACTGATTTAACCTCATGTCAGTGCAGAGAACTTATGTTACAGATGCATTACTTACCAGCAGTTCAATGAGGGTAAGAAAACAGTTGCAACTATTAGTTGCATACAGAGATCAGGAGGTCCCTTGAATCGCATGAAGCTCAATTTTGTGGATATGTCCATTTGTAATGGACTAAGCTATATTTTGGCAGTACTTTGTCTCTTTTCTTGTTGGGTTTAAACTTGCCCGACTTGGAGAAATGACAGTCTCACAGTGGCCAGATTACTACTGAAGGAGTAAATCCCTAGGTTTGGCCTACCAGTTTCTCTGGAGTCAGATCTTGGCAGCGGTTTTATGGACTAAGACATGAGAATGTGTGTAGCATGTCAAGTTGTGCAGATTTTCCATTTTAGCTGCAGGTCTGAGGTGTCTGAGATTGGGGAGCCAGTAAATTGGATGCTGAAATCTTGGCTAAGATGTGTGTGTTAGTTTTCCCTGCTTGGCCTGATGCCCTTATCCTGGTTCTGATGAGTCTTCAAAGCATTCCTCATTGGAGGACTGATATCTGATCAAGATATTGATGGGAAGATCCATGATACTTTCTGCTGTGCCAACAGCAGTGTTTTTGAGTATAACAGATAACATTACTCTGCCTACTCCAAAGAACTGACCGGCATGGTATGTTCTGTCTCTCACCAGGTTGAGCTGAAGACTCCATTTCCAAGGCTAGAACAGTGACATGTGCTAAGTCAAGGGACTGGGTCATGGTGAAGAAATACACCACAAAATGATGCTTGGAGCCCCACTGGTGTCCCTTTCCGAATCATCCTCGTGACAAACACTGATGTGAATGTGGAGGCCTCCCCAACTGAATCCATGCCTCCCACTCCAAGAGAGTGAGACAAACTATGAAAGAAGTGTTGACAGCAAGTAACACTCCAACACAGAATTATTGTTCAGAGGGAGGAGAAGATTGAGACAAGTATCTCAAAGTCAATTCAAGACAATTGCAGAGCCTTAATGATACTGCAGCTACCCGTTCTACTGTTAGAATTGTAGGGGTACTTAACCAAGGCCTCTTAAAAACAAGTCCAAGTTGTAGCTATGCTATTAAGCAGATCACAAACCACATTTCTGCTAAAGTTCCTCTGAAAATAAGGCCTCTTGAAGAAGGCCATTAGTTTGTAATATGTGATTCTATTCCATTCAATCTATTGGGTAGGGAGCCAAGAGAAGCCACAGTGAATAAAGCAACCAAATCTGAAATTTTGCATCCCATGCTCAAAAATGTGCAAGCCCTTCTGACGGAAGTGTGCAAAAATTAGAAAGGTGACTGCAATGGGATGAGAAACTGAGAGTAGTTGTGTTAGAGGAAAACATTCCCGAAACGATCTGGAAAGAAACAAAGTGACAGTGAACAACCAACAGTCAGGAGATCGAAGAGACAACAGTTGTCTAGCTGTCAGTACTTACTCCTGAATGGATTTGCTATGCTGAAAGTGGGCCTGTCTTGTGAACACATGAGACTGAAAAGCAGCAGAGAGATTTTGAAAAGCCTCCTGAAATATTGCTACCACAATGAAGATGAATTGATTAATTGATTTTGATTGACTACATTTGAAGTGACATGTCCATGTGCTGAAGACATATGATTTGCATTCTGAAATATTCCACTTGATATTAGGTCACAGGCTCCAGTAGAAAAGTACAATATTCTTTTTACAGAATACCAGCTGTAGGGTTAGTTTCTGATTATTAAGTCTACTGAACTACTGTATTTACATTTAATTCACTGACAGTTTTGATGATTTGCACAGTAGAAGCAGAGAGTATAATCTTGCTTCTGATTTTTATTTTATTTGTATTTTTGATCTGACTTGAGTGAAACCATGTAGAGTGATAACAACAATAATATTTGTCTTAGTTACATTAATGATTGGCTTATTAGTGTGTCTTAATTCTCTTGTTGAAAATGCATTTTTCAATCCCTTTCCAGAGTATTACAGGATCAAGCATGCACTTCATCATTACATAGGTACATCATTTCCTGCCTCATCAGAAGCTGGTGTCACATACACTCATTTACCATACACTTATGCCCTTTCCTGTAGTGTAATCGTAAGTCTTTCCTATAAGCAAGGTTGCGTTGAGTACTATTTTATTTAAATATGAACTACTTTTAGAAGAAATCTAATTCTGGAGCTAAATCTGTGGAAATGATGGAGCATGGGACGTCTGTTGGAGCATGAAATCTTAATAAATATTTGGTTTACGATTCAAAATTTGTGTCTCAGCATACCTGGAAATAAAGTCCCTAATCTTACTGGGCCTTAAGGCTATGGATCTTTTCCGTAGGTAAAGAATTAATTAGAAGCTGCAAATTAAAGATTCACATTACACATCACAATTATCAACTACTGGGAGTCAATGATATGACTTTGGTATGAGTTTAATGGGTTTTATGAGAGTATTTAGTAAGACTTTTTTCTATTTGTCATCAATAAGTAATGAATTCATCACGAGTGCAATAAAGAACAGTTGCATGAAGCCCGTTCCATGAAGGCAAATCCCCATTCTAGCTCTACAAAATGAGAGAAAGGTATCTTTGAGAGCCCAGAAAGAATTCTAGTTCTAGAGATGAAAGCATAAAGCTTTGAGCAATTTAGGTAGCACATCCCATGAAGAGAAGTTCAGGAAATTCAATGAAGTCTCAGAAATATAGCAATAAGCTTCTGCAAGTCCGCTTGGAGCACAGAGCTTCAGAGTGTCTGGGTAGTTGTGCGAAGCAAAAGCTCTACTCTAGTCTAGGAACACGCACCAATATAACATTTCGATATCGACAACTAAAACAAAATGTTGCAGCTGTCCATCCTTCTTGGCCAATTGAATCACAATGTATACCTGGGAATGGAAATCTTACACCGTCTATGCCATCTTGAAACAAAGACTGATGAATATTAAGTGTTACATGTAACATTACTAATAACATTCTACACGTTGTGGTTTGCTTCTCATAGGCTTTTCTTCTGCAAAACAAAACAGTTCACTGTTAGGTCTGTCATTCCAGAAATGAAATCATCTATTTCCTACACATTCTAACCTACAAATCTTATTCATGGGGAGAGGAGTTGGCCTAACGGCTAGGGCGGTCGGCCTCGAATCTGGGGAACTGGGTTCGAGTCATGGCAATGACGCTGAACATCCTGTGATTCTGGGCAAATCACTTAATCTTCCCGTGCCTAAAAAGAAATAAAATAAATGAATGTGTCCTCATGTAACGCAACTGGTGCTATGTAAAGCGCTCTGATACCTGTTACGGGTCAAGTTCACACTATATAAAACTCCGTAAAATAAAAATATTGAAAAATAATACAAATATTCATGAAGAAACATTTAAGTAACATGTATCTTCAATATTTAGTGCACTACTGAATTCTATGAAAAACATCTCTATGGGAATCTTTTGATTAGATCATGATGCTTCAACACATTTTATCATTGAACTCTTCACTTCTTCACATTACTAAGAATCTTGACCTAAGGTCAGGAAGACTAGAACAAAGAAACTGTGTTCGTAAGTATTTCTAACTTAACATGGGCGGATATGGTAGCATAGTGTTTCCGTTTGCCTTTTTAAAAAAATGTCTTTATCTTCAGAGGTCTAAACATTATGAATACATGTTAATTGCATTAGTTTACGTTTATTAAAAAATGATTTCTCAAACTCAACCTCCTCCCTTTGATGGTTTAAAACCATCAGAACATTTACAGTTTAATTCACAGTTCACTCTCGTCCTCAGCTGAGTCCTGCCTTTTTTGCTTGATATTTTCCTTCTACTTTAGTTTGTTGTAGTCTTTGTTAATGTGGTCACTTATTTCTAAATCCTATTGTATTTGCCTTTTTCTTTCTGTTTCTTCTCTTTTGTAGTAATGTTTTAGTAGCTTCATATACTCTCAGTGATGTCCGGAAACAAAGAACTTTGATTAATATAGGTACTAATATGGCTTTGAGGATTCCTCTTCTGCTGTTGCAATCCAATTGTTTATTGCAGAAACTCCCTGTGTGAATCTTTTTACAGTAATAGTGGTTTCTAAGGGTTCTAGGTCAAGTTTGATGTCTGAAATGTGCTTTGCATACTCTTCAGTTTTCTTACTCTCACCAGGTATGTAGGTGCAACAATGTTTTGACTTCAAAATCTTACAGACTCTGCCTCTCTCTGCCAACACAATGTCTAAAACATATCTATTCTGCAAAACCATGGATCTAACTGCTACCAATTCTGTGTTTGTGACTAATAAAGCTCCTAATGTACTGGTTGCAAGTTGTCCACTACTGTTGAAAGCTTTAAAAAATGTTCATTATTCAATATCACTCCCACAGCCGAGATAATAGCTCCAAATATGTCTCCCATCAATTGTATATACTCATTTATCCTCTTAGTATATCTGTATGCAGATGTCATTGTTAAAGCATTTAAGCTATTTACATGATACATCTGAGGGAACAATAAGCCTAAATGGCAAATTCCGGAATTAGTGCACTCTGGAAGATGATTGGATTGCGTCTTTAAAACACATAGTATATCGAAAGACAGAGACTGTTTTACCTGCAATCAAGGCTTGAATAAGCAGAAACGCTTTGGGTTTCTTTAACTAACATTGTGCGATATTAAAGCACTTGAAGCAATTCTACAGCTGGTGTTGGTGTGCCTTTCTTTGAGTAAAGGAGGTGGTGTTGGATGTAAAAATGGGAGACCCCATTCCCAAAGCACGGACCCGTCCGGTAGGTGCGCGGGCTCATATATGGAGCAACTGAAGGTGGATTCACTGTCTATGAGTCTGACCTGCCTACTCCCCATGTGACAAAGACGGGACTAAAAATGTGGATAGTGGCGCATGGAAGGCAAAGGCAGTACTGCACGAGTTCAAAGATGAAATCTGCACTTTAAAACACGTGTTCTATCGAAAGGCAGAGACTGTTTTACCCGTGATCAAGGCTTGAATAAGCAGAAACGCGTTGGGTTTCTTTTACTTGTGTACTTACACCATGCAATATTAAAGCACTTCTAGCAATTCTACAGCTGGTGTTGGTGCGGCTTTCTTTCAGTAAAGGAGGTGGTGTTGGATGTAAGAATGGGAGACTCCATTCCCAAAGTACGGACCCACTCTGTAAGGCTTCGGGCTCATATGTGGAGCAACTGAAGGTGGATATATATATATATATATTCACTGAAAAAAACAATTGGCTTCAGGGGCGTTATAGTTAGCTGGACTTTTCACTCGTACAAAACCATTGAAATTCCCCTGTTATAGTTAGTTCAGCTAACTATAACTTGCGTGCCCGCAATGCACTGCTGATGACGTCACATATTACATCACTCATGACATGGTCAGTGACATCACTCATGACATCACTGATGACATCTCAAATGACATCACTGATGACATCATCCAGTGAATGTGTGTTTTTATGAAAATTAAATATGTTTTATATATGTAGATCTCAAGGTCGATGGAAGAATAAATTGGTATATAAGTGTCCAAATGGATGATTTATTTTTTGAAAAATTGATTGTATAACTGACTGATTAAGTGTATCTTAGTGAATACATGGCTTAGTGAGTAATGTTTAAATATGTAAATATCTGTATCAGTCTCTCACTTTGTGTATAAGTGGCTGCATGGGTTGGTGAGTAGCTACATGAGTGTCTATATAGGTTATTAGTTGGTTTTTTGAGTATCAGTATGGGTGTCTGAGTGTCTGTATGGTTCGGTGGGGGGTATTACGTAGTGCATAGATGCATGAATGAGTGACTCACTGTTTGAATGTGTTGAAGACAGCATGTGTGCAGGACTGTATGGGTGGATGAGTGTGTGTATGGGTGTGTTAGTGAGTGAATGACTGTCTCAATAGTGTCTTTCTGAGTAACTACATATGTTTTAAACTAGTATATGTGACTATTGGTGTACATAAGTGAGTATATGTGAGAGTGAGAGATTGGAAGAGTTCCTGTCTGAATAAGTATGTGTTTCTATAAGTGATTGTTTAAAAGACTAAGTATGTGTAAGTTTCTGTAGAAGTAAGTGTGGTGGTGTGTGTATCACTGTATATGCAAGTAAATGGATGTTTGATTCTTTATTAGCATGAGTGACTATGTATGTGAGTAACTCTATGGATGAGTGGTGTTGTGTAACAGGATGTATAGGTGTATGAGTACATATGATGAGTGAGTACATGTATGAGTGACTGTATAGGACTGTTGGTGAATGAGTGGATGTGTATGTGGATATTAGAATTACTGAATAGGTTGTTGTAACTGATATTGGTATGTCCATTGTTTTAAAAATGTTAGTTTCTATTTTTGAATGTGTGTATCAAAGGTTATATTAGGGTGACAGGAGGTCTGCCACTCTATCACAAGGATGATGTCATCAGTGATGTCATCAGTGATGTCATCAGTGATGTCATTTGAGATGTCATCAGTGATGTCATGAGTGATGTCACTGACTATGTCATGAGTGATGTAATATGTGACGTCATCAGCAGTGCATTGCGGGCGCATGTGTTATAGTTAGCTGAACTAACTATAACGGGGGAATTTCAATGGTTTTGTACGAGTGAAAAGTCCAGCTAACTATAACGCCCCTGAAACCTATGGTTTTTTCAGTAAATTTCTAAAGTTTTTTAAATGCTAATTCCTAACTATAACGTGCCTGAAACCTATGGTTTTTTCATTGAATTTCAAAGGTTTTTTTTTTTTTTTTTGAAACCGTTTATTACAAGACTCCAAAAAATTATACAAATATGGGCCTACAACCTTCCGGCCGGCCGCTAGCAATAAAAGGAGCATATGGTATACATTTATGAAACACATGGTGCTGCGGCCGAGCATTTACAGGAAATAACATCGGTGCGTGCCACACTATTCAGACCCCAGTATACGGTTCCATTTTAAATTTGAAGAACAACAAACACAAACAAACCCACAAGGCAATCCTTAATCGGAATAGCAACATGTGCTCCCCTAGAGGGGGAATTCTAGCTATCCATAGGAATCTCAAGAGGGGGGGGAGAGATCAGAACTAGGGTTGGGGACACCTAATGCCCAGGTACCGGGTGGATGAGTTGGCTAAGGGGACGGGGCCGGCGACGGATCAGGCAATAGGGGTGGAGCACAGATTCCCCCGCGGTAGGCGTTCCAGGGGCCCCACACTTTCACCCATGTCGCAGGCTTACCTCTCGCCACATACACCACCTTTTCCCGAAACATGCACCAATCCATATGTTCCTTCCAGGCCGAGACAGTCGGGGGGCTCCGGGATCCCCACAGCTGGGCAATATCACGCTTGGCAACCATATACCCCAGAGTCACCCACCACGTCTGCGGCACCGAGTAATCGGTAGGCTCCCACACATTCAACAGGCATCTCCTCGCTTCGGGCAACAGCGCCACATGCGTGACCACTCGCAGCACCTCATGCACACCTCGCCAGAATCCCTCCACTCGCGGGCACTCCCACAGGATATGCAGAAAAGTCCCCAGCGCACCACACCCACGCTTACACAAACCGTCCTCAGCATAGCCCATACGCAGGAGCTTTGGCCCCGTCATGTAGACCCTGTGGAGTATCTTGAGCTGGACGAAACGAAGGCGAGCCGGTATGGCCACCTCTTTCGGGGAGGCCACCGCGGAAATCCAGTCCTCGTCGTCCAGCTCCAGCCCATCGGCAACCCAAGCCTCACGAAGGGCAGTCAGCAAGTCTGAGCGATCGTTGATCAGTTTTTTGTAGATCAGTGAGATCGTGCTGTCAGGGACGTGTCCATCCAGCACTCTATCCTCCAGGGGGGAGCACTCCGGGATGGAGGCAACGTCCGGAAAGACGGAGCCCAGCGCATGCCGGACCTGCAAGTACCGAAAGTACTCGCTGCCCCGCAACTGAAATTCCGTCTGCAGCATCTCGAACGTTTTAAATCCTCCCCTCGTCCAGAGATCCCCCACTTTGCTGATGCCTATTAAGTCCCACTTCTCAAAGCCCTTCGAGGTCCACAAGGAGCCCAACCGCTCAGATGCGTATAGTGGTGACGCCCGGGTCAAACGGTCCTTCCACCCCATTGCAGCATTGGCCGCGTGCCACACTCGCACCATGACACGCGTGGGGCCCGTCAGGCGAGCGTCGGGCGCGCTAGAGTAGAGCGCTCGATTATAGTCACCGCCTGGAAGTAGCATCCTATCCATTTCAAACGCCGGGTTTAAGGCTGGCCCATATAGGCTCTGATTAATTGCAGCTAGCTGGGAGGCCCAATAATACCATTTAATATCCGGGAGGGCAATCCCCCCATCATACCAGGGGAGCGTCAGCTTAGCCAGGGCAATACGTGGCCTCCCGTCCCAGAACAGGCGGCGCTGCAAACTCTCCACTTCGCGGAAGTAGCACGCTGGGACGAGGTCCATCGTGTTCTGCAACGCGTATAGGAAACGCGGCAACGACATCATTTTAAACAATGCCGCCCGGCCGAGCGGCGAAAGCGGCAAACGCCGCCAGCGCGCGACATCCTCTTTCAGACGCTGGAGGGGGGGAAGCAAGTTCCGATCATACCGAGCCTCCGGGTCCAGAGTAATTAAGACGCCCAGGTACCTGAATCCCAGCGGGGCGACCTGGATCGGACAGCCCCGCGGGAGGATAGGAGCCTCCCCAGAGAGAACATACACACACGATTTAGCCCAGTTGATGACCAGACCGGAGTTACGACCGAATGAATGCAGAACATCAACCAGTACTATGAGTGATTTACGTGGGGAAGCTAGGTACAAGAGGATGTCATCAGCGTATAGGGATACGCGGTCCTCATACTCGGGGGTCCAGCGGAGACCACGGATGGAAGGCTCCCACCACAGCCACTCCGCCAGGGGCTCCAAGGCAAGTGCAAAGAGGAGCGGCGATAAGGGGCAGCCCTGTCGAGTGCCCCGGCCCAGCTCAAACGGAGCAGATACTCTTCCGTTCACCACCACCTGCGCCAAGGGGCCCGAATATAGCAATTTGACCCAACTGATGAACCCTTGGCCAAATCCAAACCTCGCAAGCATCGCCCAGATATATGGCCATTCGAGCGTGTCAAACGCCATGGTGGCGTCTAAGGACGCCAAAATGGCCGGCTCCCGTATGAACGGGGCACGTGCAAGCACACCGTGCAAACGCCACAGATTAAGGGCTGTGTTGCGATGAGGAATAAAGCCAGACTGGTCCTGATGAACCAAATCGCCCACCACGCCGACCAGCCGATTGGCCAGTACCTTAGCAAGAATCTTGGGCTCCGCATTCAGCAGCGAAATGGGCCGATAGGATGTAACCCGGTCCCGAGGTCTCCCCTCCTTGTGGATGACCATGATTGTAGCCAGACGCTGGTCCGGCGGGAGGGAGCCCACCGAGTGTGCCGCCAGGAACATAGCCCGGAGGTGGGGTGCCAGCGTATCCGATCGTAACTTGTACAACTCGATAGGGAGACCATTCGGACCCATGGCCTTGCCGGAAGCGACCGAGCGTATGGCGAGGGCGATCTCGTCGGAGGTGGGAGCGGCGTCCAACGACACCCTGTCCTCCCCGGAAAGGGACGGCAGCGCGATATCACTAAGCAGGGCAAGGGAATCCTCTTCCGAGCAGGGAGACACCGGGGAATACACCCCATGGAAATAATCCGCGAAGCAGGAGACAATTTCTTCTGGCTCAGTTACACACACACCATCCGTTTTCTCAATCAGCGGGACCACACGATTCGCTCTCTCTTTTTTGTCCAACCACGCTATAAGTTTACCAGCCTTATCACCCACATCATACAGACGCCCCTGTTGCTCTCTACTGAGGCCCCTGGCCGCCTCCGTGACGAGGGCCCTGTAGGCCGCCTGCTTGAGTTGGAGGACATGTAATGCAGCATCCGTCACCCCACCTTCTAAATTCCCCTCCAACTCAGCTATTTCAGCCTCCATCCGGGTCACCTCCTCCCGCTCGCGCCTCCGGGCATGGGAAATAAGGGATAGGGCCTCCCCTCGGAGTACTGTCTTGAAGGCCTCCCATAGCGGTATGGCCGAAGGCACAGACCCCACATTCTCATCAAAGTATCACTGAAGGGATTTAATCAATGCAGCGCAAATGGAGGGGTCGCGCAGGTACCAAGGATTGATTGGGGCCACCCTACCCTCACCCCTCGGAAAGACATCAAAGTGCAGTAAGAGCGGGGAGTGGTCCGATATACCCCGTGGCAAATGGCGTACCTCTCCCACCCTCCCAACCTGGGCCGCCGGGACAAGGACATAGTCTAGTCGTGAGAGACTACCATGGGCTCCCGAGTGGAAAGTATACTGCAGCTGCGCGGGGTGTTTTAAACGCCAGCAGTCCACTAATCCAAATGTATCTAAGAGGCCGGGTAGCCACGCCTGTGCCCGGGGGAGGTCCCTAGGGGGGTGACGATCCAAGGATCCAGATACCACCGCATTAAAATCCCCCCCCACAACTAAAAGCCCCCCCGGAAGGCCAAGGAGAAGGCGCCCAAGGTCCGCAAAGGTGGTCGACTGCAGCCCCGGTGGGATGTAAACTGACACAAAGACAACCACTTTGCCCTCCAGTCTTCCCACCAAGACCGTATAACGTCCCCTATCATCGTGGAGCACCTCATCAATCTCCAACGGGAGCGAGTTCTTCACCATGATGCCCACACCCCGTGAGCCGGACGTGAAGCCCGAGTGAGCCACTAGGCGATAGCCACGCCGATTCATGGCGCAGAAGGAGTTACCAATGAGGTGTGTCTCCTGCAGAAAGACGACATCGGGCGAGATTCGCTTCAAAAACTGCAGGACCACACCCCGTTTGATCCTGTCCCCCAGTCCATTCACATTCCAGGATAACAAAGTTAGTTCCCTACCCCCCATCATATACCAAAGCCATCATTCGTACCCCGGAGAGCACTTTAAAACCAACACATTAATACGTTTGCCTTGTGATAAAAACGAACAACACCCCATCCCTACCCACCCACCCCAACAGAACTCCCCCCTCCCTGCACCCCTGCATGAGCCCAAACAGCCCCCCCAACGTGCAGTGTGCCTGTCGCCCCATATGTAGTTAGACTAACTAAACCCCCTAGAGGAGGAGGGAGAACCCCCAAGAGACCCAACACAACCTCCATAGGAGGGAAACTTACAAAAAACTGACGCAGAATCAAAAGTGGCATCATTTTCGTCCAGAGTGAGGCCCATTATTAGACCCTCAGTCCTGATCCAGCGTGCCATCTCCCCCCGCCGCCCCCCCCCCCGCCCCCCCGATCACGATCCCCGGGCAGAGTATCCAGCCAGTCCCCGGCCGCCTCGGGACGATCAAAGAAATGCGTGCGACCATCCACCTCCACACGCAGCTTGGCCGGGAAAAGCATGGCATATTTGAGGTTTAGGTCCCGAAGACGGCGTTTGACGCCTAGGAAGCTCAGTCTCTGCTTCTGGACCGCCGGGGTAAAATCAGGATAGAAATTGACCTCCATATTGTCAAGCTTGACCGGTCCATGCAGTCTGGAGGTTTGCAGGATAGCGTCTCTATCCCGAAAATTGAAGATCCGGGCAATGAGAGGTCTTGGAGGGGCTCCGACATTCGGCCTTCCCCCGGGAACCCTGTGAGCCCTCTCCACAGCGAAGAATTTGCTCAGCCCCCGTGGCTGGAGATGGGTAGCAATCAGGTCCTCCACAAAAAGATCCGCCGCCGCCTCCTCGCGCCCCTCGGGCACCCCGATAATGCGGATGTTGTTCCTCCGTGCCCGACTCTCGGAGTCCTCCAGGCGTCGATCCATTAGCGCAGTCGCCCGACTAAGCCGGCGCACCTCTGTTTGCAAGGCCGCCACATCTGTCGTTAGGCCCGATGCGGTGTGGGCCAAAGACTCTACTCGGTCATTGGTTTTGGAAAGATCGGCCCTCACCAGGCCAACATCCACGAGGACCGAGTCAATCTTCTGCGCCAGTGTATCAAACCGCTGGCCCACCGAGGCCTTCATCTCGGCAATGGCGCCCATAACATCTCGCAGAGTCAAATCTGCGGGCAGGTCTGGGGCATCAGGAGGGCTCTCAGGGGACTTGCGTGGTCCATCGGGCGATCCCTTCTGGAGGGTATAGCGGTCCATACTGTTGGCCTGATGGACGGCGCCGCGCCGGGTCGATTTGGTCTTTGCCCGGTCTCCATCTTGTTTCGTGGCCATGGCCACCAGTCTCCCAGTCGCACCAGCCACGTCGTATAGGGCAGGAAAGCAGACACGAGCTCCAGGGGGGCCCCCTCCGGGCAGCGGGGTGGATCACAGCCTGCAGGCAGGCAGGGTCTCCCAGCAAGGCCACACCACACCAACACCAAGGGCTCCGCGACCCAACCTCGCAGAGACGACAAGGTGGTGCGAAAGCGAAAGCGAAAGTGCGGGGCACGCGAGTCGCCAGGCCCTGCCTGCCGCTGTTGTTCACTTTGTCACTGGATCACCCCACAGCGCAAATCCGGGGTCCGGTGAGGGGAAGGCCGCACACTTCAATCGGTGCTCACTCCGGTGTCCGAGGTCCGATTCGGAAGCGGGAAACGGGTGCCACCTCAGCTCAGGTTCACCAACATAGTCCCCTCATCCAGGGCAGGATAATGTCAGGATAATCGTAGGAGGTTGCGGAGGTCCTCGGGAGCCTCGCACCTACGCGGCCATCTTGGTTGCGCGCTAGGCTCCTCCTCCAAAGGTTTTTTAAATGCTAATTTCTAACTATGCCTACAGAGATAGGACATGTAAAGAAAGAAGAAAAAACGCACAGAAAGAAAAAAAGAAATGCAGAAAAAAGCAACAGAAGTCCTCAAAGAGGAAGAAAAGTGCTGGAAGAAGGATAACGTGCAGAAAGGACAAACAGAAGAGCAGAAAGAAGCCTTGTTGCAAAATCACCCTGTACCCTCAACTTTTTCAGACGGATACTGGTGGTAACTGAGTCTGACTAACCAGTCCTAGAGCCAATGCTATGTTAAAAGACACTTAGAATACAGTGAAAACACCTACATACACTAGAGAACACTATGCGTTGGGGTCCCCCTGTGATTAGCCCCTAGTATATAATAGGGCAGGGGGATTAAAACTACCTCTTAAAATGCGCCACAGGGCGTGTTTGCACACGTCACCTTAGGCCCCGTCCCCTCCCTTCCCCACTGTGTAAACACGCCCTGTGGCCGTTTTAATTTAGGAGATTAAGTCCCCTTGAATCCTGAGGGTCCCTAGGGTCCAACTAGCCCACTAGGTACCTCCAGTAAGCGCCACAGAGCTGCGTTGCAGAGAGATGTAAAAGGGGCACTGCCTAGACCACCTCTCTGCAACGCAGCGCAGTGGCGCTTACTGGAAGCACCTGGTGGGCTAGTTGGCACCCAGGGTCCCTCAGGATTGAAAGGGAATTATTTCCCCAACTTAAAACATGCCACAGGGCGTGTTTGCACAGGTCACCTCAGGCCCCGTCCCCTCCCTTCACCACTATGTAAACGCTCCCTGTGGCCGTTCTAAGCTGAGCGATTAAGTCCCCTTGAATCCTAAGGGTCCCTATGGTCAAACTAGCCCACTAGGTACCTCCAGTAAGCGCCACAGAGCTGCGTTACAGAGAGGTGTAAAAAGGGGCTTGGCCTCAGAACACCTGTCTGCAATGCAGCTCCCTGGTGCATACTGGAGATACCTGTTGGGCTAGTTGGCCCTCAGGGACCCCCAGTATTGAAGAGGAATTAATTCCCCAACTTACAACTCGCCAGGGGGCGTGTTTGCAGAGTGCTGCAAGGAGGGAGCGCGGCCTCCGGCACGATGCCGGTCATTTTTTTTTTTTTTAAGAAGGGGGGCTGTGTGGCCCCCCTTCTTTTTCTAATTTATGAGCCCTGGGGACCCCATCCCCCAGGGCCTGCCCCCTAATTTGTTTTTTAGAAAAAACTAATTTGGAAGGGGGCCGCGTGGCCCCCCTTCTGAGGCCTTAATCGGCCCCAGAGGCCCCAACCCCCGGGCATGGCCTTTTTTTTTTATTCTTTAGGAGGTGGGGCTGCGTTGCCCCCCTCCTTAGGCCACTTACGGCCATGGGGACCCCATCCCCCGGGGCCGGCCTTTATTATTATTTTTTTTAATATATTTTTAAAAACACCTAGGACATGCTGGACAAACCGTACGTACCTATCACCATGACGATTTGCGTGATATTAATTAAAAGGCGACTATGCATACAATGAATCCACGTGGAATGTATTTACACCGCTAGTGAAGCTCTGACGTGTCTGACGCCCTACCACGCCTAATCCCGGTGCCCCCGCTGGTGGGTACTCTCCAAGTAGACACCCTTGTCGTTTATTTATACAAACATGGGTAGCTATTGATGGGTACATTTGATACACACGCACACCAAGCCATTCAAAGGAGATTCGACAAAAATTCGACCAAAACTATGCAAGAAACCCCCCTCACGGTTAATAAAACACACATCCACCGCCGGATGTGTAATACTTTTTATTTTACTCTCTGGAAAGGAGATGAACCTCACTTGAGAGTCACAGCATGCTCCTGGCTGAGCCCAAAGCTGTGTTACACCCACCAGTGCCTGCCGAATTCCACACACCTCTGTGTTGTATTCCACCAGCTAGTGCGTATGTTATGACACTTTGCCACTGGATTCAAGCAAGCCTGGCTGAAGACAGCTGAAATGCCAGAAAACGGTCCTAGGAAGCTTGTTTCCGGTCCAGGGAAGGTATGGCTTGGCAGTTCGGGCTGGACTGTTCCCATGAGGCACAGGGTCAGACTGATTTGCATATGGCCATGTCTGAACTGGGGTGGCAGAGTGGGCTAAAGAACGGTGATGGATCAAACCCAGATCTGTTGACTGGTGTGAGTGTTTGATTGGTTCTGATGCTCCGTCCATCACCCCCCCCTTTTGTACCACTTTGTTTGCCATAAGTTGGCAGGGTATGCTCAGACGTGAGTCCCTTGCTCACTTTGCCACTGGATTCAAGCAAGCCTGGCTGAAGACGGCTGAAATGCCAGAAACCGGTCCTAGGAAGCTTGTTTCCGGTCCAAGGAAGGCATGGCTCGGCAGTTCGGGCTGGACTGTTCCCATGAGGTACAGGGTCAGACTGATTTGCATATGGCCATGTCTGAACTGGGGTGGCAGAGTGGGCTAAAGAACGGTGATGGATCAAACCCAGATCTGTTGACTGGGTGTGAGTGTTTGATTGGTTCTGATGCTCCGTCCATCACCACCCCCTTTTGTACCACTTTGTTCGCCATAAGTTGGCAGGGTATGCTCAGACGTGAGTCTCTTGCTCACTTTGCCACTGGATTCAAGCAAGCCTGGCTGAAGACGGCTGAAATGCCAGAAACCGGTCCTAGGAAGCTTGTTTCCAGTCCAGGGAAGGCATGGCTTGGCAGTTCGGGCTGGACTGTTCCCATGAGGCACAGGGTCAGACTGATTTGCATATGGCCATGTCTGAACTGGGGTGGCAGAGTGGGATAAAGAACAGTGATGGATCAAACCCAGATCTGTTGACTGGGTGTGAGTGTTTGATTGGTTCTGATGCTCCATCCATCACCACCCCCTTTTGTACCACTCTAGCCCATGTGCACTGTAACACCACCCCGTGAATATGTCATGCCACACTTGCCTTCGCACGGGTTATATTGCCTCATCTAACATGCCTTCCTCGATGCCTATGTTATAACTCACAGCGCTATGCCATACATATTACAATTTGGGATCCATATCTTTGTCACAGTGCATATGCAATGTTACACTCCCCAGCACATATTTTATATTACAACTTTAGAGACTAGTTAGGTTATACAGCACTGCCCTGTGCATATTACACTCCAAGGTGCACATCGCATAGCACGCGCTAGTGCCTGTGCTATCTCGCGCTCTCTAATGAATTTGTCATTGCGCACAATGTATTGCATATTATATTTCACGCCCCGGTTCATCTTATATCACACTTTTTGGTGCATAGTTTATACCATACACTATATCTAGTTTTCATTTTCAATCGTGCTCTCAGGACTATATTCTATATAACACTGCGTTCACCTACCCTTTTCACAGGCATTACATTTTGCGATGGGGGTGGAGGGTCAGGGGGTGTTTCTGCCAAGTGAGCCCAGAGACACAGTCACAGACATCCTCTTCTTCCTCAATAAAAGTGAGATTATGCTGCATACTTGTTCATATTTTAAGTAGTTTGCACAGACACACATTTTAAAAACAATAAAGTTCCTAATACCCGCCTTCTCTGAACAGTTAGCTTGCTGCCCCATCCACCTCCTCCCTATCCTCTGTTGTCTGACTCCATGGACTAGCCTCCTCCCTCCTGCTATGCATGGTCTGATGTGCTGCCACTGCCCTCCATTTAGCATGATGTACCAGTCCACTCCTCCTGCCCTCCATTGCCCAATTCTATGCCCCATCATTGACCTCCTGCTTACCCTCTGTACTTAGCCCTTATTCCCCTTCCCCCTGCCCTCCGATGTCTTTGTGCATGCCCCTGCTCCATCCTTTTTGCCCACCATGTTCCATGGACCTGCCACTCCTATCTACCCTGAGTGTTCTGTTGAGCTGCCACTCCCCTCCTACCTGCCTAGCATTGTCAGATGACTGTAACCTGTCCCTGCCACCTCCACCCTGTCTGTCCACATTCCATGCCCCTATCCCCTTCCTCCTGTCCTCCATGGTCCATTTTACTGCTACACCCGTCTGCCCTCCCTGGTCTGTTGTGCTGCAACTGCTCCTCCTGCCTGCCCCGCACGGTCTGTTGTGAGGCCCCTTCCCCTGAACTCTCTTGTCTGTGCCCAGGTCCTGACCCTCCCTTCTATCCTTCATGGTCCTTTGTGCATGCCCCTGCACCCTCCTTCTTGCCCATCATAGCCATTGTGCTGCCACTAACCCTCCCGCTTGCCATGCATGGTCTTCTGTGCTGCCACGGCCCCTCCCACCTCCCCTGTGTGGTCAGCTTGCTGCCCCTGACCCTCTCCCACCTTACCTCCATGGTCTGTGTGTATGCCATCATAGTCTCACTGTTGCTCTCCATGGTGTGTCTTGCTTCTAGTGCCCATCCTGACTGACCTCCATGGTCATCTTGCTGCTCGTACCCTGCCCCCTTGCCCCCAGCCCTCTGTTTCCATGTGCAGAATCCTATTCCCTCCCTCCTAGCTTGTCTGTTCCATTGTAATGCCCCTGATCCGTCCCTCATGTCCTTTATGGTCTGTTGTGCTGCAGCTTTCTCTCCTGTCTGTCCATTATGATCAGCTAGCTACCATTGCCTCTTTCCCCTCTGTTCTCTGTTGTCCATGTGCATGGTCCTGTCCCCTCCCTATTGCTTTCTATGGATTGTTGTGCTGCACTCCCGTCCCGCATGCCCTTTGTGGTGTATTGTGCTGCTGCAAACCCTGATGCCTGCCCTGTAGGGTCAGTTTGGTGCACCTCTCCATGTCCCTCCTGTCCTCTGTTATCCGAGTCCATGTCCCTACCCCAATTCCTCCTGACTTCCATGATCCAATTTACCATACTTGCGAACATTTTGAACTTGGTAAGAGGGAGATTTTGAAAAAAAACTGGGGTATTGATTTTCCCCTTTGAGTTACATTAAAAAAGAGGAGATTGTAGACAGGAGACAGATCAAATAAAGCCCATTTGAGCTTACAAACATTGGACATTTCCTGGCTGAATCGGGTCTGTTGGCATGTATGGTTGTACTACCACTGCCTCTTCCTTCTGCCCACAATGGTCTATTATATTGCCACAGCCTCTCTTGCCAGTCCTGTATTGTTGGTTTGTTGCCCCTGCCCACCTTTCCACTGCCCTCCATAGTCTGTTGTGTTGCCAATGCCCTTCCTGCCTGCCCAGTGTGGTCAAATTGTTGCCTCTGCACCCTCCTACCTGCCTTCAATTTTCCCTGCCCCTGGCCTCTGCCTCTCAACAGTATCCTAATGAACAACTAGATTGCTAACATTCTATATTTATTACAAAAGTGTGGAACGCCTGACGTCATCTTGATGTAATCAAAACTGTAATACCTAGAGCATTTCCTTTAGAAATTACATATATGAGAGGGTCTTATTTGCATCAAAATTATGGTTAGTGCTCCTAAAAACTAAAATGAGGACATATTCTCTCAGTTTTCAAATAGTGACAAAGCCCTTTAAAATTATTTGTTATCTTTATGTTTTTTTATCCAGTTGACCACTTGATTAAATGTTGCACTTAGGGGAGAGGATGTGGTGTTACTTCCAGAGCTGCAGACTTTGCAACTTTGGGAACCAGGTTGGAGTTTCTGCTTCAGCTCGACATTCTGTAATTCTGGTCAAATCACTTAATCTCCCCATGTCTACAACCAAAATGAATTTGTTCTTGTGTGATGTAACCAATGCTCATGCAAAGCACTCCAACACCTGACAAGTCCGCCCAATATAAAATTGCAAAAACACAAAAAATAAAAAGTGTGTTGCACACTTCTGTCATTGGGCTACATGTGGGCTACATCTGGGGGATATTTGTGCTGCATTTGGGCTCTTTTGTCCCTGGTGGCCATCTTGGGAGATTTATTTGTTATGAAGTTTCCTAATTTCCTCATTTACTGCAGTCTCCTCAGTAGGAAATGCTTTCAGTTATTTACTTTGATTCCATCAAGAAGGTATTCAGATATGTCACACATTTGCCATTAATGCTGAATGTTAGCACTCTAGTTGCTCATTAGATCACTGTAGTAAAGCTACTGCTCACCACGGAAGTCTGCTGCTGGTATTAAAAGTGCATGTTTCAGTCTGCATGTCAGAATTTTTTAATGAAATAGAAGGGGATTTGAGAAGTCACTCAAAATGTGCCCTAATTTTTCTTTCTTCAGCACTAATCATAATTTCTATGGCATAATGAACCCCCTCATTGTGTTCCTTTTTAAATTAAATGTTTTAAGAGTTACCACTTTAGGCCAATCAAGATGGCTTCAGGTGTGCCATACTTTTGTCATAAGTAGGACTGTTAGCGCTCTAGTTGTTCTTAAGAACACTCTGGGACATTCTGTCATTGGGCTATACTTGGGCTACATCTGGGTGATATTTGTGCTACATTTGGGCTCTTTTGTCTCTGGTGACCATCTTGGGAGACTTATTTCTTATGAAGTTTCCTAATTTCCTCATTTACTGCAGTCTCCTCAGTAGGAAATACTTTCAGTTTTTTACTTTGGTTCCATCAAGAAGGCATTCAGATGTGTCACACATTTGCCATAAATTCTGAATGTTAGCACTCTAGTTGCTCATTAGATCACTGTAGTAAAGCTACCGCTCACCAGGGAAGTCTGCTGCTGGTATTCAAAGTGCATGGTTCAGTCTGCATGTCAGAATCTTTTAATTAAATAGAAGAGGATTTGAGAAGTCAAAATGTGCCCTAATTTTTCTTTCTACAGCACTAATCATAATTTCTATGGTAAAATGAACCCCGTCATTTTTTTTCTTTGCAAGTTAAATGTTTTAAGTGTTATCACTTTATTCCAATCAAGATGGCTTCAGGTGTGCCATACTTTTGACATAAGTAAGACTGTTAGCGCTCTAGTTGTTCTTTAGAATACTCTGGGACATTCTGTCATTGGGCTATACTTGGGCTACATCTGGGCGATGTTTGTGCTACATTTGGGCTCTTTTGTCTCTGGTGGCCATCTTGGCAGACTTATTTGTTATGAAGTTTACTAATTTCCTCATTTACTACAGTCTCCTCAGTAGGAAATACTTTCAGTTTTCTACTTTGATTCCATCAAGAAGTCATTCAGATGTGTCACACATTTGCCATAAATTCAGAATGTTAGCACTCTAGTTGCTAATTAGATCACTGTAGTAAAGCTACTGCTCACAAGGGAAGTCTGCTGCTGGTATTGAATGTGCATGTTTCAGTCTGCATGTCAGAATTTTTTAATGAAATAGAAGAGGATTTGAGAAGTCACTCAAAATGTGCCCTAATTTTTCTTTCTGCAGCACTAATCATAATATCTATGGCAAAATGAACCCCCTCATTTTGTTCCTTTTTATATTAAATGTTTTAAGAGTTGCCTCTTTAGTCCAATCAAGATGGCTTCAGGTGTGCAATACGTTTGTCATAAGTAGGACTGTTAGCGCTCTAGTTGTTCTTTAGAACACTCTGGGAAGCTGCAGTAGAACACAAAGGAATCAACTGACAGTCTCTGCCCTTGTTGGATGTACATGTTTTACTGAGAATGTCAGGCTTCATTCTCACATGACTGAGAAAGATAATGGGAATTTACAGAAAATATGCTCTCAGTTTAGCTTATAGATCACCTTCCAAACCTCTGTGGGAAAAGCATAAGAAAATAGTTTTTTCTCAAACATGATTCATGATATCCCAGCAGAAGGCTTTTTCACATGGTAAAATCACCTTAGAACACATCACAATTCCTAAAATGAGTATGGTACCATCAACAAATGATTTATAATGTAACTAAAGTCTTAAAACCTTCTATTAACTGCAATGCTTTTTAATGAGGTGCTATCATGTATATTAGTCCCAAGTTGGCTGCCAACACTTCTTGGATGAAGTGCTGACAGCCAATCAGATCACACGATGAGATGTGTGGTTAGGCTCCGCCCAGATATATATGTGATTTTACTTTTAATTTTCTTAGGAACTACTGAACGGATTTACACCACTTAACCAAAAGGCATGACTCTGAACCAAGGGCTACCTTTTTGCCAAATTTGGTGTAATTCCGTTCAGCAGTTCGGGCTGTAGCTGCGATTAAAGGTTCCTTTGGAAAATTGCATGGGGAAAATATGTTTTGGGATCCTTCTTTTTTCTCGGCCCCGACTTGACGAATCACCCCGAGACTTTCAGGATAGGAGCAGACAGGAGCGCCTCATCAATTTTGAAAATTCCGCGAAGATTCGTCAACCGGCGCCAAAGTTATTCCAAATAGAATGTTGCGGATTTGCTATGGATAATAGGTCCTAACTATAACTACCTACTGGCGACCGCCAATAGGTAATATATCCAGTTGAAGGCATCTGCCGAAACGCGTCGACCGTCCCTGTTGTTTTGCACCTGGTGTCAAAAGATAAAAATGAAATAAATATAAATTAAATTACTTCCCTTGCCGTGCTGTGGAATCCCCCTGTGCTGCGGATACTCTTGTGGGGGACACTGCCTAGTTGTTCCAAAGATATATATATATATATATATATATATATATATATATATATTACCTACTGGCGGTCGCCAGTAGGTAGTTATAGTTAGGACCCCTTTTCCATAGGAAATCCGCAACATTCTATTTTGA
The DNA here is from genome assembly GCF_964204655.1 of Triturus cristatus. Classification (NCBI taxonomy): domain Eukaryota; kingdom Metazoa; phylum Chordata; class Amphibia; order Caudata; family Salamandridae; genus Triturus; species Triturus cristatus. The sequence goes on from NC_140594.1 coordinate 683,070,212, forward strand.
ATAACTTTGGCGCCGGTCGATGAATCCTCGCGAATTTCTCAAAATAGGTGGGGCGCTACGCTCCGCTCCTACCCTGAAAGTCTCGGGGGGATTCGTCAAGCGGGGGCTGAGATAAAAGGGGGGTCCCAAAACGCGTTTTTCCCATGCATTTTTCCATAGGACCTTTAGAACGAGCTACAGCCCGAACGGCTGAACAGAATTACTAGAAATTTGGCAGAGAGGTAGTCCCTATGTCAAGGAAGTGCCTTTTGTAGGTTTGGTGTAAATCTGTTCAGTAGATTCTGAGAAAATAGCCTTTAAATCAATATATATATCTGAGCCCGCTTACGGTACGCTTACCGTACGCTTACCGTACGCGTACGGTGGCGTGCGCGAGCGCGATTCTGATTGGCTCTTAGATCTTAGTAAACATTCGAATCGGCCGAAACCAGGAAGCGGCGTCCGCCATTTTGTCTCTCGCACTGAGTGTTATTTATCAAACATGATGCCCAAAAACATGTTACGGGGCTGTTTTGACAACTCCCTCCCACATAGTCATGTTGAGGGAGTCCCCAAACATCCCCCAAGAGCAAAAACGGTTTTATTTTTTTTTCGGCAATTTCGCCGAGTACGCTTACCGTACGCTTACCGTAAGCGTACGGTAAAAAATAGAAATAAAAAAAACACTATCCACACTTACCCCACCCCCTGTGCTTTTGGTGGCCGTAGGCCACCAAATGTACAGGGCTTATTACATCAGTAAAAAAACTATATTTTGGCAACATGAAATTATAAAATCGAAATAAAAAAAACACTATCCACATTGACCCCACCCCCTGTGCTTTTGGTGGCCGAAGGCCACCAAATGTACAGGGCTTATTAAAGTTGATAAAAACCGTGCACGGAACGCACTGCGTTAAGTGGGCGCGCACGCCTCGAATGGCGTAAAGTAACTTAGCATTTAAAAAACCGTACAAATTCACTGAAAAAACCATAGGTTTCACACACGTTATAGTTAGGAATTAGCATTTAAAAAACCTTGCAAATTCACTGAAAAAACCATAGGTTTCACACATGTTATAGTTAGCGGAAATTTTACTGATAAAAAACCAATGAAATTGCCCCGTTATAGTTAGTGCTGGCAACTATAACTCACGCGACCGCAATCTTCTGCTGATGACATATGTGTCTTTATAAAAAAAAATATTTGTAATATATGTATAGCTAAAAATGTATGGAAGAAGACATGGGCAAATAAGTGTCTAAATACAGTATTAGCATCAGCAGAGGATTGCGGTCGCGTGAGTTATAGTTGCCAGCACTAACTATAACGGGGCAATTTCATTGGTTTTTTATCAGTAAAATTTCCGCTAACTATAACATGTGTGAAACCTATGGTTTTTTCAGTGAATATATATATATATATATATATATATATATATATATAGATAAAAAAAAATAACCGAAAAAAACTCAGGTTTTTGGGACGTTATAGTTACGAATTAGTATTTAAAAAAACCTTAGAAGTTCACTGAAAAAACACAGGATTCAGGGACATTATAGTTAGGAATTTAATTTCAAAAACCTTAGGAATTCACTGAAAAAACCAAAGGTTACAAAAACGTTATAGTTAGGCTGACATTTCACTCATACAGATCACAAGAAATTCAGCTGTTATAGTTAGTTGAGTTAACTATGCCTTGAGGCCCCGCAATGCGCAATGCAATGGGGATCGCAAGATGGCCGCGGGGAAGGAGCTCTGGTCCCAAGCTCCGAGGCTATAGGATCACTTCACGGTGTAAATCCCTGCTGCCCCCCTACACCCCTCCTCCACGGAATATGCCACAGTGATAACTGGGACTCACCGGAACAAGACCTAGAAAATAAGCAGGAACCGGGTAGTTTGTTCACTGCGGGAACAGCAGGAACGTCGATCTGCATCTCACCAGCTACAGGGCTGAATCTGTGGCCTCGGAGATGATCCGCGGACTATACAGGTGACGATTTCGGAGACCTAAGCGCATTTGACCCTACGGAGGCGGCTGACCGCCAGCTGACGCGAAGAGGTGCAGCGCCGCAATTTGCCGTACTGAGTGCCCCCCCTTCAAGGCTTCCGTCCCTCACTACAGCCTCAACGCAGAAGCATCACCGGTGAGTGGCAGAGAGGCAGGAGACGAGGACACACTCACCGCATCCTGGGGGCAGCTGACACCGTCGCTCTGGTGGCGGGAGGCACAGGACTAGAAAACTTTGGTGCCTGTTCAGACGAAGTAAAATCGGGTTGCCTGACACTAAGATGGTGGCCCCTGGACACAGTTATAACTAAAGAGATGACCTCATTAACGAAGAGGTGCATCCACAATCCTTGCAATGTTAGCATTGGCCCAAAACTGCACCTTCTCATGCCTACGCTGCAGCTGGGAAGAACATGAAGGTTCCTACCACCTGTTTAACAGAACACTCAGGTGCCTGACTCTAAGATGGTGGCCCCCAGGCACAACTAACCCTAAAGAGTTAAACCTCATTAACCAAGAGGTGAATAAACAACCTTGCAGCGTAAGCGCCTGTCCTAAACTGCACATTTTCTTGACTATCCGACTGCGGGGAAGAATTAGGATCCTACTGCCTGTTTAGCAGAATACTCTGGTGCCTGACACTAAGATGGCGGTCCCCCCCACACAATCAACACTAAGGGGATGACTTCAACAACTACGAGGTACGTACATAACTTTGCATCATACGCGCCGGCCGCCAATTGCACCTTCTCATGCCTACCCTGCAATATAGAAGTAAAAGGATCTGACCACTAGCATAACAAAAAGCCACAAAAAGTTTAGCAGACAATCGTGGGTGCCTGACCCTAAGATGGCGGCTCCTCGATCTCAAACTGATGTGATGACCTCATTAGTGACGAGGTGCAGTTAGAAGTCACAGAGTCTCAGAGTCACAGTGATCAACAACCTCGACCTACCTGACTTAAAGAGCGCAGCCAAGCTGCATATCCTCTCCTACCCCTCCACCCTCACCATCTCCACTCACCCGCACCTGGACTCAAGTCTTTAGTTCGCCTCTTGATCCTCACCCTAAGCCAGCAAAGTCCGAAACGCATTGCCGATCCCTGGTGGAGCTGCTTTGACAGCTATAGGTGAGACTGGCTTTGGCACACCGCTTTGGCCATCACCTACCCAGCCGGTCTTCGGACATTTGTCTTGTCTTCTCCTCTGCTGCTGTCTCCTTCCTTTGGACTCCCAACTCTCCCTGATCTGTTTGGATCCTGACCCTCGTTTTTGCTAATAACTCCTGCATTGAAAATGTATTCATTCTGTCATTAATGTGAAATCTCTGTAATTTGTAACACACTGTTTCCTTATGTAAAGCACTTTCCTCTGTCTTGTACGCTTTAAAATGGCGAGGCCCTGATTGCTTTGATTGCCATGCCCTGTTGCTACCACCGGCATCTTGTCCTCCGCTCTGTCCTCCTCAAAATGGCGGCCCCTCGACTGCTCCAATAATGTCTCTATCGACCCACTTCTTGGACGCCTGCGATTACCGCGCTGTGATGGACGATGCTCCTCCGCCTTGTAAGCATTAATATGACACACCAATTTTCTAATAATGGCCACCATGAGTGGGCCCCTTTCCAAGGCACTCCTTCTCCCCTTATTGGGGAGGGATCTAGCATTTATGTCCTGCAGTCTCAGATACCCCTCTTAGAGAGTCCACAGCGACAAGGGAGTCTCATACAGCGGAGGTCTGAATTTGTACCCCATTACCGCTGGGAGCACAGCACCGTACACCGTGACCGGCGTGCTCAATGGAACCTTTTGGACTTTGCCCCACTAGGCGGAAACTATAACCTTTCTGTATGTACTGCAGTGCCTGAGCAACCTCTGGCCGATGACCGGTGGAGCTGTCCCATGCAACTATAGAGAAGTTTGGCTCTGGTTTATCCCTCGGCTGTCACCTACCCAGCCGGACGTCGAAAACTGTTTTTCCTCGTCTCCCCGTTGTGCCTCCTATACCCTCGCACTCCTCCTCCCTCCATTATTCTCCTCTACCTCCCCTATTCCTTGCCTCTCTGCCATATTCTTCGCTCCCCTTGCCTATTGTTTTCTCCTCATGTTTATGCTATGCTTTTGTACTCATGTAATTCCTGTAACTACGCTCCAGTAACTGATGTAACTTTGTAACCATGTTCTGAAACTATGTTTCTTCCTCATGTAAAGTGCTCTGATACATCTGGGTCTAGCCAGCGCTATATAAAACTCAATAAATAAATAAAAAAAAAAAAAAAAATGCTCTGCTGATGACGTCACATATTACATCTCTCATGACACGGTCAGTGACATCACTAATGACCGGGCCTTACTTCTGGGTCCGCTATAACCACCGTATGGGTAAGCAGCAGTTAAAATCCCATGTTTGCACGTATGTAGAGCAAAATAGGGGCCAATGGGGTTGACCCTGACACTCTGGGTTGCAGCTAAGGTGACCATCAAGGGATTGCTGATGAGGGACTGTGAAGGAAGTGGCCCTTAGGGGCCACCCGGGTTACTTACAACCACCTGCTATGCCTACCCAAGAATGAAGAGTCGGTCAGACAGTAGAGAATACAAACATACATTTATTAGTAAAACTCTGCAGAGGAATCCCATCTGACCAGCACCCTATGATGACTGCCGAGGGACTGACCCCTCAACAGTCTACAGTGAGTAATCATTCTTCACAAGAGGCCTCCAACCACGCCCACAATGGAAAGTTACCAGCCTGGGCCAAACATGAACAAAAAAGGCACAGGAGGATGGGCTACCACCTGCCAGATAGGTACATGCTATCTGTAATTCGAAGTCACCACGTTGAGTCTCAGCATCTCCTAACGTGGGAGCAGAACTACACACTCGGATAGATATGCGAGGGTAGAATGTCCTATTTTTTAGTAAGTCAGAAAACAGCCTTGAACAGAGAGAAAATGATAACGAAATACAGTGTTCTGCTGAGGCAAGCAATACGAATAATGAGGCCTAGTTAAGACACGGCCTAAGCAGCCTAATAGGGATTACGAAATACAAAATGGAGTCACACTGGCTAATAAAGGAAAGCTTGCACGTTGCAGGGATAACTCAGTGGGTTGCATAACGTATATACAAATGGTGTATATTTAGCCACACACTGCTAACCTAACATAGCATAAAAGGAGTGCGTTGCAGGAATGGGATTTTCAAACCTAACAACACTGCCGTCTCCAATAAATAGAGGGAAGAATCACAAAGGTCCCTGGAGGTCACCATAGCTACCCTCGCATGCACATATACGGCCCGCCCCTCTGCTGCTGCTTGGCGCACTTTTGAGGAAGGGAGCATAGAGCTGAACTCTCTCTTTTCATCCAAGGCCGAATACTCATTCCAGAAAATGTGATAAAGGCACTACAAGCATGGAGAGAAGGCCGACTTCTAGGGGTGCAGCTCTGATAGATGGAATCAGGTATCCCTATTCCTGCCATCACTACTGCCTCTGGGGCCCTCACCACTCATCCGCATAAAATTGCGACATCTTTACCTCCTATTACCAGAACTTCTACTCCTCTGAAACGGTCCAATGAAACTCAGCTTACCTCCTTATTTGACTGTGTACACCTCCTCTGCCTTATGGATGAGGGTCGGGAACTACTACAGAGCGGAATCACGAAGGAGGGGATTGCACTAGCCATCTCCCATCTACCCTACCACAAGGTCCCCGGGGAAGATCGCTTTCTGGCCGAGTTCTGCAGGTAGACCAAGACGGTTATGGTGGACCTCCAATTTGAGCCTTACGGTAGACTGACCAATGGGGCTCCCTGGGCCTTCTCTCCAACAATCAAGGATCACGGGCCTTTCCAAGCCATGGAAGCACCCCCTCCTTTGTGGTAGCTTTCGCCTCATCTCCCTTCTCAATGGTGGCGTTAAGGTCTTGGCCATTATACTGGCAGCCTGCCTCAAGCATGCTTTCCCTTCTCTGATACACCATACCCAGGTGGGATTAATCCGGGTGACGCTCATTCCGCAACAATATGTGCACATTGGCCCATACACTGGGGGTGGTGGTGGATTTGACAGAGGAGGCTTTGGCTTTGTCGTTGAATGCCAAAAAGGCCTTTGACCGGATTGAGTTGGCTTACCTGTTTGCCGCTTTCCAGAAATTCGGTCTTGGTGCAGATTTCATCTCCAAGGTAAGTTGGCTCTATGACTCCTCATCAGCCCAGGTCAATTGCAGCAGCTTTCTGTCTAACACCAGTCAGACATGATCAAGGGTATTCCCATGACCGCAGGACCTTGACACTCTACCTATATGCTGACATCCTCCTCACATTGTCAGACCTGCCCTCCCAGCACTGCTAGAGACCATTACCACTTTCACTGATTTCTCTGGCTAGAAGGTCAACTGGGGGAACAGCAAGGCACTGCAGCTCTTGAGGGTGACCACCTGTGCAGCCAAAGAGGGATACTGGTTCCAGGGAAACTGTAACACCTATGGTACCTGGGCATCTACGTAAACAGGGCTCCGGAACACGTGGTAGTAGACAACTTAGTTCGCTCCTAGACCAGATACGACTTGATTTCGAGAAATCAAGTCCTGAGTATGTTGTTGTGGAGTAGAACCCAGGCAGTGAAGATGGTGACTCTTACACGGTTCACCAATGTGCTGGGTATGCTCTCCATATTGATGCCCTTATAGGTGGTACGGCAGGTGGACATGGGCATTAAATCTTTCATTTCACGATTGGTGTGGTCCTGCCTGTCCATTGGGGAACTCATTGCCCATCGGTCCAAGGCCTCCATTCTGTGGAACACTACAGCTTAGCCCTGCACCTAGCGCTGTTGACATATAAGCATCCTCAGGTCCAGGACTCTCTACTGTGGGTTGCAATAGATAACCAGATATTAGACAGTCCTGGGGGCTTGCGTTCCCTCTATACATTGGCTACCGCAGGAAAAGGTTGGATGAATCCTATGTTGCAAGTGAAGTTTCTGTCCGGGACATAGGCTCACAAGCCCCTCTCTGTAGATGCCCAACTCAGTGATAAAGTGCCCATCTGTGCAATGCTGCAATCTGCATGGGTGGCCACACTTAACTGGGGCTTATGGTGCAGTGCAGGAATTCACACCCTGAGCATTTGCCACATTGCAGGATGAATTTGGCCTTCCAGCTCACCAACTGTAGATCTACACTCAACTGCACCACTGCGACGCGCATAGTCTGGGCCCCTCTCCCTGGACCGTCCCCCTCTCTCCAGTACTCTCTTATCTCAACACATGGGGGCAGGCAAGGGGCTAATGTCGGGGGTTGATAACCTCCCGATCAGGTATTTGCATTCAGAACCTTAGGTAGCACAACTGAATGCAGTATGACAAACTTGCCTTCAGGTTGAATATGAGGAGGAGGAGTGGATGGAGCTCCTGAAGAGTCTCAGTGGGAGTACGCAGGAGGCCCGGATGAAATTCAGGCTTTTTATTATGAAACAGGAATGGCATTAGTCACCAGTGAGGCTCTGTTCTGCAGGTCTATTGCCCCATTACTCCTGCTGGTGCTGTACCCATGCTTCTTGCTACATCATCTACTTGCTTTCTGAAGGTCCAGCCATCCACCCCTTCTGGTCTGAAGTGGGTGTACATTGAGGGAATCCATAGCAGTACCCGCCTCTTTGCCGGATCGCTTGAGCATACTACACGACATGGTGAGCCTCCCCAACTGCCCTGCCATGCCTATCGACTGCTCACAACTGCCCTAATGGCAGCCAAGATGTGCATCTTGTGCCAATGGAGATCCCTGCAGCTGCCATCACACATGGAGTGGCTTTTGGCAATGTTTATAACCACCTCTTATGAGAGGATAATCTACAACCTTCTGGACAAAACTGACCTGTTCCTCCTGATCTGGGCACCCTCCCTACAAGAGCACTGACACTGAGTGGTGCTGGCTGCCTCAGGTTGGCCTTGTGCGCCTGTCCTCTTCCCTTTTGGCCTCTTGTCCTCCAGGTTCTGGGTCCTTGCTTTCCTTTCGTTCACCCCTTCCTATATTCTCATGCTTCTGCGTCCCCCTCCTTTCTTTCCTTTTTCTTTCTTTCTTTCTTTCTTTCTTTCTTTCTTTCTTTCTTTCTTTCTTTCTTTCTTTCTTTCTTTCTTTTTTCCTTTCTTTCTTTCTTCCCTTTTCCCTCCCATCTCCACCCCCCACCATGCCATTCCCACTCTTTGGTGCCATTCACCCCGATCCACCCTTGTTGCTCTTCACCAGTTGGACTATTTCCATCCTGTTGTTCACCCTCTTTGCTTTGCCTTTGATACCACAGCCTTGTGTGGCCCTCCAGCTTTGCTGACCGGCTGCTGCATCCTTGGTTGTACACAGCAATGTTTTTCCCTTGAAATTCTCAAAATATATTGAACAATTGCAAATAAAAAAAAAGAAAGGTATTAAAAGCAATTGGTTTGAGTCCCTGAGACTGAATATGCAGTCATAAAAGTAAGGAATCCAAAGAACCCACCGTTACCACCCAGTGGCGGCTATTAGGGAATGTGGGTGGCGAGGCAAGGAGGCGGAGGCAGAGGGAGGACTACGGTGGTGTTTCAAAATATTTTTTTCTAAAACGCACTTACCTTTTCATCCGGCCACATCTCTCCTCCGCTTCTCTGCTCTTTCTGACTCCAGTCCAGAAGAAGATGCTGGAAGCACCCGGGCACACAGGCTCCTCTGACCCAATCACAACACTGCAATGCAGCATTGTGATTGGTCTGAGCATCATGGATTGGCACTCAGATCAGGACAGGGAGCCTGGGCATATTCCCTGCCAGGACATATGCAATGTGCACATGACTGCTTGGCCGGTCAAAACTGCTGGCCAAGCAGTCATGCGCACTTAGGGCCTTATTACAATGTCGTTCAGAAAGCATTCCGACTGACTCCTTGTCAGAATCGTTTCTGACCAACTGATTATGATGGTTCCGAACACCATTCGATCCGACTCCCATTGACTTCAATGAGAGCCTGTGTGCCAGTCAACAACACAGGCTCCCATTGCAAAAATGGGTGGTTGCGGAAAACCCTGCACTCTGTGGCAGGCCCGCCAAGGCCCCTGCCACACTGTGCATGGTCTGAAAGAGGGTTACCATGGGTACCCCCACGTGGCCCAAATGGTGGTCTCTGAGTGAAGAGGGCCTGCGAGGGGCCCCCAAAGTCAGTTTCCGACAGCCTTTTCATGTCGGACTGACCGAGTCGGAAAGGCTGTCAGAATCCAACATCATAATCGGTCGGTCGGAAATGCTGTTCATTGAGCTGTACAAATCGGCTCCAACCGACTCAGATTCCCTGAATGCCAGTCGAAACGGAGTTGGAATGACCCAACAGTTACCTTCTATCATAATTGGTCAGTTGGAAATTTTTCTGAGTCGATCAGAAACACGGGTTCCGACTCAGGTTAGGAAAAGTCGAATGACATTCGGAGCCTTTCCGACCGACTTCGTAATGAGGCCCTCAGTGTGCATAGTCCACTCCTCCTCTCTGTGCCACCAGCCCAAGCCCACCCTATCCCAGCCCTGCAGAAACCAAAAATAAAATGATAATAACTTTCAGTTATTATCATTTTATTTTTCCCTCTTTCACTGCTCTAAGAGCAGTGAGGCGACGCTCCTCTGCCTTAGCGGAGGAGCCGCCACTTCGAAAATCCATTTTGACTGTGATGTTTAGGGTTTTTATTGCAGAGTTCCAAATATTGGTGTCCAATTAATGGATCTCTCAGATTTCCAGTAGTCGTGAGTCTAGAGCATGGGTACTCACAAACATTTTCCCAGGGGCCAAAATGTTTGGTCTGCGGTACGAGCAAAGGCTGCGTGAGAGCTAGCATGGTGAGGTATATGTTTGGCATAAGGGAAGCGAAGCATACTCTAGATGTGGGCAGTGAGTCCTGGAGTTATTTTGAGGGTTTAATTGCATGCTGCCTTCTAAATTAAGCCCTAGTCTCTAGAAGAGTCCTAGATTTGACAATAATTTGTTATGTTGAGTCAGACTCACTATCCATCTACTGCATCCTGCAGTAAGCCTTCTTTTCTTGCTATTGCTACCTTGGGTGAGACAAGTGTACAAAAGAAAGTAACATGGATATTGAATTGGAATGAAGTAGAATCTTAGGCCTCACAACTTCCTTATGCCTTTATCTTCGTATCTGTAAACAATAAGAGTGCTTAGAAACAGGCTAAGTGCTGTAGCATGCGCTACATAAGCAATTCTTGACAAAGACCCCTCAAGAATGTGTGCAATTCATTGATGTGAGCAGACACAAACATGCAACCTCCACCACTAGACATGGAACCCTGGGAAAATGTTGGCTATGGCACTAGGAAATTTGATGTTTAATCCTGGTTTTACAGCTTTGCCAAAATATGCTGGATATGAACTCTTTATTTAAAATGTTGGCAAGTTCCAGAGCACAGTGGAAATGCTTTGGTGAGAGTAATCCCTGAGTCTCACCATCAGAACCACTCATACTCCAGTTGTTGTGTAATGAGCAGTATGGAAAGTAAGGAACAAGAAAGCATGTGTTTATTAAAATCTGCCACATCTTGTGGCAATTTGTGTACTTTTGGTAAATCACTCTCTCAACCTATGTCTCTGCTCCTTTTGTAATAGATTTGGGGAACTTAAATCAAACAAAACACTGGTAGTAAGTATGCAATAGGAAAACACGACTCTAAACCAAAATTCATTATATTTTAGCCATGAAGGAGAAAACACCCAATCTTCTAGTCCACTCACTAAATAAGGTTTAGTGAGAAAGTTATGAATCGTGAAACAAGGAGCCCTGCACTGAGATGTTCGTACTACTGCTTCACCAAATTGTTTGATGAGAGTCAATTCATATGTTTCTAATGCCTTTGTCCCCCTGATTGCCATTATGTGGCAGAGGTTAGGGAGTCACTGAAGGTTTGAGCCAAGCTCCATCCAGGTGCCTGGCTCTGGCTCAGCTTGAGGTTCTCTTGGATCCTCAGGCCCAAAATGAGCCATGCCTTCATGCAGCTTTCGTCTACCACCCACACTCAAACCTCATGCACTAAGAATTAAAGAGCAAGAGTTAACTTTTTAAAAAAAATCTCTATTAACATTTTCATAAGTATAGACAAGACAGATTAAACAAATATATAAAAGAAAATTACATTTTTCACCCAGAACCTCCCTACCACCCCTTCCCTCCCCCTCCCCCCTCCCAGTTCTGACCAGTACTAGTAAAAAACAGATTTAATTGTCAAACTTACAAAGGATAAAAAGCAGGGTGAAAAAAAGTATGCCTTTTCATATTCCAAATATCATTTTAGTCTAGAATTAACCATATTAAAAATTGATTATTCACAATTCATATGGGGCCAATTCATTAGGGGATCCTCTAGCTTTTGCCTTACGGCCTTTTCTAGAATATACTGCCCTCTCTAATCTATATATTGCTAGAAATCTTTCAAGCCATTGTTGACCAGATGGAGGAACAGGATCAAGCCTGTGAGTAGCTAAACAGAGTCAAAAAACTGTCATGGCAATAAATAAAAAGGAGTGGTTCTGGCTTAAAGAAAGTGGGCACCCCACACCCAGTACAATCAATTGTGGCGATAAAACAAGTTCTCCACCTAGCATAGTTGACAAAATACTGCAAACATTGTGTTTCAGAGTATCTAAAGCTGGACATGCGGCAAACATATGTACACTATCTGCTGCTTGGTACTGACACCGGGGGCATGTTGAACCTGGTCCTCTACCCCTTTTAGCAATGTTGGCTGGTGTGATATACAAATTAAACCATGTTTTAAAACATTGTAATTGTAGATTAGCCGCAATGAATGATGTCTGGGCTAAATAAAGTGAGTCTTCTATCTCTCCTGATAGACTCCGTAGCAGACTTTGCCATTGTTCTGAATGTTTGGTCAAGTCATCCGGCAATAAATCATTCAGAGTGTTATATATTCCACCTGGTGTACTTGACCCTTTAAATAATCTATCCATCAATCTCACCCTAGAAAAACCACAGGCATCCCCCATCTTTTTGTTAATAAAGTCTCTTATTTAGAGATATTTAAAGAACTGTCGATTATCTAGCTCAAACCTATCTCTAATAACATCAAACAATAACAGCCAGACTCATTTGTAATGTTTCCAACTATCCTAAGTCCTTTATCATGCCAATCCCTCATATGCCCATCATTAAAAATATTTGGAAGAGAATTGTTCTTGAATATTGGTGTATAGTCATTAATGCGCCCAAGGCCAAGTTTTTTCCGTACCGATGTCCAGACCTTAAAAGCACAGATTAAAGTTTTAAATGTGACCCTTTTATAGTAATTAAATTCTATGTGCGGCATGAGGCACCCCTATCCTCAGTTCCTAAAATCAGTTCAAAAATAGAAGCAGTGGAGCCTAACATCATTGTATCATCCTTTTCATTAAGCAATATCCCCATTTTCTGTAGCATTGACGGACAGTAATATAATTGAGGATTAGGCACTGCCCATCCCTCTCTATCTCTAGGCAGAGTTAGCAGTTTAAGTGCTCTTCGAGGACGACAGTCAGCCCAGATAAACCTGGAGAATAGTTGATTCATAGTAGTAAATCATGAATTGTAGATTGTCTGAGGAATAGCCCTAAAGAAATATAAAATCTTTGGTAAAAATATAATTTTCATGGCAATGCACCTCCCTACCATCGTAAGCTTAAGGTTCTCTAAATGGCTAAATTCAGTTTTGAATTTAAAAATTAGGGGGTTCAAGTTGTTTTCAGTAATTTTACAAAGATCTGCCACGATTTCTACTCCCAGATATATTGCTTTCTGAACCACTCGTACATCATTTATCTGAAGGCCATTACCAACCAGGACCTGAGTTTTATTTTGATTCAAGCGATAGCCCGATAACTTCCCAAAAATGTCAGCTTCATTCTCAATCTTGCTTAAGGCATTTACGAGGTTTGAGGTAGTAATAGCGAGATCATCGGCATAAGCCAGTATTTTCATGTTCCCCCCATTGCTCTGCACTCCTGCAATCAGGTTATTAACTTCGATTCTTCTAACAAGCGGATCTATATATAGTGCAAACAAAAGGGGGGAGCATGGACACCCTCGACGGGTCCCTCTACTAATCATTATCGGATCCGACATTTCCCCCATGATTACTATTCTTACTACTGGGTTTTTATACATTGTTTTAATAGCCGTAATGAATCTTTCTCCTAGCCCTCTGTTCTTTAAGGTTGCCCATAAAAAATACCAGGAGACCCTATCAAAAGCTTTCTCCGCATCGAGCAGGATAAGCCCGATAGGGTCCCCGGTAATACCTGCCGCATCAAAAAGAGCAATAACCCTCTGAATGTGATCTTTTGTACTCCGACCAGGTACAAACCCATGCTGGGTTGAGGAGACTAATTTCTTAATAATAACCGCAAGGCGCACAGCAAGAATTTTAGCAAATATTTTAACGTCGCTATTTATTAAGGTAACAGGGCGATAAGACCCCATTTCATTAGCTGGCTTACCTTTCTTGGGAAATATAACGATACTAGCTGTTCCCCAGGATCCCGGGGCACCTAGCCCACCCTGGGCTTTCAAAAACACATCTTTCATTATTTCTTGTATGTAAGAGGCAAACATTTTATAAAATTCTCCAGGTATAGCATGTGGTCCTTCTGCCTTTCCATTTATTTGCCAATGAGCTAATAGCACCCTGACTCTCCTTTGTAGTTACTGGTGTCTCTAAAGCCTCCCTCTCTTCTGGAGATAATTTCTCCCCTGAAGCCCCCACCAGGTAATTCTGCATTGTTTCCTCATCATTGCTAATATCTTCACTATACAATTTCTGATAAAAATGCTGAAAGGCAGCTCGAATTTCCCGAGTTTCTGTAACCGTCCCTACCCCCGGATCCTCTATGGCTAGTATAACCTCTTGGGTTACCCACTGTCTTGCTCGGATTGCCATCATTATTATCAACCACAGGGGCAACCCAACACACCTGAACCAGGGGCAGTCAGTGTATAGTCCTAACAATGGTTCAAGAAGCAATTTGCTAAAATTACAAAATTCCCTAACAAATCAACATTCTACACAAAACAACATTAGTAAAAAGAAAAAAAAAAGAAGAAAGAATGCCCATGTGTTAAAAACAATCTTAACCAAATTATTAAAAATGTATTACATATTATAAAACATCAAAAACAGTAGCGCTCAATGCAATATGCTGGTATACAAACTATACAAATCACCTGTCTCGAGGAGTAATAATTCTCAAATTAGCCGCATCTATCCGTACAAATAGACAGGTTGAAGTTACACCTGTCAATTTTAATGATACCTTGGAATTCTTTGCTGTCCAACTTAAATAAATATGGCTGGATGATCATTGTAAATAGAATTGCTTGTGACGCTCATTGGAATTCATAGTCCTGATGATGACCGTGTAATTTTACAGTGGTCGTAATGCCGTCGACGCTTATGTGGCCAAAAATTAATCAAGGACGCATTAATTTTGTACATGTTGTTCCTGTTGTGTAACGTGTATTTTTCGTTAGCCACTTGTATGGTTGGTGATTTGTATTGTTTGTATACCAGCATATTGCATTGAGCGCTACTGTTTTTGATGTTTTATAATATGTAATAAATTTGTAATAATTTGGTTAAGATTGTTTTTTACATATGGGCATTCTTTCTTCTTTCTTTTTACTAATTTTGTTTTGTGTAGAATGTTGATTTTTTAGGGAATTTTGTAATTTTAGCAAATTGCTTCTTGAAACATTGCTCGGATTGCCAGCACGGGACCTACTCTTTCACCACACTCATACAATTTGGACCGCCAAGCACAGTATTTCCCTGCTGCTTTATTTGATGACAATTCTATAATTGAGGATTTAACAATAACCACCTTGGCTTGTGCCTGTTCTACTTTACCATTGTTGGTGAGAGCCTGTACCAACTGGGTTTCAGCTTCACTCAATTTCCGGTATTGCTCCTGGAGATAGTTTTTCTCTTCTGCTTGTGCAGCCCAACCGTATCACATTGTTTGCCCTCTAATCAAAGCTTTGAATGCATCCCAAATTGTCTCTAGCTGCGCGCTACCCCTATTTTCTTCTAAAAATCTAGGAATAAAATCCCTTATATGTTGCACATAGTCGTCCTCGTACAAAAGCACTCTATTAATGGTCCAGCGAGAAATGGAGTATTTAGCTGTCTGTAATGAAATCTCTAACACTAATGGATTGTGGTCGGACATCACACAAGGGAATTTTATTGTGTTGGATGTTGTCAGTATCTCTTGAGACACAAGAGAATATTCAAGCCTAGCGTGGGTCTGGTGGGGAGCCGAAAAAAAAGTATATCCCGCATCCTCAGGTTTTAGTGTAGACTATGCATCGAAAAGACCATGGGTATTACATAAATCAGAAAGCGCCTTGAAGACTTTGGGCTTACGTCCATAATAGGAACCTCCACCTATCCTCCCACTCCCATTATCTAGATTTAAATTAACATCTCCACATAAAATCCAGGGTAGAGGCCAGCCAACTAGCTCCACACTCAGCCACTCAAATAGGGATGGATCATCCAATATCGAACCGTATACGGAGCATAAAGTAACAGAATAATCCTCAGCACAAATTTGAGTAATAACGCATCGGCCACCTTGATCTGATTTAGAGCGCAGGAATCTAAGACCTATTCCTTTCCTAACCATAACCGCAACCCCACTTGTTTGTGTTCCCTGTGTTGTAGCAGAGATCAGATGGTACCCCTCTAATTCAGCAATCCCAAGTCTGCTGGCCTCGATATGAGTCTCTTGGAGACAGACTATGTCTTCCTTTAAATATTGTATATCAATATTAATCCTGTGTTTTTTTATAAGGGATTATTCAGGCCACATATATTAACTGAGGCTATCTTTAGTTTATTTAACACCATTTTAAATATAGAACAGGCCCACTTTGCTCCCCTTCCTGCTTCCTACGAAAACTAATTTATCTGATTCAACCGACTGGATCAGCTTCCCCCCTAAACCCCCCCTGGCCCCCACGAGCTCCCCCCTAACCCTACCCTGATTCCCTCTATCCCTAGGCAAAAAAAAGTCCACAGACCCTCGTTATGCCTCCTGCATGAAGCTGCTCCCCCGCCACTCATCCAGCTCCATCAAACAAGAAATCCAAACCCAGCAAAATAGAAAGAAACTCCCCGATACTGAAACAGTCAAACAGTTAGACAGGCTAACCTCCTTTCATTTTTTTTCAATTTTTCCACCATTCCATCCCACTTCCGTATATAATCTTAATCAGATCAGGTACTTCATATCTATCCCTCAGGCCCCTTAGAGAACCTAGTGTCCGAGATTTCACGTAAATGGTCCTGAGCTTGTATCTCAGATGAAAATACTCTGGTGGTACCCTTGTAAATAATTTTAAGTCTCGCCGGGCTAAGCAGATAGGCCACTGCCCCAATCTTTTGAAAGGGCAAAATTAGTTGGCGAAGCCTCCACCTTCTCTCCACCGTGATATGGCAGAAGTCAGGCCTAACAAAGAAGTTGAAGCCCTCAGCCGACCGCCATGCCTTAGGTCGTGCTTTGTCAAATACTGCTTGACGCAAAAGAAAGTTACCATAAAAAATTAATATAGCTCTAGGCTTTTAGTTAGTATTGTTGAGACCCTGCTTCTTTTTTACCATGAGAGGGAAGAGATGCACGCGTTGTATCTCCTTTTCCCAATCCCATTGCCCCAGCTCAGGATAGCCCCCCTTCAGCAGGCACAGTAAAAAACCTCTAATATCCTCCCCCTCCACATTTTCAGAGATACCAAGAAGTCTTTGATTATTGCACCAATGGCGATTTTCAAAATCCTCAAGCTTCCACATAACTTCCATCATACGAGATTCGTTTGTGGAGACTTGCTGAGATGAATTCTCTGCGCCTGTTTCTAGTGCTACTACTTGTTCGTCCAGGGCAGTCGTTCTCTCCGCAATCTCAGCACAGGACATATTCACTTTTTGTATCGCACCTTGAAGTTTCTATGTTGCGGGATGGGCACGTTTGTGTTCCTGTCTTGCTTCACCCTGCATCTGATTAAGAGTTGCATATATCAGACTCTTCGAGGGGGGGATTGTACTGCATTTACAAGCTTGTCAGATTGCTTTGCTAATCCGCCTCCAGTGACTCCTTCATCATCGTGCCCACCATCTTCACTCAATTGAGTGATTGAGTAGTCCCATTTGAGCTGGCTATGATCGGGTCCTGATTGGCCAATCTCTTGTAATGCTCTACCACCTTTAGTTTTTTTCCTTTTTTTCACTAGGGAGGGAAGTCGCTTTTGTGTACTGGGGTTAGAGAGAGATCTATCTGAGTCTGTCCCGAAGTTGTCAAAATCTGTTAGGTCACTGAGATTGGATAATTCTGAGTCCTCATTAAGAGAAAAAAATGTCTCCCCATATTCCGGTGTTCTAGGACACTCCCCAGAGTTTCAATAGATTTGGAATTTTTTATTAGCTTGTCCTCCATATTTTCCTTTGTACTACTATCATTGACCATTTCATTGTCAATTGTACCACTGGCTAGGTCTACATGCCCCTTTACATCACCCTGTACCGAATTACTGGCCAATGTAACAGCAACAATGGAACTAGCTGCGTTAACATTCAGCTTATTACTCACATTGTCCTCCACTGGGACACGGGATGCCTCTTCCACCGCCGTTAGGAGCCCTTCCAGCAAAGCTGGGGAAAGCTCTATCTCCGCGATTTTCGGCTTCTCCAACGGTTTACCACGCCCAGAGAACATCCCTGGAATCATTTGTTGCTTTACAGGGCCAGTCGCTTCTCTGAGACGATGCTCTCGATCTTTGGGTTTCACTGCCTCCACCTCGCTACTTCCTGCCGTGGGAGTAGTGTCCCCAGCTTTCCTCCCACTTGATGTTTTTCGTGAAGCCTGTGGACCCTTGTGGACTCCCATCGTACCTCCGGCCATCGCACCATTCTCGTTGCGCTCCCGCGGGGGCCTCAGCTGTTTTGGCGGCATGCTCCGGGGAGGAAACCAGGACCAGCGTCTCTCTCCACACTACTGAAAAAAAGCCTTCAAGACCGCACAGGCAAACGAGTAAGTTGATCGGGGAGTGAGTCCAGTAATCCTTTTCCCTTGCACTCACCGTTTGTTGGTGATAGCTAGCAGGCTCATTTATACGTCTAAAGCAGGGGTTTTCATCGGATTATGGAGCGCTGGATGAGCGGCTTCCAGCAATGCTCACACAGCCGCCATCTTGCCTCGATTCACAAGAGTTAACTTTTGATGTAAAATAAGAGAGGGATGGAGATACCCATCTTGTGGCTGAATTGCACAATGTGAAACCAGATAATCTGGGATCTATCCCGGCTTCTTCACATCACTAAACTGTGTGATACTAGGCAATTTTTTTCTTTCACTTTGCCTACATTTTTTTTTTAACACATATGAGGGCACCTGGCAATACATGAGCCACACAAAGGGGACATATGAAATCTGTCTTACCTGTTGGTCCAGTATCGGCCTTGCTGTCAGGGTAGTGGGTGGCAGGAATGTTTCTATGTTCATGTTTGAAACTATCCCTTTTAAAATTCCCTTTCAATGCGGTGATATAATCCTATACACTAAAGTGAAAAGCTTTAGGATTTTTATAAAATGTGCATTTTTGTACATTTTGAAAAAACTTTACATATTTATACACGCTTGTAGCAAAATGTCTTTGAACATGGTGGACCGAGTTTATCAAGGGATGCATCATGCAGGGTGTCACAAGGACAACACAATACCCAAGTCAGATTTACCAGGCAATGCAAGGAAACCTTGCATGGCCCTGCGTTGCTCGGTAAATCTGGAGTAACACAAGGAAGAGCAAGTCACTGATTGCCTTACTCTGCCCTGGAAAGGCATTCAATAGGTGGAGCATGGGTGTTCCCACGCATCCACCCGTGGAATATGACACATTCCCAGATTTACCAACGCAGGTAAATCTGGGAATGCGTCAAAATGCTACGCCTTCCCAGTGGAGGTGCAACATGGAGAAATATATTTATTTCTCCTTGTTGTTTCCTCTTTTTAAGTGTGCTACATTCTGCCGCACACTTAAAAGTGCACCTTCCTGAACAAAAACAATCCTGGCTAAAAAGCAGACACTCTTGCACCAAGGCGCATGGGTGCCTGCATTAGTGCAAGGCAGCACATTGTGCCCCTGCGCAAGGACAGGACATCATATAATGTTAAATATGACACATTTCTGCCCTCATCCTTTCATGCAACACAGCACAGTAAGGTGTCTTGATGTTTTGTGTTGCATGAAAGTATTTTAAATATGGCCCAACGGTGCTACTAAGTTTAGGTGGCACAGGGCACCTTCTTTGCTTGCCCTCCTGTGCTTACAGAAAATGTGTAAAATAAATATGTGCCTGTTTATTTACCTTCTTTCTTTCTGAGTGTAATACTCAGTTGGGTAAACAGCAGCACTGCTCTAGGGGCCGCATGTAAAGGTTAGGAGGGCTGCAAGTGCCCACAGCCAGTATTTTGATTATCACGTTTTAATACTGTGCTATTGAATGATGAGATAGAAGTGAATTAAATTGAAAATTGATGTTTATATTTGTAAGGAAAATATTCCCTAGGAAATTTCATATATGAAGAAACTATTTTCTTTTTCCTCTCCTAACGTACTATGATTCTGTATTATATATATTGTATTACAATTTTATAATTGAAAAAAATTGACTTTTTTTACATAAATACAGGTATCAGTGTTCAGTGGTAATCTTTAAATAACATTGAGTGATATAGTTTTTTTTTCATTTACTAGTCAGTTTGAATGGTGGATAAAAGTCCTGTTGGATCTGAGACATCTACTGAATCCACAGGCTTACTTCTTGGTACTGATGAACTGTGATAAAGCTTTAGGTTCAACCTCTGCTAAAAGGGTATTTCTTTGGAACCCCAAAGATAGGAGAGTCTGTTGAAAGGGTTACAGAATCAGGGTGACCAGCCACAGTACAGTTTGAGGGCACCTGAGATTAGCATTTGTTCTTAGAGGACGCCAACAATAACAAAAGCATGATAAGCTTTCTATAAAATGTGACACACAGACTATTATGATGTAGTGAGTTTTCGTGGCTTTTTCACAAAGCAGAGGGAAAAACTTCAACTGGCCAACTTGTATGTACTCGAATCAATTGAAACTAGAAACTCACAGCCACGGTTCTTTGTGTGTTATGTGACATCCAACCTACCAAACAAAGCTGATCGAATGTACAGAGGCAGCAAGACACTGGCTGGAAAGAATATATATATCCTCCCAGGCAACCACAAGATTTTCAGGCACTGTCTCTGAGACACTGGGCATTTTGAATGTCATTTAACCAGGTCAAAGATGGAGGTGGACCAGCATTTTTTGGAGGCTCTTTCTTTGTCCTCCACAGAACGCCATTTCCTATGCATATGTCTCTCATTTGTACACCACATATGTGAAATCGCCTTTATAGCAACCAGCACAAAACACTCCAAGGGGAACAGTTAGCACACAGTTAAAGGGGATTCCACCGATTAAACAGGTGAGGGGGTGGAGGCCTGTCCCCTTTGTGGATACAGGTAACAGGCCTGTGACAATGAACTAAGGTTAAATGTTCCAGTAGTCAGTACCCCTTAAGATTGTATGAGGATGTAGGAGCTAGCTTCTGGTGGGAGAGCACTATAAATGCCGCCAACATCTCTCACTCCATTGCAGTCGAGCCTTGCACGTAGTTACATGATGGTAAAGCACCTCCAGTGGTCAAATCCATCAGGGGAAAAACACAGTGCAGACCACAAAAAAGGGGTACATCGTCCACCAACATGTGAGGACTAGCATGGATGGAAGTTGAAAATAGGCTCCAGCATTTGTAAACGGTTTTCTATTTTCACTGGAGTTTCTATGTCTACTCTGAGTGTCAACTATTGTAACAGCAAATTCACACGATGTACCTCTGCCCAGTGCAGGCTCAACAAATGTATTCTTGGTTTTACAGATACTGCCAAGGTCAACAGGTCAATTGTTAACTGTACCTGAAAAAATTGTGAAAATCCATCAGTTTACAAATACATTCATCCTTCCAACATTTAAGTCATAGATCTGACAAGAAGGCAGTCACCTGGAACACATACTACTTGCTGATTGGACAAACCAACAAGAGAAAAGGATGAGATACTTGGAATAAGCTACTGCAATTGTTGCAGATTTGCTATTTTTCCTAACAGGGTTGGTGTTTCTGAACCACATAGCGTGTAAGTGGAGACAGACTTATAAGGAGGTTGGGGAGTGCTCAGGGGCTGTTTTTTATGTGTATATAAAGCTGTCATTTGTGCATGGGTGATGGGTTGGAAGTTTAACACTTGTGCTATGCAGCAGTGACGTGCTCATTAAACCTGAAATGGTTACTTTGAAACCTGGGAAATGTTAGTCTTTATTTGGGAAGCTGTGTTCACTGTGCTTCATATTATTGTAATGTGCTGACGTATAATCCAGTGAATCATTCCGATCAACTGACCTCACGTCAAGGATCAAGCTGGACTCAGATATTGAGCAATCCCATGTGAAAAATCCAGATAAAATCTCACGAGAGACCAGGCTTGATAAGTAATTTCCCACAGCATGCTCTTTCATATCAGACACAATGGGACTACTCCTACCAAAGATCTTCATATTTTTCCTTTAAACCAAGCCATTTTCGTAAAGTTCATAAACATTTCACAGTTTAAAAATGTTTGAAAGCTGGCCTGTCATCCACTTTTAACTCCTGGGCAAGATCCATAAAAATTGAGTCACCAAAAATCTTCATCAAATGATTAACAACAATGTACTCCTCCAAGGATATGAAACCCATATCAGAACAAAATAGAGCACAAATTAAATCACTATCCATTTGGTTGATAACACTCTCCAGATCAAGGACAACGGGACCCTTGTCATCTTCTCTTACCTGACATGTCTGTTGTCATCAAAAGTAGGGACCATAAAGTACTGCTTAACATTCTTTTGTCCACAGTGAGCTTCAATACCTTTTTGCTACAGTGGTTGCCATCCTCAATGGAGAAGAGGTCTTCTCTCATGCAGAAGTGCATACGCCTGAAACCTAAGGCATTCCCCACAGCACCATCACGTCTTCAGTGATTTTCATTTTCTATATAGAACCCTTTGAAGTCCACCCGACAAACAAGAACACCAAAGTTCATCAGAATCAACGGATACGGGGTCACACCTGACAGATTCTTCAGGAAATAATATTTCCAATTTGAAGTATTGGCTCACCACAAACCAGTCTATCTTAATTACTTTACTCACAAACTAGTCAACAGTGCCAAATCCATGGCTTACACACTAATGCCAGCACAGCCTCAGACATGAAATTACCAAATAAATAAAATTCATCTGGCATTAGCTCTCCATATATCAAATACAAAAAGAGGGGGGGATCTAGGAGCTACAAAAAGGTCCAGTGTCCATGCTCCCAAGACTAGGTATATATTACCAGGAGGACAAAGTTCCTGCGGGCAGGTGCAAAAAGTCACCTGAGCCCTTAAAAATAAATGAGGAGATTAGCTCTCCATACTCAATAGACAGGAGGCTTTTATTCCTGAATCCTGTTGTCCAACACCTGGCCCTGTCACATCACAATGGATGAAGCATCAGGAAGGATGCAGGGTGGGACTCTCTTACCTCTTCATACCAGTCCCATGGGAACCTACTACAAATCTTCCAACTATGGGTATTTTCAAAATCAGGACAGAGAGAGAGGTGAGCAGAGTATGGGCACCACCAGGAGTGAAGTTTCAATCTCAGAAAAATCCACTACACTAAACACCTGCATTAAACAGAGAGTTATCAGTGCTGCTTTCACAAAGAAACTTGTGTTCACCGCTATCAAATGGAAGTGCAGTTTAACATCTCAGGACTCAAAGTTATAGCCCCAGAGGTTTCTGCAATCACTGAGAATTCTTTGATTTTCCATATTAATTTGAGAATTGGCTCTAGTCAAGTTGTTGGGAGTTCTCTCCAGTTTGCTTGGCCTGCAGCTGACCCAGTACCTTCTCCCTGTCTTGTTCACTATCCATTTATGTACAGCTATAGCCAGATGCTTGGAACATGCAATCTGGGTGTCAGCCAAGCCCCACCTAAACTGTTCTAGACAATTGTTCAAGAGACAATCTACAAGTAAGGGTTTATACAATGCCTTATAGATAGCTGCATTTCTTGACACACCCAGCAATGATTGTTTCAGGTCAACCCATGCACCTGACCTGAGTAATACATTCCCAAAAATCCAATAATTCAAAACCTTGCTACCAAAACAAGAACAGGGGTCTAAATAAAATCCATAGTGATATACACATAACCAATATGCCAATTCACATGTTTTGAGGTGCACTAGGAATCCAGTAGTCAGAAGCCTGGAGGTAATAGTTACAATTCATGGGAATGCTAGCTGGGAGCACTTTATTACAGTGGAAACAGTTCTGGAATGGGATTAGCACCCACAAATATGTCCCTTCTGGTTACCAAATATCACAGGATCATATCTTGGAATATTTGTTGCTGCAAAGATTTCCGTAGGTGTGGGTTGCCTCAGGACCAGTTTGAACTGGGTGACTGGAACTTACTGTCAAGGATTAACGACGACTATAGGGTGATATCTCTGTAACGAAATGGACTAAAAGGTAAACATCATTTACCACGAATCTTTTTCCCTGCAGGGAATCACAACGCGGTCGTTACAAGGGGGGGGAGGTGTTGGATTTAAAATCCAACACCTTCCCTATTGTCTGCACAGACTGGAGTTGGAATAGTAAATTATACTATTCCAACATCCAGCGCCCCCCCCTCCGCAAGTCGTTGTTCTGACTTGCGGAGTAATGGTATGCGGAATCACAACGTGGTCGTTGTAACAACCGCGTTGTGATTCCCTGCGGGGAAAAAGAATGCATCATAAGAACATACATTCGGACTAAAAACATCTTACAAACAGTGCCTGAGTTCCCTTTTCACCCGAGGATTTCCCACCCTTATCATTAGTCATAAAGGTTACGGATGGGGGCACATGACATCTAAGCTATACCGTACATGCCTAGCACTACGACCAGACACCACCACCAGAGTAAGAGAAACCTGGGAAAGGGAGCTGGGATTGCCATTAACAGACCAGATATGGAAATACTGCTGTGAGCAAATAAAATGCATCTTCATTAATCATAGACACAAACTGATGCATTTTAAATATCTACAGAGATATTATCATTCCCCGGGAGACATTGCAAAGTTTGACCGCACCAGGTCCGCTGCATCTTGAAATGTCAGGCCCCCTGCGCTGACTTCGCCCACCTTACTTAGATGTTCCAAATTGTAGCTAAATATTGGGAGACCATATTTATCCAAATCTCCAACATAACCGATTTTGTACTCACCCTGGATCCAGTGGTTGCCTTGCTGGGCTATACTCATAAGGTGCCCCCTGGGATCTGCCTCTTCGTCTCTATGGCATTACTCCTCGGTAAGAGGGAGATATCCTTGAGATTGGGGGGAACTAACCCACCCTCTCTTAAGGACTGGCTGGAAATATGAGCAGATGCGAAAGCCTCGGAGAAGATTATGCTAACTTACAACCACTTACATCACGGCCTAAGGATATCTGGGCCCATTTTCGTCAGTTTATGCAAGGCTTAGATCGAAAGGAACACCCCAGTACCTTATTGTACAAACTTAGAATTGCTATTCTTACCATTCCATGTTCCTCTTTAAAGACTATGTAGAATGCTGTTGGGGTTCTTTTCTTGCTCATGTATGGACCTCAATCTAATGTAGCTTGGAGCCAAGTCACAGTCTCATTATGCATTATCTATTGTAACATATATCTTATGTTTAGAATTCAATAAAGACAATTCAAAAAAAACAATGCCTGAGTCAGTGTCACTGTCTGCAACCAACGTAAATGATGCCAAACCCTGAGATGAAGAAGAAAAGTCTCGGTATCGCTCCAGGACAGGAAAATGTAATTTCCGTGTTTTCTTGAGGCGAAGAGTGATAAGCAGTGAATTGGAGGCTTATTTAAGATTACTACACTTTGCATTTCTAGAATGTTTCTTTGCACTTACTGGTGCACTTATCAGTCAGCAATCTTTGTGGTTCATTTTGCATAGCTGAGCTGCAAGGTTCTTGTGGCTCCTGGGAACTCATTCCCACCAGATGACTAACATGCTCTTGAACCTCTGAACATTCTGTGAAATCAAGCACTAACCCAATCTTTCTCTGTTTTTTGGGTGCTACTTTCTCATAGAGTCACACACCATATGGCTGTAATCTAAAGTTACCAGATGATTCAAATCTTTGCTTCAACTTTGTTACTAGAATTGGTTGAATTGGACGGAATGAAGACTACAACTCCAAAATATGCTGATTTGTTGACTCAACAGGTGTAGTTCAAGAACTGATCTGGCAGTAAAATGTCAGACCGTTTTATGGTCTTTGGTTTGTGCCCATGAAAATCATTTCACATCATATTAATCATGCACATTTTGAATTAATCTAATTAAGGGTAACGTTGGACCTGGCATCCTTGATGAGGTTTTCCCTGGCTTTTTGCCTCTACCTCCTGTATTTTTGACTGTGTGCTGGACTGCATTTTTGCTGGTTTAGATACTCTGGGCACTTTAACACTGCTGATCAGTGCTAAAGTGCAAGTACTCCCTGAGTAAATGGTAATTATGATTGGTTATCCATGATAGGCATATTTGATTTAAGGGTAAGTCCCTAGTAAAGTGCACTATATGTGCCAAGTGCATGTAAATTAAATGGTACCAGTGGTCCTGCAGCGATGGTTGTGCCACCCACATTAGTAGCCTTCGAAACGTGGATCAGGTGCGCCATTGCAGTGTCTGTGAGTGCAGTTTTAACCTGCTATGTCGACCTGGCAAAGTGCATCCATTTGGCAGGCCCAAACCTTCCCTTTTACAACATGTAGGAGTCCTCTAAAGTATGCCCAATTTACCCCTATGGGCAGGGTACAGTCTATGTAAAAGGTAGGATATGTACCGGTGTGTTTTACATGCCCTGATAGTGAACTACTGCCAATTTCTTTTTTCACTATTGCAAGGACTAGCTCTCCCATAGGCTATCATTCGAGCTGTCTTGTAACATTTTACAAGTGTACCTTTCAATTGGGAAAAGCTAGAGATTTGGGGAGATATTCACAAGAATGTGTGCTAAACATCACCAAAAAATGCCAACGCAACTTTACACATCGCAGCCTATTGCGGGAAAATAACCCCGTGTCAACGTGGAATTCACAACACGGCGGTACCATGCGGTAGTCGGCCAAAAACGCGGCCAATATCTGCGATACAACCACCTTGACGGAGATAAAAACACAAACCTCAACGCGAAAAAACATGCGATGGGCCAAAGGGCGATGAGGAAATCAGCGATAAGCAGGGCCAGGCCTGCAATACATACATGGCAGGTGGGAAAAATCACTATAAAAGTAGAAAAAACACTCAAACACAAACTGACCAACGCCCAAGCACCATGGAGGCAGCCGGAGCATGCGCAGAGAACAAGCGCAACCCCACAAGCACCCCGGAAGACCAGCCTGTGGGACAGGGAAGGGCAAGGACAAGAAGAAGGAAGAGGAAGACGAAGTTCAGTCCGCAGGAAAACAGGATCCAAGTCACGGAGGTGATGGAACACCATCAACAACTGTTCATCACATCCAACGTGTCATTGGGCACCAAAAATGGAATATGGCGGGACATCGTGGACAAGGTGAATGCCGTCGTAAAGCACAAGAGGTCAATGGACGAGGTCAAGAGGCGATGGACAGACATCAAGCGCAAGACCAAGGATAAACTTGAATCCAACCAGAAGGCAGCAATGCAGACTGGAGGTGGGAGCCCAGCGCCACAGCTTGTGCTGGATGACATGGAAGAGCTGGTGTCGAGAGTCATAAGTGTGGAGACTGTGGCCGGAGTCGGGAGACCGGACACTGCTCGACAGGACACAACACAACCGCAACAGGGAGAGGGCACTGGGGAGATGGGTGGAGATGGCCACAATGGCACACATGCACAATCAAGCAGAGCACGGTGCACACCCACAATGACTCTGGGTCATGGCCCTGATATAAAGACTGTCACAATGTACAATGCCATGCTGTCTGAAAGTCAACATGTACCATGCGGCTACATACATGTGGACACATTGTAATACACCATCTCCCCTTCACATTGCAGGGGCACCGTCAACACCTCCTGCAGAGCAGTCCCAGCCATTCTTCACTGATGATGAGGAGGACACCCCCAGCATCGACACCCAAGCTCTCCAAGACATTTGACATCATCCGCAACTCACCCCCAGGATCAGGGCAGCTCACCTGCATCGAGGAGACCCAACCCACTACCCAAACCACCCAGCAGGAGGCACCCACAGCCCCGGCAGACTCCCAAGACCCTCAGGAACAACACACGACCTTCCAACGCTGTGTGCTGGAGGGCCAGATGGAGACAGCTGAGCAGGTGCGGGTGGGGTTCGACATCATGGCTACCAACTGGACGCCATCCATGGATGTATAGGCCCGCTCCATGGTCTCCAACGAGCCCTAACTGACATCGCTGGAGTCATGACGCGGAGAGAAGAACACCTGGCCACTCAGAGTGGCTCCAGCAATGCCAGCCGTAAGCTGGCACACATGCGGAGGCTCATGGAGGACATGGTGCGGATGAAGGCGGAAAGGATGGCAGCCACCGCTGCACATCAGCGAAATGTAGCTGGGATCTACCATGCCCTGCAGATCCTCATCATGGCATTGCTGCCACATGGCGTGGCGCAGATGAATGTTGCTGCCACCACACAATCCACATCTCCGCCCCCTGGTGTGTCAGTGCCTCACAGTGCTGCAGGCGCATCCACTCTGGCACCTGATGTGTCACTGCCACACAGAGTGGCCGACAATCCTCCTCCGGCCCCTGACATGTCAGTGGCACACAGTGCCGCAGCCAGTACTGCAACACCCACAGGTGGGGCAGAGCACACATCCGAGGACGAGGACGTGGATGAGTTTGAGTTCAGAAGGAGGTACTAGCATTCATTTCCGCCACCTGGCCTGTTTCTGCTTGGTGCCACACATGGCCTCATGACCTTCCACTGACCCCGACACACTGCGCTGCACTCACCTTGGACCGTGACATGGACTGCCACTTCCTGTTCGATGACCAATGACACGGCAACCAGACTGCGGACTGTACCCTTCCTCTTCCCTAGTACTTGTCATCCCCGGATGGACTCTGTCTGGCCCTCCACAGGCCCATATTCTGTGGCGTGCTCGCCATGGCCCTGTACTGCTCCAGCTGCAAAAGTCCACTGGATGTGCAATAAACATCCAGTAGCGCACTGCTGTGTCATGTCTTTCATCATTCATGTATGAATGCGTGGATGGATGTTGGGACAGTGATTTCCCTTACGACAATGATGCTCATCTAGTGGAATGCCAGTCACAGTGTGCCCCATTTCCTATTGTGTTTCGGGTGCCGTGGACACTACAACAGGGACACATGCATTAGTCACTTCCTTGTCCGGACATGGACTGAACCACGCCCAGAGCCCCGAGCCATTGTTGCAAGACCTGCGCTGGTCCGGTGTACGCCAGGCCAGCCCACTCCACTTACGCTCTGAGGGGGGGCCCACATAGCTACCTGTTGCAGGCATACTTGCTGGTGGTGTGCAGGTCACTGGTCTTGTTGTCAGCATGTCACAGCCACTCCCTAAGGGCAGGTTTGCACACGCACCACACCCATCCGGCACAGGCGTCACAGGCCATTTGACCTTGCAAATATAAGGGGCCGAAAATGTCACATTCCCCTCTGTCGGTGGTGACTGGATGACGGACACTCCATGGTTCTCAATCATAATGGACTCATGAGTTGTTGCGCACAGGGTCATTGGCACCCGAAGCCTTGTGGCCGTCACAGGCCTATCACCACGTGGCGCTGACTGGGGTTGCACAGGGTTAGTTGCACCGAAATAGCTGAGCGGGTTTGCAGCCTGCGATGATGACGTGTGCACTGATGTGGTCTCCGCCATTGATGATTCAGGACTCAGCATCATATGTGGGACCTGCTGGGCCGCGGGCGGGTCCGCATGATGTGGACCATGCCATGGTGGCGGGACCGGGGCCTGGAGCTTTCATGGGCACATGGTGTGCCCACTGATAGACACACCGGTGGCAGCAGGTGAGCAGTGAGGCATGGGTGCGCAGGGGCGGCGGTGTCTCTCTCTCTCTCTCCCTTCCTTTCCTTTCCTTCCCTCTCTTTCTCTCTCTGGCTTTCTTTCCTTTTTGTTTCTCTGTGTCTCGCTCCTTTGATGTGCGCATGACACACGTCCTGATTTTGTGCTTTATTTTCCAGGCTGTGACGTCGAGATTGTCCCTGACGGACCCGACAGGAGTCTTCCGCATTGGTGTTTTGTGTTGTATTTGAATAAAGTTTTTGATTGTTACTTCAGTGCTGTG